>NC_056436.1:29596158-30268241 GCF_018296145.1 Oncorhynchus tshawytscha | reverse complement strand
AGGCAGTGACACAGTTGATACACGGCTACCCGGGCGAGAACGCTCGTTGGATGCCGGGCGGGAGATATCATCTAAACTGCCTCTCGTAATATCCATGGGTGCTCTGGTAACGTTAACGTAACCCAATATTAGACTAGAGCATTTTGCAATGAGTATATAGGTAAATAAATCAAATGTTCTATTGTATTTTTCGTTAAATTATAAATATAGCCTAGATACCTGATAGCTGTGTAGGCAGGGGTGGTGATGTTTCTCTTTCCGAATGGTAACTAAGGACGCAAAAGACCCGGATGTGGTAACTACAAACTTTGAATACAAGGCATATATATGTATTATTAGCATCACGGTTGGTGCAATCTGGAATCCTTGGGAAATTGACATTTAAAATGGTAGGGTTAGGTTATGGTTATAGTTAGGGTATATGGGTTTAGAGTAGGGAGGTCCCAAGGATCACAGATTGCACTAACATTCGCTTCACAGAAGAAACCTGTAGAAGCATCTATCCACATGACTTCCCGTTTTCAGATTTTGCCTTCAAAATACAAGTCCGAGGTAAAACGCTATGTGTATGATACGATATCAATCTTTTTGGCAGCTTCGCATAGTGCGTAATATAAAAATGTGGTTCAAAAAGTATAACCAAATCAGGGAAATGTTTGAGCATTTCTACTTCATATAAGATAAAGAATATAATAAGTGCTCCCTGAGTGGTGCAGCGGTCTAAGGCACTGCATCTCTGTGCCAGAGGTGTCACTACAGTCCCTGGTTCAAATCCAGACTGTATCACATCCGGCCGTGTTTGGGAGTCCCATAGGGCAGTGCACAATTTGCCCAGCGTCATCCAGGTTTAGCTGGGGTAGGCCGTCATTCTAATTAAGAATTTGTTCTTTACTAACTTGCCTAGTTAAATTATATATATATATATTAAATAAATAAATAATTACAATGACAGCCTACCCCAGCTAAACCTGGATGACGCTGGGCCACATTGAGAAACGGAAACTTAAGTAAGTAAGCTTAAGTACATGAAGGTTAGGTACATTAGCCTACTGACAAAAAATATACAATTAAGAAATAAGAAATTATTCTGATTGTATAATTATTCTTAATTTACAGATGTGATGTTTAAGAAAAGTCTTTATTTTTGTTATGTTGCACAAACAAATTTCACTGTACAGGAAAAACAATTGATTGTGTATCCATAAAACCATGGTCCAGTTTACTCACGAGACTCCCTAGAATACAAAAAAAAAAAAAAAAAGCTAGGGATCAATTCCAATTTTATTGGTCACATACACATATTTAGCAGATGATATTGCGGGTGTAGCGACATTCTTGTGTTCATAGCTTCAACAATGCAGTAGTATCAAACAATTCACAACAATACACACTAATCTAAATGTAAAAGAATGGAATTAAGAAGTATATAAATATTAGGATGCGCAATGTCTGACTGACATTGACTAAAATATAGTACAGTATATGAAATGAGTAAAACAGTATGTAAACATTATTACAGTGACTAGTGCTCCATTAAAAGTGACCAGTCATTCCATGTCTATGCAGATAGGGCAGCAGCCTCAAAGGTGCCGGGTTGAGTAAGCAGGTGATAGCCGGCTAGTGATGGCTATTTAATAGTCTGATGGCCTTGAGATAGAAGCTGTTTTTCAGTCTCTCGGTCCCAGCTTTGATGTACCTGTACTGACCTCGCCTTCTGGATGAGAGCGGGGTGAACAGGCCGTAGCTCAGGTGGTTGATGTCCTTGATGATCTTTTTGGCCTTCCTGTGACATCGGGTGCTGTAGGTGTCCTGGAAGGAAGGCAGTCTGCCCCCGGTGATGCGTTGGACAGACCGCACCACCCTCTGGAGAGCCCTGCGGTTGCGGACGGTGCAGTTGCCATACCAGGCAGTGATGCAGCCCGACAGGATGCTCTCAATTCTCCCTTGTTGCGCCTTCTTCACCACACTGTCTGTGTGGGTGGACCATTTCAGATTGTCATTTATGTGTACGCAGAGGAACTTGAAGCTTTTCACCTTCTCCACTAAGGTCCTGTCAATGAAAATAGGGCCATGCTCTCTCTGTCTTCTGAAGTCGACACAACCTGCCTGGTATGGAAATTGCTCGGCCTCTGACCGCAAGGCACTACAGAGGGTAGTGCGTACGGCGCAGTACATCACTGGGGCTAAGCTGCCTGCCATCCAGGACCTCTACACCAGGCGGTGTCAGAGGAAGGCCCTAAAAATTGTCAAAGACCCCAGCCACCCCAGTCATAGACTGTTCTCTCTACTACCGCATGACAAGCGGTACAGGAGTGCCAAGTCTAGGACAAAAAGGCTTCTCAACCGTTTTTACCTCCAAGCCATAAGACTCCTGAACAGGTAATCAAATGACTAACCGGGCTATTTGCATTGTGTCCCACCCGCCAACCCCTCTTTTACACTACTGCTACTCTCTATTCATCATATATGCATAGTCACTTTAACCATATCTACATGTACATACTACCTCAATCAGCCTGACTAACCAGTGTCTGTATGTAGCCTCGCCACTTGTATAGCCTCGCTACTGTATATAGCCTGTCTTTTTACTGTTGTTTTATTTCTTTACCTACCTATTGTTCACCTAATACCTTTTTTGCACTATTGGTTAGAGCCTGTAAGTAAGCATTTCACCTGTTGTATTCAGCGCACGTGACAAATAAACTTTGATTTGAAGTCCACAAAAAGCTCCTTCGTTTTGTTGAGGTTATTTTCCTGGCACCACTCCGCCAGGCCCCTCACCTCCTCCCTGTAGGCTGTCTCGTCATTGTTGGTGATCAGGCCTACTATTGTTGTGTAATCTACAAACTTGATGATTGAGTTGGAGGCATGCGAGGCCACACAGTCATGGGTGAACAGGAGGGGGATGAGCACGCACCCTTGTGGGGCCCCAGTGTTGAGGATCAGCAAAGTGGTGTTTCCTACCTTCACCACCTGGGGGCAGCCCATCAGGAAGTCCAGGACCCAGTTGCACAGGGAGGGGTTCAGACCCAGGGCCCCAAGCTTATTGATGAGCTTGGAGGGTACTATGGTATTGAAGGCTGAGCTATAGTCAATGAACAGCATTCTTACACAAGTATTCCTCTTGTCCAGATGGGATAGGGCTATTGCATAATATGTGGATCTATTGGGGCGATATACACATTGATGTGGGTCCAGGGTGTCAGGTAAGGTGGAGGTGATATGATCCTTAACTAGCCTCTCAAAGCACTTCATGATGACAGAAGTGAGTACTACGGGGTGATCGTCATTTAGATCAGTTACCTTTGCTTTCTTGGGTACAGGAACAATGGTGGACATCTTGAAGCAAGTGGGGACGGCAGACTGGGATAGGGAGATATTGAATAGGTCAGTAAACAAACAGCACAGGAATGACATCATCAATATGTATTGATCACATCTTTACTAGTGCTGCAGAAATGTGCTTGAAAGCAGTATCCAGATCCATCGGATGTAGTGATATTAATATAGTAGCCATATCTAGGAAAACCAAAGTTCCAAAGGCTGGGCCTAATATAATGTATAAGAAGTCATACAATAAGTTTTGTAGTGATTCCTGTTGTTGAATATCTTTTGGTCCGTGGTGTTTAATGAGGAGCAAACAGACACTGCACTTGACACATTTATGAAATAGCTTATTCCAGTTGCTAATAAGCATGCACCCATTAAGAAAATGACTGTAAAAACTGTTAAATCCCCATGGATTGATGTGGAATTGAAAAATGTAATGGTTGAGAGGGATGAGGCAAAAGGAATGGCAAATAAATCGGGCTGCACAACCGAATGGAAAAGTTATTGCAAATTGAGAAATCATGTGAGTAAACTGAATTAAAATAAGAAAAAAATACACTATGAAACCAAGATAAATGAAATAAAGAATGATAGAAAAATGCTTTGAAGCACCTTAAATGAAATTCTGGGAAAAAAGGCAAACTCAGCTCCATCATTCATTGAAACAGATGGCTCATTCCTCACAAAACCAACTGATATTGCCAACTACTTCAATTATTTTTTTAATTGGCAAGATTAGCAAATTTAGGCATAACATGCCAGCAACAAATGCTGACACTACACATCCAAGTATAACTGAATAAATGATGAAAGACAAGCATTTTAATTCCATAAAGTTAGTGTGGAAGAGGTGAAACAATTATTGTTGTCTATCAACAATGACAAGCCACCGGGGTCTGACAACTTGGATGGAAAATTGCTGAGGATAATAGCGGACGATATTGCCACATCTTCAATTTAAGCCAACTGGAAAGTGTGTCCCCTCAGGCTTGGGGGGAAGCAAAAGTCATTCCGCCACCTAAGATTAGTAAAAAAAACTTTACTGGATCAAATAGCCTACCAATCAACCTGTTACCAACCCTTAGTAAACTTCTGGAAAAAATGGTGTTTGACCACATACAATGCTATTTTACAGTAAACAAATTGACAGCAAACTTTCAACATGCTTATAGAGAAGGACATTCAACAAGCACAGCACTTACACAAATGACTGCTGATTGGCTGAGAGAAATATTTGACAAAAAGATCGTGGGGGCTGTTTTGTTAGACTTCAGTGCGGCCTTTGACATTATCGATCATAGTCTGCTGCTGGCAAAACTTATGTGTTATGGCTTTACACCACGTGCTATATTGTGGATAAAGCGTTAACTGTCTAACAGAACACAGAGGGTGTTCTTTTAATGGAAGCCTCTCCAACATAATCCAGGTAGAATCAGGAAATCCCTAAAGCAGCTGTTTAGGCCCTTTACCTTTTCAATCTTTACAAATGAATTTCCACTGGCTTTGAGGAAAGCCAGTGTCAATGTATGCAGATGACTCAACACTATACATGTCAGCTACTACAGCGACTGAAATGACTGCAACATTTAACAAAGAGTTGCAGTTAGTTTCAGAGTGGGTGGCAAGGAATAAGTTTGTCCTAAATATTTCTAAAACTAAAAGCATTGTATTTGGGACAAATCATTCACTAAACCCTCAATCTCAACTAAATTTTGTAATACATCATCTGGAAATTGAGCAAGTTGAGGTGACTAAACTGCTTGGAGTTACCCTGGATTGTAAACTGTCATGGTCAAAACATTTATACAACAGTAGCTATGATGGGGATAAGTATGTCCATGATAAGGCACTGCTCTACCTTCTTGACAGCACTGTCAACAAGGCAGGTCCTACCTACCCTAGTTTTGTCGCACCTGGACTACTGTTCAGTCCTGTGGTCAGGTGCCACAAAAAAGGAAAATTGCAATTGGTTCAGAACAGGGCAGCACGGCTGGCCCTTGGATGTACACAGAGAGCTAATGTTAATAATATGCATGTCAATCTCTCCTGGCTCAAAGTGGAGGAGAGATTGACTTCATCACTGCTTGTATTTATGAGAGGTATTGACATGTTGAATGCACCGTGGTGTCTGTTTGAACTACTGGTGCACAGCTAGCACACCCATGCATACCCCACAAGACATGCCACAAGAGGTCTCTTCACATTCCCAAAGTCCAGAACAGACTATGGAAGGTGCACAGTACTAAATATGAACCGTCCAGAGTAGTGATTGCTAATCAGGCGGGCAGGTGCGGGCAGCGATTGGTTGAAGAGCATGCATTTAGTTTTACTAGCATTTAAGAGCAGTTGAAGGAGAGTTGTATGGCATTGAAGCTCGTCTGGAGGTTTGTTAACACAGTGTCCAAAGAAGGGCCAGAAGTTTACAGAATGGTGTTGTCTGCGTAGAGGTGGATCGGAGAATCACCAGCAGCAAGAGCGACATCATTGATGTATACAGAGAAGAGAGTTGGCCTGAGAATTGAACCATGTGGCAGTCCCATAGAGACTTCCAGAAGTCTAGACAACAGGCCCTCCGATTTGACACACTGAACTCTGTCTGAGAAGCAGTTGGTGAACCAAGTGAGGCAGACATTTGAGAAACCAAAGCTGTTGAGTCTGCCGATAAGAATGTGGTGATTGACAGAGTCGAAAGCCTTGGCCAGGTCAATGAATACGGCTGCACAGTATTGTCTTTTATTGATGGTGGTTATGATATCGTTTAGGACCTTAAGCGTGGCTGAGGTGCACCCATGACCAGCTCGGAAACCAGATTGCATAGCGGAAAAGGTAAGGTGGGATTCGAAATGGTTGGTGATCTGTTTGTTAACTTGGCTTTCAAAGACCTTGGGAAGGCAGGGTAGGATAGATATAGGTCTGTAACCGTTTGAGTCTAGAGTGTCTCCCCCTTTGAAGACGGGGATTACCGTGGCAGCTTTCCAATCTTTGGGGATCTCAGACGATACGAAAGAGAGGTTGAACAGACTAGTAATAGGGGTTGCCACAATTGCGGTGGATAATTTTAGAAAGAGAGGGTCCAGATTGTCTCGCCCAGCTGATTTGTAGGGGTCCAGATTTTGCAACTCTTTCAGAACATCAGCTATCTGGATTTGGGTGAAGGAAAAATGGGGGAGGCTTGGACAAGTTGCTGTGGGGTGTGCAGAAGAGCTGTTGACCGTGGTAGCGGTAGCCAGGTGGAAAGCATGGCCAGCCGTAGAAAAATGCTTCTTGAAATTCTCGATTATCGTAGATTTATCGGTGGTGACAGTGTTTCCTAGCTTCAGTGCAGTGGGCAGCTGGGAGGAGGTGCTCTTATTCTCCATGGACTTTACAGCGTCCCATAACTTTTTAGAGTTTGTGCTACAGGATGCAAATTTCTGTTTGAAAAAGCTAACCTTAGCTTTCCTAACTGCCTGTGTATATTGGTTCCTAACTTCCCTGAAAAGTAGCATATCGCGGGGGCTATTCGATGCTAATGCAGTGCACCACAGGATGTTTTTGGCATGGTCAAGGGCAGTCAGGTCTGGAATGAACTAGGGCTATATCTGTTCTTAGTTCTAAAAAAAAAATATGGGGCATGCTTATTTAATATGGTGAGGAAGGCACTTTTAAAGAATAAGCAGGCATCCTCTACTGACGGAATGAGGTCAATATCCTTCCAGGATACCTGGACCAGGTCGATTAGAAAGGCCTGCTCGCTGAAGTGTTTTAGGGAGAGTTTGACAGTGATGAGGGGTGGTCGTTTGACCGCGGACCCATTACGGACGCAGGCAATGAGGCAGTGATCACTGAGATCCTGGTTGAAAACAGCAGAGGTGTATTTAGAGGGCAGGTTGGTCAGGATGATATCTATGAGCGTTTCCTGTGTTTACGGATTTAGGGTTGTACCCAGTAGGTTTCATGATAATTTGTGTGAGATTGAGGGCATCTAGCTTAGATTGAAGGACGGCCGGGGTGTTAAGCATATCCCAGTTTAGATCGCCTAACAGTACAAACTCTGAAGATAAATGGCCTGCGATCAATTCACATATGGTGTCCAGGGCACCGCTGGGGGCTGAGGGGGGTCTATAACAAGCGGCAACAGTGAGAGACTTATTTTTGGAAAGGTGGATTTTTAAAAGTAGAAGCTCGAACTGTTTGGGCACAGACCTGGATAGCATGACAGAACTCTGCAGGCTGTCTCTGCAGTAGATTGCAACTCCACTCCCTTTGGCAGTTATATCTTGGCGGAAAATGCTGTAGTTGGGGATGGACATTTCAGAATTTTTGGCAGCATTCCTAAGCCAGGATTCAGACACGGCTAGGACATCAGGGTTGGCGGAGTGTGCTAAAGCATTAAAAAAACTTAGGGAGGAGGATTCTGATGTTAACATGCATGAAACCAAGGCTTTTATGTTTACAGAAGTCAACAAATGATAGCGCCTGGGGAATAGGAGTGGAACTGGGGGCTACAGGGCCTGGGTTAACCTCTACATCACCAGAGGAACAGAGAAGTAGGATAAGGGTACGGCTAAAGGCTATAAGAACTGGTCGTCTAGTGCGTTGGGGACAGGGTTCTGGGCGTGGTAGAATAGATTCAAGGCATAATGTAAAGACAACCTATGCGTTGGGTGACAATGAGAGAGGTTTCATCTCTGGAGGCATCAGTTAACCTCGGTGAGGTCTCCGTATGTGTGTGGGGTAGGACGAAAGAGCTATCTAAGGCATTTTGAGTGGGACTGAGGGCTCTACAGTGAAATAAAACAATAAAAACTAGCCAATACAGCAGTAGACAAGGCATATTGACATTAGAGAGAGGCATAAAGCAATCACAGGTGTTGATCAGGAGAGCTAAGACAACAACGGGTAAATGGCGATGAATGGGCGAGGACCGCTAGCAGCTGGTTAGGTGGCTAGCTCCTGATGGAATTTCCAGTTATAAAGAATAAAAATAGCAGATCCGTACCAAATTGGGTGAGGCGGGTTACAGGTAAGTAAATTTAGTTCGTAGATAGAAAGAGAGATTAAGATATATACGAAAAAGACCGGCTATTTACATGGGATAAGACACTGGAAAAGACATATACACGTCCTACTTCGCTGCCATCTTGGATTTAAAATAATAATAATAATTAAAAAATGACCAAGGTTTAATCCACAAAAGCAATGTTACAACAAAAAAATCATTGTGACATGTGTAACGAAAACGGCAGATGTTGAAGAAATGTTCTCAAGATCGACTAACATTTTATCCGATCGACAGGGGTGGGTTTTTATTTTGTGGTTGTAAGGCCGGTTGGATGCCAAATCTCTAAAACGACGTTGGAGGCAGCCTATGGGAGAGAAATAAACAGTGAGTTCTCTGGCAAAAGCTCTGGTGGACATTCCTGGAGTCAGCATACCAATTGCACGCTAACTCAAAACTTTAGACATTGTGTTTGTGTGACAAAACTGCACATTTTAGAGTGGCCTTGTATTGTCCCCAACGCAAGGTGCACCTGTGTAATGATCAGGCTGTTTATGTCAAGCCTGTCAGGTGGATGGATTATCTTGGCAAAGGAGAAACGCTCACTAAGAGGGATTTAGACAAATTTGTGCACAAATTTGAGAGAAATACACGTTTTGTGCAATGGAAAATTTCTGGGATTTCACCTCATGAAACATGGAACCAAAACTTTACATGCTGTGTTCATATTTTTGTTCAGTATTGCTTACAAGAGTGCAAATTTCACATCACGGACCATGGCGATAAGTAGGCACATGAGAATATTTAGAACATGGCAAAACGTCAATTCTTGCATTCAATTCAATGAGCAGGGCATACAGATTGTCGCCACTTTATTTTACTAATAAGATTATGGAAACACTTCAACCACTTCATTTCTATTCGACATTCTGGCTTTTTAGGAAAAAGTACAGCATTTTTTTGGTGTGACGACATTTTGTCCAGCTATTTTTATGAGAGGGGTCCAGCTGTAACATCATGCCTTAACTTATATAAAATGCATTAATTTTACAATGTATTATTTATTATTGAATATTTAAAATAATAATAATAATTTAAATATCATGTTTTAAAAGATTCCTTTCGAAATCCCCACTTCTCCTTATATGGTTCCTTTCAAAACCACACTCCTTTCGACCACCACTTTTCCCAAGAGATGACATATCAGTAGGTGGCAACCAAAAGACCCTGAGGAATGACTGCTCTGAGACATGATGTCGCAGCTGGACCGTATTGGTTTTTATCGACAAGACAGTTCAATGGAAATGCACAGTGTAAGACAATTGTCGCTATCTATTTTCATTTCAAATTTTCTACAACAACAAAAAAATCAGAAGACCAGCATCCCGGAGTCGCTTCTTCAATGTTGACGTTGAGACGGGTGTTTTGTGGGTACTATTTAATGAAGTTGCTAGTTGAGGACTTGTGAGGCGTCTGTTTCTCAAACTAGACACTCTAATGTACTTTTCCTCTTGCTCAGTTGTGCACCGGGGCCTCCCACTCCACTTTCAATTCTGTATATTGCCAGTTTGCGCTGTTCTGTGAAGGAAGTAGTACACAGTGTTGTACGAGATCTTCAGTTCCTTGGCAATTTCTCGCATGGAATAGCCTTCATTTCTCAGAACAAGAATAGATTGTTCTTGAAGAAGAAAGTTCTTTGTTTCTAGTCATTTTGAGCCTGTAAACGAATACACAAATGCTGATGCTCCAGACACTCAACTAGTCTAAAGAAGGCCAGTTTTATTGCTTCTTTAATCAGAACAACAGTTTTGAATTGTGCTAACATAATTGCAAAATGGTTTTCTAATGATAAATGAGCCCTTAAAATTATAAACTTGGATTCGCTAACACAACTTGCCATTGGAACACAGGAGTGATGGTTGCTCATAATGGGCCTCTGTACGCCTATGTAGTTTCCATTAAAAATCAGCCGTTTCCAGCTACAATAGTCATTTACAACATTAACAACGTCTACACTGTATTTTTGATCAATTTGATGTTATTTCAATGGACAAATTTTTTTGCTTTTCCTTCAAAAACAAGCACATTTCTAAGTGACCCCAAACGTTTGAACGTTGGTTAGGACATCTACTTCGTGCATGACACAAGTAATTTTTCCAACAATAGTTTACAGACAGATTATTTTACATAAAATTCACTGTATCACAATTCCAGTTGGTCAGAAGTTAACATACACTAAGTTGATTGTGCCTTTAAACAGCTTGGAAAATTCCAGAAAATGATGTCATGGCTTTAGAAGTTTCTGAAAGGCTAATTGACATAATTTGAGTCAATTGGAGGTGTACCTGTGGATGTATTTCAAGGCCTACCTTCAAACTCAGTGCCTCTTTGCTGGACATCATGGGAAAATCAAAAGAAATCAGCCAAGACCAGAAAAAACTGTAGACCTCCACAAGTCTGGTTCGTCCTTGGGAGCAATTTTCAAACGCCTGAAGGTACCACGTTCATCTGTACAAACAGTAGTACGCAAGTGGGACCATGCAGCCGTCATACTGCTCAGGAAGGAGACGTGTTTTATCTCCTCGGGATGAACGTACTTTGGGGCGAAAAGTGCAAATCAATCACAGAACAACAGCAAAGGAACTTGTGAAGATGCTGGAGGAAACAGGTACAAAAGTATCTATATCCACAGTAAAACGAGTCCTATATCGACATAACCTGAAAGGCTCAGCAAGGAAGAAGTCACTGCTCCAAAACCGGCCATGAAAAAAAACAGACTACGGTTTGCAACTGCACATGGGGACAAAGATCGTACTTTTGGAGAAATGTCCTCTGGTCTGATGAAACAAAAATAGAACTGTTTGGCCATAATGACCATAGTTATGTTTGGAGGAAAAAGGGGGGCGCTTGCAAGCCGAAGAACACCATCCCAACCGTGAAGCACGGGGGTGGCAGCATCATCTTGTGGGGCTGCTTTGCTGCTGGAGGGACTGGTGCACTTCACAAAATAGATGGCATCATGAGGAAATAAAATTATGTGGATATATTGAAGCAACATCTCAAGACATCAGTCAGGAAGTTAAAGCTTGGTCGCAAATGGGTCTTCCAAATTGACATTGACCCCAAGCATACTTCCAAAGTCGTGGCAAAATGGCTTAAGGACAACAAAGTCAAGGTATTGGAGTGTCCATCACAAAGCCCTGACCTCAATCCTATAGATCATTTGTTGTCAGAACTGAAAAAGCGTGTGTGAGTGAGGAGGCCTACAAACCTGACTCAGTTACACCTGCTCTGTCAGGAGGGATGGGTCAAAATTCACCCAACTTATTGTGGGAAGCTTGTGGAAGGCTACCCGAAACATTTGACCCAAGTTAAACAATTTAAAGGCAATGCTACCAAATACAAATAGAGTGTATGTAAACTTCTGACCCACTGGGAATGTGATGAAAGAAATAAAAGCTGAAATAAATCATTCTCTGTACTATTATTCTGACATTTCACATTCTAAAAATAAAGTGGTGATCCTAACTGACCTAAAACAGGGAATTTTTACTAGGATTAAATGTCAGGAATTGTGAAACTGAGTTTAAATGTATTTGGCTAAGTTGTTTGTAAACTTCCGATTTCAACTGTATGTATGTATGTATGTATGGGGGACAGAGGAAGGGGTAATCATTCAAAAATCATGTCAACCCCTATCATTTCACACAGTGAGTCCATATGCGGTGCATTCGGAAAGTATTCAGACCCCTCGACTTCATCCACATTGTTACGTTACAGCCTTATTCTGAAATGGATTAAATTGTTTTTCCTCAATCTACACACAATACCCCATAATGACAAAGCAAAAAATGTTTCATACGTTTTTGCAAATGTATTAAAAATAAAAACAAATACTTTACTTACAGTATTCAGACCCTTTGCTATGAGACTCAAAAATTGAGCTCAGGTGCATCCTGTTTCCATTGATCATCCTTGAGATGTGTCTACAACTTGATTGGAGTCCACCTGTGTTAAATTCAATTGACTGGACCTGATTTGGAAAGGCACACACCTGTCGATATAACGTCCCACAGTTGACAGTGCATGTCAGAGCAAAAACCAAGTCATGAGGTCGAAGGAATTGTCTGCAGAGCTCTGAGACAGGATTGTGTCGATGCACAGAACTGGGGAAGGGTACCAAAAAATTCCTGCAGCCTTGAAGTTCACCAAGAATACCATGGCCTCAATCATTCTTAAATGGAAGACGTTTGGAACCACCAAGACTCTTCCTAGAGCTGTCCGCCTGGCCAAACTGAGCAATCGGGGGAGAAGGCCCTTGGTCAGGGAGGTTACCAAGAACCCGATGGTCACTCTGACAGAGCTCCAGAGTTCCTCTGTGGAGATGGGAGAACCTTCCAGAAGGACAGCCATCTCTGCAGCACTCCACCAATCAGGCCTTTATGAAAGAGTGGCCAGACGGAAGCCACTCCTCAGTAAAAGGCACATGACAGCCCGTTTGGAGCCCAATTGGTGGCTGACTAAATACTTTTTTGCCCCACTGTATATGGGGGATACAACCATCCCAGGTTTGCAGATTTTGCTGCGAAGAGACAGAATCATTAGATCACTTGTTTTGGAACTGCAGCTTGTTTTTGGTCACAGGTTCAGGGATGGCTAAAGAGTTGCAACATTTACCTGGAGCTAACTCTGCAAATAGCACTGCTGGGTGACTTGAAAATCCATAGTCCATTGATCAATAATATCATACTCTTAGTAAACATTTTCATCTTTAATTTACAATCTGTAGAAACTATGAGAATGGAAATGTTCAGAACTTTTGTGAAACATTACAGCACAGTTGAAAAATACATGTCGATTAGAAATCAAAACTGGATGGTTTTCAGAGATAGATGGGAGGTGTTGAGGGTAGCTGAAGGGTGGGACAAAAATGTTTTTTAAAAAGAGAACATGGAAAATGTCCGTAAAATGTATATTGTATGTATAAGCTGAAAGTACAAGGGGTGGTAGCGTTAGGGGAAAAAAATAAAGGAAAAAATGCTTTAAAAAATATATGCGGGATTGGAAATGATGCACACAATTACATTGATAGAATCCACAATGTGCAATATTAAAGCTGATCATTATTGCTCTCTCCTCACTCACAAAATTTCTGTCACATCTTGCAACCTATAGCAAGCTGCTCTATCCGCAGTGATTGGTGAAGTAATTTAATGTCAAGCTAAAAGTACATTTCTGAGGTTTAAAAAGGAACAGAAAGGGACCATATAAACCGGAATATTGTTTAGTTTGGAACCGGGTCAGAACTAACTGTTCAGAAGTAAACAATTGGAAAGCCAGATTGAAACTGATATAATCTATGTTGAAACTCACATACTCCCATATTACATTTATGTTAAGACATAAAAAACATGTATATTTACACTGACTATACCAAACTGTTACGGGTACAGTTATCCTGTGTGTGTATCCTGTGTGTGTGTGTTTCTTTTCTCTCCTTCTCCCCTCACAGGTGAAAATCATCACTCCCCAATCAGTCAACAATCAATCATCAATCAGAAGACACACCTCCTCCTATTTCCTACCCTATCACAGTTCCTTCCCCATGGTTTAAAAACCCCATAATTTGTTTGCTCTAGAGCTCAATCTCTCTGTAAATGCCATGTCTGTAGGTCTCTGTGTGTCACTCTCTCGCTTTGTGTCTTAACCTCTCTTTTGTTTGAGCACCTCCATAGCACTTTGTCATCACCTGTGAGTATTGTTTTTGGTTATGGTGTTTGTTTGTTGCTGGTGGGAAAAGGGGGAAACCAAGACAAGTCGCCCATGGGCATACACTACCTGTAGGTGAACTTTGTTAAATACACTAGTTAGAACTGGGCGGACCACCCACTGTATTTTTTTGGTTAGTTAGCTGTTAAAGTAGGCTAGTCTAGCTTAGGGGTGTTTTTGTATATTTATTGTTTCTTTCCTTGGGTCCAGCTCAGCCCCTTTTCCTGCTCCCCCATTACTGTGTGTTTATAAATAAACCTGGAGTTTGACGGTAGATTTCTGTTGTCGTGGTTATTTCGTTCACACTTTTACTTTGTCACAATAATAATTTGCATGAGTTATGTTACGGGTCTCATTACCATCCCCCCCCTAGACTGTCGGGCCAAAAGGGATTTGTAACACAAACATTAGGAACACCTTTCTAATATTGAGTGGCACCCACCCCTTTTGCCCACCGAACAGCCTCAATTCCCCAGGGCATGGACTCTACAATGTGTTGAAAGCGTTCCACAGGGATGCTGGCCCATGTTGATTGCAATGCTTCCCATAGTTGTGTAAAGTTGGCTGGATGTCCTTTGGGTAGTGCACCATACTTTATAGACACAGAACTTTTGAGTGTGAGAACCCCAGCAGCGTTGCAGTTCTTTACACAAACCGATGCACCTGACAACACGAGGCTGCTGGACAGCTCAATGTCTGGAACTAAGAGTATGGAATGGCATCAAACAGATGGAAACCATATGTTGGCTGTATTTGATATCATTCCACTACAGCATTACAGTGAGCCCATCCTCTCTAAGTAAGGGGCCAACCTGTGTCAGGCACCTACTACAAACCGCACTAACGCTAGTATTTGTGATGTAAATTGAGTATATAGTATGCTTATTGGTCAAAGTATGGATTTAGATAGTATGCCAGAAGTTCCCAGATGTCTTACTACATTCACCAAAATACGAAGTATACACATAGTGGACACGATTTCCATACTTTCCGGGCCCATAACACAATACTTCAGGAAAGGGGCATGGCTTCACAACCAGCTAAGGTCTGACGAGAGTGGATACAAATTCATTGTTTTAACTAATTCTGACAAGTTAAGAATGTTGAGCAATGTATTAAAGTAATGTCTTTCGAATAAGTTACGCTACATGTTATGTTGAATGACAATTTGTTGGCTACGCTATCCTTACGAACCTCAAAGCTATCATTTAGAGGACGACCAATTAATCAGCACGGCCGATTAATTAGGGGCGATCAAGGTTTCATAACACTCTAATCTGCATTTTTGGACGCCGATTATGCCCGATTAAATTGCATGCCATGAGGAAACAGTCTAGATGTGGTGATATAGAGCTGATGGAGGAAATTAAACTGGATCAGTCTGTCTCTGGAGTTCAATGTGGATGTAACACCATCCCTGCATAGGTCACTCCATAGATCCTCAAGATCAATACCCAGATCTTTTTCCCATTTAAGTCGGGGTTTATCTAGCCCAGGCAGTGTTAGTCCTGACATAAGAGCATTCTATACATGGGAAATGGTCTTGAACAGTGGTTGGTCTACGTGGCAGAGTTGTTCAACAGGTGACATCTTAGGTAGGTTCCATTGTCCCTTGAGAGTCACCCTAATAAAGTTTCATAGTTGTAGGTAGCTAAAGAAGTCCCTGTTATGCAAGTGGTATTTCTGTTTCGGCTGATCAAAAGACATAACTCCCTCCTCGTAACAATGTTCCAGAAGAGTGATCCCCTTATCAGACCATGGTCTAAAGTTACTATTCTGGAAAAACATAGGAATCAATCTATTGTTCCATAAAGGGGTTTTAGGGGAAAGGAATCCCCCTCGTCTGAACAGCTCATGCAGTTTGCACCATGCCAGGACAGACTGTATGATTAAAGGGTTGTCTGTGATGGTTTTTATAGATTTTCTGTCCCATTTGTAAAACAATTCTGCCCCAGTGTCATCATTTACCTCAAGCTTTTCAATGTTGAACCATGAGGGAGAGGGACCATTGTCAAACCTCTGAGCCAGAAACCTAGACTGTGCAGCCCAGTAGTACATTCTAAAATTGGGGAGGTTTAAGCCCCCTTGACTGTAATCAAGGGTCAGTTTATCCAGGCCAACCCTAGGGGTTTTGCCGTGCCAGATAAACTGTCTGGTCAGCTTGTCGAGAGAGGAAAAAAATGCTGCGGGAACAGGGATAGGGAGAGATTGAAACAGATATAGAAACCTGGGCAGGACATTAATTTTAATTACATTGATTCTACCCAGTAGAGTGAGCGGTAAATCCATTCATTTACAAAGGTCACCCTCCACCTTTTGCAACAAACTGGCCAGATTGAGTTTATAGAGGCTGTTCAGATTACCATCCACCATTATGCCCAAATATGTGAAGCCCATAGGTGACCATCTAAAAGGAAACTTGTGCTTGATGGTATGGTGGTCAAAGACAGACAACGGTAAGATTTCGCTTTTATCAAAATTGACCTTATATCCAGAGAAAGAACTATAACACTGTAGTAGGATCTGCAAGTGATAGAGGGAGTGTTCTGGGTTTGTTAGAAATAAAATAAGGTCGTCCGCAAAGAGCGATAATTTGTGGGTATGGGGGCCCACCTCAAAGCCATGTATGTCAGGGCACATTCTAATAGCCTCAGCCAACGGTTTGATGTCGAAGGCAAAGAGGTGGGGGCTAATTGGGCAACCTTGTCTGTTCGCCCTAGAAAGAGGAGGAAGTAATCCCATTGGTAGCAATCCTAGCTTTAGGAGATTTGTAGAGTGATTTTATCAAATTTACAAACACGGTACCTAAACCGAACTTTTCCAAGACGCGAAAGAGGTATTCAACCCTATCAAAGGCCTTTTCAGCAGA
The DNA here is from genome assembly GCF_018296145.1 of Oncorhynchus tshawytscha. Lineage (NCBI taxonomy): Eukaryota > Metazoa > Chordata > Actinopteri > Salmoniformes > Salmonidae > Oncorhynchus > Oncorhynchus tshawytscha. Next base: position 30,251,292 of record NC_056436.1, on the reverse strand, counting down.
GGGAGACTGAGACACTAGGTATTTTGTTTTTGTTAGCAAGGTGAATTCTATCAAAGAACCTTCTGAGATTATTGGAGGACAATCTATTAATTATGAAGCCAGTCTGATCTGGGTTGACCAACAGGGGAAGACATGACTCCAGTCTCTTAGAAAGCATCTTGGTGACCAGTTTACAATCTGTGTTAAGGAGAGAGTTTGGTCTATGGTAGGTGCACTTTTGTGTGTTTTTCCTTTCTTGTGGATTACAGTAATCACTGCTTGAGAGAGAGACTCTGGAAAGCAGTTGTCTTCCCTGGCTTTTTTAAGTACCTCCATAAGGTAGGGGACCAACAGCTCCCTAAATTCTTTATAGAACTCTGGAGGGAAGCCATCCTCCCCAGGAGATTTATTAGAAGGTAAGGATTTAATGACCTCCAACAATTTAGGAACTTTGAAGTGTTCACTCAGGCGCTCGCTGTCTTCCCCTGACAGGCATGGGAGGTTGAGAGAGGAGAGTAAGGAGTCGATCTCTGATAGATCATCGCTTGATTGGGAAGTGAAGAGGTCTTCATAGTATTTCTTAAAAGTATTAGTAATTTCAGTAGGGTCAAAAGATATCTCATTTGTAAGAGTTTCTATAGCATTAATTGTCCTCTTACTTTCCTCTGCTTTCAGTTGCCATGCCAATACTTTGTGAGCTTTCTCTCCAAGCTCGTAATAATGCTGTTTTGATTTAGTGATAGCCCTCTCAGCTTGATATGTGTTCAGAATATTATATACGTTTTTTATTTACCAAAAGCCTGTATAGATCTTTAGTCGGGCCTCTTTGGTAGGTTTTCTCTAGCTCTGAGATTTCAGATTCAAGGGCACTCAGTTCCGCACCGTGTTTTCTCTTCAGCCCTTTAGTATAAGAAATGATCTGTCCCCTCAGATAGGCCTTCAATGTGTCCCAAAGAATGAAACTGTCAGGAGCGGAGGGTTTGTTTGTCAAAGTAAAAATATTGATCTGCTCTTTGATGAATGCACAAAATTCAGGTTGCTTTAGGAGTGTAGAATTTAGTCTCCATCTATATGCTCCATTTACCTTGGTAGGAATGGAGATTGATAATACTAGAGGAGAATGGTCACTAAGCAATCTGGGGAGATACTTGACATCTAACACTCTATGAAACAGTTGTGTCGAAAGTAAAAAGTAATCTATGCGTGTGTGTGTCTTGTGTTGGTGTGAATCAAGAGTAGTCCCTATCCTGTGGGTGCAACTGTCTCCAGATATCTAGTAAATTGAGATTTTTCATGAATGACATGGTGAGCTTGCCGGCTATGGTAAGAAGTGAGGGTTTATCAAAGGACCTATCAAGAACTGTATCTAAACAAAAATAAAAATTTCCTCCAACCAGTAGCCATCCTGGTGGTGCTTGAGCAACCTGAAGGAAGACATTCTGAATAAACATATGGTCATCGAAGTTAGGAGCATAAATATTCAATAGGGTCCAAGACTCTGAAAACATATGCCCCTGCACCAAAACAAACCTGCCAGAGGGATCAGAGATGGTGTTGTTGACGCAGAAGGGGATGTGTCTACTTATCAAAATTGCAGTTCCTCTTGCTTTGGAGTTAAAAGAGGAAGTAAAAACTTGTCCTACCCATTCCCTCTTCAATTTCTTGTGTTCACTGACTGTAAGATGTGTTTCTTGTAAAAACACAATGTCAGCCTTTAATTAAGGTATGTATAGACTCTTTTCCTTTTAATCTGGCTGTTAAGACCTTTTACGTTGAATGTTACATATTTTAGTGGATTAAGCATAGGTTGGGTTTCAAATATGTAACTGAATGGAAATCTATCATATGTAGATAATTAGGAAATGTTTCAACTTTGGTTTGAACACAGAAGTGACCTGTGTGTCTCTTTAGGAAGGAAACAATAAACATAGAAAAAAGGAAGAAAAATAAAATAATAAAAATCCCACCCACCCCGATTGTCAAAACAACAATCAAACATGAATACACTTGTAGAGATATGTTGCTGCTTGCTTTCCATCTTGCTCTTACTAGCTAAACCTTGGCGTAAACTAAAACCAGTGAGCTCTCTAAGTTGAAAACAAACGTTGTGAATAGATATTTATGGCTGAATATTTACTGCCCACGGTAAGGGCTGCTTGAGTCTCTTTTCGAAAGATGAACATAAATAAGGGGGAAAGCAGTGGGCCTAAGCCCACTCATTTGCTTCGCCCAGTGGATATGGACTAAAACAAAATATACTCTCCTGTAAATGTAATAGAACTCACCCCTGAAAGATACGGTTAGTTGAAAATGTACAAATCAATTATAGTGACTGGAAGATATCAGCAGTTCAGTCTGGATAAGAGAAAACAAACAGACTGCATTTTATCCCCCTCTTCTCCTTCAGTGCTTTGGCGGCAGGTCTGAACTGCTTGCGACGTCTGGCGAGGTCCGCGCTCATTTCCGGGAAAAGGCTGACCCTCTTTCCATCGATGGTGATGTACCCTTTGGCTCTTTCGAGTTGCAGTATCTACTCTCGGTCTTGGAAACGGAGCAACCTGATCAGGACGGCTCGTGGGGGCTCATCTGGCCGGGGTTTCGGCGCTGATGTTCTGTTGGCGCGTTCGATTTCCAGAGGCTTGGTGAAGTTGATTATGCCTAGGACCTCCGGGATCCCTTGAGTGAAGAAACGGACCGGGTCACGGCCCTCGCTGTCCTCTTTCAATCCCACCACACGGATATTACTACGTCTACTCTGGTTCTCCATCTGATCTACCTTGTTTTTGAGGTAGGCATTGTCCTTTTGCAGTTGTATCAAGACCTGGTCATGTCGAACGATGGTATCTTCAACTGTGCTAATGCGCAACTCTGCCTCAGTCGTTCTCAAAAGGAGATCATTCATGGAGGATTTCAGGTTGTCAATGGAAGAATGGTGTTCAGCCTATTTCTTATCAATTTTCATAGAAAGACCTTTGTTACCATCCTGCATTTCCCGGAGGAGAGTAGCCAGCATGTCGGCAGGCTCGCAAGAGGCTGCTGAGAGCAACAGTCTGGAACTGTCGTCTGAGCTATGAGGGCTAATGCTAATCTTGCTAGCTGTAGCGTTATCGTTATCTTGGGAATCAACAACGTTTTGGTTGTCCTTCTTGCCTCTCGGTCGGAGGTCCATGGCTCTTTGGGAAGGTACTTGACAATTTATCAGCCAATGTTAGAATATTGTTTCAATGTTGTTATTTATGTAAAAATAGAATAACTTTGAAGAGCTCGGTTTGTCAACGTCTGCTCAGCTCCGCGGCATCACGTGCTCCCCCTGGATCTGTTCTTAGATTCACTTTAAGTCTGTGTGATGTGAAATATCAATTTCAACACTCGGAGAAGAGGTAAGCATTATCTTTTGTGTATTATTTTATGCCTTTTCAGGTCCCCTAACTGGATGAAACTCTTTCCACACTGAGAGCATTGGAATGGCTTCTCTCCTGTGTGTATTCTCTTATGTACTTTCAGGTTCCCTAATTTAGTAAAACTCTTTCCACATTGGGAGCAGTGGTAAGGCTTCTCTCCGGTGTGTGTTCTCTCATGATTTTTCAGGGTCTTTAACTGGATGAAACTTTTTCCACACTGGGAGCATTGGAAAGGCTTGTCTCCTGTATGTATCATTTTATGTTCTTTCAGTTGCCCTAATCGGGTAAAAGTCTTTCCACATTGAACACAGTGGTGTGGCTTCTCCCCTGTGTGTTTATTCTTGTGTTCTTTGAGTTGCCTTAACCGGGTAAAGCTCTTACCACACTGAGAACAGTGGTATGGCCTTTCTCCTGTGTGTGTCCTCTCATGTGATTTAAGGTCCCCTGATTGGGTATAACTCTTTTCACACTGGGAGCAGTGGTAGGGCTTCTCTCCTGTATGTATGATTGCGTGCTTTTTCAGGTTCCATACATTGATGAATCTCTTTCCACATTGAGAGCAGTGGTACAGCTTTTCTCCTGTGTGTATTTTCTCATGATCTTTCAGTTGACCTGCGTGGATAAAATCTTTTCCACACTGGGAGCAGAGGTAAGGTTTTGTTCCTGTGTGTGTCCACTCATGTTTTTTCAGGCCCGCTGATGAAAAAAATCTATTTTCGCACTGAGAGCAGTGATAAGGCTTCTCCCCTGTATGTATCCTTTCATGCATTTTCAGGCCCCTCAACTGAGCAAAACGTTTTACACATTTTGAGCATTGGTAAGGCTTCTCTCCTGTGTGTGTCCTCTCATGCATATTCCTGTCCCATAACCGGATAAAACTTTTTTCACACTGAGAGCAATGGTAAGGCTTCTCTCCAGTGTGGATTCTTTCGTGGTCTTTCAGCTTCCCTAACCACCTAAAACCCTTTCCGCAGTGGGAGCAGTGATGTGGTCTTGCTGGTTTGGGCTTCTCTTGTTCTGTTTCCCCTGAAGGATTCTTCCCGCTGTCAGAGCAAGAGTCTGGTCTCTGTCCTGCCAAAGACAAACAGCATTTAGTTAAACAGAGAGACCTGAATGAAAACGTCACATGATAATAACACTTCTATGAGGTTTAATCCAGTTTTTAAAATATTTCATCCAAATCAAAATGTGGATTCGTTGTCTTCATTCTGTCCTCTTAATTGATTGAAAAGATACGTAAATGCAAGATCACAACCAAATGTTATGACATTAGACATGAGTTGGTTGTTATGATAGGCTATACGATATGGTATCAAAACTATTTTAATTGGATCAGTCTTTCTTATCTAATAACAAAACACCTAAAGGACCTTATAACACCATTGAAATTCTACAAAACAAATAATGTAGAGCTTCATCCTGATATTGCTGTTTACTAATCTGTATCATTCCATTTCTCTGTTCCCACAGTGGGAGGGAGTGAAAGTGGCTGGCTCACACAGCAGCCGACAGCGAAACAGGGACAGGCAGATACTTTCAAAGCGAGGCCTCCTGAGTGGCGCAGTGGTCGAAGGCACTACATCGCAGTGCTAGCTGTGCCGCTAAAGATTCTGGGTTCGAGTCCAGGCTCTCTCGCAGCCAGCTGCAACCGGGAGACCCATGGGGCGGCGCACAATTGGCCCAACGTCATCCGGGTTAGGTAGGGTTTGGCTGGCAGAGGTGTCCTTGTCCCATTGCGCACTAGCAACTCCTGTGGCGGGCCGGGCGCAGTGTATGCTGACACGGTTACCAGGTGTACGGCGTTTCCACTGACACATTGGTGTGGCTGGCTTCTGGGTTAAGTGGGCATTGTGTCAAGAAGCAGTGCGGCTTGGTTGGATTGCGTTTCGGAGGACGCACACCCCCTTTCATCCCCAACTTCGATCTTGTCTCATCAATGCAACTCCCCAATGGGCTCGGGAGGCGAAGGTCGAGTCATGCGTCCTTAACACCTGCCCACTTAACCAGAAAGCCAGCCGCACCACTGTGTCAGAGGAAACACCTGACGACCGAGGTAAGCCTGCAGGCGCCTGGCATACCACAAGGAGTCGCTAGAGAGCAATGAGCCAAGTAAAGACCCCCCATCTACTGCTCACATTAGTGTCCACACTGCAACACATAGCAATACTGTTGTTACATCCTTTCTCTTATTTGTGTGAAATCTGACCATAACAACAATCACACAACTACAGTGTCTCAAAACTGTCAGAATTGCCCAATATCAATTAATACGGAAAAAGAATATACTGGACAAAATTATAAAACGCAACATGTAAAGAGAAGGAGAAAGTGTTCAAATCCAATGTTCCCATGTCCTTAGCATTTCTGTCATAGTAGGTTGCTTGTTTTTTGGGGGTTTTGTATCAGACCTTGTCTTGTTTGTTTTTATCTCTGGTTGTAGAAGACTGTCCCTTATGGGTAGAAGGGTTCTGGTTCTCCTACTCGGCAGTCTTTGAGCTGGGCTCGCGTTCAGTCCTTGCGAAGGGGTATTGCGATGGTCCAGTGAAGCCAGGTAAGGGTCTTTGCCTGCTGTTTTGGCTTTCAGCATCAGATGTTTTGACGTGTTAACGGCGGACGCTGCTTTCCCATTACTTTGAGGGAATACTGAGGTCCATTATCAGAGAAACAGACGTTTGGTATCCCTTGCCTTGCAAAGTGTGATTTAAGCTTGCGGATCACAGTAGTGGACTTTGTCAGGTAGGTACTGTAGTCAATTTCCCATAAGTAGGAAAAATAATCCACTGTAATCAGATCATCTCGGTTGTCAAAGGTAAACAGGTCTGTGCCTACCCTTTTCCATGATCGGCTAGGGAGCTCATGTTTTTTTTCTTCTTTTTCTCACCTTTATTTAACCAGGTAGGCTAGTTGAGAACAAGTTCTCATTTGCAACTGCGACCTGGCCAAGATAAAGCATAGCAATTCGACACAATACAACAACACAGAGTTACACATGGAATAACTAAACATACAGTTAATAATACAGTAGAACAAAGAAAACAAAAAGTCTATATATAGTGAGTGCAAATGAGGTAAGTTAAGGCAATAAATAGGCCATGGTGGCGAAGTAATTACAATATAGCAATTAAACACTGGAATGGTAGATGTGCAGAAGATAAATGTGCAAGTAGAGATACTGGGTTGCAAAGGAGCAAGATAAATAAATAAATACTGTATGGGGATGAGGTAGGTAGATAGATGGGCTGTTTACAGATGTGGACAAAGTGTCTCCTTTTGTTGTTTTGCATCCATAGACCTGCAGATGTAACACTTTTCTATTAATGTCTTAACCCGTTTGTTCATGTCTTGCCAGTATACACATTCTCTTGACCTCCTGAGAAATCTTTCAATCCCAATGTGAGAAGAGTGAATCCAGTTAGTTATTTCACCTCAGAGGGTCTGGGATAACTGCTCTTTCTCCTCTGAATAGGATTCCATCTTGAACACTCAGTTCATCTTGAAACGAGTAGTAGTGTATGACATCGCTTTTCGCCATCTCCAGCATATCACCCTCTCCCGAAATCAAAATATAATCTGCCATGACGTGTTTTCCGGGTAAACCCTCCAATGCTTCGCTCAATTTCCTTAGGAACATTTCAGGTTGCTGGGATAATCCCCATTGGCATCTTCCATCATTCATTTGTATCTCCCACAGTGTAGAGAATGTAGTCAGATAGCTTGACTCTTCTTCTAGCTGTACATTCCAGAAACCATTCTTGAAGTCACACACTGAATACTCTTGCTTTTGATAGGTCCAGTAAGATGACATCTACTGTTGGTAGAGGAAAGTGACGTATCTTTAGTGGTCTGCAGTCTACACACATTCTCAGTTTACAATTGTATAATCACAAGGCTGCTTATCCAGTCTGTGCTTTTCTCCACCAGTGTAATAATCCTTCTGCCTTGAAGGCTGCGCAACTCTTCATCATTGTGACTGGAACTATTCTTCCTTTAGGTAGTTTCACTGACTCCACCTTGTGGTCAATCTCAAACTTGTAGATTCTCCTGTGAAGAGATCAGAATATTCTCTTTTATGTTCTCCATAGTCCAATGACCCTCTGTTTCAATGCTATCCACAGCAAGACTGTTCTCAAACTGCACTTTCACTAGGTTCATGGCCTGAACTGCTTTACTGCCTAGTATTGGCTCTGTTTGTCAGTTTAATCTTGCATTTGCCCAGTGGCTCTAGTGTGATCTTGTTGTACATCACTAAGACTTGTTTTGTTTTCTCAAATTTGAGTGACCGGGTTAAGAAGATTTATCAGGATAATATTACAGCTTGCTCCACAATCTAACTGAAATCTCACTCGTTGTTTGCCAATGAGCATTGCTGAAAAAAACTGACTAGGTCTCGTCTGTTGTGTATTTTACAATGTTTACACACTCTGCAGTAACACTCAGAATTTCCTTGTATTTCTCGTCTGTCTCAGCCACTTTATCCACTGATTTTCCTTTCCCTTGCTTTGACATGCACTTTGCAACAGAATGATTGTCCTTCCCACACTTTTTACACTGCTTTCCAAAAGCTAGACATTTCTTTTTATTTCTCTCGTGTGTTTTCCCACAGAATCTGCATGAGATTGGTAGGAATCTTAGAACTTTCAACATCCTTTCAATTGGGTTCAAGTCCAGTGTCTGAGAAGACCATTGTAAAATGTTGACTTAGTGGTCAATTAACAACTTCTTTGTGGATTTTGATCTTTGCTTGGGGTTGTCGTCTTGCTGGAAGATCCACTTCTGGACAATTTTCAGCCTCCTGGCAGACGCAACCAGGTTTTTGGCTAAAATGTCCTGGGGCTTCATTTATAAATGCTGCGCAATATATATCCCAAAACGTGTGTGCACCCTACCTGCAAGCAGGGTAGGATTAAATCCATTTGAATTCACTTTTTGATAGCACCCCTTTTGATTTGAACGAAACCCTCCATACATATTTGCCCATTGTAGAATTGCTCAGAAAGTGACTTTGTGGACCTGAATTCCAAAACATTCAAGAAATAAAAGGTGGTCAACGTTGCCCTATTTGGCTTACCATGAGACATCTACGTCTTTTTCACTGGAAAAGATAAACGGTTGAGATTGCTACAATTTTAAAATCTTACAAACAATGCTGTCAAACTATTTGATCATTTGTATTAAAACATTTTTTCCCCCAATTGCGTAAACTTGCATGTTTTAGCATAGAATCTATTTTACATCATCTGAGGTTGTGTTGTGCCCGCCATCGGTTGAGACAACATGCTCTTGAATACAGGGTGGGTGTCATATTTTGGCTGACAATACAATTTAAACGTCAACTTTGAAATGGTACCACAAAGATGATTGCTGGTCCACACAGAGAATGTTGACTTGAATGGGAATATTTGTTGTTATACTCTAAAAGGTCAAAAGTTTTAGAACACTCATAGGTTTTTCTTTATTTTTACTATTTTCTACATTGTAGAATAATAGCAAAGACATCAGAACAATGTAATAACACATATGGAATCGTGTACAGTCGTGGCCAAAAGTTTTGAGAATGACAAATATAAATTTTCAGTCTGCTGCCTCAGTTTGTATGATGGCAATTTGCATATACTCCAGAATGTTATGAAGAATGATCAGATGAATTGCAAAGTCCCTCAGTGTCATGCAAATGAACTGAATCCCCCAAAAAACATTTCCACTGCATTTCAGCCCTGCCACAAAAGGACCAGCTGACATCATGTCAGTGATTCTCTCGTTAACACAGGTGTGAGTGTTGACGAGGACAAGGCTGGAGATCACTCTGTCATGCTGATTGAGTTTGACTAACAGACTGGAAGCTTCAAAAGGAGGGTGGTGATTGGAATCATTGTTCTTCCTCTGTCAACCATGGTTACCTACGAGGAAACACATGCCGTCATCATTGCTTTGCACAAAAAGGGCTTCACAGGCAAGGATATTGCTGCCAGTAAGATTTCAACTAAATCAACCATTTATCAGATCATCAAGAACTTCAAGGAGAGCGGTTCAATTCTTGTGAAGAAGGCTTCAGGGCACCCAAGAAAGGCCAGCAAGCGCCAGGACCGTCTCCTAAAGTTGATTCAGCTGCGGGATCAGGGCACCACCTGTACAGAGCTTGCTCAGGAATGGCAGCAGGCAGGTGTGAGTCCATTTGCATGCACAGTGAGGCAAAGTCTTTTGGAGGATGGCATGGTGTCAAGAAGGGCAGCAAGGACACCACTTCTCTTCAGGAAAAACATCAGTGACAGACTGCTATTCTGCAAAAGGTACAGGGATTGGACTGCTAAGGACTGGGGTATAATCATTTTCTCTGATGAATCCCCTTTCCGATTGTTTGGGCATCCGGAAAAAAAGCTTGTCCGGAGAAGACAAGGTGAGTGCTACCATCAATCCTGTTTCATGCCAACAGTAAAGCATCCTGAGACCATTCATTTGTGGGGTTGCTTCTCAGCCAAGGGAGTGGGCTCACTCACAATTTTGCCTAAGAACACAGCCATTAATAAAGAATGGTACCAACACATCCTCCGAGAGCAACTTCTCTCAACCATACAGGAACCGTTTGGTGACGAACAATGCCTTTTCCATCATGATGGAGCAGCTTGCCATAAGGCAAAAGTGATAACTAAGTGGCGCGGGGAATAAAACATTGATATTTTGGGTCCATGGCCAGGATACTCCCCAGACATTAATCCCATTGAGAACTTGTGGTCAATCCTCAAGAGGCAGGTGGACAAACAAAAACCCACAAATTCTGACAAACTCCAAGCATTGATTATGCAAGAGTGGGCGGCCATCAGTCAGGATGTGGCCCAGAAATTAACTGACAGCATGCCAGGGCGGATTGCACAGGTCTGGAAAAAGAAGGGTCTGCAAATATTGACTCTTTGCATCAACTTAATGTAATTGTCAATAAAAGCCTTTGACACTGATGAAATTATTGTAATTATACTTCTGTATTCCATAGTAACATCTGACAAAAATATCTAAAGACACTGAGGCGACACTGATCAAGTGGTTGGTGCACAACGACTGACCAGCATGGTAGTTGGAGTCTCACGTGTATTTGGGTATATGAGATTCCCATGGAGTGAAATAAATGTAAATTATTTGGTCATGTGTATGTAGACAGGAGGAGTATTATATGCCAGCTGAGCCTCAATGCTGCAATTGTGGTGGTGAACATGCACCTAAATGCTGCAATTGTGGTGGTGAACATGCACCTAAATGCTGCAATTGTGGTGGTGAACATGCACCCGCATTTATGAAGTGTCCTGTTAGGGTTAGATTAGGGCCTAATGATTTTATTTAAATTGACTGATTTTCTTATGAAATGTAACTGAGTGATATCTTAAATTGTTACATGTTGCGTTTATTGTTCAGTGAGTCTTTTTTAATGGGGCGCACTCATAACATTGGTCATACAACTGTACGAAATGGTCTATGTAGCGATGTCACATAGATATTTTAATTAAATTTTTGACAAAGCATTTTTTTAAATATTCAAATAACCGTGCCCATCCCTAGAAGTCTTGAGTAGTTATATACGTTTTGCCATGTAGCAGTGTAGATAAATACTGGCGCAAGTCAATACTTCTTTTGCTCAAATAAAATATGAGTCAAATATTCTTTTTTTGCCATCAGACTTACCTAATTCTCACTTGAAACATAGTTTGTGTTTAATAGGCTAAATCAGTGGTTCCCAAGCAGGGGTACTAGGACCAAATCAAATCGTTATTTGTCACATGCTTACTTACAAGCCCTTAACCAACAATGCAGTTTTTAGTAAATAGAAAATAAAAGTAACAAATAATTTGGGGTACTTGAGAACTCATGAGACCATTGGCCTACTGTTAAAATGCACATGAGGGGGTACTTCAGGGGCACTCCTGGCAGGGCAAAATTCAGTTGGTGGTAAAGTGACAGAAAAAGGTTGGAAACCACTGGGCTAAATTATACATTCTGTTAACATCTGATTCCAGATGTGTTCTTGCAATTTGTAGTCTGACAGTTCAGATTTAGATATAATTTATCACGAAGTAATTTGAATGTAGTGATACACTTTTCAAAGTGACTTTAGTTAAGTAAACTATATTTTTTATTAAGGATAGCTTTAGCGTAGCTTAACTTCTTCCAGTGTGAAATAATTGGTAGCTTGGTAAGCTATATTTTCAGAGTAGTTCGCCAACACTGTAGCTAAGCATGCAAATCGTGCCCTTGGTGCCATCATTACAAAGTGTAAAGACATGGGTGGCCTATCTTTTTAAATGTTTTACAAAACTGTTTGATTCATTAGTACTACCTATTATTACTTATGCTGCAGCAGTATGGGGCACAGAAATTATACTTAATTCTGTTTTTAACCATGCTTGCCGATTTTAACTTTGTGTGGGTAAATACACACCAAATGCTGCTATTCAAGGTGGTATCGGTTGGAAAACTCTGAGTCAAAACTGGCCAGCGAGTGATTTGAAATTGTTGCATGTTGCGTTTATATTTTTGTACAGTATAATTATGTTCTGGCCCCATGACCATCGGCTTGGAGGGGGAAAAAAAATAGATTTTTTTTAAATCGGCCTGTGGCTAAATCTAGTTGCCTACCCCTGTTCTATGGCATCACCAGTGGCTATGTATTTAAAAAAAACATTTACAGAGATTTTGCAGCATGACAAATTAACATCTATGTAAACGTGCATTTTTTTATGGGCTTGTGATGTTGCAACTGCAAAGTGTTACAGGTTTTGGTTATCCCATTTATGTTTTGAGGTTGCTCTTTAGCACAGGGTGCGCACCGATTGGTGTCACACCTGTACTGGTTGCCGTCTCATTAGTGGTAAGGTGTTTCACCTGTGCTGGCCCAGGTGCTATTTAAGAGTGGCTGGCCCAGTGTTCCAGATAGATGCGGAGGTTGAACAACTTTAGTTGATGCGCCCTATTTTGAACTCTAGACAAACAATCCTTCATCTAATCTTTCCAATTTCAGTTTTTGCCACCTTTGTGGTTTGCTTCCTGTCTAAGTTTGGTGTGCTTTTAAGTTTTGTTTGCCTGTTCTTGGGCAAATTTAGTGGGCGCTCATGGTGGGTGTCTTTTAGGTTCCAGTTGTTATTTCTAGTCAACTTTCAGTGGACACCCCCCAAGACTGTCTTTCTGAACCCCTCCTAAAACCCCACCTGTTTCATTTTGGTTGTTGGTCAGTGACTGTTAGTTCCCCCTTCTGTTTGAGTGACAGGTTAGTTTTTTCTTGCTTGCTTGTAACAAAATGGGGCTCGTCTGAGGTCTTGTTTCCCATGAGTATGGTAGTCGCTCTAGTCACCTACTCTGAAGCTCTGCTGTGCCCAGATATGTGTTCAAAATACACTATTGGATTGTTTGTCACTGACATCCACCTTGAGCTGTTACGAGACTGGTGGAATCATTTTGAAAGTTGCATAAACACACAGGCTAATAAAAATCAATAAAGCCATGGACTTCAAGTTGGATGCATTTGTAGAGAACCCTACATGGGAGATGCTAGATAAATGTACAAAGATGAATCTGCTCATTATTTCAAAGCATTATGACATCAAAGTGGCTGACAAGATGCCATCTTTGATTTTTTTTTTTAAATATATGTATATATTTTTTATTGGACAACACACCTTCGTCTTGTCAGACGTCTTTGTCCTTCGTCTTGTCGTGTCCCATGTATATATCTTTTTATATATTTTTCCAAACTTCAAAATACTCTCCTGCAACCCGCCTCACCCAATGTGGTGTGGATCTGTTTTTTCTAAAGTATTTTTATTTAACTCGGAACCGGAATCCCCAAACAGAAGCTAGCCAGCTCACTAGCTACTAGTTGGTACTCAGCTAACCACTGCTAGCGGTCATCAGCTAACCTTTAACTCGGAAAGCTCTCACCAGTTTGTACAACGCGACACAAACCAGAGCATACTGGACCTAATTTCTCTCCATATCCCCGAATTCCTACAGCAAGCTCTGGACCTTTTCACCTGGATCATCGCAGCTAGCTAGCTGCTATCCGAGTGACTACTCCTGGCTAACATCTGTCCCGAAGCAAGCACCAATTAGCCTGGAGCTAGCCCATGCTAGGCCCATTCACCCAGCTAGCTGAAGAGGCCCATCAGCCACTCCTGGGCTACAATACTCGGACCCCTTCTACTGCCAGTATGGGGCACAGAACCCCGCCGATCCTTCACGACTGGACTATGACGTAATCTGCTCGAGGGGGTACTCAACTGTCCCCTACATCACAACGTCCCCTGAATGCCCATCTAGAGCATATTGGACTGTTAGCTGAATAGATCCATCAGACAATATCTTGGGCCATTATACCTATTTTGCCAATTGGACTTGGACCCCTCTGCAACTCAGAATCCTACTAATCCATCACGACTGGTCTATCGACATCACCGCACGCGGAGGCTAAAACAGACTTTCCTCCATCGAGACGTCCCTCTAAGACCCTTGTGCTAGCTTGCTAGCCCCGGCCTGCTAGCTGTCTGAATCGCCGTGTCGCCAGCCCAACCACTCACTGGACCCCTGTGATCACTCGGCTACGCATGCCTCTCCCTAATATCAATATGCATTGTCCATTACTGTCCTGGTTAGTGATTATTGTCTTATTTCACTGTAGAGCCTCTACCCTGCTCAATATGCCTTAATCTTTCTGGGATCGTTCGGGACGCAAGCGTCCCACCTCGCCAACAGCCAGTGAAATTGCAGGGCGCCAAATTCAAAACAACAGAAATCTCATGATTAAAATTCCTCAACCATACAAGTATTTTACACCATTTTAAAGATACACTTCTCGTTAATCCAACCACAGTGTCCGATTTCAAAAAGGCTTTTCAGCGAAAGCAGAACAAATCATCATGTTAGGTCAGCAACTAGTCACAGAAAGCATTCAGCCATTTTCCAACCAAAGAGAGGTGTCACAAAAAGCAGAAATATAGATAAAATTAATCAGTAACCTTTGACGATCTTCATCAGAAGACACTCCCAGGACTAAATGTTACACAATACATGTATGTTTTGTTCGATCAAGTTCATATTTATATCCAAAATCCTCAGTTTACATTGGCGCCATGTTCAGAAATGCCTCCAAAACATCCGGAGAAATTGCAGAGAGCCACATCAAATAACACAAATACTCATCATACATGATTTACATAGAATTAAAGATAAACTTGTTCTTAATGCAACCGCTGTGTCAGATTTCAAAAAAGCTTTACGACAAAAAGCACAATATTCAATAATCTGAGAACAGGGTTCAGCCACAAAAGCAAGCCATACAGTTACCCGCCAAATTGTGGAGCCAACAAAAGTCATAAATAGCATTATAAATCTTCACATACCTTTGCTGATCTTTGTCGGAATGCACTCCCAGGACTCCCACTTCCACAAGAAATGTTTGTTTTGTTTGATTACGTCCATATTTATGTCCAAATACCTCCTTTTAGTTTGTGCGTTTAGTTCATTATTCCAAAGAAACAATGTGCGAGCGCAAAATCCAAACGGAAGTCAAGAGTTCCATTACAGTTTGTAGAAACATGTTAAACGATGTTTACAATCAATCCTTAGGGTCTTTTTATAATAAATCTTCAATAATATTCCAACCGGACAATAGCGTATTCATTACAGAGGAAAAAGAAGGAACGGCGCGCCCGCGTGACCGCGCAGTAAACAACTGATTGGCCTCAGCCTAGTCCACTTGTTGAAACAGCTCTTATTTGACACACTTCCACAATAGAAGCCTCAAACAACTTTATAAAGACTGTTGCCATCTGCTGGAAGCCTTGGGAAGTGCAATCTGGCCCCATAGACACAGCATATTGGATAGGCAATCACTTAAATGAAACTACAAACCTCAGATTTTCCACTTCCTGGTTGGATTTGTCTCAGGTTTTCACCTACCATATGAGTTCTGTTATACTCACAGACATCATTCAAACAGTTTTAGAAACTTCAGAGTGTTTTCTATCCAATAATAATATGCATATATTAGCATCTGGGACAGAGTAGCAGGCAGTTTACTCTGGGCACCTTATTCATCCAAGCTACCCAATACTGCCCCCGTCACCAAGAATTTAACCAACCATTTAGTTACACCTCCCACATATGCGGTGACATCACCTGGTTTAAACATCTCTAGAGACAATATCTCTCTCATCATTACTCAATGCCTAGGTTTACCTCCAATGTATTCACATCCTACCATTCCTTTGTCTGTACATTATGCCTTGAATCTATTCTATCGCGAACAGAAACCGTCTCCTTTTACTCTCTGTTCCGAACATACTAGACGACCAGTTCTGATAGCCTTTAGTAATAACCTTATCCTACTCCTCCTCTGTTCCTCTGGTGATGTAGAGGTTAATCCAGGCCTGGCTGTGCCTAGCTCCACTCCTACTCCCCAGGTGCTCTCATTTGTTGACTTCTGTAACCGTAAAAGCCTTGGTTTCATTCATGTTGACAATCAAAAGCCTCCTCCCTAAGTTTGTTTTATTCACTGCTTTTAGCACACTCTGCCAAACAGGAAGTCCTAGCCGTGTCTGAATCCTGGCTGAGGAATCTATTGCAGAGATAGCCTGCAGAGTTTTGTCTTACTCTCCAGGTCTGTCCCAAACAATTCGAGCTTCTACATTTTAAAAATCCACCATTCCAGAAACAAGTCTCTCACCGTTGCCGCTTGCTATAGACCACCCTCTGCCCCCAGCTGTGCCCTGGACACCATACGTGTATTGCCCCCTGAAAAAAAACAGAGAAGAAATCCAACCAGGAAGTGGGAAATCTGAGGTTTGTAGTTTTTCAACTCAGCCCCTATTGAAGATACAGTGGGATATTGGTCATGTTGCACTTCCTAAGGCTTCCACTAGATGTCAACAGTCTTTAGAACCTAGTTTGATGCTTCTACTGTGAAGTGGGGCGAATGAGAGGGGAATGAGTCAGAGGTCTGGCAGAATGCTTTGAGCTCGTGATGCTCGTTCACGTGAGAGGTAGCTCTCGTTCCATTGCTTTTCTGAAGACAAAGGAATTCTCCGGTTGGAAAATTATTGAAGATTTATGTTAAAAACATCCTAAAGATTGATTATATACATCGTTTGACATGTTTCTACAAACTGTAACGGAACTTTTTGACATTTCGTCTGCAACTAGTGAATGCGCTTCGTGAGGTTGGATTTGTTTACAAAACGCGCTAACAAAAGTAGCTATTTGGACATAAATTATGGACATTATCGAACAAATCAAACATTTGTAGAACTGGGATTCCTGGGAGTGCATTCTGATGAAGATCATCAAAGGTAAGTGAATATTTATAATGTTATTTCTGACTTCTGTTGACTGCACAATATGGCGGATATCTTTTTGGCTTGTTGGGTCTCTGAGAGCCGTACTCAGATTATTGCATGGTTTGCTTTTTCCGATATAGCTTTTTTGAAATCTGACACAGCGGTTGCATTAAGGAGAAGTGTATCTATAATTCCATGCATAACACTTATTTTCATCAACATTTATAATGAGTATTTCTGTAAATTGATGTGGCATTCTGCAAAATCACCGGATGTTTTTGGAACTACTGAACATATCGCGCCAACGTATACTGAGATTATTTTATATAAATATGAACTTCATCGAACAAAACATGTATTGTGTAACATGAAGTCATGAACATGAAGATTATCAAAGGTTAGTGATTAATTCTCTCTCTTTCTGATTTTTGTGACTCCACTCTTTGGCTGGAAAAATAGCTGTGTTTTTTTGTGACTTGGCTCTGATTTTAATTATGAGATTTCTGTTGTTTGAATTTGGCGCCCTGCACTTTCACTGGCTGTTGTCATATCGATCCCGTTAACGGGATCTCAGCCCTAAGAAGTTTTAACACCCCGGCCATCCTACAATCTAAATTTGATACCCTCAATCTCACACAAATTATGGATGAACCCACCAGGTACAACACCAAATCCGGAGATATCATCCTAACCAACCTGCCCTCCAAATACACCTCTGCTCTTTTCAACCAAGATCTCAGCGATCACTGCCTCATTGCCAGCATCCGTAATGGGCCTGCGGTCAAACGACCACCCCTCATCACTGTCAAACGCTCCTTAAAACACTTCAGCGTGCCTTTCTAATTGACCTGGCCCGGGTATCCTGGAAGGATATTGACCTCATCCCGTCAGTAGAGGATGCCTGGTTATTCTTTAAAAGTGTCTTCCTCACAATCTTAAATAAAAATGCCCCATTCAAAACAAATTGAACCAGGAACAGATATAGCCCTTGGTTCTCTCCAGACCTGACTGCCCTTGACCAGCACAAAAACATCCTGTGGCGTTCTGTATTAGCATCGAATAGCCCCCGTGATATGCAACTTTTCAGGAAAGTTAGGAACCAATATACACAGGCAGTTAGGAAAGCTAAGGCTAGCTTTTTCAAGCATACATTTTCATCCTGTAGCACAAACTCTAAAAGGTTCTGGGACACTGTAAAGTCCATGGAGAATAAGAGCACCGCCTCCCAGCTGCCCACTGCACTGGGGCTAGGAAACACTGTCACCACTGATAAATCCACTATAATTGAGAATTTCAATAAGCATTTTTCTACGGCTGGCCATGCTTTCCACCTGGCTACCCCTACCCCGATCAATAGCCCTGCACCCCCCACAGCAACTCGCCCAAGCCTCCCCATTTCTCCTTCACCCAAATCCAGAGAGCTGATGTTCTGAAAGAGCTGCAAAATCTGGACCCCTACAAATCAGCCGGGCTAGACAATCTGGACCCGCTCTTTCTAAAAAAGTATCTGCCAAAATTGCTGCAACCCCTATTACTAGCCTGTTCAACCTCTCTTCGTATCGTCTGAGATTCCTAAAGATTGGAAAGCTGCCGCGGTCATCCCCTCTTCAAAGGGGGAGACACTCTAGACCCAAACTGCTACAGACCTATATCTATTCTACCCTGCCTTTCTAGGGTCTTCGAAAGCCAAGTTAACAAACAGTTCACCAACCATTTTGAATCCCACCGTACCTTCTCAGCTATACAATCTGGTTTCAGAGCTGGTCATGGATGCACCTTAGCCACGCTTAAGGTCCTAAACGATATCATAACCGCCATCGATAAGAGACATTACTGTACAGCTCTCTTCATCGACCTGGTCAAGGCTTTCGACTCTGTCAATCACCACATTCTTATCGGCAGACTCAACAGCCTTGGTTTCTCAAATGATTGCCTCGCCTGGATCACCAACTACTTCTCCGATAGAGTTCAGTGTGTCAAATCGGAGGGCCTGTTGTTCGGACCTCTGGCAGTCTCTATGGGGGTGCCACAGGGTTCAATTCTCGGGCCTACTCTCTTCTCTGTATACATCAATGATGTCGCTCTTGCTGCTGGTGATTCTCTGATCCACCTCTAAGCAGACGACACCATTCTGTGTACAACTGGCCCTTCTTTGGACACTATGCTAACAAACCTCCAGACGAGCTTCAATGCCATACAACACTCCTTCCGAGGCCTCCAAGCGCCATATACTACCCACCACTGCGACCTGTACACTCACGTTGGCTGGCCCTCGCTTCATAGTCGTCGCCAAACCCACCTACAAGTCATCTACAAGTCTCTGCTAGGTAAATCCCCACCTTATATCAGCTCACTGGTCACCATAGCAGCACACCCGTAGCACGCGCTCCAGCAGGTATATCTCACTGGTCACCCCCAAAGCCCATTCTTCCTTTGGATGCCTTTCCTTCCAGTTCTCTGCTGCCTTGACTGGAACAAACTGCAAAATTCACTGAAGCTGGAGACTCATATCTCCCTCACTAGCTTTAAGCACCAGCTGTCAGAGCAGCTCACAGATCACTGCACCTGTACATAGCCCATCCAACTACCTCATCCCCATACTGTATTTACTTATTTATCTTGCTCATTTGCACCCCAGTATCTCTACTTGCGCATTCATCTTCTGCACATCTACCATTCCAGTGTTAAATTGCTATTTTTTAATTACTTCGCCACCATGGCCTATATATTGCCTTACCTCCCTTATCCTACCGCATTTGCACATACTGTATATAGACTTTTTCTACTGTATTATTGACTGTATGTTTGTTTATTCCATGTGTAACTCTGTGTTGTATGTGTCAAACTGCTTTGCTTTATCTTGGCCAGGTCACAGTTGTAAATGAGAACTTGTTCTCAACTAGCCTACCTGGTTAAATAAAGGTGAAATAAAAAGTTTGATAAATAAATATGTAAACACTCCTTCTTCAAATTAGGGTTGATTGGAAAAAGCTGTTCAAAAGATGACATTGTACTTATTACCTTATCTTATTACCCTGTCGAAGGCCATGCAGCCAAAATGCGTCAGAGTTTTAAAACTTTGTTTCCATTGAACATGCCATACAAATAAAGGCATTTTAATGAATTATTTGAAGAGTGCCTTGGCCCTTCTTTCTTTTTGATGTTGAAACCA
The DNA here is from genome assembly GCF_018296145.1 of Oncorhynchus tshawytscha. Taxonomy (NCBI): domain Eukaryota; kingdom Metazoa; phylum Chordata; class Actinopteri; order Salmoniformes; family Salmonidae; genus Oncorhynchus; species Oncorhynchus tshawytscha. The sequence continues at coordinate 30,231,430 of NC_056436.1, read as the reverse complement.
TACTTCACCCGCTACGATCAGAGATGTCGGTGGAAACCGGTAGTGATGTTCTGCCTGTAGCCACTGCTGTAACCGGAGACTATAGTCCTCCTCAAGAGTATGAGGAAAGCCCAATACACCCTGTGCTGGTTGGTCGGTTGTCTGTCCCAGAATCACACAGAATGTACCGCACGTCCATGTAGTGAATCTGTTATTCAATGTGTTTGTATGGGCTGATAGCAGTTAGGCCAAAAACTATTTTACATCAGATAATTTCAAAAATATGTTTTTGATGCTTCAAGGTATCTTAACATTAAAAATCAAAACAATGAAAATATAAATGGTACACATTCGATCCATTAACGTTTTGTTGGTGGCCCTCACTCTTTGTAGCCAGTACATAACATATTCAAGTGTAGAATTTAAGTAAAGTGCCACTTTAAAACCACACATTAGTTCAACAACTGAAGACAGATTTTGTGCCCCTGTTTTTAGGACAGTCCGCCTACTTACTGGTGTTAATCAGATATTTAGTCTCCTCTTTTTCTTCATCCTCTTCTTTAACTGTGACAGTCTTCCCCTCTTCCTTTAATCCCTCAATCTCCCCTTTCATTCCAAAAACGTCCTCTTCTTCCTTCACAGAAACATCCTCCTCCTCTTTCACCCTGAAAGCTTCTTCCACTCCTATCACTGTGACGGTTATCTCCTCCTCTTTCACTCCAAAAACGGCATCATCTTCTTTCACTACAACATCCTCCACCTCTTTCACTCCAAAAACTACATCCTCTCCTTTCACTGTAACATAGTCTTCCTCCTCTTTTATCCCGAAAGCCACTTTTTCCTCTTCTTTCACTGTGATAGTAATTACCCCTTCCTCTCCTTTCGTTGTAATATTGTTCTCTTCTTCTTTCACGACAATGTTCAGACCCAAAGCTTCTTTCTCCATCCAGCAGACATCTTCATTAGCAGGGGAGGAGTAGCTCGTCATGTTCGGGGATGTAGCTAACGTTAGCATTAGCGAATAGCCTAGTTCAAGGCTTAACCAGTACTAACTAACAACGTAAATATTAAATGAAATGGAGTAACAAGTAAATATGCAGACAGTGAGTTCAAAATCGCTAAAGTTAATATACAAAAAAAATTCTAAAGAGCTCAGATGTTTTGGTTTAATATACGCTTGCAAGTTACACCGCTGTGACACAGGCAAGAATACGTACTTTTGGAGTCACGGATTTTGGAATCCTTCAGAATAAGAGTCCCGTCCTGTATACTTTGTAAATGTATAATTTGGGTGAAAGTGAGGGAAAATGTGCACAATTATTTATATATTCTATAATAGTTATCATACAAAGAATAATTACAGGTATTGCTATAAGATATGTCATTTATTTGTAATTTTTACAAGCTTAAATGATCAACAATGTTTTTGTTTGGTGTGTACTCCTATCATTTATTGCATCATAAACCATTTCTGTCAGAAAAAGAGTGTCCATTCTACTCATGAGCACTTTTGGGTTTCGGTCCAAACACTTAAAAGACACAGACTCGTCCACTTACCCTAGCCTTATGGGGATTTAGAGGTTAACCCATGCCCTGTGTGTCCCCAGGTGCTCTCATTTGCTGACTCCTGCAACCGTAAAAGCCTTGGGTTCATGCATGTTAACATCAGAAGCCTCCTCCCTAAGTTTGCTTTATTCACTGCTTTAGCACACTTCACCAACCCTGATGTCCTAGACGTGTCTGAATCCTGGCTTAGGAAGGCCACCAAAAATTCAGAAATTTCCATCCCCAAATACAACATTTTCCGTCAAGACAGAACTGCTAAAGGGGACGGAATTGCAATCTACTGTCGAGATAGCCTGCAGAGTTATGTCATACTATCCAGGTCTATGGACCTTCTCTTCCTAAAATTATCTGCCGAAATTGTTGTAACCCCTATTACTAGCCTATTCAACCTCTCTCGTATCGTCTGAGATCCCCAAAGATTAGAAAGCTTCTGCAGTCATCCCCCTCTTCAAAGGGGGTGACACTAGACCCAAACTGTTATAGACCTATTTCCATCCTGCCCTACCTTTCTAAAATCTTTAAAACACAAGTTAACCATTTAGAATCCCACCATACCTTCTACACAATGAGAACTTGCTCTCAACTGGCCTACCTGGTTAAATAAAGGTGAAATAAAATTTAAATAAATATTGTGATATTTGTTATGAATAAAGTGTGCTTTCTTTGGACCAAAACTCTTGACTTTTTTTATAAACAAATTGTACTACAATGTATTGACAATTCTTCAAAGTGTCCACCAGAAGGAATTTTATAAGGTATTTTGGTATGACAATGCATCCTATGACGCAGGACTATATTGTAACCATATAGTGTCCAGGCACCCTGGACCCTTCGACCACAGTAAAAGTCCAGCAACACTTTCTATGACCTAGCTTGTTGTTCAAACTCATCTGATTTGTATTCTAGGGACTCTAATGATTAGACTGGACCCTTGTTTTATGGACACACAATCAACGTTTTTTCCAATACAGTGCTATATTGGTACAGTCTATTACAGTGTATTGCATTGGGGGCTATGGAGGGGGCGGAGTGAAATCCAGCAGCAGGCTGTGCAACATAGTCCCCCTCCAAAACAAATCATATTTGGTTAGTAGAGACCCTACTGAGTATTTCCCACCCCACTTTAGCAGAGACAGGGAGCAAGGTTCTCTCTACAGTGCTAGATTTGTACTGTATATTGTCCAGGTGCCCATGCAACTTATTTGACCATAGTAAAAGTCCAGCAACACTTGCTATGACCCAACTTTTTGTTCTAGCTCACCTGTTTTGTATTCTGAGGGCTCTAGTGAGTGCACCTATCCAGTGTATGTGAGAAAAATATATGTATATTTTTTATTTTTGACTGGACCCTGGTTGTATGGACACACAATCAAATGTTTTTCCTGTACAATGCAATCTGTTTGTGAAATACAATAAAAATACAGTAAGACTTTTCTTAAACATTACATTTAAAAATCGCAAACTTGAACAATAACACCAGTAAATAAACAATAATAATATGATCAAAATAATTATGTATTTATAATTATGTATTTGTAAAATAATTATGTATTTATGTAGGCTATTATTAAGGTCTTGACATGAATTTACTTATGTTCCAACCATTTGTTAATGTGCTTCACCTTATAACATTCTTTATCTTATATAAAGTAGTAATTCTCTGCAAAAAAGGATTGATTTCATATCATACACATAACGTTTTACCGCGGAGAACAAGGCACCAACCGACATGGTCGCTCTGTTTCTAGCTAGCTCCTAGCCAACTTTGCAGTATTTTGTTTTTTTGCTCAGAACGTTTCTTGTAGTATTACCTACAGACAGAAATAACTTTGGGATATTAGATCGGCGGTCACTCACCAGAATTTCGAGCAGATATTTGACTTCCCTGACTTGGATCCTTTGTTTGAACTTCACGAGGTAGCTCTTCATCCTTGGGGCTGCACCAAAAGTCTGCCCCCGGAGAAAAGGTAGAAGGAGTGGAGCCCTAGTCAGACTCAGGCAGCGTGCATACCAACCACCGTTTACGAGTATATTACTCGCTAACGTTCAGTCCCTGGACATCAAAGTAGACGAGCTCAGGGCGAGGATCTCCCTCCAGAGAGAAATCAGGGACTGTAACATACTCTGTTTTACAGAAGCATGGCTCTCTCTGGAGATATTGTCCCTGTCGATTCAGCCAGCGGGGTTCTACGTCAATCGCGTGGACAGGAAGAAAGAACTATCCGGGAAAAAGAAAGGCAGAGGGGTTTGTTTCATGATTAACAACTCATGGTGTGATCGTGGTAACGTACAGGAACTCAAGTCTTTTTGTTTTTTCCCAATCTGGAATACTTTACCATCAAATGCCGACCTCATTACCCCCCAAGATAATTTTCTTCGGTCATCATCACTGCCATGTAATCCATGCATCAAGATTGTTTTGATCACGCAGACTGGGAAATGTTACGGGTTGCCTCTGAGAATAGTATTGAAGTATACAATGACTCTGTGACTGGGTTAATCAGGAAGTGCATAGAGGATGTTGTTCCCACTGTGATGACTAGCACTTATCCAAACCAAAACCCATGGACAGATGGCAGCATTCGAGCAAAACTGAAAATATAAACCACCACATTTAATCATGGCAAGGTGACTGGGAACATGGACGTGTATAAACAGACCAGCTACGTCCTCCGTAAGGCAATCAGAGGCTAAACGAGGAGGTGAGAACCGGAGTGGTGGAGTGGTGCTGGGAAAATATCCTCTCCCTCAACATCAACAAAACGAAGGAGCTAATCGTGGACGGCAGGGGACAACAGAGCGAGCACGCCCAATGCATCACTGGGGGCACATTTGCCTGCCCTCCAGGACATCTACAGCACCCATTGTCACAGGAAGATCATAAAGAACCTCAGCCACACGAGCCATGGCCTGTTCACGCTGTTAGAAGGTGGAGGCAATCAAAGCTGGGACCAAGAATGAGAAACCGCGATCTCCAGGCCATCAGACTGTCAAACAGTCACCACTAGCCTTAGTCCTAGCCGGCTACCACCCAGTACTCTACCTTAGAGACTGCTGCCCTATGTACATAGTCATTGGACACTGGTCACTTTAATAATTTTTTACATACTATTTCACCCACTTTATATGTATATACTGTATTCTTGTCATAGATCATCCTATAACTACTGCTGTACACACCTTTTCTATTCATATACTTTCCATACTGTCATTACACACCATTATATGTATATATACATTACACACCTATACATTATCTGTATATATTCTTATATTCTGGGCTTTGACATTGCACATTCTGATATTTTTTTATTTCTTTATATCTTTTTTCTGGATTATGGGTGTATTTTTTTATTGCTAGGTATTACTGGTAAAGTGAAAGGGGGTTACCTAGTCAGTTGTACAACGGAATGCCTTCAACTGAAATGTGTCTTCGACATCTTCTGAATCAGAGAGGTAAGGAGGTCTGCCTTAATCGACATCCACGTCTTCGGCGCCCTGGGAACAGTGGGTTAGCTGCCTTGCTCAGGGGCAGAACGACAGATTTTTTTACCTTGTCAGCTTGGGGATTAGATCCAGAAACCTTTCGGTTACTGGCCCAACACTCTATTGCTATCTGAGCAGCTAACCGATCTCTGCAGCTGTACATAGTATATCGGTAAATAGCCCACCCAATTTTACCTACCTCATCCCCATACTGTTTATATTTACTTTTCTGCTCTTTTGCACACCAATATCTCTACCTGTACATGACCATCTGATCATTTATCACTCCAGTGTTAATCCGCAGAATTGTAATTATTCGCCTACCTCCTCATGCCTTTTGCACACAATGTATATAGACTCTTTTTTTTTCTACTGTGTTATTGACTTGTTATTTGTTTACTCCATGTGTAACTCTGTGTTGTCTGTTCACACTGCTATGCTTTATCTTGGCCAGGTCGCAGAACTTGTTCTCAACTAGCCTACCTGGTTAAATAAAGGTGAAATAAAATAAAATAAACATACATTCTGACCAAATGCTGTTCATTCATGATATTGTTTGACTCTTGTATAGAGTAATGACATACAGTCGACTTCTGATGAAGAATGAATTCTCCCAGATCATCCTATACTTATGATAACCACTGGTCGTCTACATGAAGTAATCGTTTCCCTTTACTACTGGTCTGTAGGCTGCCTTGAAGCGTAGTAAAACCTCCCATCCGGATGGCGGGGCTGTTGTACATTTCGGGGCTCGCTACCCACTAAAAACAAAGAACGTTCTCAAATTCCTTGGCTAGAACACGGAAGTAGGATTGGAGACGACTTTGTTAAGACAAACCAGTACAAAGAAAACCAGTTTTAGCCTGTCTTCATTAAGAGAAATCCCCGATCACATTTGTAGGCGACGATGGCTAGCTAAGGTCATGAGTAGAATTGCGTCATCGGGTCGTCTCGTGCCGAACTACGCATGCGCCAGCTGTTAAATCAAAGGAACTCCTTCGATATTAAGTTGTTTTTGACCTTAATGAAAATGTGTCACTTTCACGAGGTTGAAGTAATTACATGTTCAACTTCTTAAAACATTGACTCGAATCTAGGTTGTACCTCTAGATTTCGAGAATTTTATTCAACCAAGGAATCATTTTTACCCTTCTGTCATTGACTTGACAAACCACGGCTTGGTCCGTTTCGCAAGTCTCGCGACCTTTGGGTGGAGTAAACAAAGACACACTACTGACTGAACTGAACAGGCTACCGAACCCAGAATCGACCGAAATGTCTCAACTACAGTTGTTGCGTGTATTTTTAAATGAGCGTTTAATGGCGGCTGCTGTGGAGATTTTCGGGGCAGTTGAGAAAACGGTAGTGGAGTACGAGGAGGAGAATGATCGGCTACGGAGACTTCTGCGGGTCACACCGGAGATAACACTATGCAGAAAAGGTTCGTATGTAATTTAGCTATGTAGATTCACTGATAGCTAGCTATAGTTCTACCGAATTAACTATTTAAGCTAACAGGAATCAAACATTTTAATATATTTTTAACCCCTAGGCAACCCTGGTCCTGGAGCGCCACATTCACTTCATGTTTTTGATCTAACCGACCTGGAAGACCAGGTGTTTTGAATTTAGGCAATCATTGAACTGATCAATTAGTTCAGTTGGTCAGGTGTGGTGGCTAGTTGAAACAAAATCCTGCGGCACTCCAGGAAACAAGTTGCCTACCCTAAACAGTTACCAACATATTTTTGACCTCAAGGAGAAACTTATTGGAAAAAGCAACAATCATAGTTTGAGTTTATTTATTCTTGCTCACAGATAAAACTGAAGAAATGCAGAATTTATATTACTAATAATTGTAAAACACTCATTTAAAATACATAACACATAATACTGAACGCTTGAAACATTAACAGGACATTTTTCATGATGGAAAGTATTAATGTGATTTTTTAAAACATAATTTTGGGGCCTGCGTTTTGCAGGCGGTTCGTACGGGCAGAAATACAGGACAGTTCGTGGCTGTTTCTCAGGAGCCTGGTGGTGCAGTTACCTTTGAGGGAGCAGGTCATTCAGCAGGCCACCACCCTTTGCCTTCTTCTGGTGGTGTGGCTGTGGAGCCAGGAAAGTAACATTGGACACAGGAGCTTTGCGTGATTCTTTTGATCAAAGGCTTTGGGCAAGTTTATCAGCAAGTTACACCCTCACCATTGTTGGTTTTCTGGAGTCTGTAGCTGTCAGCCAGGAGTGTGGCTTTCACAAGGGTGGTAGTAGTGCAAGACTTGGTAGGTAGGCATACTGATTCGTGCACGCTGATAAAACTGTTGGCATTAGTTATTTTTAAATGATGAAGCTCCTGGATTTTTCCAGGGCATGAAGTTAGACAGATGGGCCTCCAGTCACTCGTTGTACATGGGTTTGACACTTTAGATATTGGACATACATTGGCAATCTTCCAGGCAGCAGGAATAGTCCCCCTGCCAATAGGTGTTAACTATGTGTGTGATGACAGGGGCTAGATCTCCTGCTCTTTTAGTAGCCAGGCTGGAATGCCATCAGGACCACACGCTTTATGTGGGCTGAGTCTGGTCAGAGCTTGCTTTATCTGGGCAATGCTGCACAGCTCAACCTGCCTGTAGGCATGGGCAGGGGGAAAATGCCAAGCGGTGTGGTGCTTGTCCATGCCTCAGCAAAAAACATCAGCCATGTTGTCGTCTTCAATTCCCCCAACCTGTATTCTCCCTCCTGGTGTTGTTTTTCATCCCAGTCCTTTGTTAATGAAGTGCCATCATTCCTTAGGGTTTTACTTCTATAGATCGTGGATTTCAAATTTGTAGTAGTTTGTCTTTGCTTCCTTGATAAGCATTTGTTCTGTGTTTCTGTATTTTCTCAATTTCATTGTTTTTCCCCATCTGTTGAAAATATGTATTTTCCTGATGGCAGCCTTTATTCGTTCAGTCATCCAGGGCTTGTCCAGTGTTTCTTATTGGCATGCATACATCATGTGCAGTTTGAATGCAGGAGTGTAACGTCTCCACCTTTGCATCGATGCTCTCCACCTCATATATGGCAGACCACGCAGTACTGGCCATACATCGTGCCAAGGCCTCCTGTCTGTTCTGGGTTACCAGACATTCTTTTTTCCCGCTGCTCCTGCTTCTCCCTCCTGATGTTGTGTTTGAGGAGAACAGCAGACATTTGTGATCACTGGATCCCAGAGGAGCAAGTACAGTGGGGGTGTTGCAGTGATTCTTCATATTTGTAAGGATCATATCTAGGATGGTGTCCCCTCTGGTCTTGTCTTTGACCACTTGTTTCATGTCTGGATGGGAGTTTGTCAGCATCTTGATGGGCAGGTGATTAAAGTCCCCACACAGGATGAGACCCATTTGGGGAGAGGACATCCTGATCACATTGACAGTGTTTATGAGATAACACTTCAGCAGAACACTGTGGATTTTTTCATTTGCCCATGGTGGATGGTAGAGTACTCCCACTTCCAGAGTTGAAACTGAGCTGCAGAGTTGTTTAGGACAGAGCTGAAGCCACATACACTCAAATACCTATTTCTCTAGGTCAGTTATTCTCTTTTCCTGCATACTGTGATTCACATACATGGCCACGCCCCATCCTCTCATCCCCTCTCTGGACCTGTCATTTCTGAGCAGCTGATAGTCTTGTATGAAAAGAGATTAATCTAGGATATTTTCGTGGGCCCAAGTTTCAGTGACACATCCAATGTCTGCATTTACTGATTGAAGAAGCAGTTCAAATTCATCCACTTTGTTTATCAATGATCTTGAATTCGGAACATTTGGCGTCTCTGGGGCTTTTTTGGACATATTTGCGACTTTGCATAATACATTTAGAACTCTGCATTCAAGTGAGTGATTGTATTGATGTATTTTAGATTTGTTACCTTCTATTGTCAGTATTTTCCTCAATCTGCCCTTACCAGCTGTATTCCCTCTCACCCGGCTTCTTGTGCACATTATCCCGAGCACTGAAGTTTATCTTGGATATGCGGTGCCAATGGAGATGCATGTTTTTTGTAATATCGTAAAAAATGTGATGAGTATTCCACAACGATCCAATCCATCGTTGTCAAAGCCATGCTTACTCCCATTAAAAGAGCAAGGAAAAGTATGCAGCGCAACAAAAAAAGCATTTCAAACATTGTAACACGCTGCCTGGAAGCGCCAACCTGCTTTGTGCGCCTGCTACATTAGCAAAATATAAACTTATTTCTTACATGTACTAATTACTATTATCTGAAAGAAAAGTTGATGATGAGACTAGTTTTAGCATATTCTGTAAAACAAAAAGGTCAATGTTTTCTTTATGGCCAACTAATCAACCTATTCTGCCCCAGCCATTACCATAAGCCCGTCCTCCTCAATTAGGGTGCCACCAACCTCCTGTTTTCTGAATGTAAATCCGAGACTGTGGATTTAGTATACCTTTCGATTGGTGTGTATTCAGTTGTGGATCTTCAGCATCCATTTCGTATGATACTGTATGTTACGATTTACAAGGGAAGGGTTAGCTAACATGCTAAGTAGTTGCTAAAATGCTAAGGCAGCTGCAATCCACATTAGTACTAAAAAGCTAATTTACCATTATTTGATTATAGTATCATCTAATTTTCACAATGTTGAAATAGATATTTGTGGTAAGCAATTGCCATTTAAAGTTATACTTCATTTTATTGACAAAAAGTGATTCATCTATTGATCCAGAGACATTGAGTTTTCTTTATTTAGCAACGCTGTAAGTGAAACAATGGAAGTGGTAGCTGCTATGGTAGCTCTTATACTCTAGGCTGCATTTAGCGCAAACCCTTCTCTGTACAATGCTTTCAGAAAATATTCACATCACCTTACTTTTTCCACATTGTTGTGTTACAGCCTGAATTTAAAATTGATTAAATTGAGATTTTATACCCCATAATATCAAAGTGAAATTATGGCATTGGAAAACCTCCCTGGTCTTTGTGGTTGAATCTGTGTTTGAAATTCACGGCTCGACTGATGAACCTTACAATTATCTGTACGTGTGAGATACAGAGATGAGGTAGTCATTTAAAATCATGTTTAACACGATTATTGCACACTATGAGTCCATGCAACTTATTATGTGACTTGTTAAGCACATTTTTACTCCTGAACTTATTTAGGCTTGTCATAACAAAGGGGTGAATACTTATTGACTCAAGACATTTCAGCTATTCACTTTTAATTAATTTGTTTTAAAAAATTACTAAAAACATAATTCCACATTGACAATATGGAGTATTGTGTGTAGGCCAGTGACAATCGCAATTTCATACATTTTTAATTCCGGCTGTAACACAACAAAATGTGGATAAAGTCAAGGGGTGTGAATACTTTCTGAAGAAACTGTGTGTATATATAAGTTTGGACACCTACTCATTCCAGGGTTTTTATTTTATTTGAACTATTTTTCTACATTGTAGGATAATAGTGAAGAGCCACCGTGCTTTTACACCTGCATTGCTTGCTATTTGGGGTTTTAAGCTGGGTTTCTGTACAGCACTTTGATATATCAGCGGATGTAAGAAGGGCTATATAAATAAATACATTTGATGACATCAAAACTGTGAAATAACACACATGGAATCAGGTAGTAACCAAAAAAGTGTTAAACAAATCCAAATGTATTTGAGATTCTTCAAAGTAGCCACCCTTTGCCTTGATGACAGCTGTGCACACTCTTGGCATTTTCTCAACCAGTTTCATGAGGAATGCTTTTCCAACAGTCTTTAAGGAGTTCCCACATATGCTGAACACTTGTTGGCAGCTTTTCTTTCACTCTGCGGTCCAATTCATCCCAAACCATCTCAATTGGGTTGAGGTCAGGTGATTGTGGAGGCCAGGTCATCTGATGCACCACTCCATCACTCTCCTTCTTGGTCAAATAGTCATTCCACAGCCTGGAGGTGTGTGGGGTATTTGTCCTTTTGAAAAACAAATGATAGTCCCACTAAGTGCAAACCAGATGGAATGGCGTATCGCTGTGGTAGCCATGCTGGTTAAGTGTGCCTTGAATTCTAAATAAATCAGACAGTGTCACCAGCAAAGCACCATCACACCTCCTCCATGCTTCATGGTGGGAACCACACATGTGGAGATCATCCATTCACCTACTCTGCATCTCACAAAGATATGGCGGTTGGAACCAAAAAATCTCAAATTTGGACTCAGATCAAAGGACTGTTGATTCTCTTTTCTTAATTCAGCTGTTCTTGCCATAATATAAACAGGGTCTTTTACCAAATAGGTCAATCTTCTGTATACCAGCCCTGCCTGGTCACAACACAACTGCTTGGCTCAAACGCATTAAGAAGGAAAGAAATCCCACTATTTAACTTTTAACAAGGCACACCTGTTAATTTAAATGCATTCCAGGTGACTACCTCATGAAGCTGGTTGAGAGAATGCCAAGCGAGTGCAAAGCTGTCATCAAGGCAAAGGGTGGCTACTTATAAAATAGAAAATATTTTGATTTAACTTTTGTTGTTGTTGGTTACTACATGATTCCATGTGTTTTTTCATAGTTTTGATGTCTTCACTATTATTCTACAATGTAGACAATTGTAAAAAAATAAAATAAACAAAGACCCTTGAGTAGTGTTGACTGGTACTGTAAATATACACACATACAGTGCTGTTCAAAAGTTTGGGGTCACTTAGAAATGTCCATGTTTTTGAAAGAAAAGCACTTTTTTTGGTCCATTTTAAAATAACATCAAATTGATCAGAAATACAGTGTAGACATTGTTAATGTTGTAAATGACTATTGTAGCTGGCAACAGCTGATTTTTAATGGAATATCTACATTGGCGTACAGAGGCCCATTATCAGCAACCATCAAGTTGATTGACAAAGTCATGATAAATTGGAAGAATTTAATAAACCACCTTTGGACTGTAAAATATTCCTCTGGGTCAAAATGACTGATTTATAATACCTAGTTTACATCACCAAATGGTGCCCAGGAAATAATTCAATCCAATTGTTACCACTCCTTCTCCAATTCAAACCAAAACATGGATGTCAATGTTTGCTCGCACATGCTTCGGTTTACTTCCTGACTGCAGCAACATGATACCTGTATTGCGAGGCTGATTAGCTAGGACAGACAGGTGTGTGTGCAAAGCGATAACAACATACAATCCATGTACGGGGATTGTAGCATCTAATTTATGGATTTAATTATTTCCTGTGCACCACTCTGTGATGCAGAAGACCCGTTCCTTATCAGAACCGTCCACCGATGACAGATATACCCTCCTAAAAGCATTGCCAAACAGGCACAGACACAGGTTGTTAAATAAGTCGCACGTTTGGCTCGTGTTATAGCCTACTGCTAGATACAATCTCGGTCTAGAAGCTGAGCCTAGCTATCTGCACTCGGGCACATCTAAAGGCTGTATAGATCATAGAAGTATATAATTCACCTTTATGATTCAAGTGTTCTATATTAATTTTGTGGTATATAGATAACCTCTGTTCCTCTTCTCCCTCCCTCCAGACTCCCTGCAGCTCTCTCTCGCTGTCTCTGAAGAGGAGGTTCCCTCTGAGCAGCAGCACTGTGAGCAGGAGTGGAGCCACAGTCTGGGGCAGGAGGATCTAGAGCCCACACAGATTAAAGAGAAACATGAGGAACTCAGGACCAGTCAGGAGGAAGAGCAGCTTCAAGGGTTGGAGCCTGATATCATAGAGTTCAAATTCACTCCTTCCTGTGTGAAAAGTGAACGTGATCAGGAAGACCCACTTTGGTCCTTGACTCTGTCCCAAACAGTGGAGAACAGAGAGTGTGACTCTAAACTAGTGGATCCTAAACCTTTTGGCACTGTGACCCACCTAAAGGGTTATGAAATGCTCTGTGACCCTCCAGATAATCAAAACATTGTCTACAGCCACAGCTCAGCCTTAAGCAGCAACCCAGTAGGACTTGACAGAAGCCAACCATTGGATCCAAACCCACCAATGGAGGAACACTGTTCCAAACCCAGCACCACATCTATAAAAACTCATCGCTGCTGTGACTGTGGCAAAATGTTTCCTCTCACAGCTGACCTGCAGAGGCATGTGACTCTCGCCAAGAAGAGACTCAGCGAATGTCACTTCTGCAAAAAACAGTACATTTCCACCTGTAAACTGAAGGCCCATGTCCGACTCTGTCACAGTGGGAAACCCTGCACCTGCCCCTTTTGTGGCAAGACCTTCAAACAAAAAGGAAATCTGTCCATGCACATGAGGATTCACACAGGAGAGAAACCATTTAGCTGTGGTTACTGTGGGAAAAGCTTCAATCACAAGGGAGACCTAAGAAGACATATACTGACTCACACAGGAGAGAAACCATTTAGCTGTAATTTTTGCTGTAAGTGCTTCAATCAGAAGGGGGACCTAAGGAGGCATACACTGACTCACACAGGAGAGAAACCATTTAGCTGTGGTGAATGCGGTAAAGGCTTCATACGCAAGGAGCACTTAACTGCACATATACGGATTCACACAGTAGAGTAATCATCACACAGCAAAGTAATCATTTATCTGCGGTGACTGTGAAAAGCGTAAATCATAAGGGGAAGCTGAATATGTATATACAGACTCACACAGGGGAGATATAATTTAGCTGTGATGACTGCGGGGAAAGCTTCACTCAGAAGACTAATCTAACTGACCATATATGGACTCAGACAGGAGAGAAATTGTTTATCTGTGGGAAAAGCTTCAATAAGAAGGGGAACCTAATTGAGAATAAACTAATTCACACAGGAGAGAAATCATATGGATTCTCAGTCTGTGGTAAAAGATTCAAGACTAATCTTCCGAAACATAAAACAACATCTACAAAGAAAGAAAACAGGATGAAAACACAAAGAATAAAGAAAATCAGGACAAATATATCTTCTGTCAGCAGATGGGTATAAAAAGGCAGGTTGTGGATAACTCTTAGAAAAGAAACAATCATTCATGCACTGGGTTTCAGAGAAATAGATACATGATGGATTTACTTTGAAAAATGCTCTTTGTAAATAAAGTTTGATTTAAATAATGAGGATATTAACAAACAGTAGTGCATGTATCATGGTAATCTCGCAGATCTGCTGTTCAAAGTCGGTTGATGTTTTCACGTCATTAGAAATAAGAATATCTGGTTTGTTTTAGAATGTCTCTCAGGGTGATGAGAAAATGGTCTGACCAATGTTATTGATTTACAAAAATGTATACTTTTCTGAAAATATCTCCTTCAATCCAAGAGAGTTTCTCATGCAGTTTTGACATAATACAGCTCAATCATGATATTGTTTGAAATGTAATGATACACAGTCGACTACTCGCGAGTGCAGTTTGTATAAGTGCAAACTCTGTTTTAAGTGTACTACAGAGTTTTTTCTGTCCCAAATCAACAACATCAACAACTCACCAGCCGGTTTATTAAGTACGCCCATCTAGTACCGGTTCGGACCCCCCTTTGCCTCCAGAACAGCCTGAGCTCTTTAGGACTTCATTCTACAAGGTGTCTGAAATATTCCACAGGGATGTTGGTCTGTGCTGATGCGATAGCATCACCCAGTTGCTGCAGATTGGACAGTGGTACATTCATGCTGCGAACAGCCCGTTCCATCTCATCCCAAAGATGCTCTATTGTGTTGAGGTCTGGGGGCAATGTTTTTCCACTCAATTGTCTAGTGTTGGTGATCGTGTGCCCACTGGAGCCGCTTCTTGTTTTTATCTGATAGGAGTGGAACTCGGTGTGGTCGTCTGCTGCAATAGCCCATCCGTGACAAGGATCGACGAGTTGTGTGTTCCGAGATGCTGTTCTGCACACCATTGTTGTATTACTTGTCTGTTTACGGCTCACCTGTTAAATTGCACGATTCTTGCTATTCTTCTTCGACCTCTCATCAACAAGCTGTTTTCGCCCAAAGGACTGCCACTGACTGGATGTTTTTTGTTTGTCACACCATTGACGGTATACCCTAGTAGAGGTCGACCGATTATGATTTTTCAACGCCAATACCGATAACAATTTATTGGAGGACCAAAAAAAGCCGATACCGATTAATTGGACGATTTTATTTATTTATTTAAAAAAATATATATATATTTATTTGTAATAATGACAATTACAACAATACTGAATGAACACTTATTTTAACTTAATATAATACATCAATAAAATCAATTTAGCCTCAAATAATGAAACGTTCAATTTGGTTTAAATAATGCAAAAACACAGTGTTGGAGAAGAAAGTAAAAGTACAATATGTGCCATGTGAGAAAGCTAACGTTTAAGTTCCTTGCTCAGAACATGAGAACATATGAAAGCTGATGGTTCCTTTTAACATGAGTCTTCAATATTCTCAGGTAAGAAGTTTTAGGTTGTAGTTATTATAGGACTATTTCTCTCATATACCTTTTGACTATTGGATGTTCTAATAGGCACTTTAGTATTGCCAGTGTAACAGTATAGCTTCCGTCCCTCTCCTCGCTCCTACCTGGGCTCGAACCAGGAACACATCGACAACAGCCACCCTTGAAGCAGCGTTACCCATGCAGAGCAAGGGGAACAACCACTCCCAAGTCTCAGAGCGAGTGACGTTTGAAACGCTAACTAGCTAGCCATTTCACATCGGTTACACCAGCCTAATCTTGGGAGTTGATAGGCTTGAAGTCATAAACAGCTCAATGCTTGAAGAATTGCGAAGAGCCTGCTAACCTGGATTTCTTTTAGCTAAATATGCAGGTTTAAAAATAAATACTTCTGTGTATTAATTTTAAGAAAGGCATTGATGTGTTTGGTTACAGTCGTGCAACGATTGTGCTTTTTTCGCAAATGCGCTTTGTTAAATCATCCCCCATTTGGCGAAGTTGGCTGTCTTTGTTAGGAAGAAATAGTCTTCACACAGTTTGCAACGAGCCAGGCGGCCCAAACTGCTGCATATACCCTGACTCTGTTGCAAGAGAAGTGACACAATTTCCCTAGTTAAAAGAAATCCATGTTAGCAGGCAATATTAACTAAATATGCAGGTTTAAAAATATATACTTGTGTATTGATTTTAAGAAAGGCATTGATGTTTATGGTCAGGTACACGTTGGAGCAACGACAGTCCTTTTTTGCAAATGCGCACAGCATCGATTATATGCAAAGCAGTACACGCTAGATAAACTATTAATATCATCAACCATGTGTAGTTAACTAGTGATTATGATTGATGGATTTTTTTAGAAGATAAGTTTAATGCTAGTTAGCAACTTACCGTGGCTTCTTACTGCATTCGTGTAACAGGCAGACTCCTCGTGGAGTGCAATGTAAGGCAGGTGGTAAGAGTGTTGGACTAGTTAACCGTAAGGTTGCAAGATCGAATCCCCGAGCTGACAAGGTAAAAATCGGTCGTTCTGCCCCTGAACAAGGCAGTTAACCCACCGTTCCTCGGCCGTCATTGAGAATAAGAATGTGTTCTTAACTGACTTGCGTTGTTAATTAAATAAGGGTGTAAAAAAATGACCCATTTCCGATTGTTATGAAAACTTGAAATCGGCCCTAATTAATCGGCCATCCCGATTAATCGGCCATCCCCTATACCCTAGACACTGGTGTGCGTGAAAAGCCCAGGAGGCTCTGAGATACTGGCTCCGGCACACCTGGCACTCGTTTTGCCCATTCTAATGTTCAATAGAACAGGAACTGAATGCCTTGATGCCTGTCTGCCTGCTTTATATAACAAAGCACGGCCACCTGACTCATCTGTAGGAGCGATCAATTCTTGTGAACAGGGTGGTGTACCTAATAAACTGCCTTGTGAGTGTATATAATATCCTGAGTGTCATGCTGCAACAAGCATTTTGCATGACAACTTTATAGCTGTTTTGCATGAGTTTGCTGTGTACTTTGCATGATTACTTTTTACGTTTAATAAGGTTGGATTGAATTTGACTCCCATTGAAGGAGATTGATATCCCCCATGTGTGCTTTCAAATGTTTTATTAGCACTTCACTTTTGCGCAATATTTTTGCATGCTGCTTATTTTTGTTTGTGTTCTCGCACACAGCTCTATGAACTCTGACCTCAACACCAACACCTAGGCCAAGTTCCTCTGCCTAGGCGTTGCTGGCGCATGCCAGCTCTTACGTAAAATACCTTTCCAGGAGTTGTATCAGCTAACCACATCACATGCTATAGCAGTCTGGTGGCCAACAGCACAGTTGATGAAATGGCACGCTACTATTGGTTGATGCATGCAACATCTGAGCAGGGGAATGTGACCCTAGGCTTCATATTGAACAACTAACTCCGATAGACTATACTTTTGAGTAAACCAGGACTGGGGGGCCCTCTCTGCATCAACAAATGTGGTTGAGGTGGGGGGTTGTCCACCCTAGTTGTGACCGGATATATGTGGATGTGGAAACGAATGAAGCAGAATGGGAAGTGTGATGATGATGATGATGAGAGGGCGTCATAATGGCGCTAAGTACAGACCTTCGTTTCCTGAGTACAAACCATTGTTCAATCCTTTGTCTTCTGAGTTCCCACCTTTGGGTACAAACCAACTGGACTTAGCCATAAATCTACTTACTCTCTTGAGAATCTCAAAATGTAGTCGGTTGGCAGTAGTGAGTGCTCTGAATTTGAGCCAGACCAGGATAAAGTACCTGTGGCGACAGGTGTGGTAGAGACTTTCAGCGTTTGCCCTGAGAATCCTACCAGAGATGATTTTGGACCAGTAGGAGTGAGATTATCTTGCGAAAAAGTGGATTCCTGCTTTTGGCCGACCCATACGTTGTTTCAAGCTGGGCAAAGGACAAACTGGGAACGTTTACATCTGTGAAAGTTTCAAGAAGTGGAATTGTTTCGATTTTTTTGAGTATCCTCAACCCAGTAGCAGTGGGCATCTCAGGGCTCAACCTGTGTCGTGTAGCTCTCTGGAGAAGGTCACCACTCAAAGGAGTGACCAGTGGGGTTGAGTGTAGAGGTGAATCAAATAAAAAATAATATTCCTGGTGTTTGTGATGCCTGCCATTTTGGTGAGAGTGTGGACCCGGTAGCAAGGGCAAGACTGAAAATACCCTGTCTGTCTTGTTGAGCTTTGACAGAGTTTCTACCTCAACCTTACCTTTTATGTTATATTTGCTCATCTGTGAGGGCCTATGATCCGAACTCGCTAGGGTGCTTTAGGTGCCAATGATTCAGACATGTTGCCACATTGTCTAGAAGGGAGATCCCACAATGTGATAAATGTGCAGGGGGTTATAGTCCGAGGGAGTGTAAAGTTGGGATCGAGAGCCAACTGTAGGGGTACCCAGGCAGCTTGGGATCTGAAGTGCCCTGAGAGAGAGAGAGAGAGAGAGAGAGAGAGAGAGAGAGAGAGAGAGAGAGAGAGAGAGAGCCAGAGTTCGAGAGAGGCAGAAAGTTTCTTATGCCAGAGTTCGAGTGAGGCAGAAAGTTTCTTATGCTGAGGTGTAACAGTATAACTTTAGTCCGTCCCCTCGCCGGGCTCGAACCTGGGACCCTCTGCACACAGACAACAGTCACCGACGAAGCATCGTTACCCATCGCTCCACAAAAGCCACAGCCCTTGCAGCGCAAGGGGAATCACTACTTCAAGGTCTCAAAGCAAGTGATGTCACCGATTGAAACGCTATTAGTGCACACCACCGCTAACCATTTCACATTGGTTACACTCACCCCCCTTTTGGCCTCCTCCTTTTCCGCAGCAACCAGTGATCTGGGTCAAAAGCATCAATGTAACAGTATAACTTTAGTCCGTCCCCTCGCCCCTACCCGGGCTCGAACCAGGGACCCTCTGCAAAGACAACAGTCACCCACGAAGCATCGCTCCACGAAAGCCACGGCCCTTGCAGGGCAAGGGGAACCACTACTTCAAGGTCTCAGAGCAAGTGACGTCACTGATTGAAACGCTATTAGCGCGCACCACCGCTAACTAGCTAGCCATTTCACATCGGTTACAGAGGTAGGGAAGAGTGTAGAGGATAGCCCAAGGGTGAGTGATTTGACTGGGATTCCCGCAGTGAATAGACCTGAAGAGAGAGATAAAGAGAGGGTAAGCGTTAGGATTTCTTGTTTTATTGCTATGGTTATTGTACTGCACTGATGGAGCATGAATCCCCCAAAAAATAGATGTGGTAGTGGCAGCGAAATGTTGTGGTGTAAGAGATTTTACTGCAGAAGATTTACAAGGGTTTTTAAGAGAAGGGATTCCATCCTCCCAGGCTGGTAGGGTAAAGTAGTAGGATAGGGATGGTGAGTTTTATGGGTATGGTGTATATGTGTAGGGTTAGATGGTGGTGCGATTGATTTATTTTCCCTTTTTTGTGACAATGTGCAATTCACACTCCAACTTGTGAAAGGCAGCAATACACAACATAGCATCTAGTCCGCCAGAAACTCGCATGAAGAAGCCGAAGAAGAAATTAAGCAACTTAACAGGAGAGGAAGAGGCAAAGCGAGAGAATCCACTCCCATCAAAATCTGTCTACCTGCCTTCCCGCCTTTTGGGACAACGACTTCCATTGTTAGGGCGGAGACAAGACCATCTCGTCATTATATATACTATCTCTGATATAACCAACAATGGTGGATAAATTAAGATGGTTCACTCAGGCTGTTTACCATTGGAAAACAATGTCAGTTCCGGTCTGCTTGAACCCCTTATACTCGTGGGAATTGGCCTACTGTATATGGATAGGGCTAAATGTTTCTTACAGAAGAAATATAGAAAGCCTATGGATAACCATGATACCAATTTAAAGGGAACAGTTTGAAGGTTATGGGGAAATTGTTAGACTAAAGGTGAGGACACAACAGTTAATCTGACACAACTAATTCCAAATATTACACTTGATTTTATCTGCATTTAACAGTTGCTGTACTTTCCGCAATGTGTTTAACTTTGGATACATTCAGTAATAAAATAATATTCTTGGAAAATTTGGGGTAGGTGTAACATAAGACGAAAAAATAGTGAGAGGTCTAAGTAGTGTTTCCAAGTGACCACACACCTTTCCAAAGTGTGCACTTTGTAATTTCCATGCACTTTAATGACTCAAAGAAGATTATTTGGCTATAAGGTGCTTTTTCGAGCTCTCTTACCTGTGCCGTTGAGGAATTAGAGCAAGCACACCTTTATTTGTTTTGTTTGCAACACAGCGCTGAATCAACACCTTTACACAATTACTGTTGCTGTGTATGCAATCCCCAAAAATGGTCCATTATAAATCACAATTTGGGTCAGGTGAAAGCTTGTTCTATTGGCAACATGACTAGTGGCAGGTAGGCTAGTGGTTAGAGCGTTGGACTATTAACCGAAAGGTTGCAAGATCAACTACCGGAGCTGACAAGATAAAAATATGTTGTTCTGCCCATGAACAAGGCAGTTAACCCACTGTTCCTAGGCTGTCATTGAGATTAAGAATTTGTTCTTAACTGACTTGCCTAGTTAAATAGGGGTAGGGTTACTTGTGGTCATCCAGAGAGACAGAAATGTAGACCAAACGGGAGACTGGTCCAACAGAAGGCCTGTCTTTCGGTGCACCTGACCGCCCCGTCACAAAGGTGCTTGAGGTCACCAGACCAGGTTGAGTAATACTGTGGGGGGGAGTGCAGGTCTGGAAGAGGGGAGCCAACAAGATGCGGTGGTGGATCTGGTGGCGGCTGCCCCCTCCACCCAGGAACAGGCAGTAGGAGTACCTCAACGGTGAGGGCTTGTAAGACCCCCAGGGGAAGAGCAGGAGTCATTGACCCAGAGAACACCAGGACTGGAGACCGCAGGGCCACAGCGGCAGAGCACTTCGAGGGTCTCAGGACTGGAGACTACAGGGCCACAGCGGCAGAGCACTACGAGGGTCTCAGGACTGGAGACCACAGCGGCAGAGCACTACGAGGGTCTCAGGACTGGAGACCACAGGGCCACAGCGGCAGAGCACTACGAGGGTCTCAGGACTGGAGACCACAGGTCCACAGCGGCAGAGCACTACGAGGGTCTCAGGACTGGAGACCACAGGGCCACAGCGGCAGAGAACTACGAGGGTCTCAGGACTGGAGACCACAGGGCCACAGCGGCAGAGCACTACAAGGGTCTCAGGACTGGAGACCACAGGGCCACAGCGGCAGAGCACTACGAGGGTCTCAGGAGTGGAGACCACAGGGCCACAGCGGCAGAGCACTACAAGGGTCTCAGGACTGGAGACCACAGGGCCACAGCGGCAGAGCACTACGAGGGTCTCAGGAGTGGAGGCTGCAGCAGCAGAGCTCGATGAGGACCCTGGGACTGGATACTTAGGCTGCTGGAGCCACAAAGCAGCAACATGCGGTGGCCACCGGACAGGTCGGACCCAGGCAGAGGGAACAGGTGAGGACCCACGGATCAGGTCTTATCTCAGCTCACTGGTCACCATAGCAACATCCACCCATAGCACGCGCTCCAGCAGGTATATTTCACTGGTCATCCCCAAAGCCAACACTTCCTTTGGCCGTCTTTCCTTCCAGTTCTCTGCTGCCAATGACTGGAACGAATTGCAAAAATCACTGAAATTGGAGACTTATATCTCCCTTTCTAACTTTAAGCATCAGCTGTCAGAGCAGCTTACCGATCACTGTACCTGTACACAGCCAATCTGTAAATAGCACACCCAACTACCTCATCTTCATATTGTTATTCATCTTTTTGCTCTTTTGCACCCCAGAAACTCTACTTGCACATCATCATCTGCACATCTATCACTCCAGTGTTAATGCTAAATTGTAATTGTTTTGCCTCTATGGCCTATTTATTGCCAAGTGGTATTGGGTGTTTTTTTTAAACATTACTTAAAAAATGTAACATTAACCTAATAGACACAGTGCTGTGAATGAGGTTTGTGCAGTAGCCCTAGTACGCTACATTATCACAGCATGTTGGCTATATGCCTGGCCTGACAATATTGTTTTTCTCAGACCATATTATATTTCAAAACTGGAGCTTTTTTAACCAAATAGATCAGTTGGTGTAGCAATTGTGAGGCACAGCTGAGCATACATTTAAATCATTCGCGTTTTTATTTTACTGTACTGACGGTACCTGCAGCTGATGGTCATGGAAGAACTATGACAACTGGGAACGGGGAAAAGGGAGGTAGAATCATGACGTCAGTGATCCTCAGATCGGAAAATGGGAGCTCCAGAAAGATGCCAGAGTTTTCTACTTGGAATTCAGAGTTGGATGACCGTTCAAAAATATTTTTGTCAGTCGGATCTAGTTTTTTTCCGAGTTCCCAATTGTCTTGAATACACTGAAGTCGGAGAGAGGGAGCTGGGGGAGGGAGAGAGCAGCAGAGGGTCCGCCTCTCACCTTCCTTTCCTCCAGTGAGACTGACGAGAGAGGGGATCACCGCATCTGCCTCATGCACAAATTCATGTTGTTCCTATGACCAAAGAAAGTGAAATATTCCTCGATATTAAAATACACACTGCTAATAATAAAAACGCAGGGCTATTGATACACTTGGGTACTAATTAATTTCAGCTGCAGCACATGTGGTATTATGGAGAAGCGCGTTTTCTGTTTTGTAATAGTGTTGAATAAAAACAGTGTTGACAGTGCTGAATAAAAAATTAAACATGAACTCACTCATAAAAATACCAGCTCCTTGCGGTATTATTTGACAGTCTCTCTGGTCATGGTTTTTAAAAGTTATGGAATCTATTGTAAGCTAATATCAAACTACACTGGAAGCTGCAGGCACGTGGATTTGAGCTATCCGATTGGCCAGTAAGTAAACACTCGATTTAGCCACATATATCCTGGTCTGCCAGGCAGTTAGTTAGGTTTTTCAGACAAATGAAAAGGTTCAAAATGGGAAAACTTTGTCTACGCAGGGCTTCTGAATCAAGTGTACCATCAACTGCGCGACACAATTTTTAAAAAAGTAGCGCAAGTCTTTATCGTTGGCTTTTCTACAAAAATGTTTGGTGATCGACTAGGAATGGTTTGACCGGTTGGTGACCACTCAGCTAAAGAATGTAGCAACTGTACTAGGAGAGCATGTAATGATAACAATGACAATAGTGCTAATGGAATAATAGCTACAATTGAATAGCATTGTATTAACATAGGCCAGTGGTACTCATTGCGGCTCGCCAGCCCTTCATTTGCGGCTCTCGGTAATTTTCCTAGTTTCCATCCACAATACATCAATCATACAATTTAAATTCAATGTGTTTAATGCAGGCCTGAATCACTTCATTGGCTATGTCTATTGCTCCCTGGAACGCAGATAGATGGCCGTATAGCGCAGCTGTTAAACAGAAAGTTTGCCGAAATAGAACGCAACTGCTCAGTTACATCGATCAACACATCAGTTTGCTACTAGCTAATTTTGCAGTCTGGTAGACATGGATCGATTTATTGTCAAAAAGAAACGTAAATCTATTGACATTTAAAATTAGGGGGAAGAGCTGAAGAACCACGTGTCCGCTATGAACGAGCAACCATCGGAGAACCAGGAAAATCAGGAAGATTGCGGCAGGGAAATGAGTCTAGCTAACGTGACTCCGGTGGCTAAGAGAAGAATAAGGTCGATTCAAGAATAATGCAGAAAGTTCCAAGAGAAATGGACAGACAAGTATATTTTTATACTGCATAATGGGACTAGCTCGCCTTGACTTATTTGCCAGAAGGCAGTCAATGCCTTCATGTGGAACGCGTAATTCAAAGGCTCAAACGGTTTAGAATAATCTCACAGACGGTGCCAATCAACCTCTCATCTAAAATGGACAAAATACTTTGAATCAGTGCTGTGTAACCTGCGTGGCGATATCATCCATGAAGATGCTGAATGAACTGACCAGTCAAATACCATTCACAAGGTCGATTTCCAAATATGAATTAAAGTTATCTGTCAAAAGTTACATGATGTTTCATTTCAATTTATTCTACAACAACTCAACTTAATTATTTGTTTTACATACTGATTCATATTAATAAAAAAACATAGCCATAAAAACAGTTTCCACAGTACTGTGACTGTTGATGCATTTAAGTCAGGCTTTTTAATCGAAAAACAATGTGTTAATAGTAACTGCAAACAGAAGAGACATCTGACTGCATACTTCTACAGAGCTGCATATATATATTTGTCACTCGGTGGCAATCTGCCTGCCTGACGATCCTCAACAATAAATGTCAGAATGTGTGTAAAGTAGAATGCCTTCAACCTCAGGACAGCCTCTGCACAGAACTGTGCATCATAGGGAACATAATTGAACGTTATGTTTTTATGTACTGAACGCAGCCCCAGTTTAGTTACAGTATCTCTGGTCCGTACCTTGTAGTAAAAACCCATACACATTGGGCCGCTGTGTTGTGTTTATGGGCTCCCCACCTGCTAATAAAATACAAGAAGACAATGCGGAAGTGAATTTGCGAGCGGGTTTGTTGTATTAGCGTCCCAGCAGCAGCATTAAGACTTCCGGTTTTCCGATTTTGCCTTCAAAATAAACGTCTGGGGTAAAATGCTATGTGTATGATACGAAATCAATATTATATAATCAAATGTTTTGCAGCTTTGCATAGTCATAGTGCATAATGTTAAAATTATATTACACGATTATAACTACATTAGGGAAAACTAAACTAAAGATAATTACTACTTTATATAAGATAAGTAATATAATAAGGTGGAGCCCATTAAGAAATGGCTATGTTTTGAATATGCCATTGTATGTTATGTAAATGACTGGTGCTATGTTTAAAAGTGTTTCTTGGTTCTTACAGATGCTATGACGGTTTAAATGTATTTCCACTTTACTTGAGATGTATTCCTGGATAATAGCCGCCAATGCAGTTAACTGCATATGGAATACATATTGGACTGTAGAGGAAAATGTTGCTACCTGTCTCAACTGAAGTCTCTAGTAACCAAATATGTTTAGTTTTGGAGGGGGACTGTGTCATATGGACTGTTGCTGGCTTTTTATTCCACTCCCTCCATAGCCCCCAACACAATACACTGTTTTGGACTGTCTACTACTTGTCTTAGCTAAACTAGGGTTGAAAAGACAAAATAGGGTGAGTTTGAACAAAAAGCTAAGTCACAGGAAGTGTTGCTGAACTTTTACTGTGGTCAAAAAGCTTAAAATTGGGTGCCTGGACACTATACGTTTCAAATATAGCACTGTGTCATAGGACGCATATACAGTGCCTTCGGAAGCTATTCAGACCACTTGACTTTTTCCAGATTTTGTTACATTACAGCCTTATTCTAAAATGTATTAAATATTTTTTTCCCCCATGATGACAAAGCAAAAACAGGTTTTGAAAAATGTTTGCTAATTTCTAGAAAAATGTAAAACTGAAATATCAAATTTACATAAGTATTCAGACCCTTTACTCCATCGATTCTCCTTGGGTATGACGCTACAAACTTGGCACACCTGTATTTGGGGAGTATCTCCCATTCTTTTCTGCAGATCCTCTCAAGTTCTGTCAGGTTGGATGGGGAGTGTTGCAGCACAGCTATTTTCAGGTCTCTCCAGAGATGTTTGATCAGGTTCAAGTCCAGGCTCTGGCTAGGCCACTCACGGATATTCAGAGACTTGTCCCAAAGCCACTCCCGCGTTGTCTTGGCTGTGTGCTTAGTGTCGTTGTCATCTTGGAAGGTGAACCTTCGCCCTAGTCTGAGGTCCTGAGCACTCTGGAGCAGGGTTTCATAAAGGATCTCTCTGTACTTTGCTCCTTTGCCTCAATCCTGACTAGTCTCCCTGCCGCAGAAAAACATCCCCACAGCATGATGCTCCCACCACCATCCTTCACTGTAGGGATTGGTGCCAGGTTTCCTCCAGATGGGACGCTTGGCATTCAGGCCAAAGAGTTTAATCTTAGTTTCATCAGAGCAGAGAATCTTGATTCTCATGGTCTGAGTCTTTAGGTGCCTTTTGGCAAACTCCAAGCGGGCTGTCATGTGCCTTTTACTGTGGAGTTGCTTCCATCTGGCCATCCTACCAGAAAGGCCTGATTGGTGGAGTACTGCAGAGATGGTTGTCCTTCTGGAAGTTTCTCCTATCTCCACTGTGGAACTCTAGAGCTCTGTCAAAGTGACCATTGGGTTCTTGGTCAACTCCATGACCAAGGCCCTTCTTCCCTGTTTGTTCAGATTGGTCAGGCGGCCAGCTCTAGGAAGAGTCTTGGTGGTTCCAAACTTCTTCCATTTAAGAATGACGGAGGCATCTGTGTTCTTGGGTACCTTCAATGCTGCAGAATTTATTTGGTAGCCTTTCCCAGATCTGTGTCTCGACATAATCCTATCTCAGTGTTCTACGGACAATTCATTTGACCTCGTGGCTTGGTTTTTGCTCTGACATGCACTGTCAACTGTGGGACCTTATATAGACAGATGTGTGCCTTTCCAAATCATGTCCAATCAATTTAATTTACCACAGATGGACTCCAATCAAGTTGTAGAAACATCTGAAGGGTGATCAATGGAAACAGGATGCATCTGAGCTCAATTTTGAGTCTCATAGCAAAGGGTCTGAATACTTCTGTAAATAAGGTATTTCTGTTTTTTTAATTTTTTTATACATTTGCTAGAAATGTATAAAAAACGGTTTTCTTTTTGATATTATGGGCTATTGTGTGTAAATTGTTGAGTATTTTATTTAATACATTTCAGAATAAGGGTGTAACATAGCAAAATGTGTAAAAAGTCAAGGCGTCTGAATACTTTCCGAAGGCACTGTATTGTCATATCAACATTCCTTCTGGTGGATACTTTGTAAAAAATACAACAACAATATGTTTATTCAAAAAGTCAAGAAAGATGTAAGTACATTTGGTCCAAAAAAGCATACTTTATTCATAACAAATATCACAATGAAGTTAATTATTCATATTGATCATCAACAGTTACACAGAAGTTTTAAATTAGTTTCAAGTTTTATTGTCACATGCACAAGTACAGTGAAATGCTTACTTGCTAGCTCTTTCCCAACAATGCAGTATTCAATATCAAAATGTATAAAGTAGATTTGTTATTTTTAAACACACAAGAAATAAGAATAACACGAGAAAGTAAGCTATATACATTTAGTAATTGCAGATGGTCAGTGCAGATGGACCATGGGTTAGGGTGGGCATCCATTGCCTAGCTGTTTAAATGTCTCAGTACCTGGAGTCTTTGGTTGTTCAAAAGTCTCAGAGCTTGGGGATAGAAGAAGTCCTCAAGCCTGTTGGTCCGAGACCCATGCTCCGGTACCACCTGCAGGAGTTCACGACTGGGGTGGCTGGAATCTTTGGACATTTTTCGGGCCTTCCTCAGACACAGCCTGGTATGTCCTGGATGTCCTTATATGCAAGATCAGGGTTCAGGATATTAGCTCCTGAAATACACCAAATAATCTGAGAACCATAGTACATATGCAAGTTACACCACTTCATCACATCATTGCAGATTGATCTTCTTTTGACAATTATAGCATTCTTTCATGGCGTTCACCATTATTCTCAATGAATCTGATATACATGTTCTTGCATAACCCCTTCTGTACTCGTGCCAACACCTTCCCTATTTTCTTGGCAACAGAAATGTGTACATGGGGGTTTGACTTGTGTCATGCTGAAAACCTCCAGTAAATTGGACACTTTAATGTTTCCTGCAATTAGGCCTAACCATAAGAACTTTTTGAAATACCTACCACTTCTCTGCAAATGGTCCTTCTCCCATTCATCACGAGTCAATGTAAGCACACCATTATTTGGAGTGGTATGCCTGAACCCTCCAAAATTTGCCTCATCTGACAAAACACATTTCTGTGTATCCTCGCTTAATTTCGATGCTGCTCATTTGATTCAGTTTTCATAGAGCTTGCTATTTCCTCAGCTGATTAATCTCTAACACAACTTTCTGTCTCTAAGTGGTAGTATTCATTCCCAATATCTTGGGTGTCTGAGAATATTTTTTGCTTTATGAGTAAGCCGAAATGTATTCCACATACAGTGATTCACATTGTGGCCAATGGAATGGGTGGACTCAAAGAACAGCAACACTCCTTATTAATCCAGTAAGTCTCCGTATTATTCAGTGCCCCATGAAATGACACCATATATACATTCTACAAAGCCTGCTGAGTATTGCCTACAATATGTTTACTGCGCCACCTAGAATAATTTCTGCTCTATAAGCCAATATGCATTTCAGTGTTTTACATTTGGGGCATTTATTTGACATTAAAACATGTTTTAAATCTAAAAAGTAATGCAAATGTTACTTACATGAATCACTGTTAATGTTTAGACAAATATTTTTTATATATAATAAATAAATATAGGTTATTCAACACGTTTCTACTATTACGTGGGGACTTTTATTTAGACCCGGAAGTACTTGTTTAGTGTTGCTGACGAGACGCTGATTTTTATGGCCACTTTCCTCGTGGATTAAGCCACACTCGTTGAAAATACCTAACTCTCAGTCTACAGAAACATGTCTAAACTAAAGTCGTTTCGTGTATTTTTAAATGAGCGTTTAACGGTGGCTGCTGTGGAGATTTTCGGGGCAGCTGAGAAAACGGTAGTGGAGTACCAGGAGGAGAATGATCGTCTACGGAGACTGCTGCGGATCACACCGGAGATAAAACTATATAGAATAGGTTAGTATACCTTAGAGCTACTGGCTAGCTATAGTTCTACTCAATTGATAAACTGTTTTGGCAAACGGTGATCACCACTATATCAATTTTTAAAGACGTTATCTACTGTAACTTTTACCATACATTGTTTTGTCACGAAAAGCTGATTTGAAATAATGTACAGTTGCATTCAGGCATGTTTAAAGGCTGCTTAAATCATAACTAGATCTGCAATGGTTGATATGCAATTTAATCTGGGGTGCTTTCATTACGACAGAACATTGTTCAACGTTGAATTCAACTGAAACAATACGGTATTTGGGCGTAATATTTAGTCCAAACAGTTGCAAAACACAACGACAACGAAAGTTACAATTGGACAAATTCAGGTAGTTCCCGCCCAGTTTCGTTACCTTTGCTTCCGTTTATGAAACCCTTCTGCAACAGACAGAATCGGCGTAATGACACCCGAGTTGAAGAACTGTGATTATTGTGGCCCTGAGGGCGATGAGTTTTACGATTTGAAATGATCACACCCATATTGATCAGGCCGCCCTATGGGAGCAAACATACCTCAACGGTTGAATGGTGCTCACCGTTTTGGGGAAACGTGTTGCTCAGTACAAACCATCACAAAACGTAGCAAACAATGAATTGAACGGAACACACCCCTTTACTTAAATGTATTTATTTTTAATTAACCTTTTATTTAACTAGGTCAATAAAGAACAAATTCTTATTGACAATGACTGCCTACACCAGCCAAACCCAGACGACACTGGGCCAATTGTGCGACACCCTATGGGACTCCCAATCACAGCCAGTTGTGATACACCCTGGATTTGAACCAGGGTGTCTGTAGTGATGCCTCAAGCACTGAGATGCAGTGCCTTAGACCGCTGTGCCACTCGGGAGCCAATAACATCTGCTAAATATGTGTGTGCCCAATAAACATTTATTTTTACTTGCATATGCATTGCAGCTTGGGTGGTGTGGTAAATTAACCTAACTTTACTTTGAGATACTTCATTAATTCTCAACTTGGAAGGCACTGATGTCTTATAAATGTGTGTTTCCAGTTACAGGTGTGACTCTGATAGCTAGAGAATGTTCAGAAAAGTGTGAAATCCACCCCTTTCATCAAGTGAGAAAAGTCATTTTGCATACAGTGCCTTGCGAAAGTATTCTGCCCCCTTGAACTTTGCGACCTTTTGCCACATTTCAGGCTTCAAACATAAAGATATAAAACTATTTTTTTGTGAAGAATCAACAACAAGTGGGACACAATCATGAAGTGGAATGACATTTATTGGATATTTCAAACTTTTTTAACAAATCAAAAA
Source organism: Oncorhynchus tshawytscha (assembly GCF_018296145.1). Taxonomy (NCBI): domain Eukaryota; kingdom Metazoa; phylum Chordata; class Actinopteri; order Salmoniformes; family Salmonidae; genus Oncorhynchus; species Oncorhynchus tshawytscha. Next base: position 30,201,393 of record NC_056436.1, on the reverse strand, counting down.
CTGAAAAATTGGGCGTGCAAAATTATTCAGCCCCCTTAAGTTAATACTTTGTAGCGCCACCTTTTGCTGCGATTACAGCTGTAAGTCGCTTGGGGTATGTCTCTCTCAGTTTTGCACATCGAGAGACTGACATTTTTTCCCATTCCTCCTTGCAAAACAGCTCAAGCTCAGTGAGGTTGGATGGAGAGCATTTGTGAACAGCAGTTTTCAGTTCTTTCCACAGATTCTCGATTGGATTCAGGTCTGGACTTTGACTTGGCCATTCTAACACCTGGATATGTTTATTTTTGAACCATTCCATTGTAGATTTTGCTTTATGGTTTGGATCATTGTCTTGTTGGAAGACAAATCTCCGTCCCAGTCTCAGGTCATTTGCAGACTCCATCAGGTTTTCTTCCAGAATGGTCCTGTATTTGGCTCCATCCATCTTCCCATCAATTTTAACCATCTTCCCTGTCCCTGCTGAAGAAAAGCAGGCCCAAACCATGATGCTGCCACCACCATGTTTGACAGTGGGGATGGTGTGTTCAGGGTGATGAGCTGTGTTGCTTTTATGCCAAACATAACGTTTTGCATTGTTACCAAAAAGTTCAATTTTGGTTTCATCTGACCAGAGCACCTTCTTCCACATGTTTGGTGTGCCTCCCAGGTGGCTTGTGGCAAACTTTAAACAACACTTTTTATGGATATCTTTAAGAAATGGCTTTCTTCTTGCCACTCTTCCATAAAGGCCAGATTTGTGCAATATACGACTGATTGTTGTCCTATGGACAGAGTCTCCCACCTCAGCTGTAGATCTCTGCAGTTCATCCAGAGTGATCATGGGCCTCTTGGCTGCATCTCTGATCAGTCTTCTCCTTGTATGAGCTGAAAGTTTAGAGGGACGGCCAGGTCTTGGTAGATTTGCAGTGGTCTGATACTCCTTCCATTTCAATATTATCGCTTGCACAGTGCTCCTTGGGATGTTTAAAGCTTGGGAAATCTTTTTGTATCCAAATCCAGCTTTAAACTTCTTCACAACAGTATCTCGGACCTGCCTGGTGTGTTCCTTGTTCTTCATGATGCTCTCTGCGCTTTTAACGGACCTCTGAGACTATCACAGTGCAGGTGCATTTATACGGAGACTTGATTACACACAGGTGGATTGTATTTATCATCATTAGTCATTTAGGTCAACATTGGATCATTCAGAGATCCTCACTGAACTTCTGGAGAGAGTTTGCTGCACTGAAAGTAAAGGGGCTGAATGATTTTGCACGCCCAATTTTTCAGTTTTTGATTTGTTAAAAAAGTTTGAAATATCCAATAAATGTCGTTCCACTTCATGATTGTGTCCCACTTGTTGTTGATTCTTCACAAAAAATACAGTTTTATATCTTTATGTTTGAAGCCTGAAATGTGGCAAAAGGTCGCAAAGTTCAAGGGGGCCGAATACTTTCGCAAGGCACTGTATGTGTAAATCTTGGTCTACATGTGGCCACCACTGTGTAGCTTAGAAATGACTAGTTCCAGCACAGATTTGGGGTATTGCGAGATGTCGGGCAGCTAAAATGGCAAGGGGAACATCACACTCGGTGCGAAACAGGGCTTTTATATTTTTCGGAATATTCTCTGGTGATCAGAGTTACACCTGCAACTGGAAACAGAAAACCGTGCATTCCAAATTGAGAATGAATGAAAGTATCCCCAAGTATGGTTGGTTGAAAGATGTTGTAGCATATTGTCAACATAGCTGTGGGAAGAAGGGGTCTTGCAGCACCCCTGAAAAATCAGATTTAAACATTCCCCCCCCAAAAAAATCTCACAACCCCACCCCCAAACTGATTGTAAGTGCAGAGTTCTAGATTAACATATTCCCCTCAGTTGATGGCACCAGCCCATTATTTGGTCGCACCCCCAAAAAATTGCCAGTGTCACGCTATAGAAAGAATAGGTGTAATCAGCTTAGAACGCCATTCGAATGCCATTCACAATGCATTATTAAGATGTGTAAAACACTACTGAGATATTCAATAAATAAGTTATACAAGTGATTGTCATGAATTTTAGCATGACAATTAGGCTATTTTTGTTATTTTACTGTCAAAATAGGGCTAGATTGCTATCTCCTAAATAGCTTTTAACACCTACTGCTAATTGCCATTTATTAACAGTAAATGTAATGGCTGAACAAAAACTTTGCAATGAGGGGTACTGCAGTCTTGATAGCCTATGCGCATTCCGCACGCTCCGTATTTCAAAGCCATATCAGATATCTCGATTGTAAAGCAGTGTGCTTTTGTAACGCGTAAAATGAAACCTGGTCTCCCATAAAAATACAAATAAATCCTTAACCTAAAAAAAGAGTAATCCCTAACCGAAAATATTTTTTGTTTTTCCCCCCACTTAATTTTAAATCACAGTTAATTTAACACAAAGCATATATTTTTGTGTTATAGCCTATAGGCTCTTCACTAATGATGCAAGTGTGTGTCTGTTGGCTGTAGAAATCCTACCCTAATCACGGGGTAACCTACTCTTCATTTTTGCCTCATATGAAATTACTTTAGGCTACAGGACCTGTATTGATTATGCTTTTCAGACATGCTTTTCTGTCTGTTAGGGTAGGCTACACAATGTGAAAAAATAAACACACAACCTTCTCTGGTGATATGGACGTTTTACTTTTCTGTAAAGGAATACAACCTTCTGAAGCGGGACTAAAGTCCATCACTAGGCAACCAAACTGTCAATCAAATAATCTCCAGCTGCTGAGCGTTAAATACTGTGACTTAGCAAGACATTTAGTAGAAATAAAACACACCTAGCTACCATACCATAAAAAGCTGCATAAAAAAAGAACACAGCAGCACATCAATCAGCGATGTTTGATGTCAGGGACAGATAAAATACAGATCATTTTACGCTGGAGCAGAATTCCACTGTCTGATGCAGCACTTTTTAAAAATTGTCAGAAAAGTTATACATTGTCGTAATCGACATGTTACTATAGCTGTGTTCTGTCTGTAAAGGGTTGATGTAGATAACTTCATTGCCTGGCACTAGCGGTCATACATACAGTACCAGTCAAAAGTTTGGACACATCTACTCATTCCAGAGTTTTTCTTTATTTTTACTATTTTCTACATTGTAGAACAATAGTGAAAACATCAAAACTATGAGAACACATATGGAATCATGTAGTAACCAATTTTTGTTATATATATTTGAGCTTCTTCAAAGTAGCCACCCTTTGTTTTGATGACAGCTTTGCACGCTTTTGGCATTGTCTCAACCAGTTTCATGAGGTAGTCACCTGGAATGCATTTCAATTAACAGGTGTGCCTTGTTAAAAGTTGAATAGTGCCATTTCTTTCCTTCTTAATGCGTTTGAGATAATCAGTTGTGTTGTGACATGGTAGGGTTGATATACATAAGATAGCCCTTTTTGGTAAAAGACTAAGTCCATATTATGGCAAGAACAGCTCAAATAAGCAAAGGGAAACGACAGTCCATCATTACTTCAAGACATGAAGGTCAGTCAATTTGCAAAATTTCAAGAACTTTTAAAGTTTCTTCAAGTGCAGTCGCACAAAAACCATCAAGCGCTTGATGAAACTGGCTCTCATGAGGACCACCACACGAAAGGAAGACCCAGAATTACCGCTGCTGCAGAAGATAAGTTCATTTGAGTTAATAGCAGAAATTGCAGCCCAAATAAATGCTTTGAGTTCAAGTAACAAACACATCGCAACATCAACTGTTCAGAGGAGACAACGCGAATCAGGCCTTCATGGTTGAATTGCTGCAAAGAAACCACTACTGAAGAAGAGACTTGCTTGGGCCAAGAAACACGAGTAATGGACATTAGACCGGTGAAAATCTGACCTTTGGTCTGATGAGTCCAAATTTGAGATTTTTGGTTCCGACCACTGTGTCTTTGTTAGACGTAGAGTAGGTGAACGGTTGAGCTCCATTTGTGGTTCCCACTGTGAAGCATGGAGGAGGTGTGATGGTGTAGGGGTGCGTTGCCGGTGACACTATCTGGGATTTATTTAGAATTCAAGGCACACTTAACCAGCATGGCTACCACAGCATTCTGCAGTGATATCCCATCCCATCTGGTTTGCACTTAGTCCCACTATCATTTGTTTTTCAACAGGACAATGACCCCACACACATCCAGGCTGTGTAAGGGCCAAGAAGGAGAGTGATGATGACCTGGCCTCCACAATCACCCGACCTCAACCCAATTGAGATGGTTTGGGATGAGTTTTACTGCCGAGTGAAGGAAAAGCAGCCAAGAAGTGCTTAGCATATGTGGGAACTCCTTCAAGACTGTCATGAAACTGGTTGAGAGAATGCCAAGAGTGTGCACAGCTGTCAAGGCAAAGTGTGGCTACTTTGAAGAATTTCATATATTTAAAAAATTATTATTAAACTTATTTGTTTAACACTTTTGGTCACTGCATGATTCCATATGTGTTATTTCATAGTGTAGAAAATAGTAAACATAAAGAAAAATCATTGAATGAGTGTGGGTGTGTACAAACTTTTGACTGGTACTGTATGTCCCTGTTTGCCGCACATGACCACACAGCTGGGCGGTAGTCCAGGTGCGACAAATCTAGGGCCTGTAGGACCTGTCTGCTAGACTGAGATGTCAAGAAGGCAGAGCAGCGCACTATCATGGACAGACCTCTTCCCATTTTCGCAACCATTGAGTCTATGTTTTGAGCATGACAGCTTGCTATCTAGGGTTACACCCAGGAGTTTAGTCTCCAAGTTGCTCAATTGCCATATTATTCAATAGTAGATCTAAATGAGGTTGAGCGAGTGATTTGTCCAATTTGTGATTTGTTCGAGGCCACTGTTATGTAGGTCATAGAGAGCTATAATTCACATGTATAATTGTTCTATTTAATTCTGTGGTATATAGCTTAAACCTCTTCTCACCCTCTCCTTCCCTCCAGACTTGCAGCTCTCTCTTTCTGTATCTGAAGAGGGGGTTCCCTCTGAGCAGCAGCACTGTGAGCAGGAGTGGAGCCCCAGTCAGGGGCAGCAGGATCCAGAGCCCACGCAGATTAAAGAGGAACAGGAGGAACTCAGGACCAGTCAGGAGGAAGAGCAGCTTCAAGGGCTCTTTGATACGAAAGATTCCATATTCACTCCTTATGTGAAAAGTGAACTTGATCAGGAAGACCCACTTCACAAAGCCAAACTAGCTGAATACCCAACTCTCAGTCGACTGAAAATGTCTAAACTAGAGTCGTTTCGTGTGTTTTTAAATGAGCGTTTAAAGGCATCTGCTGCTGTGGAGATTTTCAGGGCATTTGAGAAAATGATAGCGGAGTACCTGGAGGAGAATGATCGCCTACGGAGACTGCTGCGAATCACACCGGAGATAAAACTATGTAGAATAGGTACGTGTATATATACCTACTAATATCGAACTACAGTTCTACTCAATTGGTAAACTGTTTAGGCTTTCAGTGATCACTATTTCAAAAATGTTAAACACCCACACCAGTAGAAATCCACTTTTTCGATCTGAAAGACGATCGCCAAAGCTTACCCATGATGTTATGCAACGATTTAAGTCAATAAGTCATCGTTTGAGTCAAAGTGTGATATACAGTGCCTTCATAAAGTATTCACACCCCTTTACTGTTTCCACGTTGTTGTGTTACAGCCTGAATTATAAATGGATTACACTGAGATTGTCACAGGCCTTGACACAATACCCCATAATGTCAAAGTGGATTTATGTTTAGACATTTTTACAAATTAATAAAAAAATGAATAGCTGAAATGTCTTTAGTCAATAAGTATTCAACCCCTTTCTTATGGCAAGCCTAAATAAGTTCAGGAGTAAAACAAATCCCACACTGAACAAGTCACATAAGTTGCATGGACTCTCTTTGTGCAATAATATTTTTTAACATGATTTTTGATCCACTACCTCGTCTCTGTACCCCACACATCTGTAAGGTCCCTCAGTCGAGCAGTGAATTTCAGACACTGATTCCACTACAATGACCAAGGAAGTTTTCCAATGCCTCGCAAAGGACACCTATTGGTAGATGGGTAAAAAAAACACACACACATTGAATATCCCTTTGAGCATGGTGAAGTTATTAATTACATTTTGGATATTGTATTAATACACCCAGTCACTGAAAAGATACACGTGTCCTTCCTAACTAAGTTGCCATAGAGGAAGGAAACCGCTCAGGTATTTCGCCATGAGGCCAATGGTGACTTTAAACAGTTAGAGTTGAATGGCTGTGATAGAACTGAGGATGTATCAACAACATTTTAGGTACTATACAATACTAGCCTAAATGAGAGCGAAAAGAAGGAAGCCTGTACAGAATAAAAAATATTCCAAAACGTGGATCCTGTTTGCAATAAGGCACTAAAGTAAAACTGCAAAAAATGGAGCAAAGAAATGACCTTTGTCCTAAATAAAGTGTTATGTTTAGGGAAAACATAACACATCACTGAGTACTACTCTTCATATTTTCAAGCATGATGGTGGCTGCATCATGTTATGGGTATGCTTGTCATCGGCAAGGACTAGGGAGCTATTCCCTGGCAAAATGCTAGAGGAAAACCTGGTTCAGTCTGCTTACCAACAGACACTTGGGGACAAATTCACCTTTCAGCAGGACAATAACCTAAAACACACTGTCAAATATACACTGGAGTTGCTTACCAAGATGATGTTGAATATTTTTTTTTTTTTACCTTTATTTTACTAGGCAAGTCAGTTAAGAACAAATTCTTATTTACAATGACGGCCTAGGAACAGTGGGTTAACTGCCTGTTCAGGGGCAGAACGACAGATTTGTACCTTGTCAGCTCGGGGGTTTGAACTTGCAACCTTCCGGTTACTAGTCCAACGCTCTAACCACTAGGCTACCCTGCCGAATGTTCCTGAGTGGCCTAGTTTTGACTTAAATCGTCTTGAAAATCTATGGCAAGACCTGAAAATGGTTGTATATCAGTGATCACCAATCAATTTGACAGAGCTTGAAGAATTTTTTAGAAGAAGAATGGGCAATCCAGGTGTGCAAAACTTTGAGACTTACTCAGAAAGACTCACCGCTGTAATCGCTGCCAAAGGTGATTCTAACCTATATTGACTCTGATTGTCGTGAATACTAATTAAATGAGATATTTCTGTATCTCATTTGCAAAAATGTCAACTTGTTTTCACTTTGTCATTATGGGGTATTGTGTGTGTAGAATAAAATAAATATATTGAATAAATGTTCAATTCCGGCTGTAACACAACAAAATGTGGAATAAGTCCAGGGGTATGAATAATTTCTGAAGGCACTGTACTAGGGTTTAAAGTCGCATCAGAACTACCCACTTTGCAAATCCATGTGAATGCTGTGTCTTTTCCTATAATATGATGTAAAAAATATCAGCCTACGTTTTGTTTCAGGACTGGGTTTTATTTAGATTTTTAGTCATTTAGCAGACGCTCTTATCCAGAGTGACTTACAGTTATAGCATGTTTCTTAAGATGGCTAGGTGGGACAACCACATATCACAGGTATAGTAAGTAAGGCGGGAGTCAACATCCAAGCTGAGATCTCTGCCAGGCATGCAGAGATGCGTGTCACCACCTGGGTGTCAGAAGGGGGAAGGAGAAAAGTAGTTGAGAGTCATCCGCAGAGCAATGATAGGAGAGACCATGTGAGGATATGACGGAGCTGAGTGACTTGGTGTATAGAGAGAGGGTGGAGAGCCTGAGACGCCCAGTGTGGAGAGGAGAATCTGATCACAGTTCACAGTGTCGAAGGCAGTGGATAGATCTAGGAGGTTGAGAACAGAGGAAAGAGAGTCAGCTTTGGCAGTGCAGAGAGCCTCTGACACAGAGGAGAGCGGTCTCTGTTGAGTGACCCGTCTTGAAGCCTGACTGGTTATGGTCAAGAAGATCATTATGAAAGAGAACTAGAGTTGATCAGAGACATCGCGCTCAAGTGTTTTGGAAAAGAAAGGAGGGAAACAGGTCTCTAGTTTTTGACGTCAGATGAGTCAAGTTTTGGTTTCTTGAGGGGAGTGACTCCGGTGATTTGAACTCCGAGGGGACGCAGCCAGTGGTCAGGAATGAGGGAATTGAGGAATGGGAGAAGGTCTCCGGAGATGGGGTGTCAGGGTCGAGTGGGCAGGTTGTCGGGTGGCCAGACCTCACTACTTGCAGGATTTTATTTGGAGAGGGAGGTGAGAAAGAGGTCAAGGCATAGTGTAGTTCTGTGCAAGTGGGACCAGTGGACTCAATAGGCTGAGTGAATGATGAGCGGATGTCATCTACCTTGTTTTCAGCAGGACATGTTTTTGCACCTCTAAAATGATCATAATCGATTGGATATTGTCCATTTTCAATTATTTTTGTAGCTGGTCTGTATTAAAAATAAATATGTGATTAATTTTACGAATGGTATAATTGTGTTCTGCTCCCCAAGATGAATGGGTTTGACCACTCAAGTTTTGCTTCACTACACGTTCCACAGCTTTCAATGAACTTCGTTACATGTCATTTGCAGCATGCATGATCATGAGCAAAGTCATTGTAGCCTATCATATCACTTCCCCTGTGAGAACCATGAGCACAGGCTGACTTGGATTTGCTGTGCCGAAGCCTGCCAGCAGCCTACCTACCAAAGGTTGCACTGTGTCCATTACATTGTAGAAAAACGCATATCGGCTATCTTTCAATAGTTATCGATATTTTTATATATACAGTACCAGTCAAAAGTTTGGACACTTACTCATTCAAGTTTTTCTTTATTTTACCATTTTTTACATTGTAGAATAAGTGAAGACATCAAAATTATGAAATAACATGCATGGAACCATGTAGTCACCAAAAGTGTTAAACAAATCAAAATATATTGTGTGATACCGGCGCTGACAGAGATGGCTGCCTCGCTTCGCGTTCCTAGGAAACTATGCAGTTTATTTTTTATTTTTTTACGTGTTATTTCTTACATTGGTACCCCAGGTAATCTTAGGTTTCATTACATACAGTCGAGAAGAACTACTGAACATAAGAGCAGCGTCAACTCCCCATCAGTACGACCAAGAATATGACTTTCGCGAAGCGGACCCTGTGTTCTGCCTTTCACCCAGGACAACGGAATGGATCCCAGCCGGCGACCCCAAAAAACGACTTCGAAAAAGGGGAAAACGAAGCGGTCTTCTGGTCAGACTCCGGAGACGGGCACATCGTGCACCACTCCCTAGCATTCTCCTCGCCAATGTCCAGTCTCTTGACAACAAGGTTGATGAAATCCGAGCAAGGGATTGAATTCCAGAGGGACATCAGAGACTGTAACGTTCTTTGCTTCACGGAAACATGGCTCACTGGAGAGACGCTATCGGAGACGGTGCAGCCAGCTGGTTTCTCCACGCATCGCGCCGACAGAAACAAACATCTTTCTGGTAAGAAGTGGGGCGGGGGCGTATGCTTTATGGTTAACGGGACGTGGTGTGGCCAAAACAACATACAGGAACTCAAGTCCTTCTGTTCACCTGATTTAGAATTCCTCACAATCAAATGTAGACCGCATTATCTACCAAGGGAATTCTCTTTGATTATAATTACAGCCGTATATATTCCCCCCCAAGCAGACATATCGATGGCTCTGAACGAACTTTATTTGACTCTTTGCAAACTGGAATCCATATATCCGGAGGCTGCATTCATTGTAGCTGGGGATTTTAACAAGGCTAATCTGAAAACAAGACTCCCTAAATTTTATCAGCATATCGATTGCGCAACCAGGGCGGGAAAAACCTTGGATCATTGCTATTCCAACTTACGCGACGCATATAAGGCCCTGCCCCGCCCTCCTTTCGGAAAAGCTGACCACGACTCCATTTTGTTGATCCCTGCCTACAGACAGAACCTAAAACAAGAAGCTCCCGCGCTGAGGTCTGTTCAACACTGGTCCGACCAATCTGATTCCACACTCCAAGACTGCTTCCATCACGTGGACTGGGATATGTTCCGTATTGCGTCAGACGACAACATTGACGAATACGCTGATTCGGTGTGCGAGTTCATTAGAACGTGCGTTGAAGATGTCGTTCCCATAGCAACGATTAAAACATTCCCAAACCAGAAACCGTGGATTGATGGCAGCATTCGCATGAAACTGAAAGCGCGAACCACTGCTTTTAATCAGGGCAAGGTGACTGGAAACATGACCGAATACAAACAGTGTAACTACTCCCTCCGCAAGGCAATCAAACAAGCTAAGCGTCAGTATAGAGACAAAGTAGAATCTCAATTCAACGGCTCAGACACGAGAGGTATGTGGCAGGGTCTACAGTCAATCACGGATTACAAAAAGAAAACCAGCACTGTCACGGACCAGGATGTCTTGCTCCCAGGCAGACTAAATAACTTTTTTGCCCGCTTTGAGGACAATACAGTGCCACTGACACTGCCTGCAACTAAAACATGCGGACTCTCCTTCACTGCAGCCGACGTGAGGAAAACATTTAAACGTGTCAACCCTCGCAAGGCTGCAGGCCCAGACGGCATCCCCAGCCGCGCCCTCAGAGCATGCGCAGACCAGCTGGCTGGTGTGTTTACGGACATATTCAATCAATCCCTATCCCAGTCTGTTGTTCCCACATGCTTCAAGAGGGCCACCATTGTTCCTGTTCCCAAGAAAGCTAAGGTAACTGAGCTAAACGACTACCGCCCCGTAGCACTCACTTCCGTCATCATGAAGTGCTTTGAGAGACTAGTCAAGGACCATATCACCTCCACCCTACCTGACACCCTAGACCCACTCCAATTTGCTTACCGCCCAAATAGGTCCACAGACGATGCAATCTCAACCACACTGCACACTGCCCTAACCCATCTGGACAAGAGGAATACCTATGTGAGAATGTTGTTCATCGACTACAGCTCGGCATTTAACACCATAGTGCCCTCCAAGCTCGTCATCAAGCTCGAGACCCTGGGTCTCAACCCCGCCCTGTGCAACTGGGTACTGGACTTCCTGACGGGCCGCCCCCAGGTGGTGAGGGTAGGCAACAACATCTCCACCCCGCTGATCCTCAACACTGGGGCCCCACAAGGGTGCGTTCTGAGCCCTCTCCTGTACTCCATGTTCACCCACGACTGCGTGGCCACGCACGCTTCCAACTCAATCATCAAGTTTGCGGACGACACAACAGTGGTAGGCTTGATTACCAACAACGACGAGATGGCCTACAGGGAGGAGGTGAGGGCCCTCGGAGTGTGGTGTCAGGAAAATAACCTCACACTCAACGTCAACAAAACTAAGGAGATGATTGTGGACTTCAGGAAACAGCAGAGGGAACACCCTCCAATCCACATCGATGGAACAGTAGTGGAGAGGGTAGTAAGTTTTAAGTTCCTCGGCGTACACATCACAGACAAACTGAATTGGTCCACCCACACAGACGGCATCGTGAAGAAGGCGCAGCAGCGCCTCTTCAACCTCAGGAGGCTGAAGAAATTCGGCTTGTCACCAAAAGCACTCACAAACTTCTACAGATGCACAATAGATGCACGAGAGCATCCTGTCGGGCTGTATCACCGACTGGTACGGCAACTGCTCCGCCCACAACCGTAAGGCTCTCCAGAGGGTAGTGAGGTCTGCACAACGCATCACCGGCGGCAAACTACCTGCCCTCCAGGACACCTACACCACCCGATGTCACAGGAAGGCCATAAAGATCATCAAGGACAGCAACCACCTGAGCCACTGCCTGTTCACCCCGCTATCATCCAGAAGGCGAGGTCAGTACAGGTGCATCAAAGTTGGGACTGAGAGACTGACAAACAGCTTCTATCTCAAGGCCATCAGACTGTTAAACAGCCACCACTAACATTGAGTGGCTGCTGCCAACACACTGACTCAACTCCAGCCACTTTAATAATGGGAATTGATGGGAATTGATGTAAAATATATCACTAGCCACTTTAAACAATGCTACCTAATATAATGTTTACATACCCTACATTATTCATCTCATATGAATACGTATATACTGTACTCTATATCATCTACTGCATCCTTATGTAATACGTGTATCACTAGCCACTTTAACTATGCCACTTTGTTTACATACTCATCTCATATGTATATACTGCACTCAATACCATCTACTGTATCTTGCCAATGCCTCTCTGTACCATCACTCATTCATATATCTTTATGTACATATTCTTTATCCCCTTACACTTGTGTCTATAAGGTAGTAGTTTTGGAATTGTTAGCTAGATTACTTGTTGGTTATTACTGCATTGTCGGAACTAGAAGCACAAGCATTTCGCTACACTCGCACTAACATCTGCTAACCATGTGTATGTGACAAATAAAATTTGATTTGCTATTGTATATTTGAGATTCTTCAAAGTGCGAGATTCTTCAAAGTCACAGGAAATAAAACAAATATTCAAAACTCCTTGCACACAGAACACCCATCAATGCCTTGATGACAGCTTTGCACACACTTGGCATTATCTCAACCAGCTTCATGAGGTAGTCACCTGGAATGCATTTCAATTAACAGCTGTGCCTTGTCAAAAGTTAATTTGTGGGATTGCTTTCCTTCTTAATGCGCTTGAGCCAATCAGTTGGGTTGTAACAAGGTAGGGGGGATATACAGAGGGTAGCCCTATTTGGTAGAAGACCCAAGTCCATATTATGGCAAGAACAGCTCAAATAAGCAAAGAGAAACGACAGTCCATCATTACCTTTTAAGACATGAAGGTCATTCAACTGCAGTCGCAAAAACCATTAAGTGCTATGATGAAACTGGCTCTCATGAGGACTGCCACATCAAAGGAAGACCCAGATTTACCTCTGCTGCAGAGGATAAGTTCATTAGAGTTACCAGCCCCAGAAATTGCAACCCAAATAAATGCTTCAGATACATCTCAACATCAACTGTTCAGAGGAGACTACTTGAATCAGGCCTTCATGGTTGAATTGCTCCAAAGAAACCACTACTAAAGGACACCAATAATAAAAATAGACTATCTTGAGCCAAGAAACACCAGCAATGAACATTAGATCGATGGACATCTGTCCTTTGGTCTGATGAGTCCAAATTTGAGATATTTGACTCCAACCGCCGAGTCTTGTAAGACGGAGAGTAGGTGAACGGATGATCTCCGCATGTGTGGTTCCCACCGTGAAGCATGGAGGAGGAGGTATGATGTCGCTTTGCTGGTGACACTGTCTGTGATTTATTTAGAATTCAAGGCACACTTAACAAGCAAGGCTACCACAGCATTCTGCAGCGTTACGCCATCCGATCTGGTTTGCGCTTAGTGGGACTATCATTTGTTTTTCAACATGACAATGACCCAAAACACACCTCCAGGCTGTGTAAGGGCTATTTGACCAAGAAGGAGAGTGATGGAGTGTTGCATCAGATGACCTGGCCTCCACAATCAACTAATCTCAACCCAATTGAGATGGTTTGGGATGAGTTGGACTGTAGAGTGAAGGAAAAGCAGCCAACAAGTGCTCAGCATATGTGGGAACTTCTTCAAGACTGTTGGAAAAGCATTCCATGTGAAGCTGGTTGAGAATGCCAAAAGTGTGCAAAGCTGTCATCAAGGCCTTTGCCTTAATGTGGCTACTTTTGAAGAATCTCCAACATAAAATATATTTTGATTAACACTTTTTTGGTGACTACATGATTTCATATGTTAGTTCATAGTTTTGATGTCTTCAATAATAATTCTAGAATGTAGAAAAAAGTTTTTTTTAAATAAAGAAAAACCCTTGAATGATTAGGTGTCCTAACTTTTAACTGGGTCTATATGTACACTACCGTTCAAAAGTTTGGGGTCACTTAGAAATGTCCTTGTTTTTGAAAGATAAGCACACAAAAAAATGTGTCCATTAAAATAACATCAAATTGACCAGAAATACAGTGTAGACATTGTTAATGTTGTAAATGACTATTGTAGCTGGAAACGGCAGATTTTTTTAATGGAATATCTACATAGTCGTACATAGGCCCATTATCAGCAACCATCAGTCCTGTGTTCCAATGGCACGTTGCATTAGCTAATCCAAGTTGATCATTTTTAAAAGGCTAAATGATCATTAGAAAACCTATTTGCATTTATGTTAACACAGCTGAAAACTGTTGTTCTGATTTAAAGAAGCAATAAAACTGGCCTTCTTTAGACTAGTTGAGTATCTGGAGCATCAGCATTTGTGGGTTCGATTACAGGCTCAAAATGGCCAGAAACAAGAACTTTCTTCTGAAACTCGTCAGTCTATTCTTTTTCTGAGAAATGAAGGCTATTCCATGTGATAAATTGCCAAGAAACTGAAGATCTGGTACAACGCTGTGTACTACTCCCTTCACAGAACAGAGCAAACTGGCTCTAACCAGAATAGAAAGAGGAGTGGGAGGCCCCGGTGCACAACTGAGCAAGAGGACAAGTACATTTGAGTGTCTAGTTTGAGAAACCGATGCCTCACAAGTCCTCAACGGGCAGCTTCATTAAATAGTACCCGCATAACACCAGTCTCAACGTCAACAGTGAAGAGGCGACTCCGGGATGCTGGCCCTTTTGTTGATGTTTATCAACTCTGCGCGGAAATTCCCAACCACAATTTGTGAATATGTATAACTACCCATCCTTCTCTCTAGGACAGGAAATTATGTTGAAATAGTGCCGACAACTTCCTCTGGGCAGGTCCTTTTAAGAAGTCATTTTTTTACTTTCACCATGAATAGATAAAAGTAGCACAAACGTGCCAGTACTTTCTCTTGTTTGGACAGAATTGTCACATTTTTTCTTTTGACAAATGTTGCATAATACGTTTAGAACTTCCTCTGACGATTCTCCGGATAGTTCGTCCTTATGATGCCCTTCAGACTCAAATGCTACATTGGAGCCATAAAGGTCCCTTTTGACTAGCTGAGGACGGTGATTTGGTCAAGTGTGAAATGCTCTATCTAGAAACAATTGATTGTGTGTACGACAGCGCATTGCCAATATACAGCAACTTCGCCAAGCTATTGAAGAGGAGGGGGACAACATTCCACAATAAACAGTCTGACCAGCTGTATGCAAAGGAAATGTTACCCGCTGCATGAGGCAAATGGTGGTCTCACCAAATACTTACTGGTTTTCTGATCCGCTCCCCTACTTTTGAAAAATAGAGTATCTGTGACCAACAGATGCATATCTCTATTCCCAGTCATGTGAAATCCATAGATTAGGTCCTAATTAATTTATTTCAATTGACTGATTTCTTAGAAATGAGAAGTTGTTGCATATTGCATTTCATTTTTTTGTTCAGTATAGATAACTTCTGCTCCTCCGCTCCTTTCATCCAGACTCCCTGCAGCTCTCTCTTGCTGTTTCTGAAGAGGAGGTTCCCTCTGAGCAGCAGCGCTGTGAGCAGGAGTGGATCCCCAGTCTGCAGCAGGAGGACCCAGGGCCCACACAGATTAAAGAGGAACAGGAGGAACTGGGGACCAATCAGGAGAAAGAGCAGCTCTTTGATGCCGAAGACTCCATATTCCCTCCTCCCTGTGTGAAAAGTGAATGTGATGAGGAGGATCCACTTCAGTGCTGGACTCTTCCCCAAACCCAGACTGTGGCGAATAGAGAGAGTGACACTAAATCAGTGGATCTCACACCTTTTGTAACAGTGACTCACATAAAGGATTTCAAAATTCCCTGTGACCCTCCAGATTATCAAAACAATGGCTCCAGCCACAGCTCAGCCGAAAACTGCGACCCAGTAGGACTTGACAGCAGCCCACAATTGCATCCTAGCCCACTATTGGATCCAAACCTATCAATGGGGGAACATTATTCCAAACTTAGCAACATGTCTAAAAAAAAACACCGCTGCCATGACTGTGGTAAAAAGTTTGCTCTGAAACCTGACTTGCAGAATCATTTGACTTTCGCCAAGAAGAGACTCAGCGAATGTCAGTTTTGCAAAAAACGCTACAACTCCACTTGTGAACTGAAGACCCATGTCCGACTCTGTCAAGGTAGCAAACCCTGCACCTGCCCTGTTTGTGGCAAGACCTTCAAAGAAACAACATTTCTGTCCAGGCACATGAGGAGTCACACGGGAGAGAAACCATTTAGCTGTGTTGACTGCGGTAAAAGCGTCAGTCTCAAGCAACTCACAAATGTGGAAATTCTGGACATTTTTGTCAATTCTGACAATGAGTCTGAGTATGAAACAGAGGAATCAGATTCTGACAGTGACTGTAAGGAGCTGCCGCCAAACCTCATGGGCATTGAGAATCCTGAATCTGAGGACCCCTTGACCATCGACAAAGTCCCAGGTCCCTCTGAAGATGCTGGTGGTGATGGAGGCAGACCAACAGTGGGTGAAGTACTGGAGGTCTGTGGTAGCTGGAAGGCCACCAGCCATTTCACCCCTCCTGGCCTTGCTGTTGGCTTTGATGAGTCCCAGTCTGGAGTAAAAAGCCCCTTGCCAACTCCCTCTGCAGCAGAGTGCTTCAAGCTGTTTCTGACAGAGAAGCTGGTGGGAGACATAGTGGAGGAGACTAATCGCTATGCCTTGGAGTTACAGGAGAAGAGAGAGCCAGGAGTGAGGGGGAAACTCGCTAAATGGGTGACAACCACAATTAGTGAAATGTATACCTTCCTAGTGACAGTCCTTCTCATGGGAATAGTGAAGAAGAACTCTCTAAGGGAATACTGGAGCACGGATCCTATGTTTGCAACTCCCTTCTTTGCCACTCTCTTTTCCCAAGATCGCTTCCTAGTCCTGCTGCGATGCCTGCATTTCGTCAACAATGCTACTGCCAACCTAAATGACCCCTTACACAAAATAAGAACTGTTCTTACCAGCCTGACATCAGCATTCAGTCAGGTCTTTATGCCATACAAGGACTTATGCATTGACGAGTACTTGATGTTATGGAAGGGTAGGCTGGCATTCCGTCAATACATTCCCTCCAAAAGGCACAGGTTTGGGGTCAAGTTCTTTTTTTTGTGCGATGTGAAGACAGGATTTGTCCAGGACATTCTAGTTTACACAGGGTCCACCACTGACGTCCAACATTATGAGGGGCTTGGGGTGTCCGGGTCCGTGGTGATGACCATGCTGGCTCCTCATCTCGGGAGGGGCCACACTTTGTATGTGGACAATTGGTACAGCAGTCCAACACTCTTCCAGCATCTGTTCTCCAACAGCACAGGGGCTTGTGGCACAGTCCAATCAAACAGGAAGGGGATGCCGTCATTTGGAAGCAGGAAGATGCAGAGGGGGGAGGTGGAGTTCAAGGAGAACGGTCAACAGCTGGCAGTAAAGTGGCATGACAAACGAGACGTCCATGTCCTCTCCACTGTCCATACAGCAACCATGTCACCCACAGGGAAGGTTGACCACCTGACGGGAGAGAGAAACATCAAACCAGACTGTGTGCTTGACTATAACTGCAAAATGGGGGCAGTGAATAAGGCATACATGATAAACCGCTTTGTGGCATGCGCCTGGAAAACCACCAAGTGGTATAAGAAGATATTTTTCCATCTGATCGACACTGCTGTCCTCAATGGCCACATAGTTCACCGCCAGCTATCAGGTGAGATAATTAATGAACAAGGTTTTTTGAAATGTTACATACAGTTCACATACAAGTCACATTGTTCCATTATGCAATTATATTGACAATATCTCTCACCTACCCACTCCTTCATTCTCCCTCTTTATCGCCCCCATAGGTGAGGTGATTACCTACCAAAAGTACAGAGAGAACCTCATGAGAGAGCTGCTGGAGGAGCACCACACCCCTCGGCGTCCACCCACTGGGGGCCGTCCTGCTGCAGACAATCCCTTACGCCTCAATGCCCGGCATTTTCCCTCAAAAGTACCTCAAACTGCTGCACAAGGTAGTCGCACACGGAGGCACTGCAAAGTCTGCCTTTCCAGCACCAGGAGGAGGAAGCAGAGGAAGTTGACAAAGTACATGTGTGTACCTTGTGACATACCCCTGTGTGTTGCGCCATGCTTTGGGGAGTACCATACGCTCAAGCACTATTGAGCACATCTGCAGCAATTACTGACTGACTGAATTGAAAGGTGACCTGCCATGATACAATGACTTTAGGGGTGTTGGGATGCAGTTTTTGTTCAACCGCTACGTGAATATTGAATTATGGGCTAGGCATGTTTGTAATGAAATGACAGTTGTCATTGTCTTTTCTTTCATTTTTTCCCTCCAGTAAAACTGTAAAGAAGTGAATGTTCAAAGAATGTGTTGTTAGAATACAAAAGCTAGCCTCACTCTTCATGAACAAAGATGTCAGCAACTCCACTTCCAGTGATGTTGGCAAATTATGTTCAATATTGTTTGTTTCTGAAAGTAAAGAATATAGATGAATGATTAGTAATTACAGTAGAATATCAGGAATTAGCATTAAAACAACATTACAATGAAGTAACATTACACTGCTATAAGAATAATAAATTGCATTTACAACATGACATGTATAAATGCACCAGTAACTGAATAGCTCCACAAGGGGGCAGGGCAGAGCTATGTTTAACTGGCCAAATAAATACACAGGCCTGGTCATGAGGGCATCTTCAAAAGGATACAACACAAGCTTATACTTCTCTGACGTGATTAGCAGTTTTTTACAGAACTAATGGAAGAATGTACATAAGCACAATTGAGTATAACACCATAAAGGTTATGCAATTAGTACCTCGCATGTCGGCAGTTCTAAAGGAATAGACAGAATACATATTGCTCCATACATGCATATCATGTGCTACAGTTGAAATGAGTTAAAACGATAATACAGAACCTGTATTATGCTAAGGTAAACGCACATGTGTACAAAGTAATTATTATTAAGGAAAACAACATTGAAGGCAATGCGGTTTGGGAAAGTTTTGTTCTGACTGGAGATGCACAAAAGTCTGCATACTTGACCTGGGGAAACCCTGGGGGACTGCTTGGGCTCTCATCCAAGAGAGAAGTTGCCTGGCTCATTTAAACATTAGCATAGCATGTCTCAAATGTAAATTGCCCACGACAGTGAAATGGGCTAGCAACTTCTGTGTATTAATGAGGCGGAATGCACCTAATTTCAGAGTGACATTTGAAGATAATTTGAAATTGAAACAGCCTATAGATCATTAGCACACAGCGTGCTGTGCTTTGAAGGCAGCAGGGGTTAACTGTCCTGTTGTGTAACAGTCACATTTTGGTACAGAGAGCGCATTCTGACATCACAAGCATAAAAACTGACATTTGGAACTCTCGTGTGAAAAGGTCAAACATTTATACTTTCCGGAAAATATATCCTTCTGTCCAAGAGTATTTTTCGTCCATTTTGACCCTATGGTACTCATTCATGATATTGTTTGAAATTGAACCTTTTGGGAAGTAATTATATACAGTGGAGTCCAAACTGTTTAAAGAGATATTCCAGAGGCTTGAAAACAACCTCGTTATTTTTTCGTTATTTTTTTCAACCTCCCGTTTTGGACTTGACGTGTCAATGTATGGCTCATACATGCATAATATACAATCTACCTGACATTTAGTGCTTGTACCTGTCATGTAGTGAATGTGTGCGCTCTGAAGTCGCAGGGCTGCATGGGTTTACCATTAGATATCTAACCCTTTTCTGTTTACTACATGATTCCATATGTGTTATTTCATAGTTTTTATGTCTTCACTATTATTTTACAATGTAGAAAATAGTACAAATAAAGAAAAACCCTGGAATTAGTAGGTGTGTCAAATCAGTTACACATACATGTCAGTACATATACACAACAACTAGGTCACAGACGTTGTCCCATGAGGTGTTGCTTTATTTGTTTTTTGAAACCAGGTTTTCTGTTCACTAGCACTATATAAGATGGAAGGGAGTTCTGTGCCCTCATGGCTCTGTATAATAGTGTATGTTTCCTTGAATTTGTCCGTGACCTAGGGACTGTGAAAAGACCCCTGGTGGCATGTCTGGTGGGGTAAGTGTGTGTAAGTTGACAATGCAAACAATTTGACGCAGTCAGTTTTTCCTCCACTCTCAGCTAAGAGAGACTAGCAGCATAGTATTTATATCAGCCCCCTGATTACAATGAAGAGCAAGACGTGCTGCTCTGTTCTGGACCAGCTGCAGCTTAACTAGGTCTTTCTTTGCAACACTTGACCACACGACTGGACAATAATCAAGATAAGATAAAACTAGAGCCCGCAGGACTTGTGGATTGTGGTGTCAAAAAAAAGCATCTCTTTATTAAGGACAGACCTCTCTCCATCTTTACAACCACTGAATCTATATGTTTTTACCATGACAGTTTACAATCTAAGGTAAATTCAAGTAATTTAGTCACTTCAAGTTGTTAAACAGCCACACCATTCATGACCAAATTCAGAGATGTTCAGGACCAGTTTATTACAGGCCACCCATTCCAAAACCGACAGCAGTGACTTCATTAGCTGTGGTTGCTGATGTGTATATGGTTGAAGCATCAGCAAATGGTGCATTCGGAAAGTTTTCAGACCCCTTGACCTTTTCCACATTTTGTTACATTACAGCCTTATTCTAAAATTCATTTAATTGTCTTTTTCCCTCATCAATCTACACACAACACCCCATAATGACAAAGCTAAAAGACTGAAATATCACATTTACAAAAGTATTCAGACCCTTTACTCAGTACTTTGTTGAAGCACCTTTGGCAGTGATTAAAGCCCAGAGTCTTCTTGGGTATGACACTACAAGCTTGGCACACCTGTATTTGGGGAGTTTCTCCCATTCTTCTCTGCAGATCCTTTCAAGCGCTGTCAGGTTTGATGCAAAGCTATTTTCAGGTCTCTCCAGAGTTGTTTGATCGGGTTCAAGTCCGGGCTCTGGCTGGGCCACTCAAGGAAATTCAGAGACTTGTCCCGAAGCCACTCCTGCATTGTCTGTGCTGTCTGCTTAGTGTCGTTGTCCTGTTGGAAGGTGAACCTTCGCCCCAGTCTGAGGTCCTATGCGCTCTGGAGAAGATTTTCATCAAGGATCTCTCTGTACTTTGCTTCGTTTATCTTTACGTCGATCATGACTAGTCTCCCAGTCCTTCCAATTCATCCCAAAGGTGCTCGATGGGGTTGAGGTCAGGGGTCTGTGCAGGCCAGTCAAGTTCTTCCACACCGATCTCGACAAAACATTTATGTGATTTGGTTTGAAGAAGAATCTTTAACCTGACAAAGTAACGTTAGGATATGTCAGTTATCCCATGAGAGCTTTTGTGCCCAACCCACTATGATGTTTCAGGTCCCAAGCTTATGGTCATGTTGCAGCAGTATGTAGGATTTTACTGCAGAGGAGTTGCAGGGTGTGTTGAATGGAAATGTCCTGTCTTCACAGGCCTAGATGGGTGAAGATGAGAGCACAGAGAGTGTGAATGAGTGGGTTACAGTGGCAAAAAAGAAAGGAAACGAGAAGTAAAGGTGTGGTGGAAAATAGGAAACCCCTAGACTCGTTTTAAATCGGAGTGAGGGTTTTGAGCCAATGTAACCTGGGAGATCCTTTTGAAGTCTTGATAAATGTCATGAATGCATTGGGTGAAGTGGCGTCAGTGAGGGTCGAAGAAGCATGCATTGGGCCTTAAGTAGATATATGAGTGGAATTTTTTGTGTATGGATCATCAAAGCAGAGTACCTATAAAGGGGGTTATCTTTAGGGTGGCGCATACCGTGCATGCAGATGTAATACTTGAGGAAGTAGGTGGAGTGGTTGGTTTACGTCAACTGACCCGTAGGAGACAGTAGATGGAGTGAAGAAATTCACTTCATCCATACTTTAGTTTTTTGATGAAGAATCTCTCCCTTCTCATGTAAAGTTGGACTACATGAGATACGCTGTAAGAGCTTTTGTGCACAAACCCCTATAGTGTCATAAATGCAAAAGATTTGGACTTGTCAAGTGTATGCAGACGGGAAGAGGAACAAATGCCAGTGGAGGTTAGATGTTGCAATTGTGGCGGCAGACATGCAGCCAAATTCCCCTGTTTAGGGTGAAGGAGACAGAGATGGCAAGAGTAAGGGCTGTCTAACGTGTATCCTACTTGAAAGCGGTGAAAAGAGTTGAAGGAGCGAGTAGAGCTGAAGAAGAAATGGTAGTAGAGCCTACACCAGTGATTGTTTCTCAGCAACTGAGTGGTCCTAATATATTGAATGTTAAAAAGATGGACTTTGTAGCATTTATTGCAATGTTCATAAACTGAACAGCACAAACGAAGAAGAAACCAGAGAACATTTGAATCATTGTGAGTGCAGTAGAACACTTTTT
The DNA here is from genome assembly GCF_018296145.1 of Oncorhynchus tshawytscha. Classification (NCBI taxonomy): domain Eukaryota; kingdom Metazoa; phylum Chordata; class Actinopteri; order Salmoniformes; family Salmonidae; genus Oncorhynchus; species Oncorhynchus tshawytscha. Next base: position 30,179,084 of record NC_056436.1, on the reverse strand, counting down.
GGGCCTCCTGTCAAAGGATGTTCTGCCCTCACTGGCCACTGAGACTGTGTAGGGATGTGACTTGAATTGGAATGTAACTAAAGAAGTGAGATGTTTTTTTTTAATGTGTCTATATTTTGTATTTTTGATAATGTGGGTTTTTTCCTCCCTTTTAATTTTTTTTTTTTTTTTCCTATATATAGTATACCACCCATACAGTGTGTGTGTGTGTGTGTGTGTGTGTGTGTGTGTGTGTGTGTGTGTGTGTGTGTGTGTGTGTGTGTGTGTGTGTGTGTGTGTGTGTGTGTGTGTGTGTGTGTGTGTGTGTGTGTGTGTTGTCTATGTGTCTGTGCCTATGTTTGTGTTGCTTCACAGTCCCCGCTGTTCCATAAGGTGTTTTTTACCTGTTTTTTTTAAATCTAATTTTAATGCTTGCATCAGTTACTTGATGTGGAATAGAGTTCCATATAGTCATGGCTCTATTTGGTACTGTGCGCCTCCCATAGTCTGTTCTGGACTTGGAGAGAGACCTGGACAAGAGACCTCTTGTGGTGTCTGAGCTGTGTGCCAGTAGTTGAGACAGACAGCTCGGTGCATTGAACATGTCAATACCTCTCATAAATATAAGTAGTGATGAAGTCAATCTCTCCTCCACTTTGAGCCAGGAGATATTGACATGCATATTATTAATATTAGCTCTCTGTGTACATCCAGGGCCAGCCGTGCTGCCCTGTTCTGAGCCAATTGCAATTTTCCTAAGTCCTTTTTTGTGGCACCTGACCACACGACTGAACAGTAGTTAAGCTGCGATTAAACTAGGGCCTGTAGGACCTGCCTTGTTGATAGTGTTGTTAAGAAAGCAGAGCATTGCTTTATTATAGACAGACTTCTCCCCATCTTAGCTACTACTGTATCAATATGTTTTGACCATGACAGTTTACAATCTAGTGTTACTCCAAGCAGTTTAGTCATCTTAACTTGCTCAATTTCCACATTATTTATTACAAGATTTAGTTGAGGTTTAGGGTTTAGTGAATGGTTTTCCCCAAATTACAATGCTTTTAGTTTTAGAAATACTTGGGCTAATTTATTCATTGCCATCCACTCTGAAACTAACTGCAGCTCTTTGTTATGTGTTGCAGTCATTTCAGTCGCTGTAGTGGTTGACGTTTACAGTGTTGAGTCATCTGCATACATAGGCACTCTGGATTTACTCAAAGTCAGTGGCAAGTCGAATTCCTGATTTTACCTGGATTATGTTTGAGAGGCTTCCATTGAAGAATAACCTCTGTGTTCTGTTAGACAAGTAACTGTTTATCCACATTATAGCAGGGGGTGTAAAGCCATAACACATACTGTATGTTTTTCCTGCAGCAGACAATGATTGGAAATGTCAAAAGCTGCTCTCAAGTCTAACAAGACAGCCCCCACAATAATTTTTTCATCAATTTCTCTCAGCCAAACATCAGTCATTTTTGTAAGTGCTGTGCTTGTTGAATGTCCTTCCCTATATGCGTGCTGAAAGTCTTTTGTCAATTTGTTTACTATGAAATAGCATTGTATCTGGTCAAACACTATTTTTTTAGGTTTTAAGGGTTGGTGACAAGCTGATTAATCGGCTATTTGAGCCAGTAAAGGGAGCTTTACTATTCTTGGGTAGCGGAATGTCTTTAGCCTCCCTCCAAGCCTGAGGACACACACTTTCTAGTAGGCTTAAATTGAAGATGTGGCAAATAGGAGTGGCAATATCGTCTGCTATTATCCTCAGTAATTTCCCATCCAGATTGTCAGAATCCGGTGGCTTGTCATTGTTGAAAGACAATAATAATTGTTTCACCGCTTCCACACTGACAGAATTCAAAAGTACAATTTCTGTCTTTCAAAATTTGGTCCGATATACTTGCATGTGTACAGTCATGGCCAAAGGTTTTGAGAATGACACAAATATTAATTTCCACAAAGTTTGCTGCTTCAGTGTCTTTAAATATTTTTGTCAGATGTTACTATGGAATACTGAAGTATAATTACAAGCATTTCATAAGTGTCAAAGGCTTTAATTGACAATTACATGAAGTTGATGCAAAGTGTCAATATTTGCAGTGTTGACCCTTCTTTTTCAAGACCTCTGCAATCCACCCTGGCATGCTGTCAATTAACTTGTGGGCCACATCCTGATTGATGGCAGCCCATTCTTGCATAATCAATGCTTGGAGTTTGTCAGAATTTGTGGGTTTTTATTTGTCCACCCGCCTCTTGAGGATTGACCACAAGTACTCAATGGGATTAAGGTCTGGGGAGTTTCCTGGTCATGGACCCAAATATCCATGTTAGGTTCCCCGAGCAAACTTAGTTACTGGCAGCACTTTTGCCTTATGGCAAGGTGCTCCATCATGCTGGAAAAGGCATTATTTGTCACCAAACTGTTCCTGGATGGTTGGGAGAAGTTGCTCTTGGAGGATGTGTTGGTACCATTCTTTATTCATGGCTGTGTTCTTAAGCAAAATTGTGAGTGAGTCCACTCCCTTGGCTGAGAAGCAACCCCACACATGAATGGTCTCAGGATGCTTTACTGTTGGCATGGCCAGGACTGATGGTAGCGCTCACCTTGTCTTCTCCGGACAAGCTTTTTTCCGGATGCCCCAAACAATCGGAAAGGGGATTCATCAGAGAAAATGACTTTACCCCAGTCCTCAGCAGTCCAATCCATGTACCTTTTGCAGAATATCAGTCTGTCCCTGATGTTTTTCCTGGAGAGAAGTGGCTTCTTTGCTGCCTTTCTTGACACCAGGCCATCCTCCAAAAGTCTTCACCTCACTGTGCGTGCAGATGTACTCACACCTGCATGCTGCTATTCCTGAGCAAGCTCTGTACTGGTGGTACCCCGATCCCGCAGCTGAATCAACTTTAGGAGACGGTCCTGGCGCTTGCTGGACTTTCTTGGGTGCCCTGAAGCCTTCTTCACAACAATTGAACCACTCTTGAAGTTCTTGATGATCCGATAAATTATTGATTTAGGTGCAATCTTACTGGCAGCAATATCCTTGCATGTGAAGCCCTTTTTGTGCAAAGCAATGATGACGGCACGTGTTTCCTTGCAGGTAACCATGGTTGACAGAGGAAGAACAATGATTCCAGGTATCACCCTCCTTTTGAAGCTTCCAGTCTGTTATTCGAACTCAATCAGCATGACATTGTGATCTCCAGCCTTGTCCTCGTCAACACTCACACCTGTGTTAACGAGAGAATCACTGACATGATGTCAGCTGGTCCTTTTGTGGCAGGGCTGAAATGCAGTGAAAATGTTTTTTGGGGGATTCAGTTAATTTTCATGGCAAAGAGGGACTTTGCAATTAATTGCAATTCATCTGATCACTCTTCATAACATTCTGGAGTATATGCAAATTGCCATCATACAAATTGTGGAAGCAGACTTTGTGGAAATTAATATTTGTGTCATTCTCAAAACTTTTAGCCACAACTGTAGTGTCAGCGTTTGCTGCTGGCATGTCATCTCTAAGTTTGCTTATCTTGCAAATAAAAAAGTAATTAAAGTAGTTGGAAATATGGGCTTTGTGATGAATAAGCCATCTGATTCAATGAATGGAGCCGAGTTTGCTTTTTTCCCAAAAAGTGTAATGTAAGGTGCCCCAAAGCTTTTTACTATCATTCTTTATATAACTGATCTTTGTTTCATAGTATAGTCTCTTTTTATTGTTATTTAGTTTAGTCACACGATTTCTTAATTTGCAGTACGTTTGCCATCAGTTGGGAGGCCAGACTTATTTGCCATACCTTTTGCCTCATCCCTCTCAACCATACAGTTTTTCAATTCCTCATCAATCCAAGGGGATTTAACTGTTTTTACAGTCATTTTCTTAATGGGTGTGTGCTTATTAGTAACTGGAATAAGCTATTTCACAAATGTGTCAAGTGCAGCTTCTGGTTGCTCCTCATTACACACCACAGACCAGCCAATATGAATCACTAAAAAAAACATATGAATCACTACAAAATGTCTTGTATGACCTCTTATACACTATATTAGGCCCAGCCTTTGGAACTGGTTTTCCCTGATATGGCTATTATACTGTGATCACTACATCCTATGGATTTGGATACTGCTTTAAAGCAAATTTCTGCAGCATCAGTAAAGATGTGATCAATACATGTTGATGATTTAATTGCTGTGCTGTTTGTAACTACCCTGGTAGGTTGTGTAACAATGTGCGCTGGGAGTCAGGAAGCAAGTTCAAGGAGTGAGTGTTTTAATAAAATAAATGTAGCATAATCCAAAACAAGAAACACTAACAGAACACAGCCATGAAACGGAAACAGAGACAATAACGCCTGGGGAAGGAACCAAAGGGAGTGACATATATAGGGAAGGTAATCAGAGAAGTGGAGTCCAGGTCAGGGACAGATTTTTGGAGAAGTACAGATCAGGGTTGGGTTACAAAAAAATATCCGAAACATTGAACATCCCACAGAGCACCATTAAATCCATTATTAACAAATGGAAAGAATATGGCACCACAACAAACCTGCCAAGAGAGGGCAGCCCACCAAAACTCACGGACCAGGCAAGGAGGGCATTAATCAGAGAGGCAACGAAGAGAGCAAAGATAACCCTGAAGGAGCTGCAAAGCTCCACAGCGGAGATTGGAGCTTCTGTCCATAGAACCACTTTAAGCCGTACACTCCACAGAGCTGGGTTTACGGACGAGTGTTCAGAAAAAAGCTATTGCTTAAAGAAAAAAATAAGAAAACTCATTTTGTGTTCACCAAAAGGCATGTGGGAGACTCCCCAAACATATGCAAGAAGGTACTCTGGTCAGATGAGACTAAAATTGAGCTTTTTGGCCATCAAGGAAAACGCTATGTCTGGTGCAAACCCAACACTTCTCATCACCCCGAGAACATCATACCCACAGTGAAGCATGGTGGTGACAGCATCATGTTGTGGGGATGTTTTTCATCGGCAGGGACTGGGAAACTGGTCAGAACTGAAGGAATGATGGATGGCACTAAATACAGGGAAATTGAGGGAAACCTGCTTCAGTCTTCCAGAGATTTGAGACTGGGACGGAGGTTCACCTTCCAGCAGGACAGTGACCCTAAGCATACTGCTAAAGCAACACTCGAGTGGTTTAAGGGGAAACATTTAAATGTTTTGGAATGGCCTGATCAAAGCCCAGACCTCAATCCAATTGAGAATCTGTGGTATGACTTAAAGATTGCTGTACACCCATCCAGTCCTGCTACCCATCCAACTTCACGGCGCTGGAGAAGTTTTTCCTTGAAGAATGGGCAAAAATCCCAGTGGCTAGATGTGCCAAGCTTATAGAGACATACCTCAAGAGACGTGCAGCTGTAATTGCTGCAAAAGGTGGCTCTACAAAGTATTGACTTTGGAGGGGTGAATAGTTATGCACACTCAAGTTTTCATTTTTTTGTCTTATTTAAAACTAAAGAAAATGTACGCCTACCACGCTGCACCTTGGTCTTCATTTAATGACGGACGTTACACAAACCCCCCCCAAAAAAATCTATTTTAATTCCAGGTTGTAAGGCAATAAAAAAGGAAAAATGCAAATGGGGATGAATACTTTCGCAAGCCACTGTAGTCCTCCGCAAGCAAACAATTGCTACATTGAAAGTCAGCGTGTACCACGTTGTCCCGGAACAAAGCAAAGTAAACACCGCCCTTGCAGTGCTGGAAACTTTCAATAGTGGTCTCCATTTGAGACCCGCCGAACCAACTAGGAGGCTAGCTGGGCTTTCGTGTCTCTCCCCCTCTGCAGAATCTAGTAGGATCCTGGGACAGACTGCAGCGCTCACAGCAATTTAGCCCAACAGAGCCACAGGTGGCAACTGCAGAGAAGTACCTGGGTGTATGAGATTTTACTGCAGAAGAGTTAATGGGGTGGTGATTTACTGTAGGTGTAGGGTTAGTCGGATTATAGTGGTGAATGCAAAAGGAAATAAGATAAGTAAAGTGTGTGGCGTACAGCAGATCAGCCACCAGGGGGAGACTCATCGAGGCCTGGTAACAGATGGAGTATACATCATGAGGCGATGGCTCCATCTGCTGGACGTGCCAGGTCTCGACGTCTCTCCAGCCAACTGGGGCTGATTGGGAGCTGGTGATGAATCAAGGGCGGATTTCTCACCAGCTGTGCAAGGCCCATAAAGCTGCCAGAAGGGCAGCGCACAGGAGGAATGGGGGGAAGAAAGGACTCCCATGGTATGGTTGACGGTTGCAGAGGTAAGAAGAGGGAGTTCAGTTTTATGCCCGACAGAATCCCAGAGAGGGTCTCATTGGGGAGACCCATCATTTTCTTTTTGATCTATTATTTAAATAAACACCCTTGAAACTGAGCTAATCCTTCTTTGTCCGTGTCTGATATTGGTAAACGTCTTGACCAAACCCCCTGGTCTGCCAGAGGGTTGAATAATGAGAAGTGGGCTTATTTTGTTAATTGTGTTTCTATGGAACAGAAGGAGCGACTCAAGAAGATGGCGGATTGGAATGTGTTGTGTGTGGAACTTCCAAACAGGGCGCCTATCATGGGTGTTATCTCTGGGGTGGTGCTAGAAGTAAATGCAAAGGATATACGTGAAGAATTGGATCAAGTGGTTGGTGAACAACGACGGATCCGCATGCTAGATGGAGTGCGGAAGACCACTCCATCCATTCTATTGTTTTTTTTGATGAAGAGTCTCTCCCTTCTCACGTGTATTTGGATTATATGAGATTCCCTGTGAGAGCCTTTGTGCCCAAACCCATGCAGTGTGATAAATGATTTGATCATGTGTCAAGTGTATGTAGAAGGGAGGAGTATTATATGCCAGCTAAGCTTAAATGCTGCAATTGTGTTGGTGAACATCCACCCAAATTTCTGAAGTGTCCTGCTAGGATGGAGGAGGCAAGAATAAGGGCTGTCCAGAATGTCTCCTGTCTCGACTATTGACGAGTGTAGTTGAAGAAGTAATGATAGTAAGAGTAAAGACACAAGATCATGTCCAATGTCAACAGAGGGATCCTGACATTTTACATGTTAAGAAGGTGGCCTTTGTAGCGTTTATTACTTTGGTTATCAATTGATTTGGCCGGTGTTGGCCGTCATTGTTAATGAGAATTTGTTCTTAACTGACTTGCCTAGTTAAATAAAGGTTAAATAATATATATTTAAATAGCAACTGCACAACGCAAGTGGAGAGGAAATTTGAAAAAACAGGCATTATTTTTCTACAGAGGCATTACAAGGAATCCTGTCTGAATGCTCCATCCTCACAGGCACCTGAGCCTTGGTAGGGATGTGATTTCAGTGGTGTAAAGTACTTAAGTAAAAAATACTTTAAAGTACTACTTAAGTCATTTTTTGGGGTATCTGTACTTTTCTCAACTATTTATATTTTTGCAAACTTTTACTTTTACTACATTCTGAAAGAAAAAGTACTTTTTACTCCATACATTTTCCCTGACACCCAAAAGTAATTGTTACATTTGGACAGGACAATGGTCCAATTCACACACGTATCAAGAGAACATCCCTGGTCATCCCTACTGCCTCTGATCTGACTGACTCACTAAACACAAATGCTTCATTTGTAAATATGTCTCAGTGTTTGAGTGTGCCCCTGGTTATCCGTCAATACATTTTTTTTTTGTGCCGTCTGGTTTGCTGAATATAAGGAATTTGAAATGGTTTATACATTTACTTTTGATACCTAAGTAGATTTAAAACCAAATACTTTTAGACTTTTACTCAAGTAGTATTTTACTGTGTGACATTCACTTTTGCTTGAGTCATTTTCTATTAAGGCATCTTTACTTTTACTCAAGTATGACAATTAAGTACTTTTTCCACTACTGTGTGATTTGAATGTGACTGAAGGAGTGGGGATATAAACTTTTTGTTTTGTTTCAATATCCCATACAGTAGGTGGCGGCAATACATCAATAGGTGAAGTCTGCCATAAAACGTAAAAGAAGAAGAACCCAGTCCAAAAGAAGACCTCAGCCTACCCGGCGATTTCCAGTCTCCCCTGATCGCGCATTGTTGATTCATCTGGCGAAGGACAGTTGCCTTTTTACCTTTGTACTTCAGAGACTGATATTATGATCCAGATGTATCCACAGTAAGCGAGGAAGAGGGTGGAGGAGGATCTAACTGGCTGTATTGTGTGGGTAAGCATGCAAAGCGACACGTTAGTTAAGTATAGTATAGCAGACGTTGCTAGCCACAAGCAGAGCTAACGCTAGTTCGTTAGCTATGCAGCTACTATAGATAGCTAAGGGTTTTGTTGTTAGCATAGCTAGTTCTAGCTAGGGCTAATTGATTCGCAGTTAGCTAGTGTGCTGACGTCTGGCGATAAATAACGTTAGCTAGTACCGCTGCTAGTCAGGTTTTGTGGTGTAGCTAAGTTAGCTAGCTTAAAACAAAATGGACCTGGGTACAGTATGACCTAACAGAACGTAACAAGCTGGCTAGCTAGCTATCAAATTAATGTTAGTATTGGCTCCGTCAAATGTGGCTGGCATAACTAGAGCTGTGATGGGGATGCTCTTCTATCCCCTAGGTTGAGCTGACTACCTCTGCAGTGGAAGTAAAAGATGTGCAATGGAATGTTAGAGTCCACGTCAAAAGCCCTTGGGCTGCCCACCTCAGCAGACAAGCAGTCAATTTCTCTGTTGCTCTTCCTGACTGTGCTATCCACTGGACAAGGGTCAGGTAAGAGATAACTCATCTTCAGCAAAAGGCTCTCTCACACAGCTTCATTCCTCCTTTCTGTACACTACAGCTGCTTTTACCCTGCTAAGATTCAGCTCCCCTCTTTAAGTCTAATAATGCTAGATGTACATTGCTCTTTATGGTCAATTGTAACATCGGAATTGGGTTTATTTGAGCAAACAGCTGGCCCACATCTGCCACATGCAATATTAAGGTATCAAGTCCCCACATTCTCTCCTTCCCATAGCTGATTAGTAAAAAATGCTGGATGGGGGCTTGAAGCTGTTGCTAGAGATCCTCTCTTGCCTTGTGCCAACTCTGCTCCCACTGTTTTCATGACTCATTGATATTATATAAGCATCAGAAATACATTTTTAACATTGTTTTAAAACCATCAAATAGAACATTAACATCAGAATGTTCTAGCATCAATTATATGCCCTTTTGTCACTCAGGATGTGTGAGGCCCTTCATGGTGCAGAACAGCCTGGTCAACCTGACAGAGACCAACGGGGGTTCCTTCCCTGTGGGCACAGTGCTCCAGTACAGCTGTGACCCAGGCTACCTGGCTGATGGGCCCAGCATCCTCACCTGCACCCCTCTTAACCTCTGGACCTCAGACCCACCCCGCTGCATACAGAGTGACTGTGAGTGGTTCTCTCCACAATGTGGACACCACTATAACTCATTGTGATAAGTATAATTTCTCTCCAGTTGAAATCAAAATGAAGTTAATGCAGGATTATAACTATAACATGATTGTGTTGTTTCTGACCAGCAGTGTGCCGGCCTCCGTCTGAACTCGAAAATGGAAGGTACATCTGCCACCCCTCTCCCTGCCACGGGCTAGGCCAGGGCACTGTGATTGAGTACTTCTGTGATGAAGGCTACATCCTGAGGGGAGACTACAAATACAAATATCTTACCTGTCAGGAAGGGGAGTGGGATGGCCCGATGCAGATTAGCTGTGTCAACCAAGGATGTGTGAGGCCATTCATGGTCCAGCATGGGTCAGTCAACCTGACAGAGACCAGCAGAGGTTCCTTCCCTGTGGGCACGGTGCTCCAGTACAGCTGTGACCCAGGCTTCCTGGAGGACGGGCCCAACATCATCACCTGCACCCACCTGGGCTGCTGGTCCTCAGACCCACCCCGCTGCATACGCAGTGATGGTACTAATGGCTTTACTAAATACTCTGAATTCATTCCAAACATATTTTTAAGTCTAAGATTTGGTTTGTGCGCTCACTGATAATGGTTCTCTTATTTTTTTCCTTGTCGACAGTGTGTCTGCCTCCATTTGAACCAGAGAATGGGGGCTATACCTGCCACCCGTCCCCCTGCCATAGACTAAACCATCACACTGTGATCGAGTACTTCTGTGATGAAGGCTACATCCTGAAGGGAGACTATAAATACCTGACCTGTCAGGACGGGGAGTGGGACGGCTCCATGCAGATTAGCTGTCTCCTGGACCAAGGTTGGTGACCATATTGTGATTACACAGTCTTATTCTCCAGGGTTCAGTGTTAGGTAGCTTGAACTATTTGTTTTATTGTTGTATCAACCTGTAAGATGAAATTATACTATGCTACCTTTTGACGCCTCAGGCTTTTTAATGGACAGTGTGAGTGAGGTCTCATTGCCTGCTTCCCCTCTTACAGACAGAGACCCTACCCCTGTGTTTGGCATACCCACCCTATCCATTGTGGCCTCCACTGCCAGCTCTGTAGCCCTCATCCTGCTGCTGGTGGTCCTGTTGGTCCTGCTGCTGGTGGTCCTGTTTGTCCTGCTGCAGCCTAAACTCAAGTCCTTCAACCACAGCCGGTGAGTGGCCTGAAACCACAAACGTGCTTATTCAGTATCAGCTGTGGTAGGCTAATCCTACTAAAGCTGTGTGTACTCCAGGGGTGTGCATGTCTCATAACTGTTCAAGCAGGCAGAAATAGTTCATACGATGCAAAACTTCTCATTCCGGCTGTATTCATATTTGCTTGAACGGTGAATAGCTCGGATACACATGAAAACATATGACCCTGGGGATCGATAGTCCATCGCTCAGAAATGTACAAATACGATAACTTTCTAAATGGGTGAGTCTTTCCTTTAAGAGTCTAAAGTAATGAGGTATTAACAGACTGCTCCACTCCTTTGTTCTCCCCCTCAGCCGTGAGCAGGGGGTGTCAGGCCAGCCTGTGTCCATCATGGTGGAGGGGGTACAGGTGGCCCTGCCCTCCTATGAGGAGGCGGTGTGTGGGGAAGGGGCTCTGAGTCTCAGCTCTGAGTCCCGAGTCCCGATAGTGATGTCAGAGGGCCAGCAAGCTGCAGGGACGACAGAACCTCTCATTGCTCAAGCCAGGCCCTCCACCCTCCCCCAGCTCTCAGAGATGGCAGTGGTTCACCCAGTACCATCATCCTTCGCCTTTCCCTCCTCTCTTTCATCCTCCTCCCGCTGGGGCCTGGAGCAGGCTGCTGCTGCAGTGCCTTCACCCTCACTGCGGAGGGACTCCACATGCAGTGAGCAGCACAGCCTGCCCCTCAACTCTGAGATGGACTACTCTGACGGTGGGACGTCGATCTATGTCTCTCCAAACAGGCCTCTCTTCATGCATGTATTGGTTGATAATGCCCATATATGCATACAGTGTATTGATGTATCTTGTTTCGTCCTGCAGATATGCCTTTGTTAAAGGAGGCCTGAAGCATGCTGCAGATGCTGGGGTGTATGTTACGGAAACACCCAGAGTTGCTGACAGGGTTGCTGTTGACCTGCTGTGTTGAGCCAGAGGCCTGTCTGGAGCTCCCCACTGCAGCAGCTGCCAACACAACAGACTATCCACCCACCCCCTCTTGGAGCACTAAGTGAGGCTGTGTCATTCTCAGTAGAATGTTACCTCTGTGCCCTCCTGGATGGGGGAAGAGGGATTTCACATGTACATACATGCTTAGCAATTTTATAGGACTTCTTACACTATGTCCAGTGTCTGACACGTGCTCTTAACCATTGACTTAGTGCAGAGACATAAAACTGAGAGAGCACCCATTATTTTGGAAGTTTTTTTTGAAAGGCTCAATATGCCTTTTGAAAATTCTGTACCTGTAATCCATATGTATTTATTTATTTCCCCATGATGGTTAATGCTTCACCAATTTGTACCATGTCAACCTGTTTTTACATGATCACTGCAGCACAACAGGCATGATGCATGATAAAGACAACTGCAACTTAGATTGAACCAGTCATTCTCACACATACACAGATTTTACAATTACTCTTAACATTTTAATGATAAGAACTTATGATTTTAACTTTTCATATTCTCATTGGTGTTCTTTATGGCACAACTATTTGATGTCACATCCTTTCTGATCATGGTTTTGAACTCTGTTTTCCCCACGCACTTATTCTAAGATTTTGCTTAAGGCAAATGTTCCCAAGGTTGAGGCACACCTTTTCTCAGCTCATTGACATTGGGCTTAGCATTCATATTCTCTCACTCATGTCAGTACACCCTTTCTCTAATGGCCTTAGATCTCCACTTCTATGCACAAACACCATCTGTATTGGGTTTCATTCCTGAAAAGGATTTTAAAATGAATGTACATTTTCAGTCGCCACAGCTTAGTGATGTAACAAATTGGAGCATAGTTGGTGTTTCTTGGACACCTAATACTTACTATTTATTTGTGGGTTGTTTTTGAAATTGTTTTAATTAAGTCTAGATAGGAAACTTAATTGAGTATTTAATATATTCATGTTCAGAATGCTGTTGATCAGCCATGGTTCCTTTGACGCTTCCGCAATTCTTGGGAAATTATATGAAGACTGGTCTTTTAACTTTGCCACCTTGGTGGACTCATAAGGACATAATGTGAGACTAAAGTTAATAGGGTTAACCATAATTAATGAAAAACAGGTCATTGTTATGTACAGAAGCTTAGTGTCATGTCTATTCAAATGGTTTCAGTTGCTTTGGACTTCCTTTGGGACTAAACAATGCAATTGGTGTGAAGATTTTACTCTGTATATACCCTGTGATAATTTTGATTAAATATAATTTGAGCTGTGCAACATTTTGTTCTTGTCAACCAATCCCAAACTCTTTTACTGAATAGTTTTATAGCCATGGTTAGTGTACTTTTTCAGCACCAGGTGACATTGTGAATTACTTGATTCATAGTCTTGACTTCTAAAACCCACTTTTTGAAAATTAATTAGCAGAAAATTAGGTTTGTAATTACAAGCATCACGATTGTTCATAAAACTGCCACAAGAACACTGATGGATTTTTGGCTACTCCATACAATCAGCAAAAGGAACAAATATGCTGCTTTTATGTCATACAGAAATGACTTGTCATTGTATTTGGTTAACCTTAATCTACATCATTTATTCATTTATTTACACACTAAGTATAACATACCTGGGCATTCCCTGTTGTCAAATTCTAGGGTCAACCATACATGATAGTATCTAGTTTCTTAGACACTGCATTCCACCTACAGTATACAGTTGCATTGGTAAAATTGACTTTAAAAAAAAAACCTACTTTAGTGTTATCCAAACATCTGTGACACTTACCCTAAACTGGTGGCTTGAAGCTTTGGTAACAGCTGAAGAGGATGATAAAAAGTGCCTCGCCTCCCTGGAGTATGATGTAGAACAGATAAAGGGGGCCAATAAACTCCGGGGGAAAGGCCACCTATTTGTTACATGGTTCACTGGACTGTATTTTATTATTGATAGCTATGAATGGATACATGCCCCTTGGCCCCATCCTTGAACAGATGAATACAGCAGTGCACTTACTGATGATTGACTTTGAAGATGGTGGACATGATGTATCCCAGCAAGGTAGCCTGTCAGGGGCATCAGTGCAACTGCAGGCATGAGTTGGGGTGAGAAAACCACCCACGCTGTTCCCCCAATGGAGATGCCTGACTTGACACCAATGCCCATGTAGGCAATCTGTAAGATTCTTAGACCAACCTGTGGAGTTAAAGCTCTGCCAAATCAGGCATGCTTTTACATAGGCTGTCCATTCATGTCCTTTAGTAATTACAACATGCTGTATACATGCATTAGAAACAAAATGTTAGAAAAAGGTACACACTTATCCACTGTGTGTACAAAACATTAGCAGGTGCCAGGCGGTTTGAGTGTGTCAAGAACTGCAAACGCTGCTGGGTTTGTCACGCTCAACAGTTTCCCATGTGTATCAAGAATGGTCCACCACCCAAAGGACATCCAGCCAACTTGACACAAATGTAGGAAGTATTAGAGCCAACATGGGCCAGCATCCCTGTGTAACACTTGACACCTTGTAGAGTCCATGCCCTAACGAATTGAAGGCTGTTCTGAGGGCAAAAGGGGGTGCAACTCATTAGGAAGGTGTTCCTAATGTTTTGTCCACTCAGTGTCTCTCTCCAGACATGTCACTTTTTTGGTAAAAAATACAAGACCTGGGACCAGATTCACAAAACCTTCTTAAGAAGAAATGTATTCTTAACTGACATTTTTTTATTAACTATAGACATATGAAGAAAGTTAAGCAAAGTTGCTATTCCTCAAAAGGTTATTGGAAATGTTCTTGTGCTATTTCTTATGTTTCTCCTTAAGCAAAAAGTTAAGAAGTTAGATTATTAAACATTTTGGGATTTTTTCTTATTCTAAAATAGCTAAACCCTTTTAAACTCAGGGTAGTGAGAGAATACGCTCATAAAGCAATTGAACATGTTTCATTGACTCACAAACTTAATCTGAGTTTCAGTAGTTTATTTTAAACCCAAGAACATGTTTTAGAACAGTAATCTCAGTAGGAAATATGCTAACATGATTGTCATCCGAGATAGACAGCTAGCTAAATCGGTTGCCTAGCAACACACATTTTAAGTTTCTAATAATATACACTGCTCAAAAAAATGAAGGGAACACTAAAATAACACCTCCTAGATCTGAATGAATGAAATATTCTTATTAAATACTTTTTTCTTTACATAGTTGAATGTGCTGACAACAAAATCACACAAAAATGATCAATGGAAATCAAATTTATGAACCCATGGGAGGTCTGGATTTGGAGTCACACTCAAAATTAAAGTGGAAAACCACACTACAGGCTGATCCAACTTTGATGTAATGTCCTTAAAACAAGTCCAAATGAGGCTCAGTAGTGTGTGTGGCCTCCACGTGCCTGTATGACCTCCCTACAACGCCTGGGCATGCTCCTGATGAGGTGGCGGATGGTCTCCTGGGGGATCTCCTCCCAGACCTGGACTAAAGCATCCGCCAACTCCTGGACAGTCTGTGGTGCAACGTGGCGTTGGTGGATGGAGCGAGACATGATGTCCCAGATGTGCTCAATTGGATTCAGGTCTGGGGAACGGGCGGGCCAGTCCATAGCATCAATGCCTTCCTCTTCCAGGAACTGCTGACACACTCCAGCCACATGAGGTCGAGCATTGTCTTGCATTAGGAGGAACCCAGGGCCAACCGCACCAGTATATGGTCTCACAAGGGGTCTGAGGATCTCATCTCGGTACCTAATGGCAGTCAGGCTACCTCTGGCGAGCACATGGAGGGCTGTGCGGCCCCCCAAAGAAATGCCACCCCACACCATGACTGACCCACCGCCAAACCGGTCATGCTGGAGGATGTTGCAGGCAGCAGAACGTTCTCCACGGCGTCTCCAGACTCTGTCACGTCTGTCACATGTGCTCAGTGTGAACCTGCTTTCATCTGTGAAGAGCACAGGGCGCCAGTGGGGAATTTGCCAATCTTGGTGTTCTCTGGCAAATGCCAAACGTCCTGCACGGTGTTGGGCTGTAAGCACAACCCCCACCGGTGGACGTCATACCACCCTCATGGAGTCTGTTTCTGACCGTTTGAGCAGACACATGCACATTTGTGGCCTGCTGGAGGTCATTTTGCAGGGCTCTGGCAGTGCTCCTCCTTGCACAAAGGCGGAGGTAGCGGTCCTGCTGCTGGGTTGTTGCCCTCCTACGGCCTCCTCCACATCTCCTGATGTACTGGCCTGTCTCCTGGTAGCACCTCCATGCTCTTGACACTACGCTGACAGACACAGCAAACCTTCTTGCCACAGCTCGCATTGATGTGCCATCCTGGATGAGCTGCACTACCTGAGCCACTTGTGTGGGTTGTAGACTCCGTCTCATGCTACCACTAGAGTGAAAGCACCGCCAGCATTCAAAAGTGACCAAAACATCAGCCAGGAAGCATAGGAACTGAGAAGTGGTCTGTGGTCACCACCTGCAGACCCACTCCTTTATTGGGGGTGTCTTGCTAATTGCCTATAATTTCCACCTGTTGTCTATTCCATTTGCACAACAGCATGTGAAATTTATTGTCAATCAGTGTTGCTTCCTAAGTGGACAGTTTGATTTCACAGAAGTGTGATTGACTTGGAGTTACATTGTGTTGTTTAAGTGTTCCCTTTATTTTTTTGAGCAGTGTATTTGAGATGTTTGTGAGAAAATCATTCAATCTTAAGATATTGTTGAGGAATTGAATTTACAAACTATATTATGAACTTCTTATTTTTTTTCTGAAGAAGCTACTTAAGTTTTTGTGTAAGAATTGTGAATCTGGGACCTGTATTTCAGTTTACTTTTATTATGATCTGAGCGTATTGTGGTACACAATGGTTGATGGCTATGCCAATGGCACAGGGCACTAGTGTCATGATGAGAGCTATGGTGATGCCGGTGTGAGGCACAGCATTTTCCAAGTTATTGAAGCTATGACAATATAGGAAGAGCAGCAGAGGCATCATACCCAGGGCCAAAACAGTAGAACATGTGATCATTACAATGCTGTAGGATATAAAGAGAAGGGGGAATTAAACTTTTTATAATTTTCATTCCATATTTTATTAACTGAGTTTGTGTGATTTTTTTTTGTTGTTTTAGCATTCATGCCATGTGCAAAATTATTTCAACATTTGCATTTTTCTATTGTGAAACAAATTTACTTTCAAGAAGTTACCATTTAGGTTTTGACCGACAGCCTCTGTGGCCTGACGTAAATGTGCTGAAAACCCTCAGCAGCCTGATGGAGCAGACTGCTGTAATCTCCTCACAACAGACATATCAATGAGTTTCACCTGAGTTTCATGTCACCCTTCAGGGCCAGGGTGAAGATGTTGGAGAGGTTTCCCCCCGGACAGCAGCCACAGATCAGCATGGTCACACCCTCTATGGGGCCCAGCTGGAAGATTTTGGCCAGACTGAAGGCAGTGAGGGGCATAATACCAAACTGGGCCACCACTGCAATGGCCACCGCTTCAGGATATGGGCCTTGATCTTGGAGATCTCCATGGTGCAGCCCACGGACACCATGGTGATGAAGAGGATGATGATGGTGATGCCACTGATGGCCTTGTCCATGACCAGGGGGGATGAGGGGACTGGAAGACAGAGGTTACATTGAGAGGTGTGGTGTTGTAGGTGTTGCTGCCATTCCAAACGTCATAGTTGTCTCTGTGCTGCCCCTCTGTCTGGTTCATGGTGCCATTCATCCCAAAGTTGTTCATTTACTTTATATTTATTATACCTTGAGACACAGAACGTAACAATCAAACAGACAAAATATATCCTGTCAATAGAGAGCAAAGGGTTCTTTGTTGTCTCTTGGACTTGATCAACTGCAGTTAAAATTCATCCTGTTTACTCTATTACACTTCAACCTTGTGATCAAACTTTGAATTCACTTCCACAAGTATTACTATTTTCACAATAAGACAGTTTAGTTCTTGAAATAGCTACAAAAACAGAGTTTTTAAAACATTAACTACCTTTTCTATGACATTTCCATGCTCTTTCCATGACATAGACTGACCAGGTCAATCCAGGTGAAAGCTATGATCCCTTATTGATGTCACTTGTTCAATTACTTGTTCAATCACTGTAGATGAAGGGGAGAAGACAAGTTGAAGAAGGATTTTCAAGCTTTGAGACAATTGAGATATGGATTGTGTATGTGTGGGCAAGACAAAAAATTGCGTCAAGAACTGCAACGCTGCTGGGTTGGGGGGGTACAACTCAATATTAGGAAGGTGTTCCTAATGTTTGGTATACTCAGTGTATAATGTATCACTCAATTCAAACGCACAATTCATTTACAAGATGAAACTTGAACAGCAATATCAATTCATGTATTTTGCTACCAGGTGACATTTCACCTCAAAATATGATTAAAATATGTCCTGTAATGTTGATTGACTCTGTAGCTATGCAGATAATGTCTCACCAGTCCAGAGAGTTAGTAGACTACTCTATAAATGCATGCCATTGTCACTCAGTTCTGACCATGCAGCGGTTAGTATTACCCTTTGGAATTTCTTCGAGCGCTCTAAGATATTCTCCTTGTGACTTTCAGCTGCTAGGATAAGCAGAAATAATTTTTTTTATCATTTTTTAAAGAATATGCCACTTTCCTTGTGACTAAGGAGCAAACATAGCAATGTTAGCATAATGAATTGGATGAGTAGGCTTTGTTTTTCTAGATGCTTTGCTATCCTTATGCGATTCCATAGGCACCCACTGACAGGCTGGGGAGCCATATGAGGGGGGAAAGTTAGGACGATTCTAAAGGCCTGTGACTGACGGCCCCTAAAAAAATTATTAGAACATTAGGTAAAATGTTTTCAATATTCAATTATTAACCTATCATCATTACTATAATATTTTATCTACAATGTACTAACCCCCCCACCTCCTCACCCTTTATTTAGATTAAATAGTTCGGTCCTGCCCCCAAACCAGGCGTAAACGGTTGAGTGAGGAGTGACGGTGGAGCATCATGTCTCAGCTTCCTAAAGAAAAATCTGGCTTCCAAAAAAACGTAAAGAAAGACAGGTGAGAGAAAAGAAATGGCGACAGTATGTCACCCAATTTTTCACAAAGGAAGGAGGGTGTAGTCCGTGAGTGGTGGAAATTAACCTGCTTAGTTCATGGTGAAAGAGGCAACTTTTGCTCCCCTGACATTAGTTACTAAATATTGTCACAGAAAATTCTGAGTGTTTACATTTTGCTCCTCTTTTTGCTGACATTTAATCAATGCAGGCAAAATTTTAGCAAGCTATTCATACTAAATTAGTTGTCCCTGCCTCTGCCTGGTGCCAGGCCCAACAGATGCAGCTTCAGGCTCAACAGCCCTGTCTCCTCATCTCCATACCCCTGAAGCAGCCCTACTCCCAACTGAAGGAGGTGAGCAACATTGTGTTCAATGACATATCATTTGGCATAATTGCAGGTACTGCAATGCATTGAGGACAGGAATGTGATTCTACAGTCAGGAAAAATTTAACTTGACACAGAGGCAGCCAATATCAGAGCCGTAAAGGAAGATATGCAGGCTCTTAGAGATGGATGTGAGTCTCTCCTGTCTGAGGCAACAATGACTGCTACACAAATGGATGTTTAACCTCAAGGAACACAGCTGTCAGAGGAAAAGGAAGAGATTCCATGATGAGACCTCTCAAAAGGAGACAGCTCAGGAAAGTGCAGCAAAGGTGTTTTGGAACACAGTGATTTTACTGCTATGGACAACATCATAAGTGACTTGGACACTACTGCAAACATTTTTGAATAATTTTCTGCTGTTCTGAAAGTTGGGCAGATTAGTGAGGATACAGTCCCTTTTGTGTGCCAACCACTGATCATGAAGTATTCCAGAGATCTTACACCTGAGTTTCAAAATGAAGTAAGACACCTGAACACTGTATATGCTGCCACTTCCCCCCCTAACTTGTTCCCTCTTGGTCTCCTGAATGCAATTTGTTAGATGCAGCTGCAAAGCATTTTTGGAGAAGTGTGCATTGCTTTACATATATTTTTATATTATATTTTTCAGTAAGCTAAAACTGATTAAAAAACGATTTGAGGTCCACTATGTCCCAGGACAGGCTTTGCAGTATTGCCATGCTGTCCATTGAAAGTCAGTTAGCTGGAAAGCTGGACTTCAAAGACTTGATCAGTGACTTTGCTAGCAAGAAGGCTCGGTGCTGGGCTCTTGGTGAGTAAGGCTGAGCAAGGGCCAGTGATAACTGTTAAATGGCATGGCTATGGATATTGGATCGCTACACACATGATGCCCACAGGCTGAGAACAAGACTGAGAACAAGATATATCTCAATTAATGGCTGGATTGCCATAAAATTTGTTGTGCACCATCAAGAACCCAAGTGGAAGAAACCTGTTGATTTGATGACCACTTGACCTTTCCTCTAGCGCCACCATCAGGCCTTTTCATTTACATTTTGTTTTCCATTTTCCATTTTTAAAGCTGCTTATTTTCTAGTTGGTATGTATACTTAGTTCTGCTGCTGAATGTATTATTTTGTTTGTTATATCATTCTATAGATTGTTAATTTATTTTAATTGAAGAGGTTAATTAATGTATATTTAAGTTAATATTAATGAAGAACTTAAAATAAATCTAAGAGAATTTTCCATTCAAGAATTTTACCATAAAACGTACATTTAGACTGTAAAAGACGGCCTTTAGCACATTTCTTATAGAGGGTATCAGTCTTGCATCAAATAGTGAATTCCACTGTATGCAGAATGTTCCATGCATGTCTGCACAGTGTTATATTTTCACAGCTCACTATCAGTAAATATTGTACAGTAAATATTGGACTACAAGAGAGTTGCAAGCCTGCAAGGTAGAGTTATTTAAAGCTTTGAATGAGACAATTGGGTTCTGGAAGTGTGTGGTTACAGCAATTGTGCATGGTTGGTGTGGCCTGTGGTGGTGGGGCCCAATGTGATATCTTTTCATGGGGCCCAAAATCCCTGGCGGCGCCCTTGTTGACAGGGCCTCTCATCAACCTGTGCTATTCAGACAGCAACAAACAGGCACAGTGCCCCAAAAAATAGATGCAGTGGTGTGCCCAATCATACATGCATTCTTTGAGGCTTTTTCCAAGATGGCGCAGCAGTAAAACATATTTTTTTTGTCCCATGTCCAATTTCTTTTTAGTTTTTTGTTGTTGTATACATTTCATTATATTTCAATCTATTTTTTCAATTTTCTAATTAAATATACCTTCCTGCAACCCGCCTCACCCAATGTGATACAGATCTGCTATTTTTAGACCTTATAACTGTAACCTCCATCAGAAGCTAGCCAGCTAATTAGCTACTAGCTATTTAGTCATTGTTAGCCACTGCTAGAGCTCTTTACCTTTAGCACGGACACCAGCCGCGATAGCCTGGTATTATACCTGCCAGTCTGAACAGCGCAATATCAGCCCTGAGCATATCAGACTGCTTTTTTCCCCCCACTACATCACCGGATTCCTGCCGCAAGCTCTGGACCATTACACCGGATCTTCGCAGCTAGCTAGCTGCTACCAAGTGGCTATTGTGGCTAACGTCCAGAAGCATGCTACAGTTAGCCTCAAGCATCACGACTGGTCTGCTGATCCGCTGACGTAATTCGGCCGATGTGCTCTCAACCAGCCTCTGTGTCGTGGATGTGGTGAAGATCCATCTGCTAGCCTCGGTCTGCTAGCTTCCTGAACACTGTCTCCCGCTCACCTAGCATAGTAATCGACTACCGAACGGCTCCCTGTTTCATTTACTGCTGCTCATTGGTCCTATGATCACTCGGCTACACAGCTGATGCCTGCTGGACTGTTCATTAACACAGTACTTCATTTTGTTTATCTGTCGGCCCCAGCCTCAAACTCAGGCCTTGTGTGTAGCTAACTGACCCTTTCTGCCCATTTATCGCCATCTACCCGTTGTTGTTGTCTTAGCTGTTTACTGTTGTCTGTCGTCTCACCCGTTGTTGTCTTAGCTCCCCCAATCAACACCTGGGATTGCTTTATGCCTCTCTCTAATGTCAATATGCCTTGTATACTGTTATTTAGGGCAGCTCTCATTGTTTTATTTTACTGCGGAGCCCCTAGTCCTGCTCAACATGCCTCAGATCGCATGTGTGGGGGGTGGGACAATGGGGCTGAGACCGCACCTAGCTTAACTAGCACTTCCAGAGATGAAACCTCTCTCATCGTCACTCAATGCCTAGGTTTACCCCGACTGTACTCGCACCCTACCAAATCTGTACACTATGCCCTGAATCTATTCTACCACGCCCAGAAATCTGCTCCTTTTATTCTGTGTTCCTAAAGCACCAGACGACCAGTTCTTATAGCAATTAGCCGTACCCTCAACCTACTCCTCCTCTGTTCCTCTTGTGATGTAGAGGTTAACCCAGGCCCTGTGTGTCCCCAGGCGCTCTCATTTGCAGACTTCTACAACCGTAAAAGCCTTGGATTCATGCATGTTAACATCAGAAGCCTCCTCTTTAAGTTTGCTTTATTCACTGCTTTAGCACACTTCGCCAACCCTGATGTCCTAGCCGTGTCTGAATCCTGGTTTAGGAAGGCCACCAAAAATCCAGAAATTTCCATCCCCAATTACAACATTTTCCATCAAGACAGAACTGCCAAAGGAGGCGGAATTGCAATGTACTGTAGAGATAGCCTGCAGAGTTCTGTCATACTATCCAGGTCTATTCCCAAACAGTTCGAGCTTCTGCTTTTAAAGATCCATCTCTCCAGAAATAAGTCCCTCACTGTTGCTGCTTGTTATAGACCCCCATCAGCTCCCAGCTATGCCCTGGACACCATATGTGAATTGATTGCCCACCATCTATCGTCAGAGTTCGTACTGCTAGGTTACCTAAATTGGGATATGCTTAAACCTCTTAGAGCTACCCCCTACTTTTTTCAATTTCTGCCTGAAGACATACCCAAATCTAACAGCCCGTAGCTCAGGCACAGAACCAAGGATATGCATATTCTTGGTACCATTTGAAAGAAACCACTCTGAAGTTTGTGTAAATGTGAATTGAATGTAGGAGAATATAACACAATAGATCTGGTTTAGATAATACAATGAAAAAACATACGTTTTTTATTTTTATTGTTGTATCATCATCTTTAAAAAGCACAAGATAAAACAAACATTCAGGTAGGATGATGGGGACAATTTCAGTGAAAATCATAAGAGGGCATCAGTACTTGTGCAAAGTTTCAGAATGATAACTTCCAAAATGAGTGTGCTACATGGCATTTATCATGAAGTGACCCAGGTGTCCCACACAAGTAGCCCAAATGTACCCAAGTGGCCAAATTGGTGAAGTTATACATTTTGAATGGAATAACTATATACAAAATACCAAAATTGGTATTCTAACACACCCCTCCAAAAAATGGAGAAAAAATATATACATTTACAAAATAACACTTTCAATATTTGGAAGACCTGCAGTCCTCTACACACAATATTATGCTGCTGATGCAGGTGCCATAGCACATCCATGCCTGCAGAAATACATTTGGGCAGATGAACACCACTTGTGGCAGGAGCTGGATGAACCAGCTTCAGTGGGGGATGGACACCTTGGCACTGGGGGCTCCCATTCAGAGTCATAGTTTCACATATGAGCCCTGTATCAACAGGTATAATAAACAGATATATATAGTGTACAGGGAACATAAGGTTGAATATATTATTATAGACCTGCTACATCTACTGTCTCATTTATATTATGACATTTCAGCTAGATCTGCTGTCTTTATTATATTACAACAGACCAGCTGTATCTACTGTCTCCATTTCACTTTGGCATTGTTGTAGGCCTGCCCTCCCCTCAACAGCCTCAAATAGGCTATTTCGTTTCACAAATAATATTTTATTTTTTATATTATATTATTTATAGCATGAGAAGAACTTACCAGTCCAAAACGATGTCCTCTCCGTTCAAAATATATTCCTCCATTTGGGAATCGCTAAATGATTCGTCCTCGATCAATTTCTTCTAAAATTGTGTGTACATCTGTATATCTAGACTTAGATTTAGCTTTCCCTGACTTAGTCGCCATACTGATTGATATATAAACAGCTGAATATGCGCTTTACCAAAACAACGCTGTGCGCAACATGCGTTGCTCCTTCCGGTATGAAACCAGCTGATGTTCTGAAAGAGATGCAAAATCTGGATCCCTACAAATCAGCTGGGCTAGACAATCTGGACCCTCTCTTCCTAAAATTATCCACCGCCATTGTTGCAACCCCTATTACTAGTCTGTTCAACCTCTCTTTCGTATCGTCTGAGATTCCTCTTCAAAGTGGGAGACACTCTAGACCCAAACTGTTACAGATCTATATCCATCCTGCCCTTCCTTTCTAAAGTCTTCGAAAGCCAAGTGAAGAAACAGATCACAGACCATTTTGAATCCCACAGTACCTTCTCCGATATGCAATCAAGTTTCTGAGCTGGTCACGGGTGCACATCAGCCACGCTCAAGGTCCTAAACGATATCATAACCGCCATCGATAAAAGACAGTACTGTGCAGCCGTCTTCATCGACCTGACCAAGGCTTTCGACACTGTTAATCACCACATTCTTATCGGCAGACTCAACTGCCTTGGTTTCTCTAATGACTGCCTCGCCTGGTACACCAACTACTTCTCAGATAGAGTTCAGTGTGTCAAATCGGGGGGGGGGCTGTTGTCCGGACCTCTATGGGGGTGCCACAGAGTTCAAGACTCTTTTCTCTGTATATGTCAATTATGTCGCTCTTGCTACGGGTGATTCTTTGATCCACCTCTATGCAGACGACACCATTCTGTATACATCTGGCCCTTCTTTGGACACTGTGTTAACCTGTTTGGGATAGGGGGCAGCATTTTCACGCTCGGATGAAAAGCTTGCCCAGCGTAAACTGCATGCTACTCAGGAACAAAAGCTAATATATGCATATTATTAGTAGATTTGGATAGAAAACACTCTGAAGTTTCTAAAACTGTTTGAATGATGTCTGGGAGTATAACAGAACTCATATGGCAGGCGAAAACCTGAGAAAAATCCAACCAGGAAGTGGGAAATCTGAGGTTTGTAATTTTTCAACTCAGCCCCCATTGAAGTTAGAATGATATTAGTTACGTTTCACTTCCCAAGGCTTCCACTAGATGTCAACAGTATTTAGAACCTGTTTTGAGGATTCTACTCTAAAGGAGGGGCTCATAAGTGCTCTTTGAGTGAGTGGTCTGGCAGAGTGCCACAGCCTCGGTATGGTGGAACTGGGATTCCTGGGAGTGCATTCTGATGAAGATCATCAAAGGTAAGTGAATATTTAAAATGCTATGTCTGAATAATGTTGACTACCCAATATGGCGGGTATCTTTTTGGCTGCTTTGTTGTCTAAAGGCTGTACTCAGATTATTGCATGGTTTGCTTTCTCCATAAAGTTTTTTTGAAATCTGACACAGCGGTTGCATTAAGGAGAAGTGTAAACGCAGTACCTTGGATTTACATACTGTGGTGTACAGCAGGTCAGCCACCAGGGGGAGACTCGCCGAGGCCTGGTAACAGATGGAGTATACATCACGAGTCGATGGCTCAATCTGCTGGACGTGCCAGGTCTCGACGGGCTCTCCAGCCAGAACTAATTGGGGCTGATTGGGAGCTGGTGAGTAATCAAGGGCGGATTGCTCACCAGCTGTGCAAGGCCCATAAAGCTGCCAAAAGGGCAGCACACAGGAGGAATGGGGGAAGAAAGGACTCCCGTGGTATTGTTGACGGTTGCAGAAGTAAGAAGAGGGAGTTCAGTTTTTTGCCCGACAGGATAAAACCAGACCCAGAATACCAGAAGACGGCATCCCGGAGAGGGTCTCATAGGGGAGACCTATCCTTTTGTTTTTTATCTATTATTTAAATAAACACCCTTGAAACTGAGCTAATCTTTCTCTGTCCGTGTCTGACATGGGTAAACGTCTTGACCAAACCCACTGGTCTGCCACAATACAGAACAATACAAAATGCTCTGAGACCAGGTTGCAACTGTACACCTGGCCAAATCATCCTGCAGGTCAGCTGATGCAGGCAGGCAGTTCACAAGAATGCATTTTACCACACCAAGTGAGCTATGTGTTGCAATTGCAGTTCTTTGGCAAATCGTAGCTATTTGAGAAAGCTCCTGCTTAAATGTATAAATAAATTACTATGAAATGTACTCGATATACAATCACTGGGGAAGCCAAGCCAGGAAAAAGCCATATTACAACCTACAGTGTCTTCAGAAAGTATTCATACCCCTTGACTTATTACACAGTTTGTTGTGTTACAGCCTGAATTCAAAATGGATCAAATACATTTTTCCCTCAACCATCTACACACAATACCCCATAATGACAGTGAAAACGTGTTTTTAGAAATTTGTACAAATGTATTGAAAATTAAATATGGAAATAAGTATTTCACAACCCTGAGTCAATACATATTAGAATCACCTTTGGCAGCGATAACAGCTGTGAGTATTTCTGGCTACGTCTCTAAGAGCTTTCCACACCTGGATTGTGCAACATTTGCAAATTATTATTTTCAGAATTCTACAAGCTCTGTCAAATTGAGTGTTGATCATTGATACACAACCATTTTCAAGTCTTGCCATAGATTTTCAAGCAGATTTAAGTCAAAACTAACTCGGCCACTCAGGAACATTCCCTGTCTTTTTGGTAACCAACTCCAGTGGAGATTTGTGTTTCAGGTTATTGTCCTGCTGAAAGGTGAATTCATCTCCCAGCGTCTAGTGGAAAGCAGTGGAAAGCAGACTAACCAGGTTTTCCTCTAGAATTTTCCCTGTGCTTAATCCTGAACAACTCCCGAGTCCTTAATGATTACAAGCATACCCATAACATGATGCAGCCACCAGTATGCTTGAAAATATGGAGAATGATACTCAGTAATGTGTTTTATTGGATTTGCCCCAAACATAACACTTTGTATTTAGGACAAAAAGTTAATTGCTTTGCGAAATGTTTTGCAGTATTACTTTAGTGCCTTGTTGCAAACAGGATGCATGTTCTGGAATATTTTTTAATCGGTACAGGCTTCTTTTCACTCTGTCAATTTGGTTAGTATTGTCGCGCGTAACTACAATGTTGTTGATCGATCATCAGTTTTCTCCTATCACAGCCATTAAACTCTAACTGTTTTAAAGTCACCATTGGCCTCATGGTGAAATCCCTGAGCAGTTTCTTTCCTCTTCGGCAACTGAGTTGATTCCACACCTCTGGTGAATACTTTATAAAGGCACTGTATGTGTTATGATAATTGCATTGTAGTTCATATGCCTTACAACCGTGATATATAGGCATAATGCCGAGACAATAAGAAGACACAGTTGCAGAAAAATATTCAACCACACCTTCATTTAATCACAAAACCGTCTACAAAGCATATTGCATGTAACAAGCAGTTACATGACCTACAGCATGGTCAAGCAAGTTAATGTTTCCGACATTTTTGGACTACTAAACAACTATTGACTTTGAACCACGCAGAGTTACCTACCGCATGTCGCAAAGAAAACAGTTACTGCCTCCACTATTCCAGCACCATTTCCACTTCAACAACATCAAATCACCTATCCTTAGTCTAGTACAGTGACAACTAAAAGATACCAAAAACAGTTTATTCCAATCAATATAAGCTAAATATGTGTCTGTCAATGGTTCTGATTTGTGTGTGTGTGTGTGTGTGTGTGTGTGTGTGTGTGCGTTTGTGCAAATAGAAAGAACATGTTGACTCACCCTACTTGTAGAGAAATGGTAATGGCATCCTCCTGTCTTTCATGCAGTGGTGTGTATTCATGGATGCCTAGGCAACACAGGCCTTCCCAAGAAAAAATACAAAAAGATACAAAATTATCTTTCGTCTCTCTCTGTGTTTCATAAATTTCCTTCAATTCGATTGTATCTCACAAGAGAAAGCATCCGACGAAACAACTACTGTCTCAATATATGGAACTTATCTATCTGATGCTGTTTGGTCAAAAAGAGTATGACATTGTTGCTGCACCTATTATTGAATGCAAGGGAAGCCAGCAAGCATTTGGCCTCCCTTGATAAAAAAATAATAAATAATAGCCAATCAGTGTTGAGCTAAACTGATGAGCTCAGCTGTGAATGGTCCTGGTGCACCAAAAAAAAAAGTAAAGGATTGTTAGTTTGGATTTGGCATCAGACCAAACTTGAATTGTTGCATGTTGTTGTCCTCCGGTGGCTAGCTAGGTAGCTAAAACCGTCCCTTTCCTAAAATAGCCACGGATGGAGATAGGGAGTTAGACTTGTGGTTTTACTTAATTCTCCGTACTGGCCAATGATTATAACAGCGATTCTGATCCAACCATAAATTCATAGAATGTGCCCCTGGCCTGAGAGGATGGAAATTCAATACGTAGCAAATGTTAACTAGCTAACATAGTTATATTTTTTTCTTGTACTTTATGCTATTTGCCTCATGACTCCTTGCGTGCTTTGTTGACTATGAACTTGCTTGTTTACCTAATCATGGGACAGACTGTTTGTTCCCATACTCGGGACTCCCATCATATTCTAACCACCTCTCGCCGGCTTTGTATTCATGTTACCTGATGAAATTGCTGTACAATATGATATTGTTGCCATCTAATGCACATTCAAATGTCATAAATCAACACTGCAGAGCTCTCCCTGTCCTCTGCTGTGCCCTGATTGTATTACTGCTGATGATATCTGGAAATGTGCAAATACACCCTGGCACATCTACTGTTGCTAACCCCAAATCTGACTTGTGTTTTGATGTCTGCTTCACTGATTTCTGCTCTCGTAAAAGCCTGGGTTTTCTGCATGTTAACACTAGAAGCTTATTACCTAAAATCAATCCATTGAAAGTGTGGATACACAGCTCCATTCCAGAAGTGTTAGTCATTACTGAGACATGGTTAAGAAAGAGTGTTTGTTAACCTTTCTGGTTATAACCTTTTTTCGGCAAGACAGATCTTCCAAAGGTGGTGGAGTGGCAATCTTTACCAAGGAACACATTCAGTGCTCGGTTGTCCCCACCAAGTCTGTTCTCGAACATTTTGATTTGCTGGTTTTAAGCATTAAACTTTCAAATAGCTATTTGTTGACTGTCACTGGGTGTTATCATCCACCATTAGCGCCAGCCTGTATCCTAAATGCCCTAAGATCTCTCCTGGCCCCTTACACTAAGTCTAAATTTGTCCAGCTAGGTGACCTAAACTGGGACAAGCTTAAACAACCTGACCAAGTCCTAAAGAAATGGGACTCCCCAAATCTCTCAAGATTATTACCAATCCCACAAGGTATGACTCCAAACACCCAGAAAAGCTATAATCCTGATAGGTATCAGTTTGATGTTTTCTGTAATGACCTAAGTGATCACTGTTTTACAGCATGTCTTCGTAATGGCTGCTCAGTGAAACAACCTGTCCAGATTTGCCAAACACTTGCAAAAAAACTTTATTCAGCAAGCCTTCCTTCATGAACTGGCCTCTGTAAAATGTTGTAGAATCAGCTTGATCCCCTCTGTCGAAGACAGTTGGACCTTCTTTTTCAATTTTTTCAGTGGTATTGTTAAATACAACCCATAAAGAAAATGAGAATTAAAAACAGGTTCAGCCCCTGGTTCAACAATGATCTGGCAGAGTTACTCCACCCCGAGAATTCCATTTGGCAAAAGGCTTGGCACACGCATACTCAGGCTATCCGGCATTCAGGCTATCCGGAAGGCCAAAGTTAGTTATTTTAAGGGGCAGTTCACTCTCTCTGGATCTAACCCAAAGATGTTCTGGAAAATGGTTAAAGACCTGGAGAATAAACCCTCCTCCTCATAGCTGCCCATGTCCCTTAATGTGGATAATGTGGTTGTTACTGACAAGATGCACATGGCTGAGCTCTTTAAATCACCGCTTCATTAAGTCAGGATTCCTATTTGACTCAGCCATTCCTCCTTGCCCATCCAACATTTCCTCATCTCCCACCCCTTCTAAAGCGGCTAGCCCCAACGCTACTCCCCCTTTTCCCCCTGCCCCACTACAAAGTTTCTCCCTGCAGGCGGTCACTGAGTCTGAGGTGCTGAAGGAGCTCCTTAAACTTAACCCCAAAAAAACATTAGGGTCAGATGGTTTAGACCCTTCTTTAAGGTTCCTGCCCCTATTATCGCCAAGCCTTTCTCTGACCTTTTTAATCTGTCTCTCCTCTCTGGGGAGGTTCCCATTGCTTGGAAGGCAGCCACGGTGTGTCCATTATTTGAAGGGGGAGATCGAGCTGATCCTAACTGTTATATCCCAATTTCTATTTTGCCCTGTTTATCAAAAGTGTTGGAAAAACTTGTCAATAATCAACTGACTTGGTTTCTTGATGTCTATAGTATTCTCTCTGGTATGAAATCTGGTTTCCGCTCAGGTTATGGATGTGTCACTGCAACCTTAAAGGTCCTATATGATGTCACCATTGCCCTTGATTCTAAGCAATGTTGTGCTGCTATTTTTATTGACTTGGCCAAAGCTTGTGATACGGTAGACCAGGGGTGGGCAACTCCAGTCCTTGGGGGCCTGATTGGTGTCACACTTTGTCTCCATCCCTAGCAACCACATCTGATTAATTCAATTGATCATGATTAGGTGATTATTGGAGTCAGGTGTGTTAGCTTGGGCTGGGGCAAAACTGTGACACCAATCAGGCCCTCTAGAACTGGAATTGCCCAACCCTGTGGTAGACCATTTCATTCTTGTGGGCCGGCTAAAGAGTCTCTGAGGGGTCTTTAGCCTGGTTTGCTAACTACCTCTCTCAAAGCGTGCGGTGTATAGAATCAGAACATCTGCTGTCTCAGCCACTGCCTGTCACCAAGAGAGGGCCCCAAGGCTCGATCCTAGGCCCCACGCTCTTCTCAATTTAAAGAAACCGTAGACCCACTCCAATTTGCATACCGCCCAAACAGATCCACAGATGATGCAATCTCTATTGCACTCCACACTGCCCTTTCCCACCTGGACAAAATGAACACCTATGTGAGAATGCTGTTAATTGACTACAGCTCAGCGTTCAACACCATAGTACCCTCAAAGCTCATCACTAAGCTTAGGATCCTGGGACTAAACACCTCCCTCTGCAACTGGATCCTGGACTTCCTGACAGGCCGCCCCCAGGTGGTGAGGGTAGGTAGCAACACATCTGCCACGCTGATCTCAACACTGGAGCTCCCCAGCGGTGTGTGCTCAGTCCTGTCTTGTACTCCCTGTTCACCCACGACTGCATGGCCAGGCATGACTCCAACACCATCATTAATTTAGCAGACGACACAACAGTGGTAGGCCTGATCACCGACAACGACGAGACAGCCTATAGGGAGGAGGTCAGAGACCTGGCCGGGTGGTGCCAGAATAACAACCTATCCCTCAACGTAACCAAGACAAAGGAGATGATTGTGGACTACAGGAAAAGGAGCACCGAGCACGTCCCCATTCTCATCGATGGGGCTGTGGAGCAGGTTGAGAGCTTCAAATTCCTTGGTGTCCACATCAACAACTAACTAGATGGTCCAAACACACCAAGACAGTCGTGAAGAGGGCACGACAAAGCCTATTCCCCCTCAGGAAACTAAAAAGATTTGGCATGGGTCCTGAGATCCTCAAAAGGTTCTACAGCTGCAACATCGAGAGCATCCTGACCGGGTGCTTCACTGCCTGGTATGGCAATTGCTCGGCCTCCGACCGCAAGGCACTTCAGAGGGTAGTGTGTATGGCCCAGTACATCACTGGGGTAAAGCTGCCTGCCATCCAGGACGTCTACACCAGGCAGTGTCAGAGGGAGGCCCTAAAAATTGTCAAAGACCCCAGCCACCCCAGTCAGACTGTTCTCTCTACTCCCGCATGGCAAGCGGTACCGGAGTGCCAAGTCTAGGACAAAAAGGCTTCTCAACAGTTTTTACTCCCAAGCCATAAGACTCCTGAACAGGTAACCAAATGGTTACCCGGACTATTTGCATTGTGTGCCCCCCGTCAACCCCTTTTACACTGCTGCTACTCTCTGTTTATCTTATATGCATAGTCACTTTAACTATACATTCATGTACATACTACCTAAATTGGCCCGACCAACCAGTGCTCCCACACAGTCTAATCGGGCTATTTGCATTGTGTTCCACCACCCGCCAACCCCTCTTTTTACGCTTCTGCTACTCTCTGTTAATCACTTTAACGATACCTACATGTACATACTACCTCAATAAGCCTGACTAACAGGTGTCTGTATATAGCCTTGCTACTCTTTTTTCAAATGTATATTTACTGTTGTTTTATTTCTTTACTTACCTACACACACACCTTTTTTTTCTATTTTTTTTCCCGCACCGTTGGTTAGAGCCTGTAAGTAAGCATTTCACTGCTGTATTTGGCGCATGTGACAAATAAACTTTGATTTGATCAACAACACAGCTCAGGCAGTAGGAAGCTCTCTCATCCATTTATATGCAGATGATACCGTCTTACTCAGCTGGCCCCTCCCTGAATATTGTGTTAAACGCTCTACAACAAAGCTTTCTTAGTGTCCAAAAAGCTTTCTCTGCCCTTAACCTTGTTCTGAACACCTCCAAAACAAAAGTAATGTGGTTTGGTTAGAAGAATGCCCCTCTCCCCACCGGTGTGATTCTTACCTCTGAGGGTTTAGAGCTTGAGGTAGTCACCTCATACAAGTACTTGGGACTATGGCTACACTGTCCTTCTCTCAGCACATATCAAAGCTGCAGGTTAAATCTAGACTTTGTTTCCTCTATCATAATCGCTCCTCCTTCACCCCAGCTGCCAAACTAACCCTGATTCAGATGAGCATCCTACCCATGCTAGATTACGGAGACATAATTTATAGATCAGCAGGTAAGGCTGCTCTTGAGCGGCTAGATGTGCTTTAAAATTCGGCCATCAGATTTGCCACCAATGCTCCTTATAGGACACATCACTGCACTCTATACTCCTCTGTAAACTGGTCATCTCTATATACCTGTCGCAAGACAGTTGAAGGTTATTCATAAAACCCTCTTAGGCCTTACTCCCCCATCTGAGATATCTACTATAGCCCTCATCCTCCGTATACAACACCCATTCTGAGTCACATTCTGTAATAGGTCCCCAAAGTGCACACATCCCTGGGTTGCTCCTCTTCTCAGTTTGCTGGAACGAGCTGAAAAACAACAACACTCAAACTGGACCGTTTTATCTCTTCATTCAAAGACTCAATCGTGTACACTTACTGACAGTTGTGGCTGCATCGGGTGTTGTATTGTTGTCTCTACCTTCTTGCGGTTGTCTGTGCCTAATAATGTTTGTATGATGTTTTGTGCTGCTGCCATGTTGTGTTGCTATAATGTTGTTGTCATGTGTTAGTGCCAAGCTATGTAGTTGTCTTAGGTCTCACTTCATGTCGTGTTATACAACACAGAGACGTAAGATAACTTATTTATGTTTTATTTTGTGTGTTGGAGGGGCTGGCTTCTCTTGGTATCTATAAATACACACCACTGACCAGGGGAATTCAGGTGAAAGCAATGATTCCCTATTGATGTCCCTTTTTAAATCCACTTCAATCAGTGTAGATGAAGGGGGGGAATCAGTCAAATAAGGATTTTTAAGCCTTGAGACAATTAAGACATGGATTGTGTATGTGTACCATTCAGAGGATGAATGGACATGAGAACATATTTAAGTGCTTTTGAACAGGTTATGGTAGTAGATGTGTTTGTGTCAAGACCTGCAATGCTGCTGTGTTTTTCATGCTCAACAGTTTCCCGTGTGTTTCAAGAACGGCCCACTACCCAAAGGACATCCAGCCAACTTGACACAACTGTGGGAAGCATTGGAATCAACATGGGCCAGCATCTTGAACGCTTTCGACACCTTGTAGAGTCCATGCCCCGACAAATTGAGGCTCAATATTAGGAAGGTGTTCTTAATGTTTGGTATACTCAGTGTATAACTTCACATTTCAAAGGATTCTTTGGAGAGGAAGCAAGATGTCAATCGATGTATGTTGGCCATTTGTTTATGGAAACGACAGTGAGGGTTGAGGGTAGCATATGGTGTGGGTGGTGATGAATATGGCGTTGGAAAGAGCTGGTTGTTCTATGAACAAGTCGAGCTTACTTAGGTTTATCATTTGATAGTGTCATTCTCTTCACTGCTAAAGAATCAGTGTCAAACATAACTAATACAAGAAGCACTCTATAGTGTTTATTTTCAGAATATATCTACTGTAAGATCATCCATTAACTATCAGAGGATCATAAGGCTTAATTGCAGAATGTCAGATGGTTGGATAATTTATGTTTACTTATCTGATTGATTAGGTGAACACCAAACATAATCCCACTATGAATACTATAGGTGGCCTGTCTTTTGGGGGGTACTACAAGTACAAATCTAAAAAGTGCAGAGTTATTTCCTTGATTTTCAAATATCATACCCATTTGTGAGACAATAAAATGTTTTACTTGTTCTATCAATGTTGAATACCATCAGACTGCAGCCAGGGACATTTTCAGGTGCTGGTAGGGAAACAATGGCTATATGCAGGTCCTATGGAGAGAAGTGTATGCTCAGAGTGGGGGAGGGCTGCTGAAGCTGAGCTGCCATCTGGCTTATAATCACAGTCTGCAGAAGGAGATGCCTGGTTATCATCGCCACCTGCCTATACCCCTCTATTATTCTTGTGATCAATGATGTCTGCAAACAAGAATGGTAACCATGCATGCTTAAACAGGAAAAATATAGATTGTACATACCTACACCTAATTCTGAATAATAATAAACAGGTAAAGACAGCTATGATGATATGACCAAATATATTGTTAGGTTTCCCCCCTTTCATGTGATAGTGTGCTCTCATCTGTATGTAGTTTGATAATTCCATCAGAATCCCTCCTTAATCAAGGGTAATAAATTAACACAATTTATCAATGTGAATTTACTGATCAGAATCTGTCTGTCTTTCTATGCATCTGTAGAAGTCACTGAATTAGGATCAGTTGCCTATTCACCACAAGGTGTACGGTAAAATTATAAAGCAGATATTGTAATGGTATTTTAAAACTTTGTCAGGAATAATACAGTCCAATTACAAAATGGTGACAATGGTACGCGTTTAATGAGTCAAGGACACCAATACCCATACAACATTTCGTCTTCGCACATGCGCTTTACAGGCTGTTGTGTCCATGTGTAGGCGAATCACGTGGGGAGAATCCGTTGATCGTCTTGTCCCTGCTGTAGGAGTTGCTCCGTTCTTGATTTCATTTTGGTTGCTACCTCGCTTTGTTTTTAAACACTCCCCCCCTCATACATTTCACCGAAGAATGAGCGACAACGAAGATATCGATGTTGACAGTGACGTAAGTTAATGTGCTCGCTCGAGCCTTTGAGGGAAACGTGTACTAGCTAGCTAGTGTAGCTGAACTGGCAGATCAGAAATATTTGACCCAGTAACCTGCAAACCCAGTTAGCTAAAACACTCAAACGTTTGACTTCCTAGTTAATGTTCGTTAGCGTTACCAGTTTTAGAATAATGTAGTTAACGTTAGCAAGCGTTAGCCAACACGGAGCTTGCCTGTTCTAGTTGAAGTGGTTAACTGAATGAAAATCGCTTGCTACCTGGCTAGACCCTTGGGCATCAGCGATGCCTGCAACGCAAAATCCATCTGCATCATTTGTATATATTGTAAAATGATAACCCCACCATTACACTGCTCTGCACTGGGGTTGTTTATCTTGAAAGAAGATAACCCCAAAATTATGCTGAGGTGCACTGGTGTCGGAACGCAAACATGGTTACATTAAGACACCTGGAGCTGGTGCCAGATATGGGTCTGAAAACGTACCTCAATGCAGGAATGAGATTAGCTCATGACGCTGTCCCATTACTTTACACATCATTGGATGAAGGCGTATTTTGTACGGGGAGTTTTAAGAGCCCTGACACTTAGTCTCAACATTAACACGCGTCACTTGCAGTCGAGTTTTGGAACAAAGCTTGTAATTCATATTAGTGAAAAATAAATGTAATGTAAATGTAATACAATATGTTCACTTGATACACACCTTTTTATAGGGTTAGCGTTCCCACACTGCCATATCTTCACGAACAACGCGTGTTGACAGAGGCACCACTATGGTCCGAACACCTGTGTGTAAAGGCGTCAAGCATGCTTCCGTCCGGCTGGCATATACTCCCTTAATAAGACCTTCGCGAGAAAAAAAACGGCAATAGTACTGTTTGTCCATTACATCAAGATATCTGTCATTAATTTTGACATTTTTGTAGAGGAGATGATAGTTGCACAATTTTGCTTCTGACTAGGATGTTTGGTGCAGTATTTCAAGTAAAAAAATGTGAATGAGGACGAGTCTTTTTATTATTATTTTCTTTTCATTGTGGAAAACATGTTTATTTGTCAACTCAAAACAACCGCTTCTGTTAAGACCATTGAGACACAATCCATTCCAACTGAAGATCAGTTTGAGAAGGTCCAAGCACAAGGTGTTTGAATGTCCTTAGGTTAAGGTGTTGATGTATAATGGCAGACGTATAGGGGTCATGGTGCCATCATCCTCCACGCTGCTCACTTGAAGCACTTGCCCTGGTTAAAGGGTTTTCCCACGTGTTTGAACTCTCCCTCCCAAGCAGTCTTCCTTGACCATGGTCTTGGTTTCGTCGCTGTCGGGGTCCAGTTTGCGCCAGGCGTATTACTCGTAATCAATCTGCCAGTCATCAGACAGAGTGAAAGCTAAGTCCTGTCCTCTGAAGATCCAGATTCCAGAAATGCTACTGTCGTTGTTCCCGCCGAACAGGATCACGCTGGCAAAGCTGTTCTTGCAGAGTTTGTCAAGACGCTGGAACATTCCCATGATGAGGTTGTAGCTCATGAAGGTCATGGTAAGCTCCTCGGGGTATTTGTACTCACCGTACCAGATGGAGTAGCCCTGTCAAAGTGTTCCCAGAAGTGGGGCACGGCTACAGTCAGCGTGTCCTCGTTAGAGTACTTCCTCTTGAACTCGTCCATGACAAATACACTCTTTGGTAGGTGAGTGAAAGGGTCCTTTGTTTTGGGTTCTGAAGCCAGAGCTGCTTCACACTTGTCCATTTCCTCCTCAGCAGGGGCAGCTTCCTTCTCTTCCTTCTTATTCTTGTCCTTCTTCTCCTGAGGTCTGCCTGCCTCCTTTCCAGCCTTCTCTTTCTTGGGAGGGGCATCTTTCTTGGGAAGGCTGTCCTTCTTGGGCTGCATATCAGAGAACTTCTTGGGATCAAACTGAGCCATCTTGTCGCAGAGCTTGACCTCTCCGAGCACGGTCTTGAACTGGGTCTGGTTGACGCAGGTCTGGAACCAACGGGTCACGTTGGGGAAAGGTTGGCGGAAGGAAGGCTCAAGGACCTGTTTAAAGAGCCAGATCATGCTACAGGCCACGCTGATATCAGCTAGGCTGACTCGCTCTCCAACCAGGAAGGTCCTGGTGATGGTTGAGGACAAACAGAACCTTCTTCACCTCCTCCTTGGCCTGCTCTGTTGCCTGCTTGTTGAACTGCATGATTCCCAAGGTCGGGAAGACCCACGCAGAGCCTGGAGGGATGATTTCAGCATCAGCAAAGCTTACCCACTGAAGCACCTGGGACTGGGCCTGGGGACTGCTGCCATGCAGGGCCTCATTGCTCAGGTAGTGAGTGGCATTACTCTCGAAAAGACAGAAGCTGTCATCGCCCTGAAAAGCTGGAACCTTGCCCAAGGGGAAGTTGTTGAGGAAGGCGGGGGTACGGTTTGTCTGCCCGAAATTGAAGGCAGGGGCGCTGCTGGCCACCTTGAGGCAGGCACCGCTGTACTGGGCTGCAATCTGAGCCTTGAAGGCTCTCCAGTTTTCTGGATATGTGTACAGAGTCCCTGCCGCCATCTTTAGGAAGAGAGAAAAAAAGCGAATGAGGACGAGTCTTCTCTCCTTGAATGACAACGTGCACGTCATTGTAGAATCCCTACTGTTGACCAATCGCCGACGAGGAGGGCGTAGACTTCGGCTACCAACTTCTGCTTGCCTCGAGGAAAGAAATGTGTTCTCGAACAACCTGTGCTAATTATCAATCTAGCATCCGCTGAACACCTGTCACAGGAGGTTGGTGGCACCTGAATTGGGGAGGATTGGCTCGTGGTACTGTTGGGAGTGGAATGGTAACAAATACATCAAACACATGGTTTGATGCCATTCCATTTACTCCGTTCCAGCCATTATTAGGAGCTGTTCTCCGCCGAGCAGCCTCCACTGACCTGTTTGTACACCGTGGGAAAAAGTGTAGTTCGTCAACTGGAGGCACACACAGCATATAGATCTGTACAGAACTCCCACAGTAAGTCTTTAAAAAAAAATTGAAATATTATTTATTGCTGACATGAGAGATAAGGAGCATGCAGTGTGTTCTGAAAATATTTAGACCCCTTGACTTTTTCCACATAGTTACGTTACAGCCTTATTTTTCCTCGTCAGTCTGCATACAATGCCTCATAATGACAAAGCAAAAACAGGTTTTTAGAAATGTTTGCTAATGTATAAACTGATACCAAATTTTACATAAGTATTTAGACCCTTTGCTATGAGACTTGAAATTGAGCTCAGGTACATCCTGTTTCCATGGATCATCCTGGAGATGTTTCTACAACTTTGATTGGAGTCCACCTGTGGTAAATTCAATTGATTGGACATGATTTGGAAAGGCACACACCTGTCTATATAAGGTCCCACAGTTGACAGTGCATGTCAGAGCAAAAACCAAGACATGAGGTCGACGGAATTGTCCGTAGAGCTCCGAAACAGGATTGCGTCGTACCAAAACATTTCTGAGGGCCAAACTTTTTCAGCCTCCTGAGGGGGAACAGGCACTGTTGTGCCTTCTTCGTGACTGTGCGTGTGGACCATTTTAAGTCTAGTGATTTGGACACAAGGAACTTGAAGCGCTCTACCTGCTCCACAACCGCCGAATTGATGTGGGTGGGGGTGTGCTCGTCCCCCCCTTGTTTCCTATAGTCCACAATCAGCTCTTGTCTTCTTGACGTTGAGGGAGAAGTTGTTGCTCCGGCCCCACACTGCCAGGTCACTGACCTCCTTCCTGTAGGCTGACTCTTGTCGCCGGTGATCAGGTCTGCCACTGTCGTGTCGTCGGCGAACTTGATAATGGCGTTGAAGTCCATACAGTTGTGGGTGAACAGGGAGTACAGGAGGGGACTAAGCACACACACCTGTTGGGCCACTGTGTTAAAGGTCAGTGTGGTTGAGGGGATGTTGCCTACCCTCACCACATGTGGTTGGCCCATCAGGAAGTCCAGGATCCAGTTGCAGACCTGGCCAAGATAAAGCAAAGCAGTGCGAAAGAAACAACAGTTACACATGGAATAAACAAGCGTACAGTCAATAACACAATAAAAACATAAAAAGTCTATATACAGTGTGTGCAAATGGCATGAGGAGGTATGGCAATAAATAGGCCATAGTAGCAAAGTAATTACAATTTAGCAAATCAACACTGGAATTAGAGTGGGTCTAGAGTGGCTGGGATGGTGGAGTTAATGTGTGCCATAACCAGCCTCTCAAAGCACTTCATGATTACAGAAGTGACTGTTACAGGGCAGTAATCATTGTGGCATGAAGCCTTTAGAGTTCTTAGGAACAGGAATGATTGTGGTCATCTTAAAACATACGGTGACTACAGACTGGGAAAAGGAGAGGTTGAAAATTGAATATGAATATGCCTGCCAGCTGTTCTGGACATGCTCTGAGAACGCACCCTGGAATATTGTTGGGGCCCGGGGCCTTGCGGGTGTTGACTTGATTTAAAGACCCTTCTCACGTCGGCCTCAGCGTGAGATCACCCAGTCCTCACACATGACTCAACATGGTCAAAGCGTGCATAAAATGCATTGAGTTAATCTTTTAGAGAGGCATCGTTTGGTAGATCACGGTTGGGTCTTCCTTTGTAATCTGTAATGGACTGTAGCCCCTCTCACATGTGGCGGGTGTCAGGGCCTGTCTAATATGAATCCATCTTATTCCTATATTGTCCTTTTGTTCATTTGATGAATCTGCTGCGTTAATAGCGGGCCTCCTTGTACTTATTCCTGTCTTCGGTCGTAGCATCAGGGTTGTCTACGATAGCTCTGTGTGCGGTAGCCCTGATTTTTAGTTTAGCTCCAACCTTGGTGTTAATCCAGGGCTTTTGATTGGGGAAGCAGCAAACCCTCACCGTGTGTACCACATCGCCAATGCATTTTCTAATGAAGCCGGTGGCGGGTGGTTAGCTCATCTATGTTATCGGCGGAGTCTCTAAACATATTCCTATCAGCGCTAGTAAAGTAGTCCTGTAGCATAACCTCTGATTCTGGAGACCATTTCTCAACGGAGTGAATCGTGGGTACTTCCGGTTTCAGCTTCTGCTTGTAAAACAGGAAGCAAGAGTACGGAGGCCTGATTTGCTGATTTTTATTTTATTTTTAACCTTTATTTAACTAGTCAAGTCAGTTAAGAACAAATTCTTATTTTCAATGACTGCCTAGGAACAGTGGGTTAAAAACTTCTTATGGGCAGGTGGGAGTCCCACATCCGGTGGAATTGCAGAGCGTGAAATTCAAACTACAGTATTATAAATATTTAACTTTTCATAAAATCACAAGAGTAATACATCAAAATAAAGCTTAACTTCTTGTTAATCCAGCCGCTGTGTCAGATTTCAAAAAGGCTTTACAGGGGAAAGCACACCATGCAATTATCCGAGGACAGCGCCCCGCATACAAACACATGAAAAACATATTTCAACCTGGCAGGTGCGACACGAAAGTCAGAAATAGCGATATTAAAAATCCCTTACCTTTGATGATATTTTTCTGTTGGCACTCGAACGTCCCAGTTACATCAAAAACGATCCTTTTGTTGATCCTTTTGTTCGATAATGTCCTTTCTTTATATCCATAAAAACTCAGTTTAGCTGGCGCGCTTCAGTCAATAATCCACCCAATAATTTCCCTCCATCAAAATGCATACAAAATGAATCCCAAACGTTACTAATAAACTATTCCAAACAAGTCAAAAAAACATTTATAATCAAACCTTAGGTACCCTAATACGTAAATAAACGATAACATTTAAGACTGAGAATCGTTATTGTCTTTACCGGAGAAAAATACCACGCTCTTGGAAACACTACAGCCAAAATGGGAGCCACCTAGAAAAACTACCATTTCTGGCTCATTTTTCCAAAAACCAGCCTGAAACTCTAAAGACTTGACATCTAGTGGAAGCCCTAGGAACTGCAGTCTGGGAGGACTTGGCTTTATAATAAAAGTGATAGCCATTGGAAATAGTGGTAGGCTGAAATGTCTTTTTTTGGGGATGGTTTGTCCTCAGGGTTTTGCCTGCCATATCAGTTCTTTTATACTCACATACATCATTTTAAAGGTTTTAGAAACTTTAGAGTGTTTTCTATCCAAATCTACCATATGATATATACATATCCTAGCTTCTAGGCCTGAATAACAGGCAGTTTACTTTGGGCACGCTTTTCATCCGGACGTCAAAATACTGCCCCCTACTCGAGAGGTTAACTACCTTGTTCAGAGGCAGAACGACAGATTCTCGGGGATTTGATCTCGCAACCTTTCGGTTACTAGTCCAACGCTCTAACCACTAGGCTACCTGCCGATTTAGCGGATGAGGGAGGGCCTTGTATGCTTGCTTGTGGGTAGAATATCAGTGGTCTAGGACTGTATCCCCCCTAGTGGTGTTCTTTCACCAGCGAGAAAGACTCCTTAAAAGGAAAAGGATACTTACTGTAGCAGTTTTGCACACATCCATACAGCTATGGGTGCCTACAGCCAACAAAACTATACTTTTGCTACACTTCTCGAGTTACGCTGACACACAGGTGTTCAAAGCACGCTAGATAGCTAATTAGCACAGGTGGTCGCCTCTGTCTGTTTTCCGTTAACAAGCACTGTAACATGGAGATATGGCCTTCTGGTAACCCTATAAAAGGTGTGTAGTAAATAGAGGTCGGCCGTTTATGATTTTCCAATGCCAATGCCGATTATTATAGGACCAAAAAAAAGCCGATACCGAGTAATCAGCAGTTTAAAAAAATATATATATATATTTTAAATGTATTTATTCATTAATCATTATTTTTGTTTATATATTTGTAATGCCATTACAACAATACTGAATGAACAATAAACACAACTTCATATAATACATAAATCAAATCTATTTAGTCTCAAATAAATGAAACATGTTTAAACAATGCAAAAACACAGCGTTGGAGAAGTAAAAGTGCAATATGTGCCATTTAAAAAAGCGAAAGTTTAAGTTCCTCAGAACATGAGAACATATGAAAGCTTGTGGTTCAATATTTCTAGTTCTTCAATATTCCCAGTTAACTTGTTATGGCTGCAATCCCGATATCGGGATAAGTGTCAACAACCGCTGAATAGCATAGCGCTACATACAATAAATATTACTATAAATATTTATATTCATGAAATCACAAGTGCATTATAGGAAAACACAGTTTAGCCTTTTGTTAATCCACCTGTCGTGTCAGATTTTGAAATTATGCTTTACAGAGAAAGCAATCCAAGCGTTTGTGTAAGTTTATCGATCACACAATAAAACATTAAGTACACTTAGCATCAGGTAACTCGGTCACGAAAATCAGAAAAGCAATCAAATTAATCGTTCACCTTTGATGATCTTCGGATGTTTTCACTCACGAGACTCCCAATTACACAACAAATGTTCCGTTTGTTCCACAAAGATAATATTTATATCCAAAATACCTCCGTTATGTTCAGAAATCCACAGGAAAGAGCGGTCACGAAAACGCAGACAAATTCCAAATAGTTTCCATAATGTCCACAGAAACATGTCAAACGTTTTTTTATAATCAATCGTCAGGTTGTTTTTCAAATATATAATCGATAATATATCAATCGCAAATGTCTTTCACAGTAGGAGATGGGAAAACAATGGCTGTCCAAATTCTGTTGCGTGAGCAAGACTCATGTGACCACTTGACGCGATGTTATCGTTCTGGCTCATTTTTCAAAAATAAAATCCTGAAACTATGCCTGAAGTCTGACACCTTGAGGAAGCGATAGGAAAAGGAATCTGGTTCATATCCCTTTAAATCCAGCAAAGGGAGGCTATGGAGTATTCAAAATAGAAGCCACTTCCTGTTTTGATTTTCCTCAGGGTTTCGCCTGCAATCTCAGTTCTGTTATACTCACAGACAATATTTTGACAGTTTTGGAAACTTTAGAGTGTTTTCTATCCAATACTAATAATAATATTCATATATTAGCAACTGAGACTGAGGAGCTGGCCGTTTACAATGGGCACCTTTTCATCCAAGCTACTCAATACTGCCCCTGCAGCCATAAAAAGTTAAGACGTTTTAGGTTGTAGTTATTATAGGAATTATCGACTATTTCTCTCTTTACCATTTGTATTTCATATACCTTTAACAATTGGATGTTCTAATAGGCACTTTAGTATTGCAAGCCTAATCTCAGGAGTCGATAGGCCTGGAGTCATAAACAGCTCTGTGAAGCAAGCATTGCTAAGAGCTGCTGGCAAAAGCAGTAAAGTTTGAATGAATGCTTACGAGCCTTCTGCCGCCAACCACCGCTCAGTCAGACTGCTCTATCAAATCATAGACTTAATTATAATATAATGAACACAGAAATACGAGCCGTTGGTCATTAATTAAGTAAAAGCCTTGGTATCATGCATGTTAACATTAGAAACCTCCTCCCTAAGTTTGTTTTATTCACTGCTTAACCTCTAGTAACTCCCCATCCCGGGTCCGGGAGCGTAATCATCGACTGACACTAATTAGCATAACGCAACGGACATAAATATTCCTAGAAAATATTCCTATTCATGAAAATCACAAGTGAAATAAATTGAGACACAGCTTAGCCTTTTGTTAATCACCCTGTCATCTCAGATTTTCAAAATATGCTTTACAGCCAAAGCTAGACAAGCATTTGTGTAAGTTTATCGATAGCCTAGCATAGCATTTTGTCCTGCTAGCAGCAGGTAACTTGGTCACGGAAATCAGAAAAGCAATCAAATTAAATCGTTTACCTTTGATGAGCTTCGCATGTTTTCACTCACGAGACTCCCAGTTAGATAGCCAATGTTCCTTTTTTCAAAAAATATTATTTTTGTAGGCGAAATAGCTCCGTTTGTTCTTCACGTTTGGCCGAGAAATCGCCCGGAAATTGCAGTCCCGAAAACGCCGAAAAATATTCCAAATTAGCTCCATAATATCGACAGAAACATGGCAAACGTTGTTTATAATCAATCCTCAAGGTGTTTTTCAAATATCTATTCGATAATATATCCACCGGGACAATTGGTCTTTTGTTTTTTCAGTAGGACCGATTGGAATAATGGCTACCTCTGTATTTTACGCGAGAATCACTCAGAGCCATCAGGTGACCACTTGCCCAATGTAGCCGTTTCCAGGTATTCTTCAACATAAATGCGTAAAACTACGTCACAATGCTGTAGACACCTTGGGGAATACAGAGAAAAAGTAATCTGGTTGATAGCCCATTCACTGCTCAATAGGGACGCATTGGAACGCAGAGCTTACAAACAATGAGTCACTTCAGGATTGGATTTTTCTCAGGCTTTCGCCTGCAATATCAGTTCTGTTATACTCACAGACAATATTTGTACAGTTTTGGAAACTTTAGAGTGTTTTCTATCCTAAGCTGTCAATTATATGCATATTCTAGCATCTTGTCCTGACAAAATATCCTGTTTAGTATGGGAACATTTTCCGACAAGATAGAACTGCCAAAGGGGGCGGTGTTAGCCTACAGAGTTCTGTCCTACTATCCAGGCCTGTACCCAAACAATTTGACCTTCTATTTTTAAAAATCCAATTCTCTAAAAACAAGTCTCTCACCGTTGCCGCCTGCTATAGACCACCCTATGCCCCCAACTGTGCTCTGGACACCATATGTGAACTGATTGTCCCCCATCTATCTTCAGAGCTTGTGCTGCTAGGTGACCTAAACTGGAACATGCTTAACACCCCAGCTATCCTACAACCCC
Source organism: Oncorhynchus tshawytscha (assembly GCF_018296145.1). NCBI lineage: Eukaryota > Metazoa > Chordata > Actinopteri > Salmoniformes > Salmonidae > Oncorhynchus > Oncorhynchus tshawytscha. The sequence goes on along the minus strand of NC_056436.1, from coordinate 30,134,347 downwards.
AAAGCCGTAAACACAGGCACCCTCATAAATATCATCCTAACCAACTTGCCCTCTAAATACACCTCTGCTGTTTTCAACCAGGATTTCAGCGATCACTGCCTCATTGCCTGCATCCGTAATGGGTCAGCGGTCAAGGGACCTCCACTCATCACTGTCAAGCGCTCCCTGAAACACTTCAGCGAGCAGGCCTTTCTAATCGACCTGGCCGGGGTATCCTGGAAGGATATTGACCTCATTCCGTCAATAGAGGATGCCTGGTGATTTAAAAAAAAAATGCCTTCCTCACCCTCTTAAATAAGCATGCCCCATTCAAGAAATTAAGAACCAGAAACAGATATAGCCCTTGGTTCTCTCCAGACCTGACTGCCCTTAACCAGCACAAAAACATCCTATGATGTTCTGCATTAGCATCGAACAGCCCCCGTGATATGCAACTTTTCAGGTAAGTTCAAAACCAATACACACAGGCAGTTAGAAAAGCAAAGGCTAGCTTTTTCAAGCAGAAATTTGCTTCCTGCAACACAAACTCAAAAAGGTTTTGGGACACTGTAAAGTCCATGGAGAATAAGAGCACCTCCTCCCAGCTGCCCACTGCACTGAGGATAGGAAACTCTGTCACCACTGATAAATCCACTATAATTGAGAATTTCAATAAGCATTTTCTACGGCTGGCCCTGCTTTCCAGCTGGCTACCCCTACCCCGGCCAACTGCACTGTACTCTCCACTAGAGGTCGACCTATTATGATTTTTCAACGCCGATGCCGATTATTGGAAGACCAAAAAAGGCCGATACCGATTAATCGGACGATTAAAAAATAAAATAAAATGTATTTGTAATTACAGCAATACTGAATGAACTTATTTTAACTGAATATAATACATCAATAAAATCAATTTAGCCTCAAATAAATAATGAAACCTGTTCAATTTGATTTAAATAATGCAAAAACAAAGTGTTGGAGAAGAAAGTAAAAGTGCAATATGTGCCATGTAAGAAAGCTAACGTTTAAGTTCCTTGCTCAGAACATGAGAACATATGAAAGCTGGTGGTTCCTTTTAACATGAGTCTTCAATTTTCCCAGGTAAGAAGTTTTAGGTTGTAGTTATTATAGGAATTATAGGACTATTTCTCTCTATAAGATTTGTATTTCATATACCTTTGACTATTGGATGTTCTTATAGGCACTTTAGTATTGCCAGTGTAACAGTATAGCTTCCATCTCTCTCCTAAATCATAGACTTAATTATAACATAATAACACACAGAAATACGAGCCTTAGGTCATTGATATGGTCGAATCCGGAAACTATCATTTCGAAAACAAAACGTTTATTATTTCAGTGAAATACGGAACCGTTCTGTATTTTATCTAACGGATGGCATCCCTAAGTCTAAATATTGCTGTTACATTGCACGACCTTCAATGTTATGTCATAATTACGTAAAATTCTGGCAAATTAGTTCGCAATGAGCCAGGCGGCCCAAACTGTTGCTTATACCTTGACTCTGCGTGCAATGAACGCAAGAGAAGTGACACAATTTCACCTGGTTAATGTTGCCTGCTAACGTTTCTTTTAGCTAAATATGCAGGTTTAAAAATATATACTTCTGTGTATTGATTTTAACAAAGGCATTGATGTTTATGGTTAGGTACATGTTGGAGCAACGACAGTTCTTTTTTGCGAATGCGCACCGCACCGATTATATGCTACGCAGGACACGCTAGATAAACTAAGTTATAAAATAAGTTTAATGCTAGCTAACAACTTACCTTGGCTTCTTACTGCATTCGCGCAACAGGCAGGCTCCTTGTGAGGCAGGTGGTTGGACTAGTTAACCTTAAGGTTGCAAGATTGAATCCCTGAGCTGACAAGGTAAAAATCTGTCGTTCTGCTCCTGAACAAGGCAGTTAACCAACCATTCCTAGGCCGTCATTGAAAAAAATATCTGAGTTGTAAAAAACAAAAATACAGATTTCCGATTGTTATGAAAACTTGAAATCGGCCCTAAATAATCGGTCGACTTCTACCCCCCACAGAAACTCGCCAAAGCATTCCCCATTTCTCCTTCTCCCAAATCCAGTCATCTGATGTTCTGAAAGAGCTGCAAAATCTCGACCCCTACAAATCAGCCGGGCTAGACAATCTGTACCCTTTCTTTCTAAAATGATCTTCCGAAATTGTTGCAACCCCTATTACTAGCCTGTTCAACCTCTCTTTCGTGTCGTCTGAGATGACCCAAACTGCTACAGATCTATATCTATCCTACCCTGCCTTTCTAAGGTCTTCGAAAGCCAAGTCAACAAACAGATTACTGACCATTTCGAATCCCACTGCACCTTCTCCGCTATGCAATCTGGTTTCAGAGCTGGTCATGGGTGCACCTCAGCCACGCTCAATGTCCTAAACAATATCTTAACCGCCATCGATAAGAAACAATACTGTGCAGCCGTATTCATTGACCTGGCCAAGGATTTTGATTCTGTCAATCACTATGTCCTCATCGGCAGACTCGATAGCCTTGGTTTCTCATATGATTGCCTCGCCTGGTTCACCAACTACTTCTCTGATAGAGTTCAGTGTGTCAAATCGGAGGGCCTGTTGTCCGGGCCTCTGGCAGTCTCTATGGGGGTGCCACGGGGTTCAATTCTTGGGCCGACTCTCTTCTCTGTATACATCAATGATGTCGCTCTTGCTGCTGGTGAGTCTCTGATCCACCTGTACGCACACAACACAATTCTGTATACTTCCGGCCCTTCTTTGGACACTGTGTTAACAACCCTCCAGATGAGCTTCAATGCCATACAACTCTCCTTCCGTGGCCTCCAACTGCTCTTAAATACAAGTAAAACTAAATGCATGCTCTTCAACAGATCGCTGCCTGCACCTGTCCGCCCGTCCAGCATCACTACTCTGGGCGGTTCTGACTTAGAATATGTGGAAAACTACCAATACCTAGGTGTCTGGTTAGACTGTAAACTCTCCTTCCAGACTCACATTAAACATCTCCAATCCACAGTTAAGTCTAGAATTGGCTTCCTATTTCACAACAAAGCATCCTTCCAAACATACCCTCGTAAAACTAACCATCCTTCCGATCCTCAACTTCGGCGATGTCATTTACAAAATAGCCTCCAATACCCTACTCAATAAATTGGATACAGTCTATCACAGTGCCATCCGTTTTGTCACCAAAACCCCATATACTACCCACCACTGCGACCTGTACGCTCTCGTGGGCTGGCCCTCGCTTCATACTCGTCGCCAAACCCACTGGCTCCAGGTCATCTACAAGACCCTGCTAGGTAAAGTCCCCACTTATCTCAGCTCGCTGGTCACCATAGCAGCACCCACCCGTAGCACGCGCTCCTGCAGGTATATCTCTCTGGTCACCCCCAAAACCAATTATTCCTTTGGCCGCCTTTCCTTCCAGTTCTCTGCTACCCATGACTGGAACGAACTACAAAAATCTCTGAAACTGGAAACACTTATCTCCCTCACTAGCTTTAAGCACCAGCTGTCAGAGCAGCTCACATATCACTGCACCTGTACATAGCCCATCTATAGTTTAGCCCAAACAACTTCTACTCCAATTCCAATGAGCCTTGCATCCTCTGAAACACGAACCTGCCAAGCCGCACTGCTTCTTGACCCACTGCTCGCTTAACCCAGAAACCAGCCGCATCAATGTGTCTGAGGAAACACGGTACAACTGGCAACCGAAGTCAGCGTGCATGAGCCCGGCTAAAGCGCGATGGAACATGGACATCCCTGCCGGACAAACCCTCTTCTATCCTGGACAACACTGGGCCAATTGTGCTCTGCCTCATGGGTCTCCTGGTCGCGGCCAGCAGCGACACAGCCCGGGTTTGAACCTGGGTCTGTAGTAACGCCTCAATCACTGCAATGCAGTGCTTTAGGCCACTGCGCCACTCTGGAGAAGTGTTGAGACTCTTAACAAAACTCCCCTACCGAGAAGATACTATTGTCAATGTGTGCTATAGGTAGTTTTAGTGTCTATGAATGTGTCAATGGGTGCTAAAGGTTAATATTACCCCATCAACACGGTTGCGAGGTCGGCTTAGCTCATGCAGAGAAGTGTACAAGGGCAGTGCCATTTCTCCGAAGTTAGCTAGCTAGGTATACTTTTCTCTTTTAGATGTAATTTTAGCTAGCTACATGAGGCTTATGAAAGGGTAATTCCATCATATAATACCTGAACACATCCTGTATTTAGCTAGCTAGCAGTATGAAATTACCCATTCCTTTAGTTTGTTTTCTTGCAAGAAACTTGTAAACCGTGCGGCTTAACATAAACATGTCTGATGGGTAAATTCCGTATCAAACTAGTATCATGCTATGCAGAGGATGCCATTCAAAAGTCATGTCATTTTGAATGGTACTATGCACCCCATGAGAGGGAATAATATACATTGTGTCCTTCCCATCACGATTACACATTGATTTAGTCTTTTGACAGGTTGTTCACACTTCATCAATTGGTGAAAAGACAATGCAGTTATTGCATTTGCGGCTGTTTGTTTCTGTTAAAGCCCAGAAAGCAACATACAGTGCTTTTGGAAAGTATTCAGACCCCTTGTTCTAAAATTGATTACATCGTTTTTTTCATCAGCAATCTACATACAATACCCCATCATGACAAAGCAAAAACAGGTTTAGAAAAAGTAGCAACTTAATAAAATAAGAACAAACGGAAATTGCATCACTGCAAAGCTATTTTCAGGTCTTTCCAGAGATGTTCGATTGGGTTCAAGTCCGGGCTCTGGCTGGGCCACTCAAGGACATTCAGAGACTTGTCCCAATGCCACTACTGTGTTGTCTTGGCTGTGTTCTTAGGGTCATTGTCCTGTTGGAAGCTGAACCTTCACCCCAGTCTGAGGTCCTGAGCACTCTGGAGCAGGTTTTCATCAGGGCTCTCTGTACTTTGCGCAGTTCATCTTTCCCTCAATCGTGACTAGTCTCCCAGTCCCTGCTGCTGAAAAACATCCCACAGCATGATGCTGCCACCACCATGCTTCACCGTAGGGATAGGTCCAGGTTTCCTCCAGATGTGACGCTTGGCATTCAGGAAAAAGAGTTCAATCTTGGTTTCATCAGACCAGAGAATCTTGTTTCTCATGGTCTGAGAATCCTTTAGGTGCCTTTTTTTAGCAAACTCCAATTGCGCTGTCATGTGCCTTTTTACTGAGGAGTGGCTTCCGTCTGGCCAGTCTACCATTAAGGCCTGATTAGTGGAGTGCTGCAGAGATGGTTGTCCTTCTGGAAGGTTCACCCATCTCCACAGAGGAACTTTGCAGCTCTGTCAGAGTGACCATTGGGTTCTTTGTCACCTACCTGACCAAGGCCCGTCTCCCCCGATTTGCTCAGTTTGGCCAGACGGCCAGCTCTAGGAAGAGTCTTGGTGGTTCCAAGTATTGTGAAGCTCAAGTCACTTAGATGTTTTGAACATGTGTTAAAAAAAATGCTAATATTGGTCCCATGACTTTAATGGGATTTGTGCCACCAATACCTTGTCTATAGACTGCTTACAGGGTAAGGAAACCAATGTAATTTTGTAGTTTGGGTGAAATATCCCTTTAAATCTTGCATCAGTCTATATTTATCCTTCCTGTTACTAGGATCAACTCATGGCTAATGTGTTAAATTGTTGAGTTCGGATTCTAATGGAAATTCAAATGGACAGCCAACTTTAAAATGTTTGCTTTATCATTTTGCAACCTATTAGGCCTATTGCTAGTTTGGGTTGACTTTGATTCCTCTGTGAATCTCTCTTTGCAGGCTGACAAACGAGCACATCACAATGCGCTGGAGCGCAAACGTAGGGACCACATTAAAGACAGCTTCAGCAGTTTACGGGACTCTGTGCCTGTGTTACAAGGGGAGAAGGTTAGTGAAGTTAGTAATCGGTATTTTCTACTATCCAGCTCTGTCGGACTGTAGAATAAATGCAATATGAAGTTAGTAGTTTGTATGAATGTCCAAATGTATTATTGCTAAATGTACTACTGTAGCAATGGTGATCAAATAAGCCTCACCCATTATTTTGAATGGTTTATTTTTCATTAATGAGTTAATAATCAGCTTGGAATGATACTTGGTTCCAATAAGCTAATGGTATTTAGCCTAATCTTGAATAACTAGGCCAGCAGTGTGTGTCATCTGTAATGCTCTGATAAGGACAAATGAAACATTGCCTCATGGCTGAGTTTTTAATTTGCTGCTGACAGCAATCTGTCAAACAGGCTTCCCGAGCTCAGATCCTAGACAAAGCCACAGACTACATCCAGTACATGAGACGAAAAAACCACACACACCAGCAGGACATTGACGACCTGAAGAAGCAGAATGCAATGCTAGAGCAGCAGGGTGAGTGTGGGCTCAAGGCCCAGGGACAACTGCAGGTGCAGGAGGGTGAGTCATGGTGTGTCTTGGTCATGGGCACTACTGATCAGAACCATACTTGCACTACTTACGCTCTGCTTCTGATGGCCTTTATTGCATTATCCCAGTGAACAATGTTTCACGGTGGAGAAGGGAGAGACTTATACTTATCCTATTGTTCTGTGTTTCTCTGGTTGATTTTAGTCCGTGCACTGGAGAAGGCCAAAGGGAACACTACTCTCCAGGCCAACTACTCTTCCTCTGACAGCAGCTGGTACACCAACCCCAAGGGGAGCACAGTGTCTGCCTTCGACGGAGGCTCCGACTCCAGCTCTGAATCAGAGACAGAGGAGCCGGCCAATAGAAAGAAGCTGCGTGTGGAGCCCATCTAGACTCCATCCACAGTGTTATCACCAGAGAGACTCTTATCCACCAGCCCCCTCCTGTTGAGTCTGTTTCCATTCTTCTCATGCCAGTCCAGGAGACAGAGGGAAGACCATGTGAGAAAGGTGCGATCGTGGCTTTTCCAACATTTTGTTACGTTACAGCCTTATTCTAAAATGGATTAAAATGGTTTTTAAATGTATGCGCATTACCCCATAATGACAAAGCAAAAACAGTTTTTTTTCAAAGACATTGTTGCACATTCATTAAAAATAAACGTATCACATTTACACAAGTATTCAGACCCAGTACTTTGTTGAAGCACCTTTGGCAGCGATTACAGCCTCGAGTCTTGGGTATGATGAAGTTTGGCACACCTGTATTTGTGGAGTTTCTCCCATTCTTTTCTGCAGATCCTCTCAAGCTCTGTCAGGTTGGATTTGGGACATCACTGCATGGCTATTTTCAGGTCTCTCCAGAGATGTTCAATTGGGTTCAAGTCTGGGCTCTGGCTGGGCCATTCAAGGACATTCAGAGACTTGTCCTGAAGCCACTAGTGCATTGTCTTGGCTGTGTGCTTAGTGTCTTTGTCCTGTAGGAAGGTAAAGCTGTCACCCCAGTCTGAGGTCCTGAGCAGGTTTTCATCAAGGATCTCTGTACTTTGCTCCGTTCATCTTTCCCTCGATCGAGACAAGTCTACCAGTCCCTGCCGATGAAAAACATCCACACAGCATGATGCTGCCACCACCATGCTTCACCGTAGGTATGGTACCAGGTTTCCTCCAGATGTGACACTTGGCATTCAGGCCAAAGAGTTCAATCTTGGTTTCATCAGACAGGTGAATCTAGTTTCTACATGGTCTGAGAGTACTTTAGGTGCCTTTTGGCAAACTCCAAGTGGGCTGTCATGTGCCTTTTACTGAGGAGTGGCTTATGTCTGGCCACTACCATTAAGGCCTGATTGGTGGAGTGTTGCAGAGATGGTTGTCCTTCTGGAAGGTTCTCATATCTCCACAGAGGAACTCTGGCGCTCTGTCAGAGTGACCATCATTATTTATTTACAATGACGGTTAACAGTGAGTTAACTGACTTGTTCAGGGGCAGAATGACAGATTTTTACCTTGTCAGCTTGAGGATTCGATCTAGAAATATTTTGGTTACTGGCCCAAAGCTCTAACCACTAGGCTCCCTGCTGCCCCTTTGACCTCATGGCTTGGTTTTTGCTCTGACATGCACTGTCAACTATGGGACCTTATATAGACGGGTGTGTCTTTGTCATTATGGGTTATTGTGTGTAGAATGAGGAAATGTCTCTATCCATTTCAGAATAAGAATGTAACAATGTGAAAAAAGTCGGTCTGAATACTTTCCGAATGCAGTGTATATACAACTCTTCAACCTTTATCCTCCTTTGCCAGTGTATTGTCACGCCTCATGGTGCACCAACAGCTCTCAACACCCCCAAAGTGAGACAGCTCTGCAGTTTGAAGGACTTGATGCTTTTAAAACATCATTGTTCAGAATCGGATATAAAGGTGAGCTGGTGAACAGCTTTAGTCTAGCTACAACAAATACTCCCATCTCTCGCTTTGAATCACCTCAATGAACCTGTTCGAAGAGTTGAGACTTACACAGACCTTTGAGAAAATGTCCGTAGGAATAGTTTACCTTTTTAATATTTGTACTTTTCCACAAAATAATGCGAAGTTGCTTTGAAAAAAAAATGTATCTAATGCAATCTTCTGGAATCAAGGTGGATGGCTGAAGTCTTTAAATATAGGGATTTGAATACACATATTTCAAAGTGATATGTTGAAATTGATTTCTTATTCCATATTGTACATTTTTGTTCAACTTTACCACTTGTCAATGGAGATGTTCATCCTCCATCAGTGTTGGCATCATTTAATATATTCTCACCTCACAGGTTCAGCAATGTTTTTATTTTGTTATTCTCAAGAAAATGGAGATTACATTTTTATTTTTTCGAAATGGATAAATACTTAATGTTACACAATGCAGTTAAAAGGTAGTAACCTTTTTATTTGTATTAAAGGAAAAGGCCATATCAGTGTAGTGAATATTACTGTATACTTGTAAATGTTGTCCATTCTACAAAGAAAAACCCCTCAAAATATTTGTCTGTCCAGGGAATGTTTGTCATTTAGATTTTTTATTTTACAGATAATTAGTGTGTAAGAATCTAGATTTTTTTATTTTATTGATATTACAGGTGTTGTAAGTACTGCCAACAATTTTTGGAAGTTGAGGCATACCTTTGCTGAGGAACTATTATAAATAAAACTATTTTATCCAGTCCTGTGTTTAGTGACAGGATGCATTTATTTTGAACGGTAAACTCTTGGTCTGATAGGGTGTTGTGATAGCATAGCATACTTTTAGATGAACAGTCAACTAGATTACCCTTGTTTGACAATACATGTTTGAAAACCTAGATAGACCATGCTTCAAGGTGGTCTTGCTTACAATCTTCCAGCTTTTGTTATGACCTTTGTTAGTGGGGGACTACAATACAGACATAAATTGGTTCCTTACCAAGTCTACCTTTATCCAGGAAGTCCAATTGCGGTCAGAATACCTATTTTACAAGGGAGACCTGACCTCGATGGCAGCTTAAAATATATGTCAAAGAATGCCTTACTGTTTGGTGAGTTTTCTTGCATGGTGCTGGCTGGCCGGCCTATTGCCACTGCCAATTTGACCTGACACACACCTCTCATGCAGCCTCATCATGCATTTTAAAGGAGCCATCTTTATATGGTGGTGTAGGCTAGTACCTGTTCTGTTTAATCAAATCAAATGTTATTTGTCACATACACATGGTTAGCAGATGTTAATGCGAGTGTCGTGAAATGCTTGTGCTTCTAGTTTCGACCATGCAGTAATATGTAACAAGTAATCTAACAATTTCACAACAACTACCTTATAAACACAAGTGTAAAGGAATGAATACGAATATGTACATAAAAATATATGGATGAGCGATGACCGAACGGCATAGGCAAGATGCAGTAGATGGTATAGAGAACAGTATATACATATGAGATGAGTAATGTAGGGTATGTAAATGTTATATAAAGTGGCTAGTGATACATTTATTACATCTAATTTTTCATTATTAAAGTGGCTAGAGATGTTCAGTATGTTGGCAGAAGCCACTCAGTGTTAGTGATTAACAGTCTGATGGCCTTGAGATAGAAGCGGTTTCTCAGTCTCGGTTCCAGCTTCAAATCGAATCAAATCAAATTTTATTTGTCACATACACATGGTTAGCAGATGTTAATGCAAGTGTAGCGAAATGCTTGTGCTTCTAGTTCCGACAATGCAGTAATAACCAACAAGTAATCTAACTAACAATTCCAAAACTACTGTCTTATACACAGTGTAAGGGGATAAAGAATATGTACATAAGGATATATGAATGAGTGATGGTACAGAGCAGCATAGGCAAGATACAGTAGATGGTATCGAGTACAGTATATACATATGAGATGAGTATGTAAACAAAGTGGCATAGTTAAAGTGGCTAGTGATACATGTATTACATAAGGATGCAGTCGATGATATAGAGTACAGTATATACGTATGCATATGAGATGAATATTGTAGGGTAAGTAACATTTATATATGGTAGCATTAAAGTGGCTAGTGATATATTTACATCACTCAATGTTAGTAGTGGCTGTTTTAACAGTCTGATGGCCTTGAGATAGAAGCTGTTTTTCAGTCTCTCGGTCCCAGCTTTGATGCACCTGTACTGACCTCGCCTTCTGGATGATAGCGGGGTGAACAGGCAGTGGCTCGGGTGGTTGATGTCCTTGATGATCTTTATGGCCTTCCTGTAACATCGGGTGGTGTAGGTGTCCTGGAGGGCAGGGAGTTTGCCCCCGGTGATGCGTTGTGCAGACCTCACTACCCTCTGGAGAGCCTTACGGTTGTGGGCAGAGCAGTTGCCGTACCAGGCGGTGATACAGCCCGCCAGGATGCTCTCGATTGTGCATCTGTAGAAGTTTGTGAGTGCTTTTGGTGACAAGCCGAATTTCTTCAGCCTCCTGAGGTTGAAGAGGTGCTGCTGCGCCTTCTTCACGATGCTGTCTGTGTGAGTGGACCAATTAAGTTTGTCTGTGATGTGTATGCCGAGGAACTTAACTTGCTACCCTCTCCACTACTGTTCCATCGATGTGGATAGGGGGGTGTTCCCTCTGCTGTTTCCTGAAGTCCACAATCATCTCCTTAGTTTTGTTGACGTTGAGTGTGAGGTTATTTTCCTGACACCACACTCCGAGGGCCCTCACCTCCTCCCTGTAGGCCGTCTCGTCGTTGTTGGTAATCAAGCCTACCACTGTTGTGTCGTCCGCAAACTTGATGATTGAGTTGGAGGCGTGCGTGGCCACGCAGTCGTGGGTGAACAGGGAGTACAGGAGAGGGCTCAGAACGCACCCTTGTGGGGCCCCAGTGTTGAGGATCAGCGGGGTGGAGATGTTGTTGCCTACCCTCACCACCTTGGGGCGGCCCGTCAGGAAGTCCAGTACCCAGTTGCACAGGGCGGGGTCGAGACCCAGGGTCTCGATGACGAGCTTGGAGGGTACTATGGTGTTGAATGCCGAGCTGTAGTCGATGAACAGCATTCTCACATAGGTATTCCTCTTGTCCAGATGGGTTAGGGCAGTGTGTAGTGTGGTTGAGATTGCATCGTCTGTGGACCTATTTGGGCGGTAAGCAAATTGGAGTGGGTCTAGGGTGTCAGGTAGGGTGGAGGTGATATGGTCCTTGACTAGTCTCTCAAAGCACTTCATGATGGCGGAAGTGAGTGCTACGGGGCGGTAGTCGTTTAGCTCAGTTACCTTAGCTTTCTTGGGAACAGGAACAATGGTGGCCCTCTTGAGGCATGTGGGAACAGCAGACTGGTATAGGGATTGATAGAATATGTCCGTAAACACACCGGCCAGCTGGTCTGCGCATGCTCTGAGGGCGCGGCTGGGGATGCCGTCTGGGCCTGCAGCCTTGCGAGGGTTAACACGTTTAAATGTCTTACTCACCTCGGCTACAGTGAAGGAGAGTCTGCATGTTTTCGTTGCAGGCCGTGTCAGTGGCACTGTATTGTCCTCAAAGCGGGCAAAAAAGTTATTTAGTCTGCCTGGGAGCAAGACATCCTGGTCCGTGACTGGGCTGGATTTCTTCTTGTAGTCCGTGATTGACTGTAGACCCTGCCACATGCCTCTTGTGTCTGAGCCGTTGAATTGAGATTCTACTTTGTCTCTGTACTGACGCTTAGCTTGTTTGATAGCCATGTACTGACCTCGCCTTCTGGATGATAGCGGGGTGAACAGGCTGTGGCTCGGGTGGTTGTTGTCCTTAATGATCTTTTTGGCCTTCTTGTGACATCGGGTGGTGTAGGTGTCCTGGAGGGCAGGTAGTTTGCCCCCGATGATGCGTTATGCAGACCTCCCTACCCTCTGGAGAGCCTTACGGTTGTGGGCAGAGCAGTTGCCGTACCAGGCGGTGATACAGCCCGACAGGATGCTCTCGATTGTGCATCTGTAAAAGTTTGTGTGTTTTTGGTGACAAGCCACATTTCTTCAGCCTCCTGAGATTGAAGAGGAGCTACTGTGCCTTCTTCACCACTCTGTCTGTGTGGGTGGACCATTTCAGTTTGTCCGTGATGTGTACGCCAAGGAACTTAACTTTGCACCTTCTCCACTACTGTCCCGTCGATGTGGATAGGGAGCTGCTCCCTCTGCTGTTTCCTGAAGTCCACGATCATCTCCTTTGTTTTGTTGACATTGAGTGTGAGGCAATTTTCTTGACACCACACTCTGAGGGCCCTCACCTCCTCCCGGTGGGCCGTCTCATCGTTGTTGGTAATCAAGCCTACCACTGTGTCGTCTGCAAATTTGATTGATTTGGAGGCGTGCATGGCCACGCAGTCATCGGTGAACAGGGAGTACAGGAGAGGGCTGAGAACGCACCCTTGTGGGACCCCAGTGTTGAGGATCAGCGGGGTGGAGATGTTGTTTCCTACCCTCACCACCTGGGGGCAGTTCGTCAGAAAGTCCAGGACCCAGTTGCACAGGGCAGGGTCGAGACCCAGGGTCTCGAGCTTAATGATGAGTTTGGAGGGTACTATGGTGTTAAATGCTGAGCTGTCGTCGATGAACAGCATTCTTACATAGGGATTCCTCTTGTCTGGATGGGTTAGGGCAGTGTGATTGCGATTGTCTCGTCTGTGGACCTATTGGCGCAGTAAGTAAATTGGAGTGGGTCTAGGGTTTCAGGTAGGGTGGAGGTGATATGGTCCTTGATATGGTCCTCTCAAAACACTTCATGATGAAGGAAGTGAGTCCTACACGGCGGTAGTCGTTTAGCTCAGTTACCTTAGCTTTCTTGGGAACAGGAACAATGGTGGCCCTCTTGAAGCATGTGGGAACAGCAGACTGGGATAAGGATTGATTGAATATGTCTGTAAACACACCAGCCAGCTGGTCCGCGCATGCTTTGACGCGGCTGGGGATGCCGTCTGGCCCGGCAGCCTTGCGAGGGTTAACACGTTTAAATGTTTTACTCACATTGGCTGCAGTAAAGGAGAGCCCGTAGGTTTTGGTAGAGGGCCGTGTCGGTGGCACCGTATTGTCCTCAAAGCAAGCAAAGAAGTTGTTTAGTTTGTCTGGGAGCAAGACCTCGTGGTCCGCGATGGGGCTGGTTTTCTTTTTGTAGTCCGTGATTGACTGTAGACCCTGCCACATACCTCTCGTGTCTGTGCCATTAAATTGCGACTCTACTTTGTCTATACTGACGCTTAGGTAGTTTGATTGCCTTGTGAATGGAATAGCTACACTGTCTGGTCATGTTTCAGGTCGCCTTGCCCTGATTAAAAGCAGTAGTTTGCGCTTTCAGTTTTGTGCGGATGCTGCCATCAATCCACAGTTTCTGCTTGGGGAGGTTTTAATAGTCGCTGTTGGTACAACATCACCGATGCACTTGCTAATAAACTTGCTTACCGAATCAGCGTATTCATCAATGTTATTGTCCGACGCTATGCGGAACATATCCCAGTCCACGTGATCGAAGCAATCTTGAAGCGTGGAATCCGATTGGTCGGACCAGCATTGAACAGACCTGAGCACGGGCGTTTCCTGTTTTAGTTTCTGTCTATAGGCTGGGAGCAACAAAATGTAGTTGTGATCAGATTTTCCGAAAGGAGGGCGGGGAGGGCTTGTGTCGTGGCATTTAGGATAACAATGATCCAGGGTTTTGCCAGCCACGGGTCGCGCATTCAATATGCTGATCAAATTTAGGGAGCCTTGTTTTCAGATTAGCCTAGTTAAAATCCCCAGCTACAATAAATGCAGCCTCAGGATATGTGGTTTCCAGTTTACATAGAGTCCAATGAAGTTCTTTCAGGGCCGTCGATGTGTCTGCTTGGGGGGGATATACACGACTGTGATTATAATGTAAGAGAATTATCTTGGTAAATAATGCGTTCAGCATTTGATTGTAAGGAATTTTAGGTCAGGTGAACAAAGACTTGAGTTCCTGTATGTTGTTATGATCACACCACGTCTCGTTAATCATAAGGCATACACCCCCGCCCTTATTCTTACCAGAGAGATGTTTTTTTCTGTTGGAGTGATGCGTGAAGAAACAAGGTGGCTGTACCGACTGATAATGTATCCTTAGTGAGCCATGTTTCCGTGAAACAAAGAACTTTACAATCTCTGATGTCTCTCTGGAAGGCAAACCTTGGCGAGTAGTATACAGTCGTGGTCAAAAGTTTTGAGAATGACACAAATATTTATTTCCACAGTTTGCTGCTTCAGTCTCTTTAGATATTTTTGTCAGCTGTTACTATGGAATACTGAAGTATAATTATAAGCATTTCATAAGTGTCAAAAGGTTTTTATTGACAATTACAGGAAGTTGATGCATAGAGTCAATATTTGCAGTGTTGACCCTTCTTTTTCAAGACCTCTGCCATCCGCCCTGGCATGCTATCAATGAACTTCTGGGCCACATCCTGACTGATGCAGCCCATTCTTGTATAATCAATGCTTGGAGTTTGTCTGAATTTGTGGGTTTTTCTTTGTCCACCTGCCTCTTGAGGATTGACCACAAGTTCTCAATGGGATTAAGGTCTGGGGAGTTTCCTGGCCTTGGACCCAAGATATTGATGTTTTGTTCCCCGAGCCACTTAGTTATCGCTTTTGCCTTATGGCAAGGTGCTCCATCATGCTGGAAAAGGCATTGTTCGTCACCAAACTGTTCCTGGATGGTTGGGAGAAGTTGCTCTCGCAGGATGTGTTGGTACCATTCTTTATTTGTTGCTGTGTTCTTAAGCAAAATTGTGAGTGAGCCCACTCCCTTGGCTGAGAAGCAACCCCACAGGTGAATGGTCTCAGGATGCTTTACTGTTGGCATGAAACAAGACTGATGGTAGTGCTCACCAAACAGACAAGCTTTTTTCCGGATGCCCCAAACAATCGGAAAGGGGATTCATCAGAGAAAATGACTCTACCCCAGTCCTCAGCAGTCCAATCCCTGTACCTTTTGCAGAATATCAGTCTGTCCCTGATGTTTTTCCTGGTGAGAAGTGGCTTCTTTGCTGCCCTTCTTGACACCAGGCCATCCTCCAAAAGTCTTTGCCTCACTTGTGCATGCAGATGCACTCACACCTGCTTGCTGCCATTCCTGAGCAAGCTCTGTACTGATGGTGCCCCGATCCCACAGCTGAATCAACTTTAGGAGACGGTCCTGGCGCTTGCTGGACTTTCTTGAGTTCCCTGAAGCCTTCTTCACAACAATTGAACGGCTCTCCTTGTAGTTCTTGATGAGCCAATAAATGGTTGATTCAGGTGCAATCTTACTGGCAGCAATATCCTTGCCTGGGAAGCCCTTTTTGTGCAAAGCAATGATGACGGCACGTGTTTCCTTGCAAGTAACCATGGTTGACAGAGGAAGAATAATGATTCCAATCACCACCCTCCTTTTGAAGCTTCCAGTCTGTTACTCGAACTCAATCAGCATGATAGAGTGATCTCCAGCCTTGTCCTCTTCAACACTCACACCTGTGTTAACGAGAGAATCACAGACATGATGTCAGGTGGTCCTTTTGTGGCAGGGCTGAAATGAAGTGGATATGTTTTTGGGGGATTCAGTTAATTTGCATGGCAAAGAGGGACTTTGCAATTCATCTGATCACTCTTCATAACATTCTGGAGTTTATGCAAATTGCCACCATACAAACGGAGGCATCAGACTTTGAAAATTAATATTTGTGTCATTCTCAAAACCTTTGGCCATGACTGTACTCGGGAGTGGTGCGCCCGTGTTGCCGGCTGGGTCCATCCATTGTCCTGGTTGGTGGACCAAAGAGAGGATCCGCTTCGGGAAAGTTGTATTTCTGGTCGTAATGTTGGTGATTTGACGTTGCTCTTATATCCAATAGTTCCTCCAGGCTGTATGTAATAAAACTTCAAATTTCCTGGGGTAACAATGTTAGAAATAATACATAAAAAAACAAATACTGCATAGTTTCCTAGGAACGCGAAGCGAGGCGGCCATGTCTGTCGGCGCCGGAGAGTGAAGAGAGTAAAAGAATGACAACACATCCACACTAGGATATGAAAGACTGATGTTTGTCAAAGGTTGAGGACGAAAACATGTTAGCAATTCAAACAAGTTCAAAATGATGCGTTCAGTATGTACACTTCACCGGTTTTCAGTTTTTGGTAAATGAGCCTCATGAAAATATTCTCGGAGGATGTATGGTAGACTGGTATGTCCATGTACTCCACACTATCTGCTACAATAGCCTATCAACACCAAGATGTGTTTATGTTGCTAAAGTGCTTCTGAAATTATGCCTATGCAGGCATCAAACCTTAACAGGAGGAAATAATTCCAGTATTTGTGACGAGAAATAGAACAGCACTGACATCTGGCAGATAAGGGTAATAAGTAGCAATACTTTCTTCAGAAAACAGTATGTGCAGTTCAACGTGAATAAAACATTTTCCCAACTGCTACCATTTGACACTAAATGTAAATAAGAAATACTGCTTGTATTTTGTTTTTAAACTTTTTACAGAGATGAAACAAATATATAATTTATGCTTCATTTGTGAAAAGAGATGGGCTACTTTGTAACCAATTTATTTTCGATCCTTCCCTCTGTCAGATCGGGTCTCAAATGATAGATCGGGTCGCAAATGATAGAGCCACCCACATGTATGTGAGTTTTCGCCATAGGGATCATGACTAGGAAATAACCCATTTTTGCATGGACATTGCCAGTAGGAAAAGTAAACGGGTTGGGAGCCACCAGCTAATGATCAGAGAGCATTGTATTTTTATAATTGGTTTGTGTAGTTGTAAATGGCTTTAAGATATGACCGCCAACTTGTCGCCACAAATTAATTACAATATGTGGTTCAACATTCCAGCATCGCAGGTGCATCAAACTAAGAAGAAAATATACTACTTTAAAATAAAGATACCCTCAATGACGCTGCCCATGCTGTCACATACGCGATAATGGCACGTGTAGACCTACAACGTTGCGATTTCTATACTTCTCTATGGTTCTCACTAAGGGGGAATACGGGGAAAACGGGTGTATTCATTATGTCTTGCAACGGAAACCATTTATCGTTTAAGAACCAAATGGTACGAAACAGCGTGGGACCTACCTGAATTTGTCCAATAGAAACTCGTTTTCGTCACCAAGCTTTTCGGTTCGGAGTAAACGGTTTCTGTTGCAAAACATTTAGCAACAGACGAAACGTTTTGCAACAGAAAAGGCGTAATGATTACACGCCATGAATACCGACAAGGAATGCAACTAATTTCCTCATCACTAACTATGCTTTATCCTTGGAATATGCGACAGGCATTTTTGATTTCATAGTTTGTTTTGTCCACCATGGCAAAGCAGTACGACGTTTTGCTCAGGCTGTTGGTTTTAGGAGATTCCGGGGTTGGGAAAACGTGTTTGTTGTGCAGGTTCACGGATAACGAATTTAATTCATCGCATATCTCTACTATTGGTAAGCTGTTGTTGATTGCAATCGGTTAGTTAGTTTGCGGCTCCCACAATAAGTGATTAAAATCAAGTAATTATATACGAAAAGATAGAATGGACTTTCTTGTAGATTTATCATGCGGTTCTTCACCAAAATCTTGGTTGAGGGATATGTTTCTGAAACGCTACTACGCCGTAGTCCTAACTGTGTCAAAGGTTGTCTTTTGTTATTGCTACAAACTTAAACAGGAAATGTTTCACCGAGTGAGAATCTACCACAATTTTGAACCTGGTGATTATTATTATTTTTTCTTCTCAGTTTCCATGTTCAACATGTAATTCGCCCCTGGGCCCTGGCTATGTACAGTTTGTTTAGACACCCCAGTGAGCGCTCTGTGGACAGTAGAAGTGCTTAAAATGAGTAGGGCCTTGGTCACAATTTTTTCAGAATCTGAGAGTGGAATACTTACACCCTGGTCTCTGACATGTAGTCTCAGCAGTCCCATTACAAGACAGAATGTTGAACGAACTTCATTTCAAATTAGTTTACACCTGTTGTCCGCCGATTTTTGTCCCTATGTCGGAGGTAATCTGATACAAAATGTCAGTGTTATCAACCCGAACTAAGGTATTCTTGTCTATATCTGGTTTTAATTTTCAATACTGATGCAATTCGCACATGACAAAACACTCGCAATATATAGCCAAGCCTTTACTGAATAGCAAACACGTCCAGCTAATTGCGAGGAGAAAAGTGCTTCAGTACGCTATAATCGGTTAGTGTGTTGCGCATCACATGCAACACTTCAACAGATTGAAAATATGAGCGACAGAGGCTAGCGCCGCCGAAAAAAACTCGGCTAAACAACACTTTCCTGTGGGTACCCTATATCCACCAAAAGGACCAGTAGCATGTACAATAGTGATCGGCCATTCGCAATAACTTTTTGAACGGATTTGTTTAGTGATGGTCGTTAATAGGGGTGAAACGGTTACGGTTCACGGTTTTAGTATTACGGTAGTAGTGTTACCGTTTTTAATTATCATTAAAACCGTGTTTGATTACCGTGTTTTGAAAAACTCAACCAAAGTTAGCAACAGTCTGAAGCAGGCGTAGGGTTTGTGGGTTTTGTTATGTGTAGAAACATTGCGGAAGGCAATGCTCGGGAGATTTATCTGCCTTCTAAGAGGACCAAATCTGAAGTGTGGTCGTACTTTGGGTTTTACAAGAGTGCTGAGGGAAACCTAATCGAAGATGGTCACACTTTCTGCAGAATCTGCAACAACAAAAAATCGCTGTGAAAGGGGGCAACACTTAAAGTCTCTTGAGTCATCTTCGTGACCACCACCCGCTACTTTAAACTGAATGCAAGGTAAGTTAAATTTTAGCTCAATGCATGATGTGGGGACTTCGGAATGTTGGGGAAATGTCATGGTTTTGTCTAACTTACTAATAGCTTGTCAATCATGTAAACTGAAGCTTTCAGTGCTACCTACTCTTGTAAAAACACTACAGTTGTTCTGCTGTTGTATGCATTGCGTGTCTGCAGATTCTATTTGCCCATTGCACACGTTATGTAGTTTAGTCACCCAACCAACATATTTTGTTCATTTAAAATCCGTCAGTCGTCGAATTGGTTGTAAAAGTGTTCCAACAGGAGAAACACGATAAGACTCCTGTATTTATGTAAATTGTTGGGCTCATTGCATTTACTATCACTGTCTAAAGATGCATTTGTATTTATGTCAATCGCATGGTCATTGCATATACTGTATGTACAGTCGTGGCCAAAAGTTTTGAGAATGACACATTAATTTCCAGTTTGCTGCTTCAGTATCTTTAGATATTTGTCAGATGTTACTCTGGAATAGTGAAGTATAATTACAAGCATTTCACAAGTGTCAAAGGCTTTAAAATATATATATTTTTTTTTGCATTTTCCAATTAAGAACGTTCAAAACAAGTGAAAAGATATTAGACAACGATAGGACAAAGTGACAGTAACAGACGAGCGTAACAAAAATAAATAATAATAAATTATATAAACATACAATAATAACGAGACACTGCATCACCTGCCGTAGGCTACATATTATACATTACGTGTGAAACATTATGTGGGGATTATATATAGATTCAATCAATGATATGTGGGGGGAGATTCTCCATATAGTCAAAAGGTTGCCAAATTCTGTAAAATGTCTAACTTATTCCTCAAGCAGTAAGTGATTTTTCTCCAAAGGGTACAACTATTAACTTCCGATAGCCACATTGCAACTGGCAGGGAGGAATTCAATTTCCATTTCAAGGCAATACATTTCTTGGCAATCGCTAGCAATATTTCTGTTACCTTTATAGTATGGCTTTGCCTAAGATTGGTGTTAGTAAAGTTACCCAGCAGACAGACCTCCGGGTCTAAAGGGAATGCAACCCTGTGAATTGAGGATATGGTATCGCATACCCCCTGCCAGAAACCGTGTAGTTTTGAACACTGCCAAGTGGAATGGAGGAATGTTCCTTCATCTGAGCCACATCTAAAACATAGGGAGGCGATATCTGGGTTGAACTTGTGCAGTCTAGATGGGGTGATATAGAGCTGATGGAGGAAATTAAACTGGATCAGTCTGTATCTGGAGTTCAATGTGGATGTAACACCATCCCTGCATAGGTCACTCCATAGATCCTCATCAAGATCAATACCCAGATCTTTTTCCCATCTAAGTCGGAGTTTATCTATCTCAGGCAGTGTTAGTCCTGACATAAGAGCATCGTATACACGGGAAATGGTCTTGAACAGTGGTTGGTCTGCCTGGCAGAGTTGTTCAATAGGTGACATCTTAGGTAGGTTCCATTGTCCCTTGAGAGTCACCCTAATAAAGTTTCGTAGTTGTAGGTAGCTAAATAAGTCCCTGTTAGGCAAGTGGTATTTCTCTTTCAGCTGATCAAAAGACATAAGAACTCCCTCCTCGTAACAATGTTCCAGAAGAGTGATCCCCTTATCAGACCATGGTCTAAAGTTACTATTCTGGAAAAACATAGGAATCAATCTATTGTTCCATAAAGGGGTTTTAGGGGAAAGGAATCCCCCTCGTCTGAACAGCTCATGCAGTTTGCACCATGCCAGGACAGTCTGTATGATTAAAGGGTTGTCTGTGATGGTTTTTATAGATTTTCTGTCCCATTTGTAAAACAATTCTGCCCCAGTGTCATCCATTTACCTCAAGCTTTTCAATGTTCAACCATGAGGGAGAGGGACCATTGTCAAACCTCTGAGCCAGAAACCTAGACTGTGCAGCCCAGTAGTACATTCTAAAATTGGGGAGGTTTAAGCCCCCTTGACTGTAATCAAGGGTCAGTTTATCCAGGCCAACCCTAGGGGTTTTGCCGTGCCAGATAAACCGTCTGGTCAGCTTGTCGAGAGAGGAAAAAAAATGCTACAGGGATAGGGAGAGATTGAAACAGATATATAAATCTGGGCAGGACATTCATTTTAATTACATTGATTCTACCCAGTAGAGTGAGAGGTAAATCCATTAATTTACTAAGGTCAACCTCCACCTTTTGCAACAAACTGGCCAGATTGAGTTTATAGAGGTTGTTCAGATTACCATCCACCATTATGCCCAAATATGTGAAGCCCATAGGCGACCATCTAAAAGGAAACTTGTGCTTGATGGTATGATGGTCAAAGACCGACAACGGTGAGATTTCGCTTTTATCAAAATTGACCTTATATCCAGAGAAAGAACTATAACACTGTAGTAGGATCTGCAAGTGAGAGAGGGAGTGTTCTGGGTTTGTTAGAAATAAGATAAGGTCGTCCGCAAAGAGTGATAATTTATGGGTATGGGGGCCCACCTCAAAGCCATGTATGTCAGGGCACGTTCTAATAGCCTCAGCCAACGGTTCGATGACGATGGCAAAGAGGTGGGGGCTAATTGGGCAACCTTGTCTGTTCCCCCTATAAAGAGGAGGAAGTAATCCCATTGGTAGCAATCCTAGCTTTAGGAGATTTGTAGAGTGATTTTATCAAATTTACAAACACGGTACCTAAACCGAACTTTTCCAAGACTCGAAAGAGGTATGGCCATTCAACCCTATCAAAAGCCTTTTCAGTGTCGAGGGAGACTGCGACACTAGGTATTTTGTTTTTGTTAGCAAGGTGAATTATATCAAAGAACCTTCTGAGATTATTGGAGGACAATCTATTAATTATGAAGCCAGTTTGATCTGGGTTGACCAACCGGGGAAGACATGACTCCAGTCTCTTAGATAGCATCTTGGTGACCAGTTTACAATCTGTGTTAAGGAGAGAGATTGGTCTATAGGAGGCACACTTTAGCGGGTTTTTCCCTTTCTTGTGGATTACAGCAATCACTGCTTGATAGAAGGACTCTGGAAAGCAGTTGTCTTCTCTGGCTTTTTTAAGTACCTCCATAAGGTAGGGGACCAACAGCTCCCTAAATTCTTTATAGAACTCTGGAGGGAAGCCATCCTCCCCAGGAGATTTAGAAGGTAAGGATTTAACCTCTTGCACTTAGCCATCCCGGATCCGGGATCGTGAATACAGCCTCAAGCTCATTACCATAACGCAACGTTAACTATTAATGAAAATCGCAAATGAAATGAAATTAATATGCTAGCTCTCAAGCTTAGCCTTTTGTTAACAACACTGTCATCTCAGATTTTCAAAATATGCTTCTCAACCATAGGAAAACAATCATTTGTGTAACAGTAGCTAGCTAGCATAGCATTTAACGTTAGCATTAGCGTTAGCATTCAGCAGGCAACATTTTCAGAAAAACCAGAAAAGCATTCAAATAAAATCATTTACCTTTGAAGAACTTCAGATGTTTTCAATGAGGAGACTCTGTTAGATAGCAACTGTTCAGTTTTTCCTGAAAGGTTATTTGTTTAGGAGAAATCGCTCCGTTTGGTGCGTCACGTTTGGCTACCAAAAAAAAATGTTCAGTGTTCAGAATATTATATTTCAGTTTTTTATTTACCAAAAGCCTGTATAGATCTTTAGTCGGGCCTCTTTGGTAGGTTTTCTCTAGCTCTGAGATTTCAGATTCAAGGGCACTCAGTTCCGCACCATGTTTTTTCTTCAGCCCTTTAGTATAGGAAATGATCTGTCCCCTCAGATAGGCCTTCAATGTGTCCCAAAGAATGAAGCTGTCAGGAGCAGAGGGTTTGTTTGTCAAAGTAAAAATATTGATCTGCTCTTTGATGAATGCACAAAATTCAGGTTGCTTTAGGAGTGTAGAATTTAGTCTCCATCTATATGCTCCATTTACCTTGGTAGGAATGGAGATTGCTTAGTGACCATTCTCCTCTAGTATTATCAATCTGGGGAGATACTCGACATCTAACACTCTATGAAACAGTTGTGTAAAAAGTAATCTATGCGTGTGTGTGTCTTGTGTGGGTGTGAATAAAAAGAGTAGTCCCTATCCTGTGGGTGCAACTGTCTCCAGATGTCTAGTAAATTGAGATCTTTCATGAATGACATGGGGTGAGCTTGCCGGCTTTGGTAAGAAGTGAGGGTTTATCAGAAGACCTATCAAGAACTGTATCTAAGCAAAAATTAAAATCTCCTCCAACCAGTAGCCATCCTGGTGGTGCTTGAGCAACCTGAAGGAAGACATTCTGAATAAACATATGGTCATCGAAGTTAGGTGCATAAATATTCAATAGGGTCCAAGACTCTGAAAACATATGCCCCTGCACCAAAACAAACCTGCCAGAGGAATCAGAGATGGTGTTGTTGACGCAGAAGGGGATGTGTCTACTTATCAAAATTGCAGTTCCTGTTGCTTTGGAGTTAAAAGAGGATGCAAAAACTTGTCCTACCCATTCCCCCTTCAATTTCTTGTGTTCACTGGCTGTAAGATGTGTTTCTTGTAAAAACACAATGTCAGCCTTTAATTTCTTAAGGTATGTATAGACTCTTTTCCTTTTAATCTGGCTGTTAAGGCCTTTTACGTTGAATGTTACATATTTTAGTGGATTAAGCATAGGTTGGGTTTCAAATATGGAACTGAATAGAAATCTATCATGCAGATAATTAGGACATGTTTCAACTTTGGTTTGAGCACAAAAGTGACCTGTGTGTCTCTTTAGGAAGGAAACAATAAACATAGAAAAAAAATAATAATCCCACCCACCCCGATTGTCAGACTAAAACAACAATCCCAACAATCAAACATGAATACACGCTTTCCATCTTGCTCTTACTAGCTAAACCTTGGCGTAAACTAAAACCTGCGAGCTCTCTAAATTGAAAACAAACGTTGTGAGTAGATATTTATGGCTGAATATTTACTGCCCACGGTAAGGGATGCTTGAGTCTCTTTTCGAAAGATTAACATAAATGAGGGGGAAAGCAGTGGGCCTAAGCCCACTTATTGCTTCGCCCAGTAGATTTGGACTAAACCAAAATATACTCTCCTGTAAATGTAATAGAACTCACCCCGGCAAGATACGGTTAGTTGAAAATGTACAAATCAATTATAGTGACCGGGAGATACCAGCAGTTCAATCCGGATAAGAGAACACAAACGAACTGCATTTTATCCCCCAGAGAGACCGTCCTGGCTCAGACGTTGTTCAGTTCTTTGAGAAAAGTGTGCACTTCTCCCGGTGTGTTGAAGAGATGGCTTCGGCCTTTGTACTGAACTTTTATCCGCGCAGGGTGGATGAGGTAGCCGGTGATGTTCTTCTCCTTCAGTGCTTTGGCGGCAGGTCTGAACTGCTTGCGACGTCTGGCAAGATCCGCGCTCATATCCGGGAAAAGGCTGACCCTCTTTCCATCGATGGTGATGTCCCCTTTGGCTCTTGCGAGTTGCAGTATCTTCTCTCGGTCTTGGAAACGGAGGAACCTGATCAGGACGGCTCGTGGGGGCTCATCTGGCCGGAGTTTCGGCGCTGATGTTCTGTGGGCGCGTTCGATTTCCAGCGGCTTGGTGAAGTTGATTATGCCTAGGACCTCCGGGATCCATTGAGCGAAGAAAGGGACCGGGTCACGGCCCTCGCTGTCCTCTTTCAATCCCACCACACGGATATTACTACGTCTACTCTGGTTCTCCATCTGATCTACCTTGTTTTTGAGGTAGGCATTGTCCTTTTGCAGTTGTATCAAGACCTGGTCATGTCTAGCGATGGTATCTTCAACTGTGCTAATGCGCAACTCTGCCTCAGTCGTTCTCAAAAGGAGATCATTCATGGAGGATTTCAGGTCGTCAATGGAAGAATGGTGTTCAGCCGATTTCTTATCAATTTTCAGAGAAAGACCTCTTTTACCATCCTGAATTTCCCGGAGGAGAGTAGCCAGCATGTCGGCAGGCTCGCAAGAGGCTGCTGCGAGCAACAGTCTGGAACTGTCGTCTGAGTTATGAGGGCTAATGCTAATCTTGCTAGCTGTAGCGTTATTGTTATTTTGGGAATCAACAACGTTTTGGTCGTCCTTCTTGCCTCTCGGTCGGAGGTCCATGGCTCTTTGGGAAGGTAAGTACTTGACAATTTATCAGCCGATGTTAGAATATTGTTTCAACGTTGTTATTTAGGTAAAAATAGAATAGCTTTGAAGAGCTCGGTTTGTCAACGTCTGCTCAGCTCCGCGGCATCACGTGCTCCCCGTGTCAAAGGCTTTTATTGACAATTACAGGAAGTTGATGCAAAGAGTCAATATTTACAGTGTTGACCCTTCTTTTTCAAGACTTCTGCAATCTTCCCTGGCATGCCGTCAGTTAACTTCTGGGCCAAATCCTGACTGATGGCTGCCCATTCTTGCATAATCAATGCTGGAGTTTGTCTGAATTTGTTGGATTTTGTTTGTCCACCCGCCTCTTGAGGATTGACCAAGTTCTCAATCGGATTAAGGTCTGGGGAGTTTCCTGGCCATGGACCCAAAATATCGATGTTTTGTTCCCCGATCCACTTAGTTATCACTTTTGCCTTATGGCAAGGTGCTCCGTCTTGCTTCAAAAGGCATTGTTCGTCACCAAACTGTTCCAGGGTGGTTGGGAGAAGTTGCTCTCTGAAGATTTGTTGGTACCATTCTTTATTCATGGCTGTGTTCTTAGGCAAAATTGTGAGTGAGCCCACTCCCTTGGCTGAGAAGGAACCCCACACATGAATGGTCCCCACACATGATGCTTTACTGTTGGCATGACACAGTACTGATGGTAGTGCTCACCTTGTCTTCTCTGGACAAGCTTTTTTCTGGATTCCCCAAACAATCGGAAAGGGGATTCATCAGAGAAAATTACTTTTCCCCAGTCCTCAGCAGTCCAATCCCTGTACCGTTTGCAGAATATCATATCAGTCTGTCCCTGATGTTTTTCCTTGAGAGAAGTGGCTTCTTTGCTGCCCTTCTTGACTCCAGGCCATCCTCCAAAAGTCTTTGCTCACAGATGCACTCACACCTGCCTGCTGCCATTCCTGAGTAAGCTCTGTACTGATGGTGCCAGATCCCGCAGCTGAATCAACTTTAGGAGACGGTCCTGGCGCTTGGTGGACTTTCTTGGGTTCCCTGAAGCCTTCTTCACAACAATTGAACCGCTCTCCTTGAAGTTCTTGATGAGCCAATAAATGGTTGATTCAGGTGCAATCTTACTGGCAGCAATATCCTTGCCTGGGAAGACCTTTTTTGTGCAAAGCAATGATGACGGCACGTGTTTCCTTGCAAGGAACCATGGTTGACAGAGGAAGAATAATGATTCCAATCACCACCCTCCCTTTAGAAGCTTCCAGTCTGTTACTCAAACATGACAGAGTGCATGACAGAGTGATCTCCAGCCTTGTCCTCATCAACACTCACACCTGTGTTAACGAGAGAATCACTGACATGATGTCAGGTTGTCCTTTTGTGGCAGGGCTGAAATGCAGTGGAAATCTTTTTGGGGGATTCAGTTAATTTCCATGGCAAAGAGGGACTCTGTAATTCATCTGATCACTCTTCATAACATTCTGGAGTTTATGCAAATTGCCATCCATACAAACTGAGGCAGCAGACTTTGAAAATTAATATTTGTCATTCTCAAAATGTTTGGCCACGACTATGTGTGAGTGAACAATAATAATTACAATGTAACAACGAGGGGCCATGCATCAGATCTGCATCACCTTGCCAGGGTTTCCAGGAAGCTTTTGTGTGTCCCACCATGCCATCAGTGTGTTCAGTGCCAGCGGGCGCATTGTCTCCCTTCGCCGATCACTACTTAAACCTGACAAAGTAAAAATGCTCACATTTCTACATTTTAATCTCAATTGAACAAAGATGCATACATACAGGGTGTTAGGCCAGCAGCACCTTATTCATTTATGAAGGAGAGAACATGTATACAATCAGTGCTGTTCATTTTATTTGTTTACGTATTTTGTTATTTTAATGTCATCACCTGCACATTGGATTTGTTTACATATGGTTGTGTTGTTCTTACATGCACATTGCTTTACTTGTGTTGATTTTTATATGCACATTTTGATTTGCTTACTTAAGGTTGTGTTCATTAACCAGGGAAACTTTTACCTCATGGCCACATGGTGCCATCTTTAATGTTATTATTTCAATGTTAATGCACAAAGTGCACTGTGCTGCTCATTTTATTTGTTTGCTGATTTTCAATAAAACTTGCTATAATTATTTCAGTGTATCAGTTCTTTGAACATTTCCAGCACATTTTAATAATAGCACTGTTATCAGTATTATCGTGGTAATTTTGGTCACTATAATCGTGATATGAAATTTTCATACGGTTTCAGCTCAAAACAACGACTTAACTTCAAATACGTTACAAAATAATTCTCTAAAGAGGGTGAATCCTTAAAGCATAAACAATAAATAGTAGGGAGAACGTGTCATTCTGGTCCATGCCCAGTTTTACATAAAAAAACTTGTTGCAGGTGATCTAATTTATTCAGGTAAAAATGTATTTGAAAGAGCATTTTATGATCTGACAATGGTGGACTACGTTTTGGCCTTTTACATTAGATATTTGACAAGTTTCTCTGGTTTTATATATTTACTTTTTAAAGCATTTTGAACAGAACCAGCTCAATGAAAATACTCTGAATTCCCATCACTAATTTACAACTGGTAAAGGAAGTCTAAATATCATTTTATTCAACATTCTGCCTTGTAGAGACTATTCCGAGCTAGCAATGAGGAAGCAGCACTCTTCCGGGGGGATGGAACTGATTTGATTCGGCCCAAAATCAAAATTAATGACTGCCCAGAATCGGCCCACCTACATCAGGCAGTTTCCGTCTACAGGAATTTTCCGGCATTCCCCCCCCCAGAGGCGGCCCGATGCAAATTTAAATAAATGTATACAAAAACATTTTGTGTTGGAGGAAACATGCTTTGTCAGCGTGCATGTGCCTGGCCCGCCACAGGAGTCGCTACAGCGCGATGGGACAAGGACATCCCGGCCAGCCAAACCCTCCCCTAACTCAGAGGACGCTGGGCCAATTGTGCGTCTTCTCATGGGTCTCCCGGTCGGCACGGGTCTCAAACCAGCATCTGTAGCAACACAGTTTGCACTGCGATGCAGTGTCTTAGACCGCTATGCCACTCGGGAGACTCCATCCACAAAGGTTTTCAAAGGAATCAAAATACTGCACAGGGCTTTTAAAGAATTACATTTAAACGTTAATTGTATTTTTTTGATCACAGAAACAATGAGAAAATAATGAAATGTTGATTACACATGCTGCTTTATATAATTATCGGCCCGAACCCCAAGTAATATATTTGGGCAAGATGACTCGCACCGGAATCGGACAGAACTCAGTCCCGCCATCCTAGCCATAAGTACTACTGCCAAAGGCGGCTGAGACTCGGGCCACATAACATTAGCCGGGTCTGACCTACAGCCGAGCCCCCCCCGACTCTCAGCTGGAATCGGCCCAGATCCACTGTGTTAGCTGGGTTGCGTCTTTTTTACAGCAACTTCTTTCAGACTGATATCCATGGAGGAACCTTGGTAAGTCTGATATTTAGGCAAATAATTATTCCTCTAAGTGGTTAGATTAAGAGCTATCATCCTAATAACATTTTGTCCTGTGAAAAAAGTACATGGTTTAAATATAGGAATAACTGAAGTTTTCAGCCAACATGTGTATGCATATACACACATTGTACAAAACATTAGGAACACCTGCTCTTCCCATGAGACTGACCACACACACACACACACAGGTAATGAAACATGTACAGCGTGTCAAATTTGAATGTGCTCTCTCTCTCTCTCTCTCCTATGAATCAGTGTTGGGGCACAAATTGGGAAGGCTGCCTCATCACTATTAGAGCTGGCATTTGTTAATCAAGGTCAACAGACAATCAGAACAGTTTCAAACATTACTAGGCGCACAGTTTGGATTCACCAACAACACAGAGCTGATGCAACGACTTCACAACAGGATATGCTTTTGGTAACAGATTGGCATCATACAGTGCCTTAAAGTATTCACACTTTTCCACATTTTGTTGTTAGCCTGAATTTTAAAATGGAATAAATGGAGATTTTTTTTGTCACTGCCCTACACACAATACCCCATAATGAATTATGTTTTTAGACATTTTTATAAATTATTTAAAAATGAAACGCTGAAATATCTTGTAAGTATTCAACCTCTTTTTGTTATGGAAAGTTCAGAAGTAAAAATGACCTTAAGTAACACAAGTTGTGATAATAGTGTTTAAACATTGTTGAATTGGGGGGGGCCTGACATTGAATATCCCTTTGAGCATGGTGAAGTTATTGATTACACTTTGTATGTTGTAACAATACACAGTCACTACAACGTTACAGGCGTCCTTCCTAATTCTGTTGCCGGAGAGGAAGGAAACTGCTCAGGGATTTCACCATGAGATCAATGGTGACTTTAAAACAGTTAGTTCTCTCCTATCACAGCCATTAAACTGAGGATGGATCAACAACGTTGTACACTCTACATGTTGCCTTTATTTTTGTAAAGTGTTGGTCCCATGTTTCATGAGCTGAAATAAAAGATCCCCAAAATGCTCCATATGCCAACATTTCTCACAAATGTTGTGCATAAATTAGTTTACATCCCTATTAGTAAGTGTTTCTTCAAGCTAAGATAATTCATCCACCTGACAGGTGTGACATATCAAGAAACTGATGAAACAGTATGACTATCACATAGGTGCACCTTATGCTGGGGACAAAAGGCCACTCTAAAATGTGCCATTTGTCACAAGACAATGCCATAGATGCCTCAAGTTGTGAGGGAGTGTGCTGACTGCAGAAATGTCCACCAGAGCTGTTGCCAGATAATTGAATGTTAATTTCTCTACCGTAAGCCGCTTCTAACTTAATTTGAGAGATTTTGGCAGTATGTCCAACCGGCCTCACAAACGCAGACCACGTGTAACCACATCAGCCCAGGACCTCCACATCTGGTTTCTTCACTTGCGGGATCATCTAATAACAGCCACCCGGACAGTTTTTGAAACCGAAGTATTTCTGTCTGTAATAAAGCTGTTTTCTTGGGGGGAAAAAATCACTGATTGCCCGGGCTGGGTTTCTCCAGTGGGTGAGCCTGGCTCCCAAGTGGGTGGGCCTAAGTCCACCCATGGCTGTGCCCATGCCCAGTCATGTTTAAGCCATATATTGGGGCCTAGTGAAAGTATTTCTGTTGACTGATTTCCTCTTGTACTGTAATTCAGTGAAATCTTAAATTGTTGCGTTTTATATTTTTGTTCAGTTAAAATTGTATTTCATTTTCAATACATTTGAAAACATTTCTAAATGTGTTTTCACTGCCATTATGGGGTATTGTTTGTAGATTGGTGAGATTATTTTATTTAATCCATTTTGAATTCAGGCTGTAACACAACAAAATGTGGAAAAAGTCTAGGGGTATGAATACTTTCTGAAGGCACTGTATGATGCCGATCTGTTACCTGAAGCATATCCTGGTGTGAAAGTGTTTGCTTCAACTCTGTTGTTTACTGTGTTTGGCAGATGTGGTGGTTGTTAAGGTAATGTTGCAAGCAGCTGACCTTTTTGCACCTGAATATTTGATGGGTTTTTACGCTTCAACTGTGAAGCTATCTCACACACACACACACACACACACACACACACACACACACACACACACACCACTGACATTTAAATTTATATTTTCATGCGGAAGTCGATAGACAGCCCAAGTCACGTCTTCCTTGGCCCTGCAGGAATGCACTGTAGTAAATGACAATTGAATTCCCTTTAGCAAGATGACCTCTAAAGACTGCTTGAAAGGACCTTCAAGTGGGTATCTTAGTAACCCAGTCCTCATCAGTATCCACTTCAAGTTTGTGTCACTGTTACCATTAGCCCAGGGGTACGAATGTTAACCTAATAGGGATACTTATTGACTAGTACAGGCTGCTTTGACGCACAAGTAGGATATATTGAGATTAGGCAACACTCTGAGGCTTCGGTAAAACTCCAGTCCAGCAATGGAAAAATGAACAATAAAGATGCATGAAGGCACAAGCTCAGTATGGCAAACCGGAGGGAGATACAGATTTCAACAATGGGGAGATGGATAGAAGATGCAGCCAAGAGTAATACATGTTTGTTTGCAAAACTTAATTTTGCTTATTTTTTTAGGAGTGGATTTCAAAATGAGAACATTACAAGTAGATGGCATTAAAGTACGAGTGCAGATATGGTGAGTGAAAAGATCTTCCAGACAATGACTTACCACACTACAGTAGTGATTGACACACTTATCACACATTGTACATTTTACATTCTGTCAAACAGTGTTAGAAATTAGCTTTACCTGTTGTTTTGAGTAAGATTAGAAATATTCTGAAATGTGGTCACATGTAAAACTGGGAATTACCTCTGTCTGTGTGCAGGGATACTGCTGGCCAGGAACGATACCAGACCATCACCAAACAGTACTACAGACGGGCTCAGGTGGGTTCTCTATACACCAATAATCCCTGTTCAGGAATGAATAACCTGTACCAGTTTACACAATATGAAGTGTCTAGTCATGTGCTCACAATCTGTCATGATAGTCCCTCCCCTCTTGATCTTTCACTAGGGAATTCTCCTGGTGTATGACATCACAAGTTCCAGCTCCTTTCAGCACATTTTGAAGTGGGCTAGTGATGTGGATGAGGTAAGGCTAACACCTACTGATAAAACACAGCCCTCTCCATGTCATTATTTTTGTGCCCCCTTCTCCTTTTCTCGGGTTCTGTGTTTTGACTGACCTAGTATTTACATCATCTCTCATTGAACTGGTGCCTGGTCGTCTATTTCTCAACCCTGTCACACTGTTTCAGTTCGCCCCTGACAAGGTGCAGAGGGTCCTGGTGGGGAACAAGGCTGATGAGGAGCAGATGAGGAAAGTTCCTAAAGAACAAGGAAGCAAGGTTGGCCTTTATCTCACTGTTTGACTTCGCCATAACTATTTTCTTCCATACACAGTTGAACATTTTCCATCCTTAATGAGCTCTTGTTACAGCTAGCAAAAACCTATGGAATGGAATTCTTTGAGACAAGTGCCTGCACCAACTGCAACATAAATGAGGTGAGACAGGCCTTAATGAGTCAATACCTTGGATATTGAACAAAAATAGAAATGAAACATGCAACAATTTCTACGATTTTTACTGTGTTACAGTTCATAGAAGGAAATCAGTCAATTGAAATACATTCATTAGGCCCTAGTCTATGGATTTCACATGACTGGGCAGGAGCACAGCCATGGGTGGTCCTGGGAGGGCATAGTCCCAACCACTTGGGAGCCAGGCCCAGCCAATCCGAATGAGTTTTCCCCACAAAAGGGCTTTATTACAGACTGAAATACTCCTCAGTTCCATTAGCTATCTGGGTGGCAAGTCTCAGATGATCCCGCAGGTGAATAAGCCAAATGTGGAGGTCCTGGGCTGTCGGGTGGATTAATTATCTTGGTAAAGGAGGAATGCTCACTAACAGGGATGTAAACACATTTGTGCACAATATTTGAGAGAAATAAGCTTTTTGTGCGTATGGAAATGTTTTGAAATTTTACTTCCGCTCATGAAAAATGGGACCAACACTACGTTTGCGTTTTTATATTTTTGTTTAGTATATTTACGTTATGTTGGGGAACATGAGGCAATTGTGGTGATATATTTTCTTTACATCTTCTAGTCATTCATCCGGTTGACACAGCTGGTTCTGCAGGCTCACAAGAAAGAGATGAATGCGTTCCAGGGTTCCACTAATTTATACCTAGACATGACTTCTCTGTGGGGAGAGCAGGACAAAAAGGACAGTGACGCAAACTCCCCGAAGCCCTGCACATGTTAGCAGAAGGGCAAAGCTCTCAACCTGGGGGTGCTTGGTTAGAAGAATGCCCCTTTCCCTGGGACATAATGGACATTGGATTGAGTAACTTATGAAATGTGAGGGTATGTTCTATGCTTACTGAATATTGCCCTTGCTCAGATGAATGCATTATCACTTTTTGGCCTACTCACTGTTTTCATCTTCATTCATAATTTCATAGTTACTTGGCTTTTTCATGTTTATTACCCTATTCTGCAACACCTAAACTGATGGCGTGCTGAGTTAAGTAGTCCACATGTAATAAGAACATTTGCCAGCTGAGGGAATGTTGTCTGCAATACTCTGAAAGCTGCAACTCAGTTACTGGGTATACTTAAGCCTTCTCCTGTATAATTTGTGTTGCCAAAATGTTATTTTTCATATCACAAATGACTTTGCTGTCTACTTGAAATAACAAAAACTACTTAAAGTAATTTGCAAAAAATATGAATTTTTGGACTATAGTGAAAGACAATCTGAGGCTCTTGAGTGGTCCTTTTATGAGGACAGGGGAGACGGGGTGGGCAGAGGGCAAGGCTAAATTATTAATACACAGAAATAGAATAGAATCCAAGCTATCTGGAAGGGATAATTTACCTATGGAAGACTAACCCTTTACTCAGACAAGCATTAACGCAAAAACTCAATCTAAAACTGAAAATGTTCAAGTCGATCTTTGAGTATGTTGTGTGAATTTCACTGCTAATAAATACTAAGTGTTTTTCCAGGTTGAAAACCTGTAGTAAATGCCACAATGGTGCATACACATATACTATTATAAAGGGCATTTAGGGTGTCACTGATTGCTGACTGTTTTGGTGAAGTTTTTTAATCGCTGTGCTAGCAATAAGAATCTTTTTTTTGTGTGTGAAAAATAACAAATACTAATTAAAAGTCCACATTAATTTATTGGAGATCTTGTGGTTTGTTTTTGAGATTTACTAAAGGGGAGTTGAGTGAAGCCTCAGTCCTTTGAGTTGTTAAATAGAACTAGAAGATCAAGTTGGACAGTCATTAAAAAAAATATCATATACTGGGAAAGGCAGGTAATGACTTGATAAATGGCTGATGGTTAGAACCTGAGAAAGGCCCTGGAATTAGCATAAAGCTGAAGATTGTGCCCATATCATAATACATGGTTCCCTTCCTCATTATTCTCCCAGGAAAAAAAGTTGTTTGTCATGACAAACAACTGTAAATAGCTACAACCACAGTGCATTTTATTTTACATTAGATCGCTGGTAAATGTTTTGATACTGTGGAATACATTTTTACAAGATCAGATTCACAGCCGATTCTGACTAAAACCACTAGGTGTATTTGTCCTTAATACAAAAACTTGAAGGGGTGAAGATAAAAAATGGCATGTTTAATGCCTAAATGAAATTTGTATGAAACACTATTTAGTGTGCAATTAATCCTGTTATGATATTATGCTGTTTTAACAAACCATGCAAGGTATAACCACAGGTGTGATATAACATGACCCTCTTCATACCGATCTGTGCAAGTTTACAAGCTGAAATATGAGCATGTCTGTGTGTTAGAGAATTGTATGTCAGGTGGGTATACGTTTTCTGCAGAGTTACTTGACACCCAGGTAAGGTAAAATGGTAGCATATATTTCTTTGAAGTCAGATGAGCTGAAGTGGGATTAACAGACACACTGGTCCTCACTTCTGCCAGTGTGACCATAGTACAGGACCATGACGTTCATTGCTAAGACCTATGATCTGAAGTCCACAATGCTGGAGGGGGATTCAGTAGACTGTGTTCCGAAGGGCGGTTGGTCCTCATTGAGAATGTGGCATCCCTCTGAGGGACAACCACACAGGACTATAGCCAGCTCAACCTGCCCCAGAGCAAGTACCCTCACCAGCTATTTCTATTTTTTTTTCACCTTTAACCAGGTAGGCTACTTGAGAACAAGTTCTCATTTGCAACTGCGACCTGGCCAAGATAAAGCATAGCAGTTCGACACACACAACAACAGTTACACATGGAATGAACAAAACATAGTCAATAATACAGTAGAAATAAGAGTCTATATACAGTGAGTTCAAATAAGGGAGTTAAGACAATAAATAGGCCATGGTGGCGAAGTAATTACAATATGGCAATTAAACACTGGAATGGTAGATGTGCAAAAGATGGATGTGCAAGTAGAGATACTGTGGTGCAAAAGGAGCTAAATAAATAAATACAGTATGGGAATGAGGTAGGTAGATGGGTTGTATACAGATGGGCTATGTGCAGGTGCAGTGATCTGTGAGCTGCTCTGACAGCTCGCAGGTGCAGTGATCTGTGAGCTGCTCTGACAGCTGGTTCTTAAAGCTAGTGAGGGAGATGGGAATATCCAGCTTCAGTGATTTTTGCAGTTCGTTCCAGTCAGTGGCAGCAGAGAACTGGAAGGAAAGGTGACCAAAGGAGGAATTGGCTTTGGGGGTGACTAGTGAGATATACCTGCTGGAGTGGGTGCTGCTATGGTGACCAGCTGGCTGAGATAGGGCAGGGCTTTACCTAGCAGAGACTTGTAGATAACCTGTAGCCAGTGGGTTTGGCGACGAGTATGAAGCGAGGGCCAGCCAACGAGAGCGTACAGGTCGCAGTGAAGGGTAGTATATGGGGCTTTGGTGACAAAACGGATGGCACTGTGATAGACTATATCCAGTTTGCTGAGTTGAGTGTTTGAAGGCTATTTTATAGATGACATCGCCGAAGTCAAGGATCGGTAGGATGGTCAGTTTTACGAGGGTATGTTTGGCAGCATGAGTGAAGGACGCTTTGTTGCGAAAGAGGAAGCCGATTCTAGATTTAATTTTGGATTGGAGATGCTTAATGTGAGTCTGGAAGGAGAGTTTACAGTCTAGCCAGACGTATAGGTATTTGTAGTTATCCACATATTCTAAGTCAGAGCTGTCCAGAGTAGTGATGCTGGATGGGCGGGCAGGTGTGAGCAATGATTGGTTGAATAGCATGCATTTAGTTTTATTTGCGTTTAAGAGCAGTTGGAGACCACGGAAGGAGAGTTGTATGGCATTGAAGCTCGTCTGGAGGTTAAGAGTGTCCCAAGAATGGCCAGAAGTATACAGAATGGTGTCTGCGTAAAGGTGGATCAGAGAATCACCAGCAGCAAGAGCGACATCATTGAAGTATACAGAGAAGAGTTAGCCCGAGAACTGAACCCTGTGGCAGCCCCATAGAGACTGCCAGAGGTACGGACAACAGGCCCTCCGATTTGACACACTGAGCTCTATCAGAGAAGTAGTTGGTGAACCAGGCGAGGCAATCATTTGAGAAACCAAGGCTTTTGAGTCTGCCAATAAGAATGTGGTGATTGACAGAGTCAAAAGCCTTGGCCAGGTCGATGAATACAACTGCACAGTAATATCTCTTATCGATGGCAGTTATGATATCGTTAAGGACCTTGAGCGTGGCTAAGGTGCACCCATGACCAGCTCTGAAACAGATTGCATAGCGGAGAAGGTACGATATGATTCAAAATGGTCAGTAATCTGTTTGTTAACTTGACTTTCGAAGACCTTAGAGATGTAGGATAGATATAGGTCTGTAGCAGTTTGGGTCTAGAGTGTCTCCCCCTTTGAAGAGGGGAATGACTGCGGCAGCTTTCCAATCTTTGGGAATCTCAGACAATACAAGAGGTTGAACAGGCTAGTAATAGGGGTTGCAATTTCGGCAGATAATTTAAGAGGGGGTCCAGATTGTCTAGCCCGGCTGATTTGTAGGGGTCCAGGTTTTGCAGCTCTTTCAGAACATCTGCTATCTGGATATGGGTGAAGGAGAAATGGTTGTCGCTTGGGCGGGTTGCTGTGGAGGGTGCCGGGCAGTTGACCGGGGTAGGGGTAGCCAGGTGGAAAGCATGGCCAGCCGTAGAGAAATGCTTATTGAAATTCTCAATTCTAGTGGATTTGTCGGTTGTAACAGTGTCTCCTAGCTTCAGAGCAGTGGGTAGCTGGGATGAGGTGTTCTTATTGTCCATGGACTTTACAGTGTCCCAGAACTTTTGAGTTTGTACTGTGGGATGCAAATTTCTGTTTAAAAAAGCTAGCCTTAGCTTTCTTAACTTCCTATGTATATTGGTTCCTAACTTCCCTGAAAAGTTGCATATCACGGTGGCTATTCGATGCTAATGAAGAACGCCACAGTATGGTTTTTGTGCTGGTCAAGGGCAGACAGGTCTGGAGTGAACCAAGGGCTATATCTATTCCTGGTTCTACATGTTTTGAACGGGGCATGCCTATTTTAAGATGGTGAGGAAGGCACTTTTTAAAGAATAACCAGGCATCCTCTACTGTCGGGATGAGGCCAATGTCGTTCTAGCATACCCCGGCCAGGTCGATTAGAAAGGCCTGCTCGCAGAAGTGTTTTAGGGAGCGTTTGACAGTGATGAGGGGTGGTCGTTTGCTCGCAGACCCATTACGGATGCAGGCAATGAGGAAGAGATCGCTGAGATCTTGGTTGAAAACAGCAGAGGTGTATTTGGAGGGTGAGTTAGTTACAATGATATCTATGAGGGTGCCTGTGTTTACGGATTTGGGGTTATATCTGGTAGGTTCATTGATAAGTTGTGTGAGATTTGAGGGCATCAAGCTTAGATAGTTAAGCATGTCCCAGTTTAGGTCACCTAGCAGCACGAGCTCAGAAGATGGATGGGGGGCAATCAAGTCACATACGGTGTCGAGGGCACAGCTGGGGGCAGAGGGTGGTCTATAGCAAGCAGCAATGGTGAGAGACATGTTTCTGGAAAGGTTCATTTTTAGAAGTAGAAGCTCAAATTGTTTGGGTACAGACCTGGATAGTAAGACAACCTGCAGAGTTCTATATTTGCAGTAAATTGCAACACCGTCCCCTTTGGCAGTTCTATCTTGTCGGAAAATGTTAGGAATGGAAATTAAGGTTTTTGGTGGTCTTCCTAAGCCAGGATTCAGACATGGCTAGGACATCCGGATTGGTGGAGTGTGCTAGGGCAGTGAATAAAACAAACTTACGGAGGAGGCTTCTAATGTTAACATGCATGAAACCAAGGCAACAAATGAGAGAGTCTGGGGGATGGGAGTGGTAGTAGACACT
Organism: Oncorhynchus tshawytscha; assembly: GCF_018296145.1. Classification (NCBI taxonomy): domain Eukaryota; kingdom Metazoa; phylum Chordata; class Actinopteri; order Salmoniformes; family Salmonidae; genus Oncorhynchus; species Oncorhynchus tshawytscha. The sequence goes on along the minus strand of NC_056436.1, from coordinate 30,096,081 downwards.
GCGGGGCCTCGATTGACCTCTACATCACCAGAGGAGTAGGATAAGGGTATGGCTAAAGGCTAACAGAACTGGATGCCTAGTTTGTTCAGAACAGAGAGTAAAAGGAGCAGAGTTCTGGGCACGGTAGAATATATTCAAGGCATAATGTACAGACAAAGGTATAGTAGGATGTGAATACAGTGGGGGTAAACCTGTGCATATAGTGATAATGAAAGAGATATTGTCTCTAGAAATAGCATTTAAACCAGGTGATGTCACTGCGTGTGTGGGGGGTGGAACTAAATTGTTAGTTGAAGCGTGTTGAGCAGTGCTAGAGGCTCTACAGTGAAATAAAACAATAGTTACAAACCAGAACAGCAATCGACACGGCATGGTGACGTTAGGGAAAGGCATGCGTAGCCGGGTGATCATACAAGTCTACTGGGTGGCTTCAGGCAGCTAAATATGTATAGTGGCCAAAGAAATATGTCCGAAGGGCCTCTTAAGCCAGCAGTCCGATGTGCTTTAGATAGCTAGCAGGCCGCAGATTAGCGGCTGTGCGTTCAGGGGTCGTTAGCTGCTATAATTCAAGGTGGATAAAATAAAAAATAATACAAATTGAAATAAATAAATAGGTTCAGAGCTTGCGGTAGGAATCCGGAGATATCAAGACGAATAAGTCCGACTAGCTCTGGTTTGAGTCTCGCTGTACAGACTGGCGAGAGTTGTCCGGAATAAAGGTAGCTGATGACCGCTAGCAAAGGATAGCTGACTGCTAGCTAGTGGCTTCGGAATGTATTCGATGGGCCTCGTAAGCCAACAGTCTGTTGTGCTCTAGACAGCTAGCATTCAGGGGACGTTAGCTGCGAAGGTCGGAAAGTGAGAAGGTTCAGAGCTTGCGATAGGAATCCGGGGATATGGAGAGAGATGGGTCCGGTATGCTCTGGTTGAATCGCGTTGTACAAACTGGTGAGAGCTTTCCGAGCTAGAGGATAGCTGATGATCGTTAGCTGGCTAGTTTATGTTGGAGAGATTCCAGTAATCGAGGCAGACATACGTTAGTGGAAAAAGCGGGTCGACACCACATTGGGTGAGGCGGGTTGCAGGAGAGTAGTTTGAAGTAAGGGTTTAGAAAAATATAAGATATAAGAAAAATACACTGCTCAAAAAAATAAAGGGAACACTTAAACAACACAATGTAACTCCAAGTAAATCACACTTCTGTGAAATCAAACTGTCCACTTAAGAAGCAACACTGATTGACAATAAATTTCACATGCTGTTGTGCAAATGGAATAGACAACAGGTGGAAATTATAGGCAATTAGCAAGACACCCCCAATAAAGGAGTGGTTCTGCAGGTGGTGACCGCAGACCACTTCTCAGTTCCTATGCTTCCTGGCTGATGTTTTGGTCACTTTTGAATGCTGGCGGTGCTTTCACTCTAGTGGTAGCATGAGACGGAGTCTACAATCCACACAAGTGGCTCAGGTAGTGCAGCTCATCCAGGATGGCACATCAATGCGAGCTGTGGCCAGAAGGTTTGCTGTGTCTGTCAGCGTAGTGTCCAGAGCATGGAGGCGCTACCAGGAGACAGGCCAGTACATCAGAAGACGTGGAGGAGGGCAATAATCCAGCAACAGGACCGCTACCTCCGCCTTTGTGCAAGGAGGAGCACTGCCAGAGCCCTGCAGAGCCCTCCAGCAGGCCACAAATGTGCATGTGTCTGCTCAAACGGTCAGAAACAGACTCCATGAGGGTGGTATGAGGGCCCGATGTCCACAGGTGGGGGTTGTGCTTACAGCCCAACACCGTGCAGGACGTTTGGCATTTGCCAGAGAACACCAAGGTTGGCAAATTCGCCACTGGCACCCTATGCTCTTCACAGATGAAAGCAGGTTCACACTGAGCACATGTGACAGACGTGTTGTAGGGAGGTCATACAGGCATGTGGAGGCCACACACACTACTGAGCCTCATTTGACTTGTTTTAAGGACATTACATCAAAGTTGGATAAGCCTGTAGTGTGGTTTTCCACTTCAATTTTGAGTGCGACTCCAAATCCAGACCTCCATGGGTTGATATATTTGATTTCCATTGATATTTTTTGTGTGATTTTGTTGTCAGCACATTCAACTATGTAAAGAAAAAAGTATTTAATAAGAATATTTCATTCATTCAGATCTAGGATGTGTTATTTTAGTGTTGCCTTTTATTTTTTTTAGCCGTGTGTATATAAAAATATATATACATGGGACACGACAAGACGAAGGACAAATTGGTCTGACTGCTACGCCATCTTGGATCATTTTGTGGTCCTGGGTTTCCCCTGCAATTGGTTTGGCTACCAATTCATTATGCAACATCTTGGCCTGGTTATGTGGTTCAGTGAAATCCATAAAAACAACCTAATCTAGTAAAATATTCTGTTACCAGTATGAGTTAATTTAATAAATCATGAATGTCGGATGAGAATGTTAGTGTTTTACAGGAGAACTATTCAGGATCTCCCCATTTTAACTCATTGCGGTATGTGCAACCAGGAGATGGCTTCCAGCCTGGCTTCACGGTCTTTGAGAAGCGTGACGTGAATGGAACCAACACCCACCCTGTCTTCGTCTATTTGAACGACAAACTTCCCTACCCTGATGATGATGATCCACACTCCCTCACCCAGGATCCTAAATTCCTCACCTGGAGTACCATTAGCAGGCCAGACATTTTGAGAAATTCCTCATTGTGCCAGAAGGGAGAGCCCTTTAAACAGTACAGCAAAAAATGTGAAACTATCAACATGGAGCCTGAAATCCAAAGCCTGAGTCTAACCAAGACCTGAAAATGGCATTGAAATGTTTTTCTTGTGCACTACTCTTTCTGCTACACAAATGACTTCACATCTATGATGGTAGAGAGGACCTATTATGGTGTCGTCCATCCTTTTTGAGGTTTATTGAACGAGGGTAATATTCTAAAAACCTATGGGAATATTATCTGAAGCCTTGTAAATGCTCAAGTGTTTGTTGGTCATGTTTCGATAGTTTGTCTTACTCACAATGTAATGGAAAGCATCAGATATATTTTTGTTGCTCCTCTAACATATACTCCGCTATGTATTTATTTGGAAAGTGAAAATAATGTTTGACTATGCTAACTTGTTGGTTGTTTTTGGTTGTTTCCTATTATTTTGTGCCCAATAGAAACTAATGGTAAATGTGTTGTCATTTTGAAGTCACTTTTTTTTCAAATAAGAATATAATTTGTTTCTGAAATTACTTTGACATTAAAACATTTTGAGCATTACACATCTGATTTAGTAGCCTACTAGTTCATTCCCCCAAACATGCTAACCTCTTTCCATTACCAATAATAGGGGAGGTTAGATTTTTTTTTTTTTTTTTGGGGGGTGCAGTTCATGATATGACATGCCTGTGTAACTTTCTCATTCATTATTCACAATGCATTTATGATTGTGTAATCATGGTACATTAATATCCTATTCCTATTTACAATAAGTGTCTGACTTAGTGAACCCTTTCCTCGCTCTATTCCCATGCTGGCCAGCAGGTGATGCCACTGTCTCATTGAGGAAAAAGTAACATTATTGTCAAGTTGACATATAACTGTAGTTGGAATGAAGTTATTGTATTCTACTTTTATTACCCAAAAAGTATCTAATTGTTCCACCATACAGCACGTGTAGTAATCATGTTATAATTTTACATTGTCTAGTTTCACATGACATGTTATTTTAACGATTTAAAGACCTTTTGTGTTGTAGAGTAGAAATAATATATTAGTTGTACAGGTGTTGTATATCTTGTTTAGAAAGGTACTTCCAGGTAATTCCCCTGCACTGAACCACATTCATGATGATAGAGGCTGGCCTGCTATAATAGATCTGTTTCTGTGTCTACAGGCATTCGCATATGTAATGGTGCCAAGTTTCTCAACATCACACCCCCTTCATTTCTGCAGTCCCCTTGTCTACCCTGTCCATCCTGTGTCCTCACTGAACACTAGAACACCTCCAGTCATTCTTCTGATCCCCATTGTTTTAGTTCCAATAAATGGGAAGTTTTGGCAGAGCCACCCAGCAGTAGAGGAAAAAATGGACAATTGCATGTCTTCTCAAATAGTCCCCTCTACTGCTGATTGAGAGACAGTGCTGCTGAGTAATCCCCTAATGTAATTTATGTTATGGCAGTCCCTGGAGAGATCTGTGACAACAGTGAAAGGTTAGGCTACTCTTCTCTGAGAGGTAGCTATGCATTGTCTCTAAAGCCTGTGTTCTTTTGCAAGTAGAATGAGTGCCTTGACTAATGCAATATCGTAGCTCAGTCCAGCAACAACACATAGCCCCTATACCCCCATAGCCAAAATGTACAATAACTCTAGCCTATAACTCGTTATGGGAAACAGAAAGCTCATATGACACGGAAATTATTGATTGCATTTAATCAGCGGCAGGGTAGCCTAGTGGTTAGAGCGTTGTACTAGTAACCGGAAGGTTGCAAATTCAAACCCCCGAGCTGACAAGGTACAAATCTGTCGCTCTGCCCCTGAACAGGCAGTTAACCCACTGTTCCTAGGCCGTCATTGAAAATAAGAATTGGTTCTTAACTGACTTGCCTAGTTAAATAAAGTTAAAACAATTAAAATATCACATTGACTGATTTTCACAGTATTGCAGTTGAGTTCACATGCTCTATCCTAGATGGGGGATGTTTTATTTTCGAAAAGCCAATTCAAGAGCGCTACTGCAGAAACTCAACCAGGTGAGCAGAAATTGATGTTACCACAGTAACGTTTGTTTTATAGTATGAAGTCCTCTCGCGAGATTCCAGTACAGTGAGGGAGGGTGTTGGTATGATCTCATCTCTACAGCAGCTGCATAGTGCAGCGAAGCAAACCCGTAACTTTGTATCAAACTTCTACATATCTGACGAAGGCAACAGGATCATTGGGATTTTAACCGGAACGGAAACAACTGTTTAAAGCAATATACATAACGGTGTTGCTGCATTTTTACACTGACGGGTCCTGAAAAACAAAAGGGGAAAAACGCTTAGTATTGTGTTCATGCCATCCAATGGTTGACGGGGAGAGGAGAAAAGGTGAGTCGGGAAACATGCGTTTTAACGTTGGGGAACGATCCATGTCATGTGCATGATGTTTTGAGGTACATGGTCGCAAGCAACATCAGGATAGTCTCCTCAACCAATAAACATTTTAAACAGCTACATCTGACCGAATAGTATGTGTTCTATAGTAGCCTAAGTAGCCTACATTAGAGTGTGCAATCAGGGTATTTTCTTTCCCGAAATTAGGAGGGAACCAGAAAGGTTGCTTTGTGGGTTCAGAACGCGCACTCTGCGCGTGACACGAGTGGAAAATGTCAATTTTGGTCAATGCAAACCGCAATTATATCACGTTCGATGTGCATTGTTTCGGATGCAACTTGGGTTTGGTGATTTCCAGGTGGCATCGAGCAAACGGGCTTGATGTAATAGCGCTGTAATAGGTGTGTAATGCTGCAGCTTTTTGTGTAGTCCCCTCCTTAGCAAGCTATAGCCTACATCATTTTCTACCATTAATATAGTTAGTTCGGTGGGTTAATGTGGTGAGTTAATGTTGATGTTCCATTGTAAGTGACAGACCACCACTATCAACCCAAATGGTTAAACTATTGGGCATTACACATTTGAGCTACACATTTGATTTAGTATAGTAGGCTACGTGGTGAAGCAGCTTGATGGATCTTGCTATTAGCAAGGCAACAACCATTGATGTGGTTTGGACTGTCACAAGGGATAACACTATTGTCTACTCAACCACTTGGTAGAAAAACTACAGTATTGCTCAACACTGTGCACTTAGGAGAAACCCCTTCAAATGAGTAGATTCAGCTATTTCAGCCACACCCGTTGCTGACAGGTGTAAACATTTGAGCAAACAGCCATGCAATCTTTATAGACAAACATTGGCTGTAGAATGGCCTTACTGAAGAGTTTAGTGACTTTCAATGTGGCACCGTTATAGGATGCCAACTTTCAAACAAGTCCATCACATTTCTGCCCTGTAAATGCTGTTATTGTGAAGTGGAAACGTCTAGGAGCAACAACGGCTCAGCCACGAAATGGTAGCCACACATGCTCACAGAACAGGACCACCGAGTGCTGAGGTACGTACAAATCATCTGTCCTCAGTTGCAATACTCACTACTGAGTTCCAAACTGCCTCTGTGAGTAACGTCAGCACAATAACTGTCCATCGGGAGCTTCGTGAAATGGTTTTCCATGGTTGAGCAGCTGGACACAAGCATAAGATCACCCTGCGCAATGCCCAGTGTCGGCTGGAGTGGTGTAAAGTTTGCCGCCATTGGACTCTGGTGCAGTGGAAACTGGTTCTCTGGAGTGAACAATCACTCTTTACCATCTGGCAGCCCCAATGCATAGTGCCAACTGTAAAGTTTGGTGGAGGAGGAATAATGGTCTGAGGCTGTTTATCATTGTTCGGGCTAGGCCCCTTAGTTCCAGTGAAGGGAAGGCCCTTTCCTATTTCAGCATGACAAAGCCTACGTGTCCAAAGTGAGATCCATACAGAAATGGTTTGTTGAGATCAGTGTGGAAGAACTTGACTGCCCTGCACAGAGCCCTGACCTCAACCACATCGAATACCTTTGGGATGAATTGGAATGCTGACTGCGAGCCAGGCCTAATTACCCAACATCAGAGCCTGATCTCACTACCGCAGCAGTGTTCCAACATCTAATGAAAAGCCTTCCCAGAAGAGTGGAGGCTGTTATAGAAGCAAAGGGGGACTAACTCCACATTAATGCCCATGATTTTGGAATGAGATGTTCAGCAAGTGTCCACATATTTTTGGTTATGTAGTTTATTTTTGTGTGCAACCTGTGAGACATGGTAGAAATTACACTGAACAAAAATATAACCGCAACATATAAAGTGTTGGTCCCATGTTTCATGAGCTGAAATAGGTCCCAGAAATGTTCCATATTCACAAGAAATGTATTTCTCTCAAACTAATTGTGCACAAATTAATTTACATCCCTGTTAGTGAGCATTTTTCCTTTGCCAAGATAATCCATCCACCTGACAGGTGTGGCATATCAAAAAGCTGATTAAACAGCATGATCATTACACCGGTCCACTTGTGCTGGGGACAATAAAAGGCCACTCTAAAATGTGTAGTTTTGTCATACAACACAATGCCACAGATGTCTCAAGTTTTGATGGAGTGTGCAATTGGCATGCTGACTGCAGGAATGGCCACCAGAGCTATTGCCAGAGAATTGAGTGTTAATTTCGCTACCAAAGATCGCCTCCAACGTCGTTTTAGAGAATTTGGCAGTACATCCTACCGGCCTCACAACCCCATACCACATGTAACTACTCCAGCCCTCCACATCCGGCTTCTTCACCTGTGGGATCATCTGAGACCAGCCACCTGGACAGCTGATGAAACTGTGGGTTTGCACAACCAAAGAATTTTTGTACAAACGGTCTCAGGGAAGCTCATCTGTCTGTTTGTCGTCCTCACCAGGGTCTTGACCTGACTGCAGTTTGGCGTCATAACCGAATTCAGTGGGCAAACTCTCACCTTCGATGGCCACTGGCATGCTGGAGAATTGTGCACTTTACAGATGAATCCCGGTTTCATCTGTACCGGCAGATGGCAGACAGCATGTATGCCGTTGTGTGGGTGAGTGGTTTGCTGATGTCAACTTTGTGAACAGAGTGCCCCATGGTGGCGGTGATGTTATGGTATGGGCAAGTATAAGCTATGGACAACAAACACAATTGAATTTTATTGATGGCAATTTGAATGCACAGAGATAACGTGATGAGATCCTGAGGCCCATTGTCGTGCCATTCATCTCTCGCATTCATCTCATGTTTCAGCATGATAATGCACGGCCCCATGTCACAAGTATCTGTACACAATTCCTAGAAGCTGAAAATGTCCCAGTTCTTCCATGAACTGCATACTCACCAGACATATCACTCTTTTAGCATATTTGGGATGCTCTGGATCGACGTGTACAACAGCATGTTCCAGTTCCCACCAATATCCAGAAACTTCGCACAGCTATTAAAGAGGAGTGGGACAACATTCTACAGGCCACAATCAATAGCTTGATCAACTCTATGCGAAGGAGTTGTCACGCTGCATGAGGCGAATGGTGGTCACACCAGATACTGACTGGTTTTCTGATTCACGCCACTACCTTTTTTTAAAGGTATCTGTGACCAACAGATGCATATCTGTATTCCAGTCATGTGACATCCATATTTTAGGGCCTCATTTATTTATTTAAATTGGCTGACCTCCTTATATGAACTGTAACTCAGTAAAATCATAGAAATTGTTGTGTTGCGTTTATTTTTTTGTTCAGTGTACTTAGTTTCAGGGGCAATTCAAATGCCTCACTGACCAAGTAATAGGCTATTGAATAACATAAAGCTATTGGTTGAAACTTTATAAGGCAGGCAATGTTTTGGAATTGAATGAGCCCTACAGTGGCAAATCTGGATTCACTTGGACAAAGGACTTGAATTAGACCTCTATGACCGGCTGTTACTCACAGTTCCAGTAGCTGTCAGAAGGAGTCCAAATAGAGTATATTTAGCACTCATTCACTGTTTGCTCTTTTTTTGTATATCTTTGCATTTGTACTTGCTGTCCTATGCAGATAAGATATTCAGTGTTTAATTCCTCCCCTAATATTCCATCTGTATTGGTGTATGCTATTCTGTGGAAACCTGCTTGGTTATGGTGGGATGTGTCAGATACGGGGAGGAAAGAATATTGAGTTGCATAGTTGGCAAAATATTAGCATTCTTCATAAGCTTGGCTGACTGATGACTGGGATAACATCAGTCAGGTCCATAGTCATAACAATTGAAGACTTCTGTTTTGCCGCTTAATACATATTTATTTTCTTTACAAATCATCATGCCAAATCATCATGCAAACTGGACCAGTGCCTCTTATTATGGACTTTTCACTTTAAATCAATCCAGTGCTGACACTACTATGGGAAAAATAATGTTTCTATTTTAATCATCATTGATGGGCAAACCAGTCTACTTTGTGCTATAGACAAAAATATCCTTCATGGTTAACATAAGACAATAGTATAGGCTACAGTGGCTGTGAAAGTATTCACCCCCCTTTGGCATTTTTTCTATTTTGTTGCCTTAAACCCTGGAATTAAAATAGATTTTTTTGGGGGGGGTTTGTTTCATTTGATTTACACAACATATCTACCACTTTGAAGATGCAAAATATTTTCTATTGTGAAGCAAACAACGAATAAGACAGAAACTGAAAACTTGAGTGTGCATAACTATTCACCCCCCCCAAAACAATACTTTATAGAGCCACCTTTTGCAGCAATTACAGCTGCAAGTCTCATGGGGTGTGTCTCTATAAGCTTGGCACATATAGCCACTGGGATTTTTGCCCATTCTTCAAGGCAAAACTGCTCCAGCTCCTTCAAGTTGGATGGGTTCCGCTAGTGTACAGCAATCTTTAAGTCATACCACAGATTCTCAATTGGATTGAGGTCTGGGCTTTGACTAGGCCATTCAAAGACATTTCAATGTTTCCCCTTAAACCACTCAAGTGTTGATTTAGCAGTATGCCTAGGGTCATTGACCTGCTGGAAGGTGAACCTCTGTCCCAGTCTCAAATCTCTGGAAGACTGAAACAGGTTTCCCTCAAGAATTTCCCTTTTATTTAGCGCCATCTATCATTCCTTCAATTCTGACCAGTTTCCCAGTCCCTGCTGATGACAAACATCCCCACTGCATGATGCTGCCACCACCATGCTTCACTGTGGGGATGTTGTTCTCGGGGTGATGAGAGATGTTGGGTTTATGCCAGACATGGCATTTTCCCTGATGGCCAAAAAGCTCAATTTTAGTCTCATCGGATCAGAGTACCTTCTTCCATGTGTTTGGGGAGTCTCCCACATGCCTTTTGGCGAACACCTAACATGTTTGCTTATTTTTTTCGGGACACTTCAATAAATCCCAGCTCTGTGGAGTGTACGGCTTAAAGTGGTCCTATGGACAGATACTCCAATCTCAGTTGTGAAGCTTTGCAGCTCCTTCAGGGTTATCTTTTGTCTCTTTGTTGCCTCTCTGATTAATGCCTTCCTTGCCTGTTCCTTGAGTTTTGGTGGGCTGCCCTCTCTTGGCAGGTTTGTTGTGGTGCCATATTCTTTCCATTTTTTACTAACGGGTTTTATGGTGCTCTGTTCAAAGTTTCAGATATTTTTTTATAACCCAAGCCTGATATGTACTTCTCCACAACTTTGTCCCTGCCCTGTTTGGAGAGCTCCTTGGTCTTCATATTGCCGCTTGCTTGGTGGTGCCCCTTGCTTAGTGGTATTGCAGACTCTGGGGCCTTTCAGATCAGGTGTATATATACTGAGATCATGTGACACTTAGATTGCACACCGGTGGACTTTATTTACCTAATTATGTGACTTCTGAAGGTAATTGGTTGCACCAGATCTTATTTAGGGGCTTCATAGCAAAGGGGGTGAATACAAATGCACACACCACTTTTCCGTTTTTTATTATTTAGAATTTTTTGAAATAAGTATTTTTTTTTCATTTCACTTCACCAATTTGGACTATTTTGTGTATGTCCATTACATGAAATCCAAATAAAATTAAAATGACAGGTTGTAAATGCAACAAAATTGGAAAAATGCCAATAAGGGTGAATACTTTTGCAAGGCACTGTATATGCAGCTCACATCTCATCACCAGAGTATGATGACTGTAGGTCATTACTAAACTCTAAGACTCTAAGAACAGGTCAGTCATGAGGAGCATGACATCCAGCCACAGTATACGGCAGACTACAGTGAGGGACAGTAGCCAACAGCAGGGTCAGGGAGGTGGACTCCAGGGCAGGCTCTCCAGGGCAGGTATGATTTTGAGCATTGTTCAGGTTTATAAAGTGCCTTTCTGGAATGTGTTTGCTACAATTCTGAGTAGCCATTGTGAAATACTAACACTAACTGTTTGCTTTGTTGTTCATAAGAGTAAGCCTACACTCTACCAAAAATGGGTTCCAAAAGGGTTCATTGGCTATCCCCATAGGAGAACCCTTTTTGGTTCCAGGTAGAACCCATTTTTGGTTCCAGGTAGAACCCTACATGGAATCCAAAAGGGGTTCTACCTGTAACCAAGAAGGGTTCTACCTGGAACCAAAAAGTGTTCTTCTATGTGGACATTAAGTGATAATGCCGCGGCCCTTGCAGTGCAAGTGGAACACCTACTTCAAGGTCTCAGAGCGAGTGATGTCACCGATTGAAACGCTATCAGCGCGCACCCCGCTAACTAGCTAGCCATTTCACATCGGTTACCCCAGCCTAATCTCAGAAGTTAATAGGCTTGAAGTCATAAACAGCACAGCAAAGAGCTGCTGACAAACGCACGAAAGTGCTGTTTGAATGAATGCTTACGAGCCTGCTGCTGCCTTCCACTGCTCAGTCAGACTGCTCTATCAAATATCAAATCATAGACTTAATTATAACATAATAACACACAGAAATACGAGCCTTAGGTCATTAACATGGTCAAATCCGGAAACTGTCATTTCGAAAACATAATGTTTATTCTTTCAGCGAAATACGGAACCGTTCCATATTTTATCTAACAGGTGGCATCCCTAAGTCTAAATATTCCTGTTACATTGCACAACCTTTAATATTATGTCATAATTATGTACAATTCTGGCAAATTAATTACGGTCTTTGTTATGAAAAAATGGCCAGGCAGCCGACAGTGCTTTTTTCGTGAATGCACTTGTTAAATCATCACCCGTTTGGCGAAGTAGGCTGTGATTCGATGAGAAATTAACAGGCACCGCATCGATTATATGCAACGCAGGACAAGCTAGATAAACTAGTAATATCATCAACCATGTGTAGGTAACTAGTGATTATGTTAAGGTTGATTTGTTTTTTATTAGATAAGTTTAATGCTAGCTAGCAACTTACCTTGGCTTCTTGCTGCACTCGCGTAACAGGTAGTCAGCCTGCCACGCAGGCTCCTTGTGGAGTGCAATGTAAGGCAGGTGGTTAGAGTGTTGGACTAGTAACTAGAAGGTTGCAAGATCAAATCCCTGAGCTGACAAGGTAAACATCTGTCGTTCTACCCCTGAACAAGGCAGTTAACCCACCATTCCTATGCCATCATTGAAAATAAGAATGTGTTCTTAACTGACTTGTCTAGTTAAATAAAGGTTTAAAAAAATAATCGGCCACAATTGGTGTCCAAAAATGCAGATTACTGATTGTTATGAAAACTTGAAATCGGCCCTAATTAATCGTCCATTCCGATTAATCGGTCGACCTCTAGTCCTGATACAAATCTAGGGTTGCTACCCAAGCCGGCTGGTTATCAGTTCGGTTGCCAGAGACCTATGGATACAACCCAGTTGTTCGTTCTAAACGTTCCATTGCCATACTGGCTGGCAGCGTTCTTATCCCTTGCTTGCTTGCTAGCCAACGGCTCATTTACAGTCACGTTAAACAGTGTAGCCAGAATAACAACAGTAGCTGCCTTTGCATTTGTTTAAGCTGTTTTCTAGTGACATTTATTTGGATACATCCATAACAATGAGATAATGATACATCCATAACAATGAGATAATGAATCATTCATAACAATGAGCTTTCTTCACCTCGAGTAATGTGCCGCTTGTATTGACAATGTTGAATGGCTTCCCTCCTTATGTTAGTTGGTCAAGGCTGAAAACAGACATAAGAGACCCTGGGATGTGCCACTGAATGGACTGATACACCAACATATCTGGTGTCAGTACAAGGCCATCTTCTTTTCATTTCTATTCTGACTCATCACTGTGAAATAAAATAAGTGGATTGAACTTTTGGCCAACCGTCCGTAACCACAAAAGATAATGACTAGAAATATATTAACATTATGGAAACATTTGTTGGCTCCTGTTAAAATGATTAAGCAGTGTTTGTCAGACCCAAAGGCAGAAGAGTAAATTATTGGCTTGGCAATCTGTCCTCCAGTGCCCTACGATGTCACCATTGAATTGAAGGGGGATGATAAAGCTGACTGGGATGAGGATGACTGTAGTAGTGTCTCCTATTAAACTGTTGGAATGCACCGGCTTTGTCTGCTTGGGCCTACCGGGGGTATGCCAACCGATGGAAACGACGAGAGAGCTCAGTACTCACAATGGAGATGATGTAATCTCTTTCAGCTCACTGTCACAGAGTACATGCAGATGAACAAAGAAAACTGCCCCTTCGACCACGTTTGGGGAACGTCAACCTCACAAAAATGCTCTCGTCTTTTGTGGTTACACTATTATATATGTGGAGATCAAATGTTTTGCCTTGTGACGCCCCCTACTTATTCTCCTGATGAGGCAGAATGTAATGTAGTGGTGCAGGTGCAACATAGTTGATGTGCTGATTTGGGACAAGATGTCTATTCTAATCTAGCCCTCCCACAGCTGACAAATAGTCCTATTCCCTACAGAGTCAGTCCAATTCTTGTTCTGCCCTGATAGTCTGTTAGTCTGTTGCTAATGCTGATGAACTCATGTAACCTCACACTAAAGCCTTGTTCACACTGCATGCCTTAATGCTCAAATCAATTTTGTTTTTCAAGTACTTTTTGGAACACTGACTGGCCAAATGATACACAGACACGTTTCATCTTCAATGCCCTTGCTGATGGAAGGAGGTTTTCACTCAAAATCTCACGATACATGGCCCCATTCATTCTTTCCTTTACACGGATCAGTCGTCCTGGTCCCTTTGCAGATAAACAGCCCCAAAGCATGATGTTTCCACCCCCATGCTTCACAGTAGGTATGGTGTTCTTTGGATGCAACTCAGCATTCTTTGTCCTCCAAACACGACGAGTTGAGTTTTTACCAAAAAGTTATATTTTGGTTTCATCTGACCATATGACATTCTCCCAATCTTCTTCTGGATCATCCAAATGCTCTCTAGCAAACTTCAGACGGGCCTGGACATGTACTGGCTTAAGCAGGGGGACACGTCTGGCACTGCAGGATTTGAGTCCCTGGCGGCGTAGTGTGTTACTGATGGTAGGCTTTGTTACTTTGGTCCCAGCTCTCTGCAGGTCATTCACTAGGTCCCCCCGTGTGGTTCTGGGATTTTTGCTCACCGTTCTTGTGATCATTTTGACCCCACGGGGTGAGATCTTGCGTGGAGCCCCAGATTGAGGGAGATTATCAGTGGTCTTGTATGTCTTCCATTTCCTAATAATTGCTCCCACAGTTGATTTCTTCAAACCAAGCTGCTTACCTATTGCAGTCTTCCCAGCCTGGTGCAGGTCTACAATTTTGTTTCTGGTGTCCTTTGACAGCTCTTTGGTCTTGGTGGAGTTTGGAGTGTGACTGTTAGAGGTTGTGGACAGGGGTCTTTTATACTGATAACAAGTTCAAACAGGTGCCATTAATACAGGTAACGAGTGGAGGACAGAGGAGCCTCTTAAAGAAGAAGTTACAGGTCTGTGAGAGCCAGAAATCTTGCTTGTTTGTAGGTGACCAAATACTTATTTTCCACCATAATTTGCAAATAAATTAATTAAAAATCCTACAATGTGATTTTCTGGATTTTTTTTCTCATTTTGTTGTCATAGTTGAAGTGTACCTATGATGAAAATTACAGGCCTCTCTCATCTTTTTAAGTGGGAGAACTTGCACAATTGGTGGCTGACTAAATACTTTTTTGCTCCACTGTATGTGTGTGTTCAGACAGCAGTCATTTGCTGACATGGCTATGCTAGTTGTCATAGTGATGATGGGTGTGTGCACATTGGTGTAGGCTGATGATGGTGATGCTCGTGCTTCCTATCACTCAGAAGTTATGTAGCAAGCTAGGGTGACAACCAAAGTTCCCTCCATTTTTTTCAGCATTGAGCAAATTTCAGGTCTGCTGAGCGCAAACTTGAACTTTTGAAAATTCTGTGCAACATTCGGCGTGCGTTTACTGTGAACACTGAGGCTGTACCCGCTTAAAGTTACAGTGCCAAGAGGGCTACTGTGGCTATTTGATCATAATGTAGACCTACCAGAGTGGCCTACCATCAAAAACAAGAGAAACGCACCCCATAACATTTTAACATGGAAATAGCTGTTCTATCATTCAGCCTACAGTAGCAGCCTATGTGTGGTGTTCAATGCCTACATTCCATGAGACTTATCCACTTGTCCATCAGACAAGGAGGTGACTGAAAATGTTGTGTTTGATGCAAGAAACCACTTTACAAAATAAAATGCATTAATATTTACAACCATTATTACAGAGAATCAGACGAATTATGCTACGCTCTGTCTATTGGCTACTTAGCTTATTCAAGACCGTCTCAAAATACAACACTTCCCCTTTAAGACATAAACAAGCTCAAAGATGGCTAGAAATGTACACATTTTCTGCTCTTGTTGGAAGCAACCACTCCCCCATTGTTGACCCGACATGAGCTATAACTGGGCTAATAACTCACTAACTAGCAAAGAATATGAACAAATGTGCACATGTGGCTACATGCAGCTATCACTTTGATCTCAAAACAAGCGCATCTACTCGCAACCGCTCATACTGTAAACACAGTCCAGTTCAAAGTGAATGGCACAGCTTCATATGGCAATCGCTATTTGCATATAGGCCTACTGCAACTCTGATTGGTTATGGCGCACTTGTCTGTGTAGAGTACAGGCCTGATTAGTGCCTGTCAACGCAATAGAATCCTACTCCAATACGCTCTGCCAACAAGAAAATTGCTTGCACAGTTAGTTTTGCATATTAAATCTTGCGTAGTTCATTTTGTTTCAGTATATTACATTGAAAGTGGCTAATATTGCGTTGATTCGATCACAATTCCCACAGTAGAGCGAAGTGTTGATCGTGTTAACTAAAGGGGAAAACTGTCAAAAGTTGAGTGAAGTTCAACCCCGTGCTTCTCTGCGTGAGCTCACATTTATTTTTTTCTGCGCAGCAGTCCAAAGGGAGCTGAGCCCCCATGCGCAACTTAGAGGGAACATTGACGATAACAATGCCTGCCATGGACGTTTCCCATTTTTTAAAAATGTTTTGAATGTTCAAAATCATAGTGTAAGAATAAGATAAGATGGTCCAACTTTCAAAACAAGTTATTTTTGACTAGTCACAGTAGTCAACTGCTAGCTTGGTAGCTTTCTGGCACATTAACTCATTTGTTTGTAAACAATTAACTGGCTAGTTAGCTACCATGTCATGTTCTTGTCAAACTGTCAACAGAGTAGCTAGCAAGAAACAAGATATGCCAAATAACAGTCTAAATACCACTTGAGGGCAACTAAATCAGAAATGACCGTTTAGACACAAGTCGCATGGCCGGGAATCAGTTTTGTGTCTGACTTCGTAGGTGGTTTTAAATGTTGCTTGAAATATCTGATTCCATGTGGCTTTTGACTCTTCAGACTGCAGGAACAATAACAGATTTGAATCGGATATGCCAAAAAATGTGATTGTAAACATGACTTAGCCGTACCCTAACGCAAAGCCACAGTCCCACTACACCAGACAGGCTGTAATTCCCATCTCTCAGGTCCAACAAGTGCTGGAAATAATGTGTGGTGGGCAGGCATCGAGGAACAAACAACCACACAGAGAGAGAAAAAAACTGTTTGGAAAGAAAAGGTTTCCGTAATGAAATGTTGGTCCCTGAGGATGTGTTGTGTTGCTTCAGACTATTTTGCCTGACATAGTGATGATCTGTCTGGTTTTGTCTGAACATGCCAGTCAGTCTCTACACGGTATCACACTTTAAAGCCTACTCCCCCTGTCTTTTCCTCACATACTGTAGTTGACAGGGCTCTCTCTGCTACTAGCTCTCTCTGCTACTATTCATAGTCTATAAACAGAGAACAAGGCCAATGCCCCATGCTGTGTCTGCCATGCAATAGTGACATATTATCTGCCCATACGGGTCGAACAACAAAGCTGTACTGTTGTTCTGTGGACAGAAACATGAGCAGATTGGAATGTGATGTGGATTGGTCATTCCTGAATCAGGATATCAATCTGCAGACAGGTCTTGAAGAAAAAGAAGCAGCAGGGGCGCTTCAGGTATTCCAAAACAACCACAGGTGCTTTTGGAGGGAGATAGTACTAGAAAAGCAAAAGGAAAAATTATAACCACAAATAGATGCTAAGTGGCATAAAACAATCCAAGTCCAGGCACCCGTGTGGGTTTTCAAGTAAAAAAGCCTTTAATTTGTGGGATAAGCCATAATTAAAATACACTGAATGGACTTGGATTTTTTTTATGCCACTTAGCACCTATTTGTGGTTATAATCTTTTCTGCAGACACGTCTGTTCAGCTGGTCCTTCACTTTAACAGCTCAACTGTTTTTGGAACTTTCAGGAGCGTGGCATACAGTGGAATTCAAAGCTCCATAGCACCGCATGAGTTCTCCTCAGAACTTAGTGTGATGGGGGTTTCAACATATTATCTTATCAACATATTATCTTTGTTAACAACATTTTTGAAAGAGTTGCAGGTTCCCACTCCTCCCCTTTGTTTCCTGCATCCCGACCAGCAGAAATCCTACTTCATATTGCTCCAAGATTTCACATCCCCTCTGTAGTCGAAGCACATAATACGTTTCCATCCTGTGAGTTAAGTTCCTGCTCCGCTTTGGGCATGGTGGGGGTGAGGAATGAGACTGCTTGGCTCCAGTTCCTTCCTTGTCCTGTGTGAGGATGTCAGGGGCTCTTCTCTGAAACACACAAAGAGAGAGTGGGGGAAGGAATTCAATGCAATGGAATAGTCAATTTACTGTTCTCACCTGATATCTCTATGATTTCCTGACAAGGGGGGACAATTCTGTAATATTAAACGGTAGATAGCATAAACACAATCACATGTAACATGTGTTTGCATTAGTATACACATCAAAAGTGCCAATGCAAAGTTATTACATAAACCTATCAGAATTCCGAAGTCATGCCGAAAAAATAATGTTTGCGGGTGTGTCGTTATATGGAGGACCAAGCAAGGCAGCCTATTCCCTATAATGCATACTCCAACAGAAATAACTTCCAAATGTATAACTTCAAATTAAACCAAATCATTTGCATTCATGACTGCTGGTTTCAATAAAATGTTCAGCCAACTTACAAGCAAATACTTTATGAATGTATTGGTACAAATCAGCTTGCAAGGTTGCTAGCCAATTAGCCTGCTAATGTTAGCCCTACCAGTCTGCTAACATTACCTTGGCACTGCATGAGTCAGTCAGTTGCAATCAACACCTAGCTTACAGCTACATTAAAGTAAACCAGTGTTTTGGAAATGCATAACACCATCTAACAAATTATCAATAATGTTACTGGTATATGCAGTTATGTTTGCCAGCAAGCCAGCCAGCTAAAGTTAGTTATTTTAAAATGCTAGCTAGACAACCACCAAAGTCGACATAGCTAAGTAGTAAACCAGAGAACAACACCAACTAGTATAGCACAGGCAGGAACCCACAGAACACAACAACAAAAATCCAGCCAATAAAAAGTAGAGAGAGCATAGACTTACCGATTGACGGCTGAGTTCGCTACCAAAGAAAAGCCAAGGACAGAGACTCTTCAGAGGGAGAGGCCATTTCACTGGTTGAGGGAGCGTCAGCTAATCCAATAGCGATATAGTGATGTAAATCTAAAGTAGATAGATTCCAGAGGCAATAATCTAGAGGCGCATCACAGGAGATAAGGGGAAGAGTCCTACATTAAGACGTTGATTGGAGGAAGTCCCCAGTCAGATGGAAATGATCACAACAGCACAGTAACTCAGCTACTGTAGTGCGCTACTACTAATCCAAGGTTGGAAAACTCTGCTAGCCTACTTCACAGAGATAATGCGCCCCCCACGTGTAGGGAATCTGATTGGTTGTTTACATCACACCACCTCGTGATTGGTGGATTGTAGCTCACCACTGCCAACACTAGGTCTGCATGGCTAGTGGCTAATGTCAGCCAGCTCGAGCTAGCTAACGTAAAGGAGATTCTCCATATGATGGTGCATTGTGGGTCGTTTAGAAGATATCTGGAAATAAGTTCATAAATATGTAAAAATATCAAAAACATAATTATGTTTGTAGTTAACCAGATCGTGACTACAACTGAGTTAGTACGTTTTTGACCACTCTGTGTTGTTACGTTGGTGAATAAAAACTAGAGCTGACCCCAATTAGTCGATTGGCCGATTGTTTTAGTCAAGCAGTACCGTATATATTTATTTATTTTTATGGCACACGAGACACCTGTGTTATTCGCGCACACCTCAGTGAACTAATCCATTGCGGAGGCCGAGACTAATCCATTGCCGAGACCGCGGTGATGGCACAGTCCAAGAAGAAGGTGAGTGTGGCTGCACAATGCACATCTCCCTCCAGAATGCGCTCTCTTCCACCAATTTGTGCACATTCATTGTTTCATAACTTCATTGTGTAAATTGTTTGCGTTTGATTGTTAGTCTATCAATTCCCAATTACATACAGTGCCTTTGAAAGTAGGCAAATTTCTCTTGGCATTATCTAAGAGAATTCTCTTAGATATTAATCACAGCCCCATATATTCCCCCCAAGCAGACACATCGATGGCCCTGAACAAACTTTATTTGACTCTTTGTAAACTGGAAACCACATCCTGAGGCTGCATTCATTGTAGCTGGGGATTTTTAAGAAGGCTAATCTGAAAACAAGACTCCCTAAATTCTATCAGCATATTGATTGTGCTACCAGGGCTGGTAAAACCCTGGCCCTCCCCAGCCCTCCTTTCGGAAAAGCTGACCACGACTCCATTTTGTTGCTCCCTGCCTATAGACAGAGACTAAAACAGGACGCTCCCGCGCTCAAGTCTGTTCAACGCTGGTACGACCAATCTGATTCCACGCTTCAAGATTGCTTCGATCACGTGGATTGGGATATGTTCCGCATTGTGTCAAACAACAACATTGACGAATACGCTGATTCGGTGAGCGAGTTTATTAGCAAGTGCATCTGCGATGTCGTACCCACAGCAACTATTACAACATTCCCAAACCAGAAACCGTGGATTGATGGCAGCATTGGCGTGAAACTGAAAGTGCGAACCACTGCTTTTAATCAGGGCAAAGTGACCGGAAACATGACCGAATACAAACAGTGTATCTATTCCCTCCGCAAGGCAATCAAACAAGCTAAGCGCCAGTATAGAGACAAAGTAGAGTCGCAATTCAACGGCTCAGACATGAGGTATGTGGCAGGGTCTACAGTCAATCACGGATTATAAAAAGAAAACCAGCCCCGTCGCGGACCAGGATGTCTTGCTCCAAAAAATAGTGCCATTGACACGGCCCGCTACCAAATCCTGCGGACTCTCCTTCACTGGAGCCGACGTGAGTAAAACATTTAAACGTGTTAACCCTCGCAAGGCTGCAGGCCCAGATGGCATCCCCAGCCGCGTCCTCAGAGCATGCGCAGACCAGCTGGCTGGTGTGTTTATGGACATATTCAATCAATCCTTATCCCAGTCTGCTGTCCCCACATGCTTCAAGAGGGCCACCATTGTTCCTGTTCCCAAGAAAGCTAAGGTAACTGAGCTAAACGACTACCGCCGTGTAGGACTCACTTTGGGTCTCGACCCCGCCCTGTGCAACTGGGTACTGGACTTCCTGACGGGCCGCCCCCATGTGGTGAGGGTAGGTAACAACATCTCCACCCCACTAATCCTCAACACTGGGGCCCCACAAGGGTGCGTTCTGAGCACTCTCCTGTACTCCATGTTCACCCACGACTGCGTGGCCATGCACGCCTCCAACTCAATCATCAAGTTTGCAGACGACACTACAGTGGTAGGCTTGATTACCAACAACGACGAGACGGCCTACAGGGAGGTGGTGAGGGCCCTCGGAGTGTGGTGTCAGGAAAATAACCTCACACTCAACATCAACAAAACAAAGGAGAAACAGCAGAGGGAGCACCCCCCTATCCACGTCGACGGGACAGTAGTGGAGAAGGGTAGTAAGTTTTAAGTTCCTCGGCGTACACATCACGGACAAACTCAATTGGTCCACCCACACAGACAGCGTGGTGAAGAAGGCGCAGCAGCACCTCTTCAACCTCAGGAGGCTGAAGAAATTCGGCTTGTCACCAAAAGCACTCACAAACTTTTACAGATGCACAATCGAGAGCATCCTGTCGGGCTGTATCACCGCCTGGTATGGCAACTGCTCCGCCCACAACCGTAAGGCTCTCCAGAGGGTAGTGAGGTCTGCACAACGCATCACCGGGGGCAAACTACCTGCCCTCCAGGACACCTACACCACCCGATGTCACAGGAAGGCCATAAAGATGATCAAGGACAACAACTACCCGAGCCACTGCCTGTTCACCCCGCTATCATCCAGAAGGCGAGGTCAGTACAGGTGCATCAAAGCAGGGACCGAGAGACTGAAAAAAAAGCTTCTATCTCAAGCCCATCAGACAGTTAAACATCCACCACTAACATTGAGTGGCTGCTTCCAACATACTGACTCAACTCCAGCCACTTTAATAATGGAAAAATGTATGTAAAAAATGTATCACTAGCCACTTTAAACAATGCCACTTAACGTAATGTTTACATACCCTACATTACTCATCTCATATATATATATATATACTGTACTCTATACCATCTACTGCATCTTGCAATCTTTATGTAATACATGTATCACTAGCCACTTTAAACAATGCCACTTTTATATGTTTACATACCCTACATTACTCATCTCATATGTATATACTGTACTCGATACCATCTACTGCATCTTGCCTATGCCGTTCTGTACCATCACTCATTCATATAACTTTATGTACATATTCTTCATCCCTTTACACTTGTGTGTATAAGGTCGTTGTTGTGAAATTGTTAGGTTAGATTACTCGTTGGTTATTACTGCATTGTCGGAACTAGAAGCACAAGCATTTCGCTACACTTGCATTAACATCTGCTAACCATGTGTATGTGACAGATAACATTTGATTTGATTTGAATGCTGTCATCAAGGCAAAGTGTGGCTATTTGAAGAATCTCAAATATAAAATATATTTAGATTTTTCTTAACACTTTTTTGGCTACTACATGATTCTATATATAAGTTATTTCATAATTGTGATGTCTTCACTATTATTCTACAATGTAGAAAATAGTAAAATAAAGAAAAAGCCTTGAATGAGTAGGTGTTCTAAAACTTTTGACCAGTAGTGTATGTAAATAAGGTATTTTTTAAATGTATTTTTAATCCATTTGCAAAAAAATCTAAACTTGTTTTGCGTTTTTATTCACGTTTTTTTCTGTAGATTGATGAGGATAAAATGTAATTTAATCCATTTTAGAATCAGGCTGTAACGTAACAAAATGTGGAAAAAGTTTAAGGCTCTGAATACTTTCCAAATGCACTGTATATCACCAGTAGTACGTTTACCGTTAATCCGTATAATTTCTAAGATACAGTGTTTGTTTTTGTTACGGTAATGTCTGTTTAATGCATTGAATATAATATTATTCCAGTATTTTCCGTTCTCTTTGTCAGAGTGGACATGTTGTTCGCAGAGCGCACAACCAATGCTACACTTGTGAGAAACAAGTTTTGGTTGAATTCTTTCCATTTACAAGTTTTGTCAATTTTTGTTTGGAGCGCTCCTGTCAATGTTGTGTGAGGACGTGCACCTGATTACCCCTAGAAGTTGGCCTATACCTACCTGTCCTGCGAGCAAATGTTGGCATATAAATGTTCCCCTTTGGGGATCTGATAGTATTTCTGATTGTCTTAATTAACGCACCACCACTAATGAGCTGTGGAGCTTCTCAAAGTAATGTTTTATTCACCTCAAACAGCAAGCAAGCAAAGTCTGTTTTTACATACATTAAGAATGACAATATTCCTTAAATGTATTTGAAAAATCTTTCCAGCTCTCTCCCTTTTGAAAACCACTCAGCGTGAAAGGGAATAATGTCATGCTCTGATCCAGAGGAAACATCATAATATAGGCTTACCTGATTAGCTCTTATGCCTTGCGCAAATAGCCTACAGCTATTTCTGTCCCAAGCTCACTAGAGCAGGAATCTCTGAGGGCTCAGAATATTGTATACAATGTTGCAAGTTTGCAATTATGAGCTTTTGGCCAGACCAAAGTTGATAGTTACAATGTTTCAAGTTGGTTGCAGACAGGCCATACGTAGCCAATGTGATTTATAGGATATTTATTTTTATAAGGATGTTTTCTACCTGCAGGCTGCAATGTTTGTATTTGTTGGCTTTATAGGCTATTTTTTACATAGTTGGCAATAGAAGTTAAGGTTTGTATCACTCCTTGTGTACCGGCAACAGAATCTAAAAGACATTAGGACCGGGAGAAGGAGGGTCGGGAAAGGTCAAGGTTTTTTCTTCTGGTTGATATCTGGCTCCCTCTTGAGTCATTTGTGTCTTATTTCATCAAACAGTACGCTTATTAAAGCATCAGAAAAGTTCAATGCATATATAGTTGATTTTATTCATTAGGGATAGCCCCTTTTTTTTCAATTTTCACCTAAAATGACATACTAACTGCCTGTAGCTCAGGCCCTGAAGCAAGGATGTATATTATTGGTACCATTTGAAAGGAAACACTTTGAAGTAGGAAAATATAACACAATAGATCTGGTAGAAGAAAATACAAAGGAAAAACAATTTTTTTTCCTACCACCATCTTTGAAATGCAGCAGAAAGGTCCCACTTCTAGCCATCACTCTGGTTGTAATTCCGATGGTGTCCACAAGATGGCAGCAGTGTATGTGCAAAGTTTCAGACGGATACCTTGAAGTATGAGCAAACTACATGCGTGTGAAGTCACCCAGGTACATTTGGGCAAATTGTGAATTTTTATTTTACCTTTATTTAACTAGGCAAGTCAATAAAGAACAAATTCTTACTTTCAATGACGGCCTAGGAACAGTAGGTTAACTGCCTGTTCAGGGGCAGAACGACAGATTTGTACCTTGTCAGCTGGGGGGTTTGAACTTGCAACCTTCCGGTTACTTTTTCTGCAAGAATATCGTCAAATCTGTATACTTGGACTTTTCCAGTATTAGTAGCCATATTATAAGTTCAACATTTGCAAAACAACCAGTTTTCATAATTTCATAACTCTGAATATTCTTATAATTTTTGTCCAAAAGGAAATGGCATGCTGTCGCACAAGGTTAGCAGCTACATTTTGCGATAGATACAGGGTTTCCGGATACTCCCGTAAAGCCCAGCTCATTGGCTATCTAGCTAGCTTTGTTTGACCCCGGTTGGTTTATTTGACATGCCATGAAGGCATCACTCTCTGACCAAATTTGGTGTCTTATAGGATATACTACACCCCTAATGATATAGTGAAGTCTGGTTGCATTCTAGGATCTCTGAGGAATACATACGAATGTGATTTGACTGGTTGAAACAACGTTTAGGGTTAGATTTTCACAGATTCCTTTCTTTGCAAATTGAACGAGTGGAAATACAAAATCGGCCGTGCATGCTATATATATGAAAAATAATTGTATCTACCAAAACGACACTTCATGTCATCTCTGGTACCCTTTGGATGATAAATAAGAGCAAGATTTCAGAATTTAAGTACACATTTCACCTTCAGAGGTGAATTTATCAAACATAGAATGGCACTTTTTTCGCGGTAATAGCTACTGTAAATTGGACAGTGCAGTTATGTTAAGAAGAATTTAAGCCTTCAGCCGATATAAGACTCTTATATGTACCGACATTTGTTGTTTCTCTAAAATCTGTGATCGTGACACAAGGCGCTGCATGATTTACAACTGTCCCGTTGACGGTACGCCTATCCCTACAAAGTTTTAAATGCCTAGGGCAGCGTTTCTTAAAAGTGGGTCGCAGACCTTTTAATGGTGGGTCGCCACGTAAATGTATAATAATTTAATTAATTGCTGGAATTGATTTGGCCAAGTGCAACTGCGCTCTCAGTTCAGTGCACTCTGCTTAGCAGTGGTCTCTGCTCAGTTTGGTAGCTGTGGGAGAGGTAGAGGGAGATGCCTGTGTGCTTCGCGGTTTAACGGATATTTTTTCTGCAGTTACTTGAAGATCCCTCTGTGACCCACACGCTGCAGCGCTGTCGTTCAAACCACTAATTTGTTATTTCCACTCGCCATCACTCACCACTGTCATGAAATAGACTCATGCTAGCCACAAGTTCTGACTGAGGTCAATCGTCATGAAACGCAAATACAATGATGACTTTCTGTCTCTTTCATACAAACTGAGAAATAACAAGGAGCGCACACAATGTGTTTTGTTTGGGGAAGTGCTTACTAATGAGTCTCTCAAAAACAAACAAATTAATAAAATGACACGTCCTGACCTAATCTTCCAGGCACAACATGACGGTAAACCAGGGAGTTATTTCAGAACAGGGCAGAATGCTTCAGGAAACAGTGCTTCCACAGTGGAAAAGTAAGTCGGCTAGCAAGGCATTGTTGTCATTTTATAACAGTTACAAGGCCAGGCGATTGTTGTCATTTTATAAGCAGAAATAAGGGAGTACTATCTCTCATAGTAGTACATGTGAGTTTCTCTTTCAAACAATCCCCTGGCCTTGTAACGTTACACAGCTAATAGCTAACGTTAGCCAAAGCAAGCTAGCTAGCTACTGATAGTGCAAACCTAAGAAACAGTACAGATGAAGATGAAAAATGATCAGGCCTACTCTACATTAAACTGTAGAAATTATTGTTGAGAACAAGTCTAGGTTGGAACTGTTGCTATTAAAATACAAGTAATCAATTTTATTCTGAACTGGAATAAACTGATTGAAGCAAGATGCTTCACACACACACAGTTCTGGGTTGCTCATCTACAGCAGGAAGCGGTCTCCTGCCTGACTTAGAAAGCAGTAGATGTTCTGATCCAATTTGGGAAGTCAGGGTTCTCAAGTACAGAAAGAGTCTCAATGCTGAGCATGACCTCAGAGTTGCACTGTCAAAAACTGAGCCCAGAATAGACATGCTTGTTGAAAACTTCAACCAGCCGCACACCTCTCATTAGGAATGTGTGTGTGTGTTTTCTGGTCTAAATCTGTGTGATGTGATCAATCAGTTTATTCCAGTTCAGAATAAAAACATATGTATTGTATTTTAATAGCAACAGTTCCTACCTAGACTTTCTTTCAACAATAATTTATACAGTAAGATGTACAGTAGGCCTGATCATTTTTCATCTGTACTGTTACTGAGTGTTGCATGATCAAAAAGCCTGTGTGTGTTCTGTTATTCATCTCTGTGATGTGATCAATCCGTTTTTTCCAGTTCAGAATGAAAATTATATATTGTATTTTAACAGCAACAGTTCCAACCTAGACAGAAATATAAGAGTGTTTTTAATGGGGGAAATAAGCATGAAAAGATATTTATGGGTAACCCTTTTTTTTAGCCATAAGGGCAATTAAGTGTACTGATATTTACGTATAGTTGCATATTTTCCTAAGCTTGGGTCCCAGGAAAACACAGAATTTCTCATTTGGGTGCCAGGCCGAAAAGGTTTAAGAACCCCTGTCTATATATAGAAAAATACATGACCAATCGATTGGTCAGACGACTTTCGGTTGACTTAGATTTTTTGGGATCGTGGACAGCCCTAGTAAAAACTCATGCGTCCCACCCTTCAAGGATCACCCCTCTCTTTCTGTGTTACTTTTTCACTTTTGTGGTTGACAGTGACTCAACCTCATAGATTAGGAGTAGTAGAAATTGGTAACACATGAGTGCCTTGCCTACTTTCTGACTAGATAAACTCATAGGGAGTGAGTGGGACAGCTTAACTGCTGGAGAGAGACACTTTCCATCTGTCCCTAGGTGGAGAGAGCAGATTGGGCCCAACCAATAACAAACATGACTGCTGCTTTTCCAGGCTTTCCTCCCAGCCTGTTTCCTGTGTATTTCATTTATGTATTTCTGGGTACCTTGGCTACAGCTTTGCTGCTGGAATGAGATACATACATCAACTCCCCAAATCCAAAGCTGCTGGATGGAGGCCTACTTGGAAGCTCATCCTCTCAGCAATAAATAGCAATACACTTTTGACAGATTTGGTCTGTTTTTTTATGATGTTGCTCTTGAAGCCAAGGACAAGGAGCTAGACTATTAGACTAACTCTAGATCTGATCTATGGAAATGCCAATTGAAACGGTGGCACTGTGTCTCATATCTAAATAGGGGTGTACCATGATATTCTCCCTTTGTTACGGTAACAAGTGCTGAGTTGAAGGGTGGTCATCTGCTACAATACATTACCTAAGGAGGGACTGCATGGCAAAGAGGTGTGCAGTCTGCAGTGCAAGGTATCACATAAAAGCCTGCCTGCCATTATTGCTCAATTAGAGGCAGGGAGGATCCTTTGTGATGTGGGCCTTTTATGGCTGGTGGAATAGTTTTTATGTGGGGTGGCTCCCTGCCTTGAATGCTAATTAGCAGAAGTCACAAGGGATCAAGTACTGTTGGAATCAAAACCCCCTGCACCTGCACACCATGGCCTCTCACCCTTCTGCTCCATTTGGTTCCCTGTAAACAACACGGATAACCTTAACTTTGATATGTTGTTAGTTAACCACTGCAGACGTCACTATGTCTGCAGTGAACCAGGTTGACGCTCCCACCACAGCTCTGATGCAATGTGTGTGTGTGTGTGTGTGTGTGTGTGTGTGTGTGTGTGTGACACTCCTGTTATTGTACAAATGCAAATTAAGGATCACACAGAGCTCAAACCTCAGCATGTTTTTTCCTTCAAGACTTCTGGGGATTCTGAGCCTTGATTAGAGCGAGGTGGGGGTATGAGTGGGGCGTGTTAATTGCATTCCGCTTTTTCCTGAGTCCCTTGAACCAAGACTACAATGGAAAAATTGGAACAACTGTTACACGTTGTCAGCCCAATAAAGTATATGCTAATCTGTAGGCCTTTTGGTGTTTTTGTCTGTGAATGAGTTCTCTGTATTTTTCAGTTTCTTTTTGATGGGTATAGGGAAGCGCTCCACCCTAGGTCTTGTGTAGATAGATCAGTTCTGGCTTGTATGGAAATTATTTTTGATCAGCACTGTTCCAGAGTTGTCTACAGTGTGAGCTACAGTGTAGTGTGTGTGCTAGAGGTCGATCGATTATGATTTTTCAACGCCGATACCAATTATTGGGGGACCAAAAAAAGCCGATACCGATTAATCGGATGATTTTTATATACAGTATATATATTTGTAATAATGACAATTACAACAATATTGAATGAACACTTTTATTTTAACTTTATATAATACATAAATAAAATCAGTTTTGTCTCAAATAAATAATGAAACATGTTCAATTTGGTTTAAATAAGGCAAAAACAGTGTTAGAGAAGAAAGTAAAAGTGCAATATGTGACATGTAAAAAAGCTAACGTTTAAGTTCCTTGCTCAGAACATAAGAATATATGAAAGCTAGTGGTTCCTTTTAACATAAGTCTTCAATATTCCCAGTTTTTATTTTTTGTATTTTTTTATTTCACCTTTATTTAACCAGGTAGGCTAGTTGAGAACAAGTTCTCATTTGCAACTGCGACCTGGCCAAGATAAAGCTTTTAAAGCAATTCGACACATAGAACAACACAGAGTTACACATGGAATAAACAAAACATTCAGTCAATAATACAGTAGAACAAAAGAAGACAAAAAGTCTATATACAGTGAGTGCAAATGAGGTAAGTTAAGGAAATAAATAGGCCATGGTGGCGAAGTAATTACAATATAGCAATTAAACACTGGAATAGTAGATCGGCAGAAGATGAATGTGCAGGTAGAGATACTGGGGTGCAAAGGAGCAAAATAAATAAATAAATACCAGTATGGGGATGAGGTAGGTAGATAGATGAGCTGTTTACAGATAGGCTAAGTACAGGTGCAGTGATCTGTAAAATGCTCTGACAGCTGGTGCTTAAAGCTAGTGAGGGAGATGTGAGTCTCCAGCTTCAGAGATTTTTGCAATTCGTTCCAGTCATGGGCAGCAGAGAACTGGAAGGATAGACAACCAAAGGAGGAATTGGCTTTGGGGGGTGACCAGTGCTATATACCTGCTGGAGCGTGTGCTACGAGTGGGTGCTGCTATGGTGACCAGTGAGTTGAGATAAGGTGGGGCTTTACCTAGCAAAGACTTGTAGATAACCTGTAGCCAGTGGGTTTGGCGACGAGTATGAAGCGAGGGCCAACCAATGAGAGCGTACAGGTCACAATGGTGGGTAGTGTATGGGGCTTTGGTGACAAAACGGATGGCACTGTGATAGACTGCATCCAGTTTGTTGAGTAGCGTGTTGGAGGCTATTTTACAGATGACATCACCGAAGTCGAGGATCGGTAGGATGGTCAGTTTTACGAGGATATGTTTGGCAGCACGAGTGAAGGATGCTTTGTTGCGATATAGGAAGCTGATTCTAGATTTAATTTTGGATTGGAGATGCTTAATGTGAGTCTGGAAGGAGAGTTTACAGTCTAACCACGTATTCCAAGTCAGAGCAGTCCAGAGTAGTGATGCTGGACGGGCGAGCAGGTGATGGCAGCGATCGATTGAAAAGCATGTATTTAGTTTTACTTGCGTTTAAGAGCAGTTGGAGGCCACGGAAGGAGAGTTGTATGGCATTGAAGATCGTCTGGAGGTTAGTTAACACAGTGTCCAAGGAGGGGCCAGAAGTATACAGAATGGTGTCGTCTGCATAGAGGTGGATCAGAGAATCACCAGCAGCAAGAGCAACATCATTGATGTATACAGAGAAGAGAGTCGGCCCGAGATTTGAACCCTGTGGCACACCCATAGAGACTGTCAGAGGTCCAGACAACAGGCCCTCCGATTTGACACACTGAACTCTATCGGAGAAGTAGTTGGTAAACCAGGCTAGCCAATCATTTGAGAAACCAAGGCTGTCGAGTCTGCCATTAAGAATGTTGTGATTGACAGAGTCGAAAGCCTTGGCCAGGTCGATGAATACGGCTGCAAAGTAATGTCTCTTATCGATGGCGGTTATGATGTAGTTTAGAACCTTGAGCGTGGCTGAGGTGCACCCATGAACAGCTCAGAAACCAGATTGCATAGCGGAGAAGGTATGGTGGGATTTGAAATGGTCAGTAATCTGTTAAGAAGTTTTAGGTTGTAGTTATAGGAATTATAGTACTATTTCTCTCTATACCATTTGTATTTCATATACCTTCATATACCTTTGTTCTTATAGACATTATAGTATTGCCAGCCTAATCTCGGGAGTTGATCGGCTTGAAGTCATAAACAGCGCTGTGCTTCAAGCATTGCGAAGAGCTGCTGGTAAACGCAGTAAAGTGCTGTTTGACTGAATGCTTACGAGCTTGCTGCTGCCTTCCACTGCTCAGTCAGACTGCTCTATCAAATATCAAATCATAGACTTAATTATAATATAATAAACACACAGAATTACGAGCCTTAGGTCATTAATATGGTCAAAACCAGAAACTATCATTTAGAAATCAAAACGTTTATTCTTTCAGTGAAATACAAAACCGTTCTGTATTTTATCTAACTGGTGGCAACCCTATGTCTAAATATTGCTGTTACATTGCATAACCTTCAATGTTATGTCATAATTATGTAAAATTCTGGCAAATTAATTACGGTCTTTGTTAGGAAGAAATGGTCTTCACACAGTTCGCGACGAACCAGGAGGCCCAAACTGCTGCATATACCCTGACTCTAATTGTACTGAACGCAAGAGAAGCGGCACAATTTCCCTAGTTAATATTGCCTGCTTACATTAATTTATTTTAGCTAAATATGCAGGTTTAAAGAAAGGCATTGATGTTCATTGTTAGGTTCATTGGTGCAATGATTGTGCTTTTTTTCACGAATACGCTTTTGTGAAATGATCACCCGTTTGGCGAAGTAGGCTGCGATTCGATGATAAATTAACAGGCACCGCATTGATTATATGCAACGCAGGACAAGCTAGTTAAACTAGTAGATTGCAGATTACCGATTGTTATGAAAACTTGAAATCGGCCCCAATTAATCGGCCATGCCAATTAATCGGTCAACCTCTAGTGTGTGCAGTACAGGTCAGCAGCAGCGCACCATGCAGGTTTGACATTTGTAATTTAGCATGGCTATCGTTATGCAATGCTGCCTGAATGAATGCTGCACAAATGACACTGAATGAATTGATTAACTCTGAGGCTTTATTGTACATAATAGGAGCAAAAGTGAATCAAGCCAGAACTGGAACCATGGTCAAATAAATAACTGGAAATAATTCACATGCAAAGGAAATGTTGGTAATCAAGCCTACCACAAGCCTACGTGCTTCCTTCACGTGGACTGGGAGATGTTTCGTATTGCGTCAGACAACAACATTGACGAATACGCTGATTCGGTGTGCGAGTTCATTAGAACGTGCGTTGAAGATGTCGTTCCCATAGCAACGATTAAAACATTCCCTAACCAGAAACCTTGGATTGATGGCAGCATTCGTGTGAAACTGAAGGCGCGAACCACTGCTTTTAATCAGGGCAAGGTGTCTGGTAACATGACTGAATACAAACAGTGCAGCTATTCCCTCCGCAAGGCTATCAAACAAGCTAAGCGCCAGTACAGAGACAAAGTAGAATCTCAATTCAACGGCTCAGACACAAGAGGCATGTGGCAGGGTCTACAGTCAATCACGGACTACAGGAAGAAACCCAGCCCAGTCACGGACCAGGATGTCTTGCTCCCAGGCAGACTAAATAACTTTTTGCCCGCTTTGAGGACAATACAGTGCCACTGACACGGCCTGCAACGAAAACATGCGGTCTCTCCTTCACTGCAGCCGAAGTGAGTAAGACATTTAAACGTGTTAACCCTCGCAAGGCTGCAGGCCCAGACGGCATCCCCAGCCGCGCCCTCAGAGCATGCGCAGACCAGCTGGCCGGTGTGTTTACGGACATATTCAATCAATCCCTATACCAGTCTGCTGTTCCCACATGCTTCAAGAGGGCCACCATTGTTCCTGTTCCCAAGAAAGCTAAGGTAACTGAGCTAAACGACTACCGCCCCGTAGCACTCACATCCGTCATCATGAAGTGCTTTGAGAGACTAGTCAAGGACCATATCACCTCCACCCTACCTGACACCCTAGACCCACTCCAATTTGCTTACCGCCCAAATAGGTCCACAGACGATGCAATCTCAACCACACTGCACACTGCCCTAACCCATCTGGACAAGAGGAATACCTATGTGAGAATGCTGTTCATCGACTACAGCTCGGCATTCAACACCATAGTACCCTCCAAGCTCGTCATCAAGCTCGAGACCCTGGGTCTCGACCCCGCCCTGTGCAACTGGGTTCTGGACTTCCTGACGGGCCGCCCCCAGGTGGTGAGGGTAGGCAACAACATCTCCTCCCCGCTGATCCTCAACACTGGGGCCCCACAAGGGTGCTTTCTGAGTCCTCTCCTGTACTCCCTGTTCACCCACGACTGCGTGGCCATGCACGCCTCCAACTCAATCATCAAGTTTGCGGACGACACAACAGTGGTAGGCTTGATTACCAACAACGACGAGACGGCCTACAGGGAGGAGGTGAGGGCCCTCGGAGTGTGGTGTCAGGAAAATAACCTCACACTCAACGTCAACAAAACTAAGGAGATGATTGTGGACTTCAGGAAACAGCAGAGGGAACACCCCCATCCACATCGATGGAACAGTAGTGGAGAGGGTAGCAAGTTTTAAGTTCCTCAGCATACACATCACAGACAAACTGAATTGGTCCACTCACACAGACAGCATCGTGAGGAAGGCGCAGCAGCGCCTCTTCAACCTCAGGAGGCTGAAGAAATTCGGCTTGTCACCAAAAGCACTCACAAACTTCTACAGATGCACAATCGAGAGCATCCTGGCGGGCTGTATCACCGCCTGGTATGGCAACTGCACCGCGCTCAACCGTAAGGCTCTCCAGAGGGTAGTGAGGTCTGCACAACGCATCACCGGGGGCAAACTACCTGCCCTCCAGGACACCTACACCACCCGATGCTACAGGAAGGCCATAAAGATCATCAAGGACATCAACCACCCGAGCCACTGCCTGTTCACCCCGCTATCATCCAGAAGGCAAGGTCAGTACAGGTGCATCAAAGCTGGGGCCGAGAGACTGAAAAACAGCTTCTATCTCAAGGCCATCAGACTGTTAAACAGCCACCACTAACATTGAGTGGCTGCTGCCAACACACTGACACTGACTCAACTCCAGCCACTTTAATAATGGGAATTGATGGGAAATGATGTAAATATATCACTAGCCACTTTAAACAATGCTACCTTATATAATGTTACTTAACCTACATTATTCATCTCATATGCATACGTATATACTGTACTCTATATCATCGACTGTATCCTTATGTAATACATGTATCACTAGCCACTTTAACTATGCCACTTTGTTTACATACTCATCTCATATGTATATACTGTACTCGAATACCATCTACTGTATCTTGCCTATGCTGCTCTGTACCATCACTCATTCATATATCCTTATGTACATATTCTTTATCCCCTTACACTGTGTATAAGACAGTAGTTTTTTTTTTGGAATTGTTAGTTAGATTACTTGTTCGTTATTACTGCATTGTCGGAACTAGAAGCACAAGCATTTCGCTACACTCGCATTAACATCTGCTAACCATGTGTATGTGACAAATAACATTTGATTTGATTTGATTTGATTTGATTTGGTATATAAGACTAATATAATACAGTGTGATATGTTGATCCTACATACACTATATATACAACAGTATGGGGACACCCCTTCAAATTAGTAGATTCGGCTATTTCAGCCACACCCGTTGCTGACAGGTGTATAACATGAAGTGAACAGCCATGCAATCTCCATAGACAAACATTGGCAGTAAAATGGCCTTACTGAAGAGCTCAGTGACATTCAACATGGCACTACTGTCATAGGATGCCACCTTGCCAACAAGTCAGTTGGTCAAATTTCTGCACTGCTAGAGCTTCCCCAGTCAACTGTAATTACTTTTATTGTGAAGTGGAAACGTCTAGGAGCAACAACGGCTCAGCCACAAAGTGGTAGGCCACGCAAGCTCACAGAATAGGACCGCCGAGTCGGTAACACTACCGAGTTCCTAACTGCCTTTGGAAGCAATGTCAGCACAGTAACTGTTTGTTGGGAGTTTCATGAAATGGGTTTCCATGGCCGAGCAGCTGCACACAAGCCTAAGATCACCATGCGCAAAGCCAAGCGTCGGCTGGAGTGGTGTAAAGCTCAGCGCCATTGGACTCTGGAGCAGTGGAAACGCATTCTCTGGAGTGATGAATCACGATTCACCATCAGGCAGTCTGATGGACAAATCTGGGATTGGCTGGTGCCAGTAGAAAACTACCTGCCCCAATGCATAGTCCCAACTGTAAAGTTTGGTAGAGGAGGAATAATGGTCTGATGCTATTTTTTATGGTTCGGCCAAGGTCCCTTAGTTCCAGTGAAGGGAGATCTTAATGCTACAGCATACAGTGGCATTCTAGACAATTCTGTGCTTTCAACTTTGTGGCAACAGTTTGGGGAAGGCCCTTTCCTGTTTCAGCATGATATTGCAGAAAGGGTTTGTTGAGATCGGTTTGGAAGAACTTGACTGGCCTGCACAGAACCCTGATCTCAACACCTTCGAACACCTTTGGGATGAATTGGAATGCAGACTGCGAGCCAGGCCTAATCGTCCAACATCAGTGCCCGACATCACTAATGCTCTGGTGGCTGAATGGAATTAAGTCCCCGAAGCAATGTTCCAACATCTAGTGGAAAGCCTTCCCAGAAGACTGGAGGCTGTTATAGCAGCAAAGTGGGGACCAACTCCATATTAATGCCCATGATTTTGGAATGAGATGTTCGACAAGCAAGTGTATACAACCATTTTGGCCATGTAGTGTATTTTACTTCACATTGCAGCATTTTCATGCTGTGTGAATCTGCAATAAGGTGCCCACATTCTGTTAGATCTAGCTCATTGACTGAGCCAGCTTTCTGTGTGCTGTTTGATTATATACTGTCAGCTGGGCTCCTCAGTGTGGTGATCCAGTGTTTCTCCTCCCCTTCATCATAGCCTGGGACTCTTAACAGCAACATATTTATCCTGTAGTCAGCACCTGCAGGCAGCTAGGACTTGATGTTCCTAAAATTATGACATGGCCTTGCAGAACATTAGAGTTATAGTAGCCCTTACTCTTCTATGAGATTTGAATGGATAAGACCCCTTACTGTTAATCCACAGTCGTTCGATGGGTTAATTAAAAGTACTCATCTTTTCCAGAACACATCGTCTTGTGTGGTAGAGAAGCAATTAGTGTATGGGAGCAGCAGAGCAGCTATTTGGCGGTGTGAGGGGATATTAATGAGGCTTTCACCTTGACATCTGTGTTACCGGGGAAAAGGTGTCTCACGGTGCTGCTGCGTCAGGCTTTCTAAATGACATGTATCTTAATGATCCTCATACACATGCTATTACTCTGTTATTATTCTAGAAAAACCACAGAGTTTGTGGCACAATAACCGTATAATCATGTAACCGACGATTATGGATGAAGACCTTCATGAAATAAAATAACCGTCATAACTGTTTAAAACTATTTTCATTATTTGTATTTTTTGTAGGGCTGTCCCCGACAAAAAAAAACATCTTGGTCGACCAAGAGTCGTCTATTCTTTCGACCAATTGATTGGTTGAAATGTTTAAATTTGTATTTTTCCATGTATAGAAACATCCTATGTGTTTTAATCAAACACACTACAGTATAATTTGTCCTATTTAGCTAGCTTGCTGTTGCTAGCTAATTTGTCCTGGGATATAAACATAGAGTTATTTTACTTGAAATGCACAAGGACCTCTACTCCGACAATTAATCCACACATAAAATGGCCAACCGAATCGTTTCTAGTCATCTCTCCTCCTTCCAGGCTTTTTCATCTTTAAATTTATATGGTGATCGCATCTAAACTGTCATTGAAAAACAAAGTATAGTTCCACTAAGCGCAAACCAGATGGGATGGCGTATCGCTGCAGAATGCTGTGTTAGCTATGTTGGTTAAGTGTGCCTTGAATTGTAAATAAATCATAGACAGTGTCAACAGCAAAGCACCCCCACACCATCACATCTCCTCGAGACTGCCAGAGGTCCGGACACCCCATAGAGACTGCCAGAGGTCCGGACAGCAGACCCTCCGATTTGACACACTGAACTCTATCAGAGAAGTAGTTGGTGAACCAGGCGAGGCAATTATTTGAGAAACCAAGGCTGTCGAGTCTGCCGATGAGGATGTGGTGATTGACAGAGTCGAAAGCCTTGGCCAGATCAATGAATACGGCTGCACAGTAATGTTTCTTATCGATGGCGGTTAAGATATCGTTTAGGACCTTGAGCGTGGCTGAGGTGCACCCATGACCAGCTCTGAAACCAGATTGCATAGCAGAGAAGGTATGGTGAGATTCGAAATGGTCGGTAATCTGTTTGTTGACTTGGCTTTCGAAGACCTTAGAAAGGCACGGTAGGATAGATATAGGTCTGTAGCAGTTTGGGTCAAGAGTGTCCCCCCCTTTGAAGAGGGGGATGACCGCAGCTGCTTTCCAATCTTTGGGAATCTCAGACGACACAAAAGAGAGGTTGAACAGGCTAGTTATGCGAGTGCAGCATCAAAATGACCTCATGGCTGCAAGGAGGGAAGGTAAGTAGCTAGCTAGCATTAAACTTATCTTATAAAAAGCAATCAATTTTCACATGATCACCAGTTACCTACACATGGTTGATGATATTACTTGGTTAACTAGCTTGTCCTGCATTGCATATAATCAAAGCGGTGCCTGTTAATTTGCCATCGAATCACAGCCTTCTTCAACTTCGCCAAACGGGTGATGATTTAACAAAAGCACATTCGCAAAAAAAGCACAATCGTTGCAGAAATGTAACTAACCATGAACGTCAATGCCTTTCTTAAAATCAATACACAGAAGTGTATATTTTTAAAACTGCATATTTAGTTCAAATAAATGCATGTTAGCAGGCAATATTAACTAGGGAAATCTCTTGCATTCTGTGCAAGCAGAGTCAGGGTATATGCAGCAGTTTGGGCCGCCTGGCTCATTGCGAACTGTGTGAAGACCATTTCTTCCTAACAAAGACCGTAATTAGTTTGCCAGAATTACATAATTATGACATAACATTGAAGGTTGTGCAATGTAACAGCAATATTTAGACTTAGGGATGTCACCTGTTCTATAAAATATGGAATGGTTCCGTATTTCACTGAAAGAATAAATGTTTTGTTTTTTAAATGATAGTTTCCAGTTTTGACCATATTTGACCTAAGGCTTGTATTTCTCTGTGTTTATTATGATTAAGTCTATGATTTGATATTTGATAGAGCAGTCTGACTGAGCAGTGGAAGGCAGCAGCACGCTCGTAAGCATTCATTCAAACAGCACTTTACTGCGTTTGTGAACAGCTCTTAGCAATGCTTGATGCATAGCGCTGTTTATGACTTCAAGCCTATCAACTCCCGAGATTAGGCTGGCAATACTAAAGTGCCTATAAGAATATCCAACAGTCAAAGTTATACGAAATACAAATGGTATAGAGAGAAATAGTCGACACGTCATAATTCCTATAATAACTACAACCTAAAACTTCTTAACTGGGAAAATTGAAGACTGATGTTAAAAGGAACCACCAGCTTTCATATTTTCTCATGTTCTGAGCAAGGAACATAAACGTTAGCTTTTTTACATGGCACATATTGCACATTTACTTTCTTCTCCAACACTGTTTTTGCCTTATTTAAGCCAAATTGAACATGTTTCATTATTTGTTTGGGACTAAATTGATTTTATTTATGTATTATAAATAAGTTAAAATAAAAGTGTTTGTTATTCATTTAGTATTGTTGTAATTGTCATTATTACAAATAAATATATACAAATCGGCCGATTAATCGGTCTCGGCTTTTTTTTGTGGTCCTCCAATAATCGGTATCGGCGTTGAAAAATCATTATCGGTTGACCTCTAGTTGAGACGTGTCTATTACTTGAACTCTGTGAAGCATTTATTTGGGCTGCAATTTCTGAGGCTGGTAACTCTTAATGAACTTATCCTCTGCAGCAGAGGTAACTCTGGGTTTTCCTTTCCTGTGGCGTTCCTCATGAGAGCCAGTTTCATCATAGTGGTTGGTTTTTAGCGACTTCATTTGAAAAAACTTTCAAAGTTCTTGAAATGTTCCGTATTAACGGACCTTCATGTCTTAAAAGTATTGATGGACTGTTGTTTCTCTTTGCTTATTTGAGCTGTTCTTGTCATAATATGGACTTGATCATTTACCAAATAGGGCAATATTCTGTATACCAACCCTAACTTGTCACAACACAACTAAAACACACTAAGAAGGAAAGAAATTCCACAAATGAACTTTTAACAAGGCACACCTTTTAATTGAAATTCATTCCTGGTGACTACCTCATGAAGCTGGTTGAGAGAATGCCAAGAGTGCGCAAAGCTGTCATCAAGGCAACAGCTGGCTACTTTGAAGAATCTGAAATATAAAATATATTTTGATTTGTTTAACACTTTTTTGATTACTACATATGTGTTATTTCATAGTTTTTATGTCTTCACTATTATTCTACTAAGTATAAAATAGTAAAATTAAATTTAACAGTTAGACTATTGATTATAGACCTAATTTAGCTCGGGTTTCCTCTCTCCTCACTTTTCTTAGACAATAAGGGCTGGTCATTCTGCTGCTGCCTCAGCCGCATTGTTCTCAACACCAATATGCTGGTTAACTTTGCTATTATGCACATAGCAACATGGTCTAGGAAAAGGCGCTAATTCAGCAGCGCACTTATGTGTTTCAGGACCTCAGACAGCGGCGGCCACTATCCAATGCGAGAGATGTGTTATTGCTGCACCATTGTTCTTACATAATATAACCATATACAATTTCAGTAGCACATGTCTTAGAGTGATGGACTATGCCACCCCCACAGCCTTCACAATGGATTAGTCCACTCAGGCGGAAGCGAATCAGACAGTTGTCTTGAACACCGTTAATTTTGTACTACATTTTTTACAACTGCTCTCGGTCAACCAACAGCCTATCGACCAGTCGGCTAAATGGGGTCAGCCCTAATTTTTTGTGTGGAACAAACATCTCACTGAAGAGAGGATGGTCAGGTATTTGAGTCAGTTTCTACAGTTTTACAACGTGATGAATCTTTGCTCCTTGCTGAAACAAACAAGTCTTTGGTTGCCTAAGCAATGCTCCCCTCCCTTCAGCAGTACACACCGTCAGGAGCGGAGGAAAAGAGAAAATGTGCATCTTTTAAAAACACAATTATTATGATTTTTTGTTTCTTTTTTGTTGTTGTTGCTATTTAAACTATTATAATGGCGACGGCGGTCATTTGGCTGACCAATAACCGTCATCCAAAATGCCATGACCATCACAGCCCCATGTCTGTCATAACTCACTTCTTGGTAATGAGGGATCATACATGCAACTATTTTTTTATGAATGACAATATAGGTTTTGGTTAGTGTGTGTGTCCTTCCTTGCCGCATGTTGCTGGTCACAGGCTTACTCAACAGAATCTGTCAATACGAGATGAAGTTTACTGTATCTTGTTGGACTGGGATTATTTTAGCGGTTTTGGTGGTGTTTGGTGGTAGACAGACGGGAGCTGATGGTAGCTTATCATATGTTTACTCAGTGAGTTCCTGACCCTTTTCATACTGATGTTTCCACCTGTCACTACAGCTCTCCAGTCAGATCAACCCAGCCAACCAGCTCTGACAGCCCAATGTCAAAAAGAGTCACAATATATTGACAACGTCCCTGTCCCGAGCAAAAGATTATTCGGGGAGAGACATTTTTTAAATGTTTTTAAAGTTATTATCATTATGGCATGATTTATACATGTGATATAATATTTATCAACAAGCAATGTGTAACCCACGACCTAGAGGTGTGTTGTTTTGTGTCATCTGATAGGATTGATGCAGTTATTTCATTGTCAGTGTTATGGCAACAGATGCAATGTTTATGTAACAGAGATACTCTAAGCATGATGATGACATTCTCTATGCAGTATTAGTAGTAACAGAGTTATAAGTACATGAGTTGACAGGTCTGTAGATAGCATATTATTCTCAGTATCTTGTTAGACTCTGAATTGAAAGATATTTAAATGATATTTTTGTCTCATTTAGCTGTGCTTTAGCCCCTGTGTCTCTGTGCCTCTGTGCCCTGGCCCATGGTGTGAAAGGATGCTGCTGGATGGCTTACAAACATCACAGGTCTGTGCCATATTGACACCTCTGCAGAGGGAATCTGTCAGCTCACTGTCAACTGACCTTGCTGCT
Organism: Oncorhynchus tshawytscha; assembly: GCF_018296145.1. Taxonomy (NCBI): domain Eukaryota; kingdom Metazoa; phylum Chordata; class Actinopteri; order Salmoniformes; family Salmonidae; genus Oncorhynchus; species Oncorhynchus tshawytscha. Next base: position 30,055,553 of record NC_056436.1, on the reverse strand, counting down.
ATACTGCAGTTTGTCACTAGAACCATGAATTTCTCTCTCTCTCTCTCTCTCTCTCTGTCTCTCTCTCTGTCTCTCTCTCTGTCTCTCGCTCTCTCACACACACACACACACACACGCATGAACGTTGCGTGCATGGATGTTGCGCAGCCCGCAAACACGCTCACATACACAGGGACATAAGAGAGATTTTGTTAATTTGTGTATTTTGTGGGACATGGATATGATTATGTACATGGTTTAACAGTTGTCCAGGACTGTTGTTCAGTCCCTGTTGTCCTGAGACCCACAGCGTACAATATGGAAGACAAAAATGGGTGTTTTGGCTGTGGCCCAGTATGGACTGGCACTGGGCAGTTCACCAAATTATCGCTAACGGGCTGACTGGCACACAAAGCACAAATCTACCCCCGTACAGCACCAGCACAGAGCCCGGACATGCACGGACACTGGCTGCCCTTGATGTCCCAGGCATGTGTCAATGCACTGCTCCTGGATCGAACACTCACCCAATCATCTATTGAACTACCTAATGAAGGGGCCAAATCAAAATGTCTCCGTTCTAATCCTCATCGTGGAAATACTAGCCTGTCATTAAGGTGTTGATTAGTTTAACTGCTTGCATTTTCACTAGATTCCCCAAACTCAGTTCATACATTCTCTCATAGTGAGCATTCTCTGTTCGTATTATTGGTTCTGACATTGATTCAGTGTAGCAGTCAAACGAGTCTATGCTAGGCTCGTGGAAATTTAGCCTGAGTGCAAAGTCCCCATTGTTTTGATGCTGAATTACTGTCATCTGAGGGCGAGTTGATAGCAGCCTTGGGGGAAGGAAGGAAGGCTGGTGCTTGGCTCGCCACCAGGGCTTTGCATCTGGAGAGGATGAATTATATGATGCAGACACTCAACGAATTCAACCGCCCCATCCCTGGGTTAATTATACTGCTATGCTATCTATCACTTCTATTTCAGGCTCATCTCTCCCTGTTTGTGTCACTATAGCATTATCCACCCACCGCCCCCAAATCCGTTAAGATGAGGGTATTTGTTTGATCACAAATGGGTCCAGTTTTACCTCCGATTATTTGAAGGGATTATTTACCTTTGTGGACTGCATTGAGGAAGGTGACATTCACTCCCTTTTAGCTCATCCTGCTCTGCCTAATTTTTATATCGCATATGCTTCTGGGAACTGCTCAAGCTAGCAAAAAAAATGAATGGCCCGGTTGCGAAATCCCCCCTGCAAGGCAAACTTTGGTCAAGGGCTCCTAACATTGATTGCATTGTGTATTGTGGCCTGGAGGAAAAAGCAGCACATAGTTTCACAGTCGTTTCTATTCAGAGTGCAAGGTGGGTGGTTGGATAGGGAGTTGATGTGAAGTCTGCATGCACATCCTCTATTCTAAACTAACATTGGGTGAGAGAAAGACACTGAGTGTGAGAAAGTTGTAGAGAAGAGGTAGTAGAAGGGGAGTCAATCACACCAATAAGCATAAAACAACAGTGGAGAAAGCCCCCCATCACTCCTCACAAATTGACTGCAGTAAACCATGGTAGTGCCACTGGCATCAACGATCTGAATTTCAAAGACATCTCTCAAGGCGACATGTCATGAATCTCTTGTCTGTGTTTAATTCAGAGGGGAAGCTAAGGCGCTGGGAAGGGTAAGACGTTGGCAGAGAATTTTGATGGAAAATGGCTGTCAGTGTTCTCCCTCTAGAGCACGCCTGAGACGTGGTTGTCACAGTTAATACCTCCAGATGTCTTTTGAATCTCCTGCACCCCCACCATCACCACCACTACCACCACTACCACCACCATCACTACCACCACCATCACTACCACCACCACCACCACCACTACCACCACCATCACTACCACCATCACTACCACCACCATCACTACCACCACCATCACTACTACCACCACCACCACTATAACCACCACCACCACTTCCACCACCATCACTACCACCACCATCACTACCATCACCACCACCACCATCACTACCACCACCACTACCACCACTACCACCACCATCACTACTACCACCATCACCACTACCACCACCATCACTACCACCACCATCACTACCACCACCACCACCACTACCACCAACACTACCACTACCATCACTACCACTACCACCATCACTACCACTACCATCACTACCACTACCACCATCACTACCACCACCATCACTACCACCACTACCACCACCACCACTTCCACCACCACCACTACCACCACTACCACCACCATCACTACCACCACTCATCACTCACTACCACCACCACTACCACCACCACCATCACTACCATCACCACCACTACCTCCATCACTACCACTACCACCACCATCACTACCACCACCATCACTACCACCACCCCCACCATCACTACCACCATCACACCACCCCCCCCCCATCACTACCAGCACCATCACTACCACCACTACCACCCCACCCCATACCTGTTCTTAGTGTGGGTTTTCAGATGTAGGAGCAAAAATCAACTTTGCAGACAGATGCACCTGTGTAGACCTACTTTCCTGATTCATTGAGTCTCTTTGAGAACTCAGATTGAGTCATTTGAAATATCATATCCGATATCAGAAAATCTTTACTGAGGATAGATTCGACCCAGACTGCTGAGCCCTTTCGTCAATAAAACCCATTCACCTTTTGTACTACTGTGGTGTGTGTACGAAGAAGTGACTTGCAGCATATTACCCCTGTGGCCCTGTCTTGCCTTGCTTCTTGTCTCTCAAATGGAGTGAAAACCCTTCTGGTTGGGGAGAGAGGAGAGGTAAGTTCAGAGGCTGCCAGCATTGAGGGCAGGGAGAGGGAAAGTACAGCCTACAGCAGGCTCAGACTGACTGACTGATGCAGCTCTCTATAGCCAGTAACAGAGGCAGCCAGGCACCTCATTAGAATGCTTCACATTCCTCTTCAGGCACCAATGCTCTCTCTGCTTCCTCTTCACTGCTCTTTATACTACAGAGCAGGCTGGGGAAAGTTGCCGACCTCAGAAGTCTGAGCCTCTTTGTAAAACGGATAAAGCTCATGCTCCTCTATTAAATAGGACCAGTTTTACCGTCTCGTCTCCACCCACTCAACCACATAGACAGCTTGTGAATAAATCATATTAATCTATAGAATGATTAAGCAGACCATGAATAATTAATTTTTATACATAGAGAGAATCCCCCCATGAGACATAGGCTTTGTCAGACATTGGATCTTAGAGCTGTTTTGCTTGCAGTGTTTTTTAGTCTGTACAGTGAGACTACATAAGCCAAAACCAGTTCAGTTATTCGTTTAGGCAGTTCAATATGGCCCTCCACAAAATAACACAACTTCATGCCAAACCTCCAGGAAACCTCTAAATACACCACTTTTGGTTGAAACAAATACCACGAGCTTAAATGTAATTTGGACAGTGGTGCCACCCACCCATTATCTCATTACTACCCACAACACAAAACAATTGAATGTGGTTGAGCGAAGATCCAAGGATAGGAGGAGGAGAGAGCGAGAGGGCCCTAGCAGAGATATCGACAGTGTCTTCGTTTGGCTGGCCTCCAGATCTGTCCTGTTGCGTAGGGTTCAGTTAATCACACTTTGTCAGTGGTTAGCTATGCTCATTGAACTGTGGTGGGCATCCACTGAAGGCCCTGGTGGTGGTGGTGAGCTGTGCTGTAGCTAGTAGTGTTGCTTTGAAGTGTTCACATGCCAAGCCTTTTGTATGTCTGTGTGGTCAGCAGAGCATGTCATCGCTCCAATTACCATTTATTGTGGTGTGCTAATCCATGTGAGGAAATTATTCCCATGATCAAAGCTGATGTCATTGGCACTGATTGTGAAATCAAAGTGGATTTGGGGTTCTTTGGGTATTTGGTGCTGTTTTCTTTGTAACTGTCTGTTGTCAGACAGTCTCGACCTTGTACTATCCAGTCTCTGTCTCTAACTCTGTCTGGGCTTGCTTTTATCTCTCCTCTCTTGCTCACACACTCATCACTTCCTCCATTGACGAAATTGGCGAAATTCCAGCCCGTCCGCCTGCGGTTTGGTGTGGGTGGGTATCGTTTGCTTCCCGACGGTAGGCATGTGTGTTTCTCTCAGGTGTCAGATTCTCACCCACTCTGCAACCACGTCATTTCTATGTGGAAATGTGCGTAATAACGGTTGAGACGTTGATCAAGGAGATTTCAACCTTTATTCACCCAATCAAAAAGACAGCCAGAAGTTTGTTGAATTCCCAATGCTTTCAACCATTTAAAAGCACAACCAAATTCCAATAGAAAAACAACGTCTGATTTAGCTGTGTTGTCACTGCGCTTTCAACCATTTTAAAACCACAAAGTTCAAAAGGAAATGCAATGTCAGCTATCTTGTATGTATACAACAATTTCATGTGTTATGACTGTGCTTCATCTAATGGCACAACTAAATGACCTGGATTGCAGTTCACGTTAAATTAAAAGTACATAGTGCAAGTGATCGATGCTGTTCAAGATTCTGAGCAGATTATTATCGCAATTGTGAAGATTTCCACAGACCTGCGAACTTTGCATGCTATCTTGAACATGCACACTTTCTCTGATGACATAGGAAGACATTTATAGTTACAATAAACTCACTGTGGCAATTGATGAGTTACTAATTTTAAGGTTGAATAAATACTGTTACATTAGTTTGTAATATGGCCTTAACTTTAGACTATTTACTGTACTACATAAGTAATATTGAATTATATTTGGTTGACAACGCAACCAAATATGAACATTTAAAGGGCATGTATCTAATGCCTGGATAGTTTCATCTGACCCACTGGCTTGATCATATTCATTTACTTTTATTTTTGGTTTAGTTGGAGCCGTGAATCCAACATATCATTAGTTAACTTGTCGACAAGTAAGTAGGCTATTTACTGTATTGCAAAACTGATATTGAATCGTGTTTGGTTGTCAATGCAACCAAATATTAAGGCTAACCCATGTATAAAATTGAGGACACCGCCATGCAATCTCCATAGACAAACATTGGCAGTAGAATGGCCTTACTGTAGATCTCAGTGTCTTTTCAACATGGCACCATCATAGGATGCCACTTTCATCAAAGTCTATCAAATTTCTGCCCTGCTAGAGCTGCCCCAGTCAACTGTAAGTTCTGTTGTTGTGAAGTGGAAACAACTACGAGCAGGACTGCTGAGTGCTGAAGCGCCTAGCGCGTTAAAACCGTCTGTCCTTGATTGCAACACTCACTACCGAGTGCCAAACTGCCTCTGGAAGCAACGTCAGCACAATAACTGTTTGTCGGGAGTTTCATGAAATGGGTTCCCATGGCCGAGCAGTCGCACACAAGCCTAAGATCACCAAGCGCAAAGCCAAACTTTGGCTGGAGTGGTGTAAAGCTCGCAGCCATTGGACTCTGAAGCAGTGGAAATGTGTTCTCTGGCGTGATGCTTCACCATCTGGCAGTCCGACGGACGAATCTGGGTTTGGCAGATGTCAGGAGAACGCTACCTGCCCCAATGCATAATGCCAACTGTAAAGTTTGGTGGAGGAGGAATAATGGTCTGGGGCTGTTTTTCATGGTTCGGGCTAGGCCCCTTAGTTCCAGTGAAGGGAATACAATGACAGCATACAATGACATCCTAGATCAGGGGTGGGCAATTCCAGTCCTTGGGGGCCTGATTGGTGTCACAGTTTTGCCCCAGCCCCAGCTAACACAGCTCTCCAATAATCACCTAGTCATGATCTTCAGTTTAGAATGAAATTTGATTAATCAGCTGTGTTTGCTAGGGATGGAGAAAAAGTGTGACACCAATCATGCACCTAAGGACTGGAGTTGCCCACCCCTGTTCTAGATGATTCTGTGCTTCTAACTTTGTTCCAACAGTTTGGGGAAGGCCATTTCCTGTTTCAGCATGACAATGCCCCTGTGCACACAGCAAAGTCCATGCAGAAATGGTTTGTCAAGATCGGTGTGGAACTTGACTGGCCTGTACAGAGCCCTGACCTCAACCCCATCGAAAACCTTTGGGATGAATTGGAATGCAGGTTGCGAGCCAAACCTTTCAGTAAGAGATGTTCGACGAGCAGGTGTCCACATACTGTTGCTCATGTAGTGTACATTTCCTTCAAATGGTGAAATTTGGCTGCGGTTGACACCCTCAAAACAACAGTTTACGTTGATGACTTTTTGCTAATCTAATGCATTTCCCACAACAATTTCACGTGCCAATGCATTGACAAATTCTGTTGAGACAGCATTAGTCTGCCGCCAGCTGCACAGAGGCAGTAGGCAGAGAGTGAGTGAAGACGAGGGTGTATATGGGCCTCTACTGCCTTGTCTTTTCCCATGCCTCTGCTCTGTTCGTGGGCTGCAGCAATGGGTCTCTCATCACAGTGGTGGCTGACTCAGACCTATACCTCACCTCTCGTTTTCCCTGTACTCCTCCTACCATTCTCGGAAGGGAAGGAGTGTGGGAGAGAGTATATTGCTGGGGAGTGTTTTTCTTTCAAAGCTATAATTCTCTCTGCTCAGTTGGTGCATGACCTCTTGGTCCTGGCTCGCTGTGGAGGAGTTTGTGGTTGAGCTGTGAGTTTGCTTTCTGTTTTAGTCCTTGTGAATACGAGGCTAGCCAGTGATGTTGGTTGCGTATCATTCTCTGGCAGCTCATCTGTCAGACAGAAGTCATCTGCTGTGTCAGGTGCATGTCATGTTAGTCAGGGATTAGATTGAGCTTGACTCACTTGATTAGACACACTTCATCATGTCCCAATGTTTGACTCACACACGACATGGCCTTTTTTGGATTGTCCCATTTTGCCTTCCTTTGCTTATCTCTCTGATTATTTATCCTCGTCTCATCCCTTTCTAATGCCTCTAGGACAGTGCTTACCAACTCTGGCCCCCCAACAGTACACATTGTTATTGTAACCCTGGACAAACACACCCGATTTGAACTTGTCAACTGATCATCAAGTCCTCAATTCGTTTTTTTAAACCTTTTTTAACCTTTATTTAACTAGGCAAGTCAGTTGAGAACAAATTCTTTTTTTACAATGACGGCCAACCCCAGCCAAACCCTCCCCTAACCCGGACGAATCACATCTGGTTGTGGTACAGCCTGGGATCAAACCAGGGTCTGTAGTGACGCCTCTAGCACTGAGATGCAGTGATTTAGACCACTGTGCCCCCCAGGAGCTCGGGAGTTGAATGAGGTGTGTTTGTCCAGGGCTACAACTAAACTGTACTTGGAGGACCAGGGATAGGAAACACTGTTCTAGCACACACCTTCTCTCCCTCTCTCCCCCACCCCCTTTCCCATCTCTCTCTCTCCCCCACCTCTCTTTCCCATCTCTCTCTCTCCCCACCTCTCTTTCCCATCTCTCTCTCCCCCCACCTCTCTTTCCCATCTCTCTCTCTCCCCACCTCTCTTTCCCATCTCTCCCTCTCTCCTCCACCGCCTTTCCCATCTCTCCCTCCCCCACCCCCTTTCCCATCTCTCCCTCTCTCCTCCACCGCCTTTCCCATCTCTCTCTCCCCCACCCCCTTTCCCATCTCTCCCTCTCTCCTCCACCCCCTTTCCCTTTTCTCTCTCTCCCCCCACCCCCTTTCCCATCTCTCCCTCTCTCCCCCACCCCCTTTCCCATCTCTCCCTCTCTCCCCACCCCATTTCCCATCTCTCCCTCTCTCCCCCACCCCCTTTCCCATCTCTCCCTCTCTCCCCCCCCCCCTTTCCCATCTCTCCCTCTCTCCTCCACCCCCTTTCCCATCTCTCTCTCCTCCACCCCCTTTCCCATCTCTCCCCCACCCCCTTTCCCATCTCTCTCTCTGCTCCACCCCCTTTCCCATCTCTCCCTCTCTCCTCCACCCCCTTTCCCATATCTCTCTCTCCCCCACCCCCTTTCCCATCTCTCCCCCTTCTCCTCTCTGTGATTCATTAGGTCCTCTTAGTGACTCCTACACAATCAGGGTCAGCCTCTTATCAAAGGCCTCTCTGTACTGGAGATGAGGCCCAGTCTTCCACAGGACAGAGGGAACTTTGTGCCAGCTGACCACAGCCCAGTGGGCCTGTTGGGGGAGAGGAGTAGGGAGACAGGGAGAGGTAGGGAGGCTGAGTGATGCCTCTTTAAGAGTTGTGGTGTGGGCCAGGCAGTCCCATTCAGTGAGTCTCACTAGGCCAAGCAGCTAAAGTTGAAGTGATTACAGCTTGTAGGCCAGGGATTCTGCTCTATTCTGCTCCATTGTTGGGGGCTTTGTTAACACTGAAGCAGGGCACTGGGAATCTGCTGCCACTCTGTTCATGGAAACAGCTAGAGGTCTCCTAGGCATTCCCGGACATGTTGTTGGTTCTCTCATGGGGGCGTAGCTTGGCCTCCATGGGGCTCAGGCCGACCAACAGGAGTGTGCCTCTCACCATTGTAAGCTGGCATCAGTGAGCCCTGGCTGGGAGTTGCCTGGGTAACATATACACTACTGAATGTACCCTCACAAGGAAATGCTTTTAGCGGGAGCTTTTAGAATACCTTGGAAAAGTGCAAGGTTCTCATCTCAAATTATTCTAATAATAAATTCTAAGTGCTAAGTGTTCTTGCCAGTGGCTTTGATGTTGTGTTCTTGGTAACTGGGTCTGTGTATCTGCTTAATAACACAGTAGACTGAAAGCACCTGGCTGTGCAGATCACTCATAAGGCTATATTACCCTAGCTGGCACAACAAACCCAACCCCTCCTAGTCTCCCCAGTGGCAGCCGTGATGACATGACCCCTGTCTCTCTCTCTCTGTCTGAGTGGTGCAGCCTAATACTCATTTGTCCCCAGGCCCAGTGGAGCAGCTGGGAGGTCAGAGTCTCAATTACAGGAAGTTAACCTCACTTAGTCAACAGGCTTACAGTGCCTCGACATGTCCCACTGACATGCTAATATACACTACCGATAGGGAGTTGGGAGCCAGAAGCAGAGGCTTCATTCACTTTCCCCCAGTTTTTTTCCTCCTCAGTTCTCCTCACACATTCTCAGGCTCTCCCCACCTGTGGCTAAAGTCTGAAATTGAGGTTATGTGAGGAAACGTGAGCATATCATTATGCATGTTACACACACACCGGTCCCTCAAAATGTCTTTTGGAAGCCAGATTAAGGCCTGTGGCTGTGTTTCGGCTGCGGTGGCTGTGTGTGTTCTATTTATCTGTCCCTGTGGACTCTGCTCTGTGCAGCCGGCAGGCAGCGGGCCCAACGTTGCAGTGATTGAAATGCGGAGTGCAAACAGGACAAGGTTTAGCCATGCCGTGGCTAAGTGTCCATCCATTATAGCGGTGCGCCAGCTGCACAGCCCCGGCCCAGCCAGGAGGAAGGAACTTCTGCTCTTCCTGCACTGTGAGCGCCACCAACCACAGTCTCCATTACCCTATTTATTATAGCTTGGATTTCATCATTCATGATATGACTTACTTAACAGTCAAATGTGAAACTGATGCGGAATAATGAACAATAATGACATTATGTTATGATGAATTAAGATGCTATTTTTGATCCTTTTTGTAGACTGTCTGGTGCAGGAGCAAATCGCAGTGCATTTTGAGATTTCGATATGGAGCCTGAAATAGAGCGAGTCTACATCAGTCCGAGCAGTATTCATGTTCTGATTAAAAGTCAATGAAACAGTGTGATATCCAGTTTGTTTGTTTATTTGTTTGTTTAGAATGATAATTATTTATCTCAATATGTCTGCAAGCATTTACACTACTTATACTAGATCCAATAAGATCATTAAGCACATCAGGAGGGAGACTCAGACTGGTGCCCTGGAGCACTAGGCACCCCGGAGGAACTCTAGAGCACGGGTCGGCAACAGACAGGCACGCAGGCCAAAACCGGACCCCCAAAGGTTTCAGCAACAACAACAAAAAGACTCAAATCAACAGCAATTCAGCAACAAAATTAGTTTCATTTAGGAAATTCGTTCACCAATTATTCCCACGAATTAAAAAAAGAGACTTGATCCCTGCCATAGAATATAGCCTATATTTGTTTTGGTTCCTAATGTACTGTATTTTATTCACAATATTTCTATTGGTGCAGAGTGTACGTATGGCACTCCTTTCAGAGTGACAATTTAACCCATCTCCCTGGGGTCACTGGCTTACAGTAGCAACGCTGATGGCTCCTGGGTAATATGGACTGGTTGTGTGGATAGAAATCTATTTATTCATTTATTGTGTTTGGAGATTCTTAGTGGCAGAAGCATTTATTTCTACTGCTTTTGATTTTCTTTCAGCTTGTAATCATTTCTGACACATTTTCAAATTAACATGCTTAGAGAACGTGTTCATATTTCTGATGTCTCATCAAGTAAATCAATTCGCATACATGTCAATGTCCATTTCCCCTGAAAGTGGGACTGTTTTGCATGTAGGAAATAGTGTATGTGTCTGTATGAAGCAGTTTTCTCTGATGTGTGAATGTGGCATGGAGAAATGAAAGCCCATCACAGCATTGACAACCAGTGGCTAATGTGATCACAGCTTGTGTGCTGCAGGACTGACTGAGAGGAACCGTAATCTCTCCCAGTGTCTCGCTGCCAAATTGGCTCAATCTGCCAGGGGAGAAACATCAGAGTTCTCTGCTGTCGTCTTTCCAAGGGCCTTTTTTTTGAATGTGGGCTCAGGATGTTTGATCTAGTAAACTGTATCTCAGCACTTTGATTTGGTGAACCTGCTATCCATAGCATGTGAAGGGACTTCATAGGAATCACTAGTCCAGCGTCAGTGACATAGAGAGGGGAACCAGAGCCCTGCCTCCCAGCTGAACACACTAGCCTATATCGATCAGATAATGTACTCTGGACAAGATTCGTTGGTAGATCAAAACCTCACATTTTGTTTAACACTTGATATATAAATAGTTAATAGTGCATTCTTTTGGTTTATTGAATTACCTTCTAGTCTACTTTGGGAGTTTGTTACATGAATGTAATGATTAGGTTGAAGGCATAATTCTGCTCAGGTTGGATTTGGCTGAGCTTTCATGTTTTCCCCAGATGTTTATGCTGAAATTGGTTTGAAAAGTAGAGCCATTATATGAAATTGAAATGTCAGTGACTTTTTACTGTGTCAGTTTTCCGGGAGGCGAAAATCACATCCAAATATGACTCTGCAGGCCTGTTTGTGAAATCCAGATATCCCTTTCAATCCTGAAGAATAGAAATGTCTGCATGTTTGTAAGGCTGTCCTGGAGTTCCTAAAAGCATCTATCTGACTGACTCTGCCGATCATAAATACCCCCCCGGACATGTCGGGAGAAAGCACGTCAGGAAAACCCTGAATTCTGAAAAGAGAGAGGCCATTTCTAATTTAGCAAATGCCTCGAGAAAAAAAGCAAAACTTTTTATTAAGAATTTCGATTTGGGAAATAAATTTGTTCTGCAGCCATTTCCTCCTCCCACACAGTCAGTCAGATGATTCAAGTTGGAGAACATTAGCTTGCTTACTCAAGGCCCAAAGGGAGATTAACTAATTAGACACAGTCCAATACTTTCCACTGTGCTGCCTGCTAGTCTGCAATAAAAGCTAGGAGCATGAGAGAGGACACATCAGTAACAGGGCACTGCACACAGCCAATTATCAGGGCAGGTAGCCACTGTGTCATTGTCTACCTTTCCAGACCAGAGCTATTGGTTTCATTTTCAACACCAGTTAAGCAGCTTACATTCCCCAACTGTTTCCACTCTTCACCTGGTTAGAGAAAGTTGGTGTTAATATGAAATGAGAGGGTATGCAATTATTGGGTTTACGGTATGTTCTAATACCAAACCTATTTTCAGGTTGTAGCCAGTTGGAGTGAGATGAGAGCCCAGTGGAATAGCAGACACACTGAGCATCCAGCCTAGCCATGCCTTGCTGCTGAGTGCCCTGGTGACCAGCTCTGGCCTTGGCACCATGACCAGTCTGAAGCGCCCACCCATGGAGCGCATCGTAGGGGGCTCTATCCCAGCCATCGACGAGTTCTACACACGCCACCTCCGCCTGGCCAACGGAGGGGCACGTACAGACAGCGCCCACCCTCCAGGGGGCCCGGGGGTGCCTAAAATGGGGGTACGGGCACGGGTTGCCGAGTGGCCCCCGAGGAAGGACCTGGGTGCTCTCTGGCAGGCTACCACAGAGCCAGAGTCCCCAGCCTTAGACGGAGGTGGGCAGAGCCACCTGAAACTAGGTCACCTGATGAGCCCCCAGGACGCATCCATGCTCCGCAGCATCCACAACACACTGAAGAGTAAAACCCAGGGGGCCAGCTACAGCCCAGACAGCCATTACCTGTCCCCCACAGACTACAGAGTCCCCTCCCACAGAAACATCCGCCGCATCCGCCAGCGCAGCAACAGTGACATCACCATCAGTGAGCTGGACGATGGCGGGGACAGTGGGGAGGAATTGGGCCCCTCAGGGGCCAAGTGGTCCCCACTACACAGAGAGTATGGCAGCACCTCCTCTATAGACCAGCACGGGGTGCCAGGGGAGAGCTTCTTTGAGATGCTGAAGGGCTACCAGGGGGACAAGCCTGACCAGCGCAGCCCTGCACCAGACAGACTAGAGGACTTGCTGACTGCTGGGCTCAAGCAGGCCTCCATAGAACTACATGAGGAGACTAGTGAGAGCCAGACATCCAGCAGAGTCAAGGAGAGAGAGAAGCCCCCAAAGAGACGCTCCAAGTCAGAGACAGGGGGAGAGTCTATATTCCGTAAACTACGCAGCGTGAGGGGGGAGTCGGACTCACCACGGGCCGGCTCTGATGCTGAGGACGGTCGGTCAGAGGACTGGGTAACCCCCCTCAAGCCATGGGTCTGCCAGAGGGGCTTCTCCCACTACGACGTGCAGAGCATGATGTTTGACCTGAATGAGGTCATCCAGAGCAGGCAGACGGCAGCGGGGAAGAGGAAGAACACCACCACAGGGGCGTCTGCTGCAGCTGCAGCCTCCAACACCTCCACCGTGTCCTCCACCCAGAGCCTGGCTTACAGCTCCCCCGCTGGCAGCCAGGAGGAGCTCAGTGCCGGGGCCAGGGACAGCCCCAGCATGGGCACCGGGGACGAGCAGAGCAACGAGATGCTCCTCAGCTGCCCCTGCTTCCGCAATGAGATTGGGACCAACGGAAGGCGCAAGGCGGGAGCCGGGCCCCCCAAACAGGGGAGTGGCGGCTCGGAGACCCTGGGAAACGAGGGCAGTCAGTTTGAGTCGTCCCTCAGCTCCCACTGCACTAACGCTGGGGTGGCAGTGCTAGAGGGGCCCAAGGACAGCCCCAGTTCCCTCAGTGACAGAGGCAAACACTACATCGTAGAGCATGTGGACCTGGGAGCCTACTACTACAGGAAGTTCTTCTACCTTAGAGGTGAGAGAGACTCAGCTGAACATACACTATGTATCCTCTCAAACGTATTCAGTTACAAACATTATACAGTACATGAAGTACTATAACACTAGAATGTGTAACGTAAACAAATAGTCCTACACAGCCCACTGTGTAATACAGTTTCCAAATTCAAATGCATGAAGTGTATGTTTACACATAGCTGTCTACTTCCCTTTCTCTCGCTCTCTCTTGCTCTCTCTCTTTCTCTTTCTCCCGTTTTCTCTCTCTCTCCCTCAGAACACTGGAACTACTTTGGAATGGACGAGGCTCTGGGTCCGGTGGCTGTGAGTCTGCGCAGGGAGAAACAAGAGGAGCACAGAGAGCACGGCCAGCAGTACAACTACCGGGTCATCTTCAGAACATCAGAGGTCAGACAGCTAGCCTCCGGCCTTTACAACTGCTCTCCCTGGACCATGCAACGTATAACAACGTTAGCAGTTAATGATCCTGCTAGATAGATTGAGATTTCTGGAATTGTTATCAAATCCAGTCACGACGATTGTCTGTAGATTTGTTTTTCTGTAGATCAGTAACTCTCCCCTGTGTCTGTCTTCCTGGTAGTTTCACGGTAAGACTAGCTGGAGGTGAAACTCAGCTCTCCATCCCTCTCTGCTGATTATGTAAGATGCCCAGAGGGCATCAGCTGTTCCCTCAGATCAGCACTGTGTAAAGAAACTATAGAAAACGCTCTCATCCTCTTCACGTCTCCATGGCCTGTCAATGCTACACAACCTCAAACCACTATAGAGAACTCTCCTTTCACATTTCACTGGAAAATCATTTGCTTCATTAAGTTGGAAGGTTGTGATTTTAGTTATGGACTGCAACACAGCACCGTTACATTCCCAGCTATAGATTTAAGGCACCTGCCCTGGAGTGTCCAGAGATGGTTGTCTGGGGGTTTTCCCTGGGTTGAAAGGTAGCCAGGTGTGGGTGAATAGACCATCCAGCTCTGTGTGAGACACCCCGGGACCCCAGGGCCCCAAACCTGGGGAACACTGTCCTTTTGTTACGGCCCTCTCCTAGGAGTGTGGGAGAGAAAATTCCCCTCCTTCCAGCTGTATATGATAGCAAGTGATTGAGTTCATGGCCTCTGCTGAACACAATGCACACTCTGTGTACATATTATGCGTTGCTGAACAACCCCAACCTCAGCTATCTGCCCCCAGGCCAAAAGTTTGATTCATAACTGTACCTTGTTCTTCTCTGTTGTTTTATGTCAGATTCATTTAGATAAATAGTTCTGAACTTACTCAGGAGAAGTTAGGGTGTTTAGGAAGCAAAACCGACATGTTCATTTTGGCTATCGCTTTGTTCCATCTTGATGTGAAAGTTCCATGGACTGGGGATTCCTGAGGCACATTCCTCCTCTCACACCTCTTCCTCTTCCTCTCCTTCTTTTCATCCCTCCATCCAGTTGATCACACTCCGGGGATCTATTCTGGAGGATGCGGTGCCCTCGTCCTCTAAGCATGGCACTACCCGCGGGCTGCCCCTGAAGGAGGTGTTGGAGCACCTGCTTCCAGAGCTGGATGTGCCCTGCCTCCGCTTGGCCCTCAACACGCCCAAGGTCACAGAACAGCTGATGAAACTGGATGAGCAGGGGGTAGGAGGATACATAAACACTACATAAAACACTCCCTGAAGAGACCAGCCGTGCTACAGCTATATGCTGTGATTGGGCCAGTTATCATATTTCATAGCTATTTTGATTGGCACTATATGTTGGCACTATATCATGCTATAAAATTAGGCTTGTCTGATCTCGTATAGTTTTTGCACTGCAAACATTTTTTTAACGTGAAATCTGTCACTCTCTCTTCTCTCTCTCCCCCTCTCTTCCTCCCCCTCTCTCACCCTCCTCCTCTCTAGCTGAGTTTCCAGGTGAAGGTGGGGGTGATGTACTGCAGGGCTGGGCAGAGCAGTGAGGAGGAGATGTACAACAATGAGACGGCGGGCCCTGCCCTGGAGGAGTTCCTACAGCTGCTGGGGGAGAGAGTCCGCCTCCAGGGCTTTACCAAGTACCGCGCCCAGCTTGACACCAAGAGTACGCTCACACACACACACACACAAACACACACACTAGCAACGGTAGTCAAAATTGACAAAAGGTCAAAAATACAGTTGTGATGAATGTAACAGCAACATAAGATGTAAGATGCTTAACTATTTTAGACTTTTAAAAATCCATCAAATATGGACCTTCTTATCAAAATTGTATAATGAGAGAGAGAAAATCTATGGAATCGAGACATTATGGTGGGACTTCAGGTATTCAGTTGAAGGTTAGATATAAAATGTTTTCTTATTTGAAATGACACATGCCAAAAGTGTTTAACCATATATAGCCCTTTTATGTTTTGTTATTATATTGATAGAATAATAAAGTTCGGAAATAACAACTCATTTGCATATACGGTGCATTCGGAAAGTATTCAGACCCCTTGACTTTTTTCACATTTTGTTACATTACAGCCTTATTCTAAAATGGATTGAATCGTTTTTTTTATTCTCATCAATCTACACGCAATACCCCATAATGACAAAGCAAAAACCAGGTTTTTAGACATTTTAGCATTTAAAGTTCAAAACTGAAATATCACATTTACATAACTATTCAGACCCTTTACTCAGTACTTTGTTGAAGCACCTTTGGGAACGATTACAGCCTCTTCTTGGGTATGACGCTACAAGCTTGGCACACCTGTATTTGGGGAGTTTTTCCCATTCTTCTCTGCAGATCCTCTCAAGCTCTGTCAGGTTGGATGGTGAGTGTTGCTGCACAGCTATTTTCAGGTCTCTCCAGAGACGTTCGATCGGGTTCAAGTGGCTCTGGCTGGGCAACTTAAGGACATTCAGAGACTGTCCTGTTGGAATGTGAACCTTCCAACAAGAAGTCCTGAGCGCTTTGGAGCAGGTTTTCATCAAGGATCTTTCTGTACTTTACTCCGTTCATCTTTCCCTCGATCGTGACTAGTCTCCCAGTCCCTGCCGCTGAAAAACATCCACACAACATGATGCTACCACCATCCTTCACTGTAGGGATGGTGCCAGGTTTCCTCCAGATGTGACGCTTGACATTCAGGCCAAAGAGTTCAATATTGGTTTCATCAGACCAGAGAATCTTGTTTCTCATGGTCTGAGAGTCCTTTAGGTGCCTTTTGGCAAACTCCAATCGGGCTGTCATGTGCCTTTACTGATGAGTGGCTTCCGTCTGGCCACTCTACCATTAAGGCCTGATTGGTGGAGTGCTGCAGAGATGGTTGTCCTTCTGGAAGGTTCTCCACAGAGGAACTCTGGAGCTCTTTCAGAATGGCCATCGGGTTCTTGGTCACCTCCTTGACCAAGGCCATTCTCCTCCGATTGCTCAGTTTGGCCAGGCGGCCAGCTCTAAGAAGAGTCTTGGTGGTTCCAATCTTCAATGATGTAGACATTTTTTGGTATGTCTACCCTTCCCCAGAGCTGTGCCTCGACACAATCCTGTCTAGGAGCTCTACAGACAATTCCTTCCACCTCATGGCTTTGTTTTTGCTCTGACAGGAAGTCAGATGAGGAAAATGTTGATGAGGAAAGTGTTTTATGTAATTCATTTTAGAATAAGGCTGTAACATAACAAAATATGGAACAAGTCAAGGGGACTGAATACTTTATGTTCCTAATGAGAGCATACCACCCTACATACCACTGCTGGCTTGCTTCTGAATCTAAGCAGGGTTAGTCCTGGTTGGTACCTGGATGGGAGACCAGATGCTGCTGGAAGTTGTGTTGGAGGGCAAGTAGGAGGCACTCTTTCCTCTGGTCTAAAAATATTCCAATGCCCCAGGGCAGTGATTGGGGACACTGCCCTGTGTAGGGTGCCGTCTTTCGGATGGGACGTTAAACGGGTGTCCTGACTCTCTGAGGTCATTAAAGATCCTATGGCACTTATCATAATAGTAGGGGTGTAAACCCTGGTGTCCTGGCTAAATTCCAAAGCTGTCACTCAAACCATCATGGTCACCTAATCATCCCCAGCTTACAATTGGCTCATTCATCCCCCTCCTCTCCCTTGTAACTATTCCCCAGGTTGTTGCTGTAAATGAGAATGTGTTCTCAGTCAACTTACCTGGTAAAATAAATAAATACAACTTTCCAAGTGCACTGTACATGTGGGCATTAATAAATGAATTAGCATGAAGTTGCTCTATCCAAACAGCTATTTCTAAGGTACCACCCCAAAGAGAATTTGTAAATACCCCACAATCTCCTGTCAACATCACCATGACCTTTACCCAAATATGTGCAACATTACTTATTCATGATTGTCATCTAGAATATTAACTACAAGGCAGAAATGTTTTGTGTCAAAATAGCACCCACTTGAGAATTAACCAATGCGTATTTATTTGACAATAGGGGAAAGATACAAAATTGCGTGATTGAATAAGATATGTGGATTTTTTGTGTCGGCTTTCTTTTCTGCGTGACAACTTTGTGTACGTTATCATCTAATCAAACATCAACCTTTTTTTATCCCACAAAGGGAAGACTAACTGTAAGTAGACCAGTTTCTCTTGTCTCTTGTCATGTGGTTGCCGTGTCAGTGCGTTTAATCTCCATCGGCATATCAACTTTATAAACACATGGGTCAAAACCCCATCCTTACGAGACATCGTTTCACACTTTTCCTTAACAGTAAAGTCCAGGAGAAAAGGTGGTAATAGGATGAATATTGTCCATTTTTATTTTGAAATCAATCAGTGAATTGACAGTTAGTTGACAAATAGATTATCCACTTCTCAAACACAGCCAAGGTGGTAATAGGATGAATATTGTCCATTTTTATTGTGAAATCAATCGGTGAATTGACAGTTAGTTGACAAATAGATTATCCACTTCTCAAACACAGCTAAAGAGAGGAGTATTCTCAGGTGGGCGTGGCTTGTGCCTTGCTACACACACACACAAACACAAACACACTGGTGTTTAAATAACCCTGGGACACACACACACACACAATTGATTCCCATTGAAAGCAAAGCACTGACAGTGCATTTAAAAGTGTGATTGGCCTTTTTTATTTGACCAAGGATGTAGCATGACAGGCTCCTGTGTGGGAGCCTTACTGACCCTCTCTCTGACCTCCTCACCCCAGGTCTCACAGCTGTAGAGTCTGTTGAATATTTGCTGTAGGCGGTGCTCTGATCTGCCTTGTGTGTTATCAACATTAGGTTTGGGGTTAATCTCTGTAATCCAGGAAACAGGTTTTCCTCTCCTGTCTCTTGCAGTTTTTTAATGTGTGTAGTCCCTTTTTACTTCATGTAGCCTGTTTTTCTTTCAAATCTCTCTGGTGTATTGAGGACTAAATCAGGTACACAATGGCTGGCCCACACGCTCCACTACACCCTTTATGTTCCTAATGAGAGCAGAGTAGGAAATGGCAGCTCATCGCAATAATGCACTTAATTACATTAGGCTATTTCTGGCACTTCCTCTATTCATAAGCTCAATGAATATGAACATTCCTCGTTTGTCCATACATTTTAATTGTGGTGGCTGCCTGGGTAATCTTGCACCCAAAACCAAATCAGTTACTGTCATGAGAGGCAAGCGCATGGGTACCTCTGCTCTTAGGGTTATAGTAGACTGGTTGTGGCATACTCTTTACAATGCTACATTTTTAGATGTAGTATTTTTGAGCAACAATACAGTATTCTTGATAGTACTCTACCTGTATTACTACAATTACTTGTTGTTGTTTTCCCATCACACTATGTTGGCAGACATTGGTCAGGCTACACTAGCATGGCTTATTGTTTGGGCTATGAAACAGGAGACAGTCTGGTACATAAAGCACTGAGCAGATAGGTTGCTGGAGGACAGAGTTGGGTTGCAGTAGCAGTACAATGGGGCCTTATATTGTGGTGCTCCTCTCCCTTCCTCCAGCTGATTCCACTGGCAGCCACTCCCTGTACACGGCCTACAGGGACTATGAGATCATGTTCCACGTGTCTACCCTGCTGCCCTACACACCCAACAACAAACAACAGGTACGGAATGGTTCTATGATATCACATAATACATGAATATCTAAGAGACATGCTTTAGGATAACATGATATGCCATAGATGGATTCAATTATAAATCAAGTTTATTGCTGCCATGCTGAAGAATAGGATATTCATTGAGATAGTGTAATTCTTGTATGGTTATTCCATGTTTGTCCTTGTAGTTGCTGAGGAAGAGACACATTGGAAATGACATCGTCACCATCGTGTTCCAGGAGCCGGGAGCGCTACCCTTCACCCCCAAGACCATCCGCTCCCACTTCCAACACGTGTTCATCATCGTCCGTGTGCACAGCCCCTGCTCCGACAATACCTGCTATAGGTGAGTGTAAACCGTGTTCAGACCACTAGAGGGCCTGGCGGTCACTAAGAACCTGGAAAGCCCCTGGTACTACAACAGTGGTTGTTTTGAACTCACACAGGTAGATAACATAATGAGGAACGAGAACCACTAGAAGGCATGGTCACCAACCCAGATAAATTTGCTTTGGTAACTACTGGCTCTCCTTATTTCTCTCTGTAGCCAGGGTACTATAGGCAGGGTACTATAGGCAGAGTACTGTAGTCAGGATACTATAGGCAGGGTATCATGCAGGGTACTGTAGGCAGGATACTATAGGCAGGGTACTATAGGCAGAGTACTGTAGTCAGGAAACTATAGGCAGGGTACTATAGGCAGGGTATCATGCAGGGAACTGTAGGCAGGATACTATAGGCAGGGTACTATAGGCAGAGTACTGTAGTCAGGATACTATAGGCAGGATACTATAGGCAGGGTACTGTAGGCAGGGTACTGTAGTCAGGATACAATAGGCAGGATACTATAGGCAGGGTACTGTAGGCAGGGTATCATGCAGGGTACTGTAGGCAGGATACTATAGGCAGGGTACTATAGGCAGGGTACTGTAGGCAGGATACTGTAGTCAGGGTACTATAGCCAGGGTACTATAGGCAGGGTACTGTAGGCAGGATACTGTAGTCAGGATACTATAGGCAGGATACTGTAGGCAGGGTACTGTAGGCAGGGTACTGTAGGCAGGGTACTGTCGGCAGGGTACTGTAGGCAGGATACTGGGTACTGTTTTCTGCCCTCTGGTCTACTGTTTTCTGCCCTCTAGTCTACTGTTTTCTGCCCTCTAGTCTACTGTTTTCTGTCCTCTAGTCTACTGTTTTCTGTCCTCTGGTCTACTGTTTTCTGCCCTCTGGTCTACTGTTTTCTGTCCTCTAGTCTACTGTTTTCTGTCCTCTAGTCTACTGTTTTCTGTCCTCTAGTCTACTGTAGGCAGGATACTGTAGGCAGGGTACTGTAGGCAGGATACTGTAGTCAGGGTACTGTAGGCAGGGTACTGTAGTCAGGGTACTGTAGGCAGGGTACTAAAGGCGAGGTACTAAAAGCAGGGTATTGTAGGCAGGGTGCTGTAGGAATGATACTATAGGCAGGGTACTGTAGTCAGGGTACTAAAAGCAGGGTATTATAGGCAGGGTGCTGTAGGAATGATACTATAGGCAGGGTACTGTAGGCAGGGTACTATAGGCAGAGTGCTGTAGTCAGGATACTATAGGCAGGGTACTAAAGGCAGGGTACTGTAGTCAGGGTACTGTAGGCAGGGTACTATAGTCAGGGTACTAAAGGCAGGGTACTGTAGGCAGGGTACTATAGTCAGGGTACTAAAGGCAGGGTACTGTAGGCAGGGTATTATAGTCAGGGTACTAAAGGCAGGGTACTGTAATCAGGGTACTAAAGGCAGGGTACTGTAGGCAGGGTACTGTAGGCAGGGTACTATAGGCAGGGTACTGTAGGCAGGGTACTAAAGGCAGGGTGCTGTTGGTGGGGTGCTGTAGGCGGGGTCTGTGGCATTCTCACTGACACGCTCATCCACACCTCACTCACTCACTCACTCACTCACTCACTCACTCACTCACTCACTCACTCACTCACGCAACCCTCGTGCCTACCACACTGCCTTGGGGCAATGGAGCTGGAGTGATCTTAAGGAGTTAGCTGCATACACGTCAATGATTCCCTTGCTGGACGAGCGAATCAGAGGATTCTTGAGCAGCCGTGCAGTGCTCTGTCCCTCAGTGCTCACAGACCCTCCCCGAGGAACACTTGTACAGGCTCTGGGTCTCAGCTCAAACCTCATCAAAGTTGGGCTAATTTATTCTGAGCCCTCCCCTCCAGTAACCCCTCTACCCCCCCAGCGCTGACTGCCAACGATTAGATGCCCTCCTCAGCTGGAGTTGTTCTTTTTTAAAGGGGACATCTTTTGATTTGAAGCCAACGAGTGTCGTCAAGGAGAAGAGGCTGAGAGGGAGGAATGCTGGCTTTTCTTCTTGGATGAAGTAGGGAGTGGGACCCTGAAGCAGTGAAGACTCCACTTCACCCAGAGCAGCTCTCAGCATCCAGCCTCTGGCTCAGTCCCATGGATCTAATGAACACACTACAAGTTCCAACCCCTATCTGTTCTGTTCTGCCACCAGAGCGCTGATATGCTAGAAGCCTGAATTGCTGGGAGCCTGGGATGCCATTTCAAAGAGGAGTAAAAACTCACAAGATCTAGTAACAGAACAGCGGTTGGACGGGCGGCGGAAGCAGCTATAATTAGCTGGATAAAGCTGTGTGTACCTGCAGTAGTGTGATCAGACCAAGCAGACAGGAGAGGAGGATTCACTTCAAGGAGACATATTTTTATAATGCCTAGCCCAGTCAGGAGTTGGTAGAGTCACGTAAACAGACCAACTGGGAAACGTAAGGGTCAGATGCCGGAGCAAGAACAGGTGGGTCTGGGGGTTGTGTCACTGTGTGTGTGTATATACAGTGGGTGTGTGTGGGTGTGTGTCGGGGGGATCCGAGATGTGATGCTGATGACCAGTGTGAAAAGGAGGGGGTCTGAGGACACAGGAGTTTCAGCGACCTCTCACACACACGCACACACACACACACACACACACACACACACACACACACACACGGCTGCACTACTGTGATGTATTACATAATGCGTGATACAATGACTACGTTTTGCCAAGGTTTTATTGGATATTGCTGTTTTGTGATAGTGCGGTTGAATTCTGACTCACAGTAGCTTTAAATATTGATCAGTATTGTGTTTGACTGGCTCTGTATCCTGTTCACGCGCAGTGAAAACGGGATCTTTGGAATGATGCATCAGTGATCTCTTCAGGCCAACATAGAAGTAGTTGGCCTGTGGCCAGCCTAGGGACACAGCCTAGTGATAATCTCATGCTATCAAATGCTGTCCAAATGCAGATAGGTCAATTTAGCCATATTGCATAACGATCAGAGCTTTGTTGCTACAAATAGGGAGTAGCCCACTCCTCTCCACGTATCTTCTCTATGATCTGGGGTCTAGGGCTGGCTGAGAGTGGCCATCTCAGTGGTAGCTGGCTTGTCAGCTGCGCTGAATGTATAGTTATATCCGCCTGCCTGGTTGAGCGAGGCTTGGGCTGTAATGTCACAGCTGCATGTGATGACTGTGTTATCTGTTTAATGGACTGGACTGAGGCTTGTCAGGACTCTGACATCAGCCTACATGAGCCTGGCCTGCAGTGGGTTTCTATAGTGCTACTGTTCAGCTTTTCCTCACCATTGTTGGATTATATATGGATTTGGAAGCCAATCATTGTCAGTCATCTGCATCAGAACTAGGTTAGCTTTCATGCTAACTTGTTTCCTTAAACTCTAGGAGGCCTATTGTGGAGCAACAATGGGAGTTGAATGGGAAGGGTAGTAGGTAACCTAAGTAGAGCCTTGACCATAGAAAGACTCATGCTATCCTTTATGCTGGGAAGGGAAAGGGGCTAGGAGGAACGATAACCACATGAAAACTCTATAACAATGTCACTGCTCTTCTTTCCCAGCCTATGAAACTGTTTTCTGTCCTCTGGTCTACTGTTTTCTGCCCTCTAGTCTACTGTTTTCTGCCCTCTGGTCTACTGTTTTCTGCCCTCTAGTCTACTGTTTTCTGCCCTCTGGTCTACTGTTTTCTGCCCTCTAGTCTACTGTTTTCTGCCCTCTAGTCTACTGTTTTCTGCCCTCTGGTCTACTGTTTTCTGTCCTCTAGTCTACTGTTTTCTGTCCTCTAGTCTACTGTTTTCTGTCCTCTAGTCTACTGTTTTCTGCCCTCTGGTCTACTGTTTTCTGTCCTCTAGTCTACTGTCCTCTAGTCTACTGTTTTCTGTCCTCTAGTCTACTGTTTTCTGTCCTCTAGTCTACTGTTTTCTGTCCTCTAGTCTACTGTTTTCTGTCCTCTAGTCTACTGTTTTCTGTCTACTGTTTTCTGTCCTCTAGTCTACTGTTTTCTGTCCTCTAGTCTACTGTTTTCTGCCCTCTGGTCTACTGTTTTCTGCCCTCTAGTCTACTGTTTTCTGTCCTCTAGTCTACTGTTTTCTGCCCTCTGGTCTACTGTTTTCTGTCCTCTAGTCTACTGTTTTCTGTCCTCTAGTCTACTGTTTTCTGTCCTCTAGTCTACTGTTTTCTGCCCTCTGGTCTACTGTTTTCTGCCCTCTAGTCTACTGTTTTCTGTCCTCTAGTCTACTGTTTTCTGTCCTCTAGTCTACTGTTTTCTGTCCTCTAGTCTACTGTTTTCTGTCCTCTAGTCTACTGTTTTCTGTCCTCTAGTCTACTGTTTTCTGTCCTCTAGTCTACTGTTTTCTGCCCTCTAGTCTACTGTTTTCTGCCCTCTACTACTGTTTTCTGTCCTCTAGTCTACTGTTTTCTGTCCTCTAGTCTACTGTTTTCTGTCCTCTAGTCTACTGTTTTCTGCCCTCTGGTCTACTGTTTTCTGTCCTCTAGTCTACTGTTTTCTGTCCTCTAGTCTACTGTTTTCTGCCCTCTGGTCTACTGTTTTCTGTCCTCTAGTCTACTGTTTTCTGTCCTCTAGTCTACTGTTTTCTGTCCTCTAGTCTACTGTTTTCTGTCCTCTAGTCTACTGTTTTCTGTCCCTCTAGTCTACTGTTTTCTGTCCCTCTGTTTTCTGTCTACTGTTTTCTGTCCTCTAGTCTACTGTTTTCTGTCCTCTAGTCTACTGTTTTCTGCCCTCTGGTCTACTGTTTTCTGTCCTCTAGTCTACTGTTTTCTGTCCTCTAGTCTACTGTTTTCTGTCCTCTAGTCTACTGTTTTCTGTCCTCTAGTCTACTGTTTTCTGCCCTCTGGTCTACTGTTTTCTGTCCTCTAGTCTACTGTTTTCTGTCCTCTAGTCTACTGTTTTCTGCCCTCTGGTCTACTGTTTTCTGCCCTCTAGTCTACTGTTTTCTGCCCTCTGGTCTACTGTTTTCTGTCCTCTAGTCTACTGTTTTCTGTCCTCTAGTCTACTGTTTTCTGTCCTCTAGTCTACTGTTTTCTGTCCTCTAGTCTACTGTTTTCTGTCCTCTGGTCTACTGTTTTCTGTCCTCTAGTCTACTGTTTTCTGTCCTCTAGTCTACTGTTTTCTGCCCTCTGGTCTACTGTTTTCTGTCCTCTAGTCTACTGTTTTCTGTCCTCTAGTCTACTGTTTTCTGTCCTCTAGTCTACTGTTTTCTGTCCTCTAGTCTACTGTTTTCTGCCCTCTGGTCTACTGTTTTCTGTCCTCTAGTCTACTGTTTTCTGTCCTCTAGTCTACTGTTTTCTGCCCTCTGGTCTACTGTTTTCTGCCCTCTAGTCTACTGTTTTCTGCCCTCTGGTCTACTGTTTTCTGTCCTCTAGTCTACTGTTTTCTGCCCTCTAGTCTACTGTTTTCTGTCCTCTGGTCTACTGTTTTCTGCCCTCTAGTCTACTGTTTTCTGTCCTCTAGTCTACTGTTTTCTGTCCTCTAGTCTACTGTTTTCTGTCCTCTGGTCTACTGTTTTCTGCCCTCTAGTCTACTGTTTTCTGTCCTCTAGTCTACTGTTTTCTGCCCTCTAGTCTACTGTTTTCTGTCCTCTAGTCTACTGTTTTCTGTCCTCTAGTCTACTGTTTTCTGCCCTCTGGTCTACTGTTTTCTGTCCTCTAGTCTACTGTTTTCTGTCCTCTAGTCTACTGTTTTCTGCCCTCTAGTCTACTGTTTTCTGTCCTCTAGTCTGCTGTTTTCTGCCCTCTAGTCTACTGTTTTCTGCCCTCTAGTCTACTGTTTTCTGCCCTCTAGTCTACTGTTTTCTGCCCTCTAGTCTACTGTTTTCTGCCCTCTGGTCTACTGTTTTCTGCCCTCTAGTCTACTGTTTTCTGCCCTCTGGTCTACTGTTTTCTGCCCTCTAGTCTACTGTTTTCTGCCCTCTAGTCTACTGTTTTCTGCCCTCTGGTCTACTGTTTTCTGCCCTCTGGTCTACTGTTTTCTGCCCTCTGGTCTACTGTTTTCTGCCCTCTAGTCTACTGTTTTCTGCCCTCTAGTCTACTGTTTTCTGCCCTCTGGTCTACTGTTTTCTGCCCTCTAGTCTACTGTTTTCTGCCCTCTGGTCTACTGTTTTCTGCCCTCTAGTCTACTGTTTTCTGCCCTCTAGTCTACTGTTTTCTGCCCTCTGGTCTACTGTTTTCTGTCCTCTGGTCTACTGTTTTCTGCCCTCTAGTCTACTGTTTTCTACCCTCTGGTCTACTGTTTTCTGCCCTCTGGTCTACTGTTTTCTGCCCTCTAGTCTACTGTTTTCTACCCTCTGGTCTACTGTTTTCTGTCCTCTAGTCTACTGTTTTCTGCCCTCTAGTCTACTGTTTTCTGTCCTCTAGTCTACTGTTTTCTGTCCTCTGGTCTACTGTTTTCTGCCCTCTGGTCTACTGTTTTCTACCCTCTGGTCTACTGTTTTCTGTCCTCTAGTCTACTGTTTTCTGCCCTCTGGTCTACTGTTTTCTGTCCTCTAGTCTACTGTTTTCTGTCCTCTGGTCTACTGTTTTCTGTCCTCTGGTCTACTGTTTTCTGCCCTCTGGTCTACTGTTTTCTGTCCTCTAATCTACTGTTTTCTGTCCTCTGGTCTACTGTTTTCTGTCCTCTGGTCTACTGTTTTCTGTCCTCTAGTCTACTGTTTTCTGCCCTCTAGTCTACTGTTTTCTGCCCTCTAGTCTACTGTTTTCTGCCCTCTGGTCTACTGTTTTCTGTCCTCTAGTCTACTGTTTTCTGCCCTCTAGTCTACTGTTTTCTGCCCTCTGGTCTACTGTTTTCTGTCCTCTAGTCTACTGTTTTCTGTCCTCTAGTCTACTGTTTTCTGTCCTCTAGTCTACTGTTTTCTGTCCTCTAGTCTACTGTTTTCTGTCCTCTAGTCTACTGTTTTCTGTCCTCTAGTCTACTGTTTTCTGTCCTCTAGTCTACTGTTTTCTGCCCTCTGGTCTACTGTTTTCTGTCCTCTAGTCTACTGTTTTCTGTCCTCTAGTCTACTGTTTTCTGTCCTCTAGTCTACTGTTTTCTGTCCTCTAGTCTACTGTTTTCTGCCCTCTGGTCTACTGTTTTCTGTCCTCTAGTCTACTGTTTTCTGTCCTCTAGTCTACTGTTTTCTGTCCTCTAGTCTACTGTTTTCTGCCCTCTGGTCTACTGTTTTCTGTCCTCTGGTCTACTGTTTTCTGTCCTCTAGTCTACTGTTTTCTGTCCTCTAGTCTACTGTTTTCTGTCCTCTAGTCTACTGTTTTCTGTCCTCTAGTCTACTGTTTTCTGCCCTCTGGTCTACTGTTTTCTGCCCTCTAGTCTACTGTTTTCTGTCCTCTACTCTACTGTTTTCTGTCCTCTACTCTACTGTTTTCTGCCCTCTAGTCTACTGTTTTCTGTCCTCTACTCTACTGTTTTCTGTCCTCTACTCTACTGTTTTCTGCCCTCTAGTCTGCTGTTTTCTACCCCCCTGAGAGGATTGGATAGGGATAAGACATAGTAAAAGCAGCAGCTTGCCATCTTACACCTGTTGAATTCTGTCAGATCTAGTGCCTGGGAATCCATTGAGTTTGGGTATAGGACTCCCTCCTTTAGTGTACTTACTAGTTAGTGACCCCTCTCTCTCTCTCTCTCTCTCTCTCTCTCTCTCTCTCCCCCAGCGTGGCTGTGACTCGTTCCCAGGACGTGCCCTCCTTCGGCCCTCCTATCCCCAAGGGTGTGACCTTCCCCAAGTCCACTGTCTTCAGGGACTTCCTGCTGGCCAAGGTCATCAACGCAGAGAACGCCGCCCACAAGTCTGAAAAGTTTGGTGCCATGGCGACACGCACGCGACAGGAGTACCTGCGGGACCTGGCAGAGCGGCATGTGACCAGCACGCCGGTGGAGCCCACGGGGAAATTCCCCTTCATCTCATTGGCTCACAAGCGGAGAGAGAGGGTACGGCCGTACAGTGGGGCAGAGCTAAGGAGCCTAGGTGCAGTGACATGGCCGGTGCATGCGGAGGACCAGGTAGCCGGGGCAGAGAGGGAGTGTCTACTGGCCATCTCCAACGATTTCCTCATCCTATTGGATCAGGAGGCTAAGGCTGTGGTCTTTAACTGTGCCACGCGCGACGTCATTGGCTGGTCCTCTGGCAGCCCCGCCTCCATGAAGATCTACTATGAGCGTGGGGAGAGCGTGTCGCTGCGCTCCATCAACAACAACACAGAGGACTTCGGAGAGGTGGTGAAACGCCTGGAGGTCAGTAGCAGCACAGTTGGTCTGTGTATTATTGCTACACTGATGGCTTTATAATATTTCACACACCATCTGTTGTGATTACTATTACAGGTGTCCCAAGTTTCAAGCCAGATAAGGACCTTTCATCACTAACCAATGGCTTATAATAAACATACCTCTCATTTCCACCTCAGATAATCCATTATGTTCAAAGGAGATGCAGAATAGGCCTACGGTGATTACAAACACGTTACAGGTATAACACTCAGCATTGGCCGTATTTGGAGAGGTAGTTTAATCATTTTCATGCGATTAGGCGATGCCAGTTGTCTTGAATGAAAGATGAACACTATTTGCTAAGGGTTATTTCATGTTTGTGTGTACAGTGAGTGTGTATGCCATACCCTTTCTTGTCGGAAAGTGGAGGCGTGCATCAGTGATGTAGCATAATATCCTGCTCTGGCCCTGTTGTGGTTGCCTGGGGGTCTGTGTTAAGTACTATGTTACAACCTCTACCTGACACTGGGTCAGAACGGCCAGGCAAGGTGTATTAAACCTTAAACCCTCCCTCCTGTACAAAAACACTTTAATTGAAGGGTAGCGCATCCGCTGATGATAGATTCAGTCTGTTAGTGTGTGTCTTATCAGATCTAAGCCCAAGGGCAGATTATGTTTATGTGATGTGTTGTACAGTAGCAGCAGCCAACAGAATAGTTTTGTTTTTTATTTATTCAACCCTTTATTCAACCCCTTATTTTACCAGGTAAGTTGACTGAAAACACATGGTCATTTACAGCAATGACCTGGGGAATAATTACAGGGGAGAGGAGGGAGGATGAATGAGCCAATTGGAAACTAGGGATTATTAGGTGGCCATAATGATATGCAAGACACTTGGGTTAACACCCCTACTCTTACGATAAGGGCCATGGGATCTTTAGTGACCACAGAGAGTCAGGACACCCGTTTAACGTCCCATCCAAAAGACAGCACACTACACAGGGCAATGTCCCTAATCACTGCACTGGGGCATTTTTTTAGACCAGAGGAAAGAGTGCCTCCTACTGGCCAGCTCTAAAACCACTTCCAGCACCATCTGGTCTTCCATTCAGGGACCAACCCTGCTTAGCTTCAGAGGCAAGCCAACAGTGGGATACAAGGTGGTATGCTGCACAGAGCATACACAGCACATGCAGTGTAGTCTGTTTCTGGATTTAGAGGTTTCTTACGTTATGTAGTGTGGCAGACCAGGGGGTTGAGTCGAAGTGTTTACACAGATCAGACACAGACAGAGTAGGATTAGCTCAGGTTTAAAGGTGTTTATTAAAATAATAGTCCAAAAGAGAGACCCTCTCTGGGATACCGTCTTCTGGGCTCCGGGTCTTGCTGTATCCTGTGGGGATCAAAACTGAACTCCCTCCTGTTACCTCTGGTACCATCCCCAACTATACAGGAGTCCTTTCCTCCCCCCAGTCTCTTCCCTGTGTGCTGCCCTTCTGGCAACTTTATGGGACTTGTACAGCTGGTGAGAAATCAGCCCTTGATTACTCACCAATCCCCAATCAGCCCCAATTAGTCCTTGCCGGAGAGCCCGTCGAGACCTGTCACGTCCAGCAGATGGAGCCATTGCCTCGTGATGTATACTCTCGTGATGAGTCTTCCCCTGGTGGCTGACCTGCTGTACGCCACAGTAGTTATAATTCTTCTCCTTCACCTCTTTCTCCTCCCCTCCTTCTCTCCTCTGTCTCTAGCTCCTGTCAAAGGGCAGCCAGACCACAGAGATGACCCTGAGGAGGAACGGCCTGGGCCAGCTGGGCTTCCATGTAAACTTTGAGGGCATCGTGGCAGAGGTAGAGCCCTACGGGTACGCCTGGCAGGCGGGGCTGCGCCAGGGTAGCAGGCTAGTAGAGATCTGTAAGGTTGCCGTGGCATCACTGTCCCACGAGCAGATGATCGATCTCCTGAGGACCTCTGTCACCGTCAAGGTGGTCATCATACCCCCGCACGAGGACTCCACCCCTCGCAGGTACAGTTCAGAGACAACAAATAAGTTATTTATCAACAGATATGTCCCTCTATCAGTCATATCAGTAGCATGCATTTGGGTACTGGGTCAGCGCTGGAGTGTTTGTAGTGTATATCTTCGATGTAATAATGGCGCTGAAGGAGATGGCTGCCGTTTTACGATCACGTAACCAATTGTGCTATTGTGTATGTTTTTTCGCGTTATTTGTAAATTATTTTGTACATAATGTTTCTGCCACCGTGTCTTATGACCC
This sequence comes from Oncorhynchus tshawytscha, assembly GCF_018296145.1. Classification (NCBI taxonomy): domain Eukaryota; kingdom Metazoa; phylum Chordata; class Actinopteri; order Salmoniformes; family Salmonidae; genus Oncorhynchus; species Oncorhynchus tshawytscha. The sequence goes on along the minus strand of NC_056436.1, from coordinate 30,025,277 downwards.
AAAAGAGCTTCTTGATATCAGGGCAGCGATTACTCACCCCGTACTAGAGGAATTTTTCTTCTTCAACGAGTTGGACAGGAAGGATTTATTCCAGACACCCGACAAGGACCTCATCCCCGTCATTCACAGGAGGAAAAGACAGAGATATCGTGGACGACGGTCCGGGTGCCTTGTAAAGATCCGTCGCCGCGAGGGTAATCTACCTTTACCATCGGTCCTATTAGCCAACGTACAATCAATTGATAATAAAATATATCCTACCAACGGGACATTAAAAACTGTAATATCTTATGTTTCACCGAGTCGTGGCTGAACGACAACATGAATAACATACAGCTGGCAGGTTTTAAGCTTTTTCGGCAGGATAGAACAGCGGCCTCTGGTAAGACAAGGGGCGGCAGACTATGCATATTTGTAAACAACAGCTGGTGCACGCGGGACTCTAACCCGGAAGCTTATAAGAAATCCCGCTATGCCCTCCAAAGAACCATCAAACAGACAAAGCGTCAATACAGAACTAAGATTGAATCATACTACATCAGCTCTGACACTCGTCAGATGTGGTAGGGCATGCAAACTATTACAGACTACAAAGGGAAGCACAGCCACGAGCTGCCCAGTATCACGAACCTACCAGATGAGCTAAATTACTTTGATGCTCGCTTCGAGGCAATTAACACTGAAACATGCATGAGAGCGCCAGCTGTCCTGAACAACTGTGTGATCACGCTCTCCGTAGCCAATGTGAGTAAGACCTTTTAAACAGGTCAACATTCACAAGGCCGCAGGGCCAAACGGATTACCAGGATGTGTACTCCAAGCGTGCACTCCGTGACCAACTGGCAAATGTCTTCACTGACATTTTCAACCTGTCCCTGACTGAGTCTGTAATACCAACATTCAAGAAGACCACCATAGTCCCTGTGGCCAAGAATACTAAGGTAACCTGCCCAAATGACAACGGACCTGTAGCACTCACGTCTGTAGCCATGAAGTGCTTTGAGAGGCTGGTCATGGCTCACATCAACACCATTATCCCAGAAACCCTAGGACCCTCTCCAATTTGCATACCGCCCCAACAGATCCACAGATTATGCAATCTCTATTGCACTCAACACTGCCCTTTCCCACCTGGACAAAAGGAACACCAATGTGAGAATCCTATTCATTGACTACAGCTCAGTGTTCAACACCATAGTGCCCTCAAAGCTCGCCAGGACCCTGGGACAGAACACCTCCCTCTGCAACTGGATCCTGGACTTCCTGGCGGGCCGCCCCCAGGTGGTAAGGGTAGGGAACATCACATCTGCCACGCTGATCCTCAACACGGGGGGCACCTCAGGGGTGCGTGCTCAGTCCCCTACTGCACACCCTGTTCACTCATGACTGCATGGCCAGGCACGACTCCAACACCATCATCAAGTTTGCCGATGACACAACAGTGGTAGGTCTGATCACCGACAACAATGAGACAGCCTATAGGGAGGAGGTTAGAGACCTGGTCATGTGGTGCCAGGACAACAACCCCTCCGTGATCAAGACAAAGGAGATGATCGTAGACTACAGGAAAAGGAGGACAGAGCACGCCCCCATTCTCATTGCCGGTGCTATAGTGGAACAGCTTGAGAGCTTCAAGTTCCTTGGTTTCCACATAACCAACAAACTATCATGGTCAAAAAAAACTAAGACAGTTGTGAAGAAGGCACAACAAAGCCTATTCCCTCTCAGGAGACTGAAAATATTTGGCATGGATCCTCAGATCCTCAAAAGGTTCTACAGTTGCACCATCGAGAGCATCCTGACTGGTTGCATCACTGCCTGGTATGGCAACTGCTTGGCCTCCAACCGCAGGGCACTACAGAGGGTAGTGCGTACAGCCCAGTACATCACTGGTGCCAAGCTTCCTGCCATCCAGGACCTCTACATCAGGCGGTGTCAGAGGCAGGAGGCCCTAGAAATTGTCAAAGACTCCAGCCACCCTAGTCACAGACTGTTCTCTCTGGTACAGCATGGCAGACGATACCGGAGCGCCAAGTGGAGGTCTAAAAGGCTTCTTAACAGCTACTATCCCCAAGCCATAAGACTCCTGAACAGCTAATCAAAGGGCTACCCAGACCCCTCTTTTCGCTGCTGCTACTCTTTTGTTTATACTCTATGCATAGTCACTTTAACTCTACCTACATGTACGTATTACCTCAATTACCTTGACTAACCGGTGCTCCCACACATGGACCCTGTACTGGTACTCCCAGTATATAGCCTCACTATTGTTATTTTACTGCTGCTGTTTAATTATGTGTTACTTTTATTTTCTATTTTCACTTTTCACTTATCTATTTTTTACTTAACACTTATTTTTATTTGTTTTCTTAACTTCTTAAAGCGTTGTTAGTTAAGGGCTTGTAAGTAAGCATTTCACTGTAAGGCCTGTTGCATTCGGCGCTTGTGACAAATATTTTTGATTTGATTTATCTCTGTCTCTTCTCACAGAGGCTGTTCAGAGCTGTACCACATGCCCCTGGTGGACTATAAGAACCACAAGGAGGGGATGCCCTATGAGTTTAAATTCCCCTTCCGCAGCAACAACAACAAGTGGCCCCGCACCTCCTCCAGCCCCCAGAGCCGCACCACAGCGGCCCTGGGGGGGACGCTCATCAAGGCCCCGGCTTCAGAGTACCAGGAGCCAACCGGAGTCATCCCCCGCAGTGTGTCCAGCGACGGGCGCCCTCTCAACCCTAAAAGGTAAGAGAGCCACCCTGGCTAATAATATGATATAATAGGCAAGATGTACAAGCTTTAAGCTTAGTAGTGGAATCTGTTTGCTCTGTATCCTTCAGGTATTCCCCAGGGAATGATAACTATGCCCTGGCTTGTTCCATCGTGATGGGCCGCTCTCCACACACCCGCAAAGCCCCTACCAGCCTCTCCTACATAGACACTGGGAGCGCAGGCTCCAACCACTGGAGACAGAAGTCCATGCCAGACGGGTGAGAGGTCACTCAGGCCAGAACAAACCTGGGCCAATTTATGGCCACATTCAGACCACACCCAGATCATACACAGATCGCTGTAGGGTTTCACTTAAATTGCTCTATTTTCAGATGTAGTCTGTATTCACTGTAATTACTTCTTTGGGAGTTATCCAATAATAGAAAGGAAATGACTAAATGATATGTTATCATTATATGTCTCGTTGATATGTTGTACTCATCGTGGCAGAGGTACTCCTGTTTTGTTCAGTGAATGATGCAGCTAGACATGATGCCGTCTTCTTCCATCTATTTTCTAGGTTTAACAACAATACCCGCCACTCCCCTGTGTCTACTGAGCATCAGGGAGTGAGAGAGGGGTCTAACGAGACTAAGCCTGCCACTGGATGGCCCCAAGCGGTGGAAGGGGAGGTGGCCGACAGGGGGGCTGATAGAGCAGGTAAGAGGACATGCTTTAGAACAGTGTCATTCAAAGTCGTGGTCACGACCCCAGGTACCGCAGTGGGGTCACCAAAATGATAGTTTTTGAGAAAGATGATATGAAACATCGAATTGTATTGAGTAAATGCATTTATTGGTTTATTTTCATTCTGATAAGAATGAAAATGCAATTAAGTTATTTTTTGATAAAAAAATTCGAAATGTACCGATTTTAAGGTTGTGTCATTAGATTGGGCGTGGGGTGGGGGTCACGAGAACATCTTGGGGAAAAATGGGGTCCCCAGAAATTTGCTGAAAATCTTTGAATACCACTGCTTTAGAAAATGCCCAAGTCATGTCTCTGGTGTTTTGGGTGATGCAGATGATGAGAGTCAGAGACAGGAATAGCTCTCTATGTTACTGGTATTGTTATCTGTGTCTCATTCTGCTGTTTGTTCCTGTCCCTCCCAGACCCAGCTGTATCCAAGGCAGTAACTCGTCTCCAGCAGCAGGAACAGGGGACACACCTGTCTCCCAACAAGAACATCAAGGTGAGGTACCAGGCTCAAATATGACCAAATATGACTTCTAACATGCTGACCAGACCGCTTGTGCGCGATCAGGACAGGATCAGGACACGTAGGTTGAAATATCAACTATATTAATTTGGGGACAGGTCAAAAAGCAAACATTTATGGCAATTTAGCTAGCTAGCTTGCTGTTGCTAGCTAATTTGTCCTGGGATATAAACATTGGGTTGTTATTTGACTTGAAATGCACAATTACCTGAAATTAATAATTATGTTAATGTAATATTTCAGTTTTTTATTTGTAATACATTTGCCAAAAAATCTAAAAATCAGTTTTTGCTTTGTGATTATGGGATATTGTGTGTAGATTGATGAGGGATTTTTTTTATTTTATCCATTTTAGAATAAGGCTGTAACAAAATGTGGGAAAAGTCAACGGTCTGAATACTTTCCGACTGCACTAGCTTGGCAATGTAGATTGTTGTCTATGTCAAAGTAGTCTTTATTTACTATGATCAAACAACCAGGATGTGACTGTAGGGTCTCTGTCTCTACAGGTGGAAGCTTCCTACTCCTCCAGCCAATCAGGCAGCAACACACTGTCCAGTAATGCCTCCAGCTCTGCCCACAGTGATGAAAAGTGGTATGAGATTGGCTCCAGCAGGACAGGGGTACGGCCTGACTCAGAGCTCAACGGCTACCTACAGGGGGCATCCACAGACAGCGGCATTGATGCTACCTCCTACGGGGCCACAGGGTCCGGGGGTTCCAGAGCCAAAGATCGGCTGGCCCAAGAGACCTCTCCTTCAGCCCCAGACTCCCCCAGCCCCCCAGGGAGCAGCGCATACCCAGCCCAGAGCCCCCTTGTGTTCCCTCCAGCCCCGGACAGTGGCTCCTACACCCTCAGTGATGTTGCGTCCCACTCCAGGTGTGTGTGCCTCCCTGTGCTGTGCTACCCCACATGAAAAAATACTATAGTGTATACTATGGTAGGAATACTATAGTATTCACTGTATTGTTTTTGCTGACTTTACTGCAGTATTCACTGTTTATTTATTTTTTAGAAATGATTGAACCTTTATTTAACTAGGCAGTTAAGAACAAAATCTTATTTACAATGATGGCCTTCACCGGCCAAACCCGGACAATGCTGGGCCAATTGTGCGACGCCCTATGGGACTCCCAATCATGGCCGGTTGTGATACAGCCTGAATTCGAACCAGGGTGTCTGTAGTGACGCCTCTAGCACTGAGATTCTTAGTGCCTTAGACCGCTGCGCCTCTCGGGAGCCTGTAGTAGTGAATAATGTAGTATTTACTGCAGTTTACTGTAGTATTTGTAGTTTACTATAGTATAAATACGGTGCTTTGTGATTGTGTAGGCTACTTTGTGCGTGATTTCTCAGTTGATGGGGCTCCCAAGTGGCTCCCGAATGGCACAGCGGTCTAAGGCACTGCATCTAAGTTCTAGAGGCGTTACTACAGATCCTGGTTCGATTCCAGGCTGTATCACAACCGACCGTGATTGGGAGTCCCATAGGGCGGTGCACAATTGGCCCAGCGTCGTCCGGGTTAAGGTTTTGCCGGGTTAGGCCGTCACTGTAAATAAGAATTTGTTCTTAACTGACTTGCCTAGTTAAATAAAGGTTAAATAAAAATATAAATATTATACCTGCATATACCCTCCACTACAACACTGGCCCTTTATGCACTCTCCTACATGAGTGTGTTGGTATTATGGTATATACCTGCATATACCCTCCACTACAACACTGGCCCTTTATGCACTCTCCTACATGAGTGTGTTGGTATTATGGTATATACCTGCATATACCCTCCACTACAACACTGGCCCTTTATGCACTCTCCTACATGAGTGTGTTGGTATTATGGTATATACCTGCATATACCCTCCACTACAATGCACTGGCCCTTCCACTACACTCTCACTGGCCCTTTATGCACTCTCCTACATGAGTGTGTTGGTATTATGGTATATACCTGCATATACCCTCCACTACAACACTGGCCCTTTATGCACTCTCCTACATGAGTGTGTTGGTATTATGGTATATACCTGCATATACCCTCCACTACAACACTGGCCCTTTATGCACTCTCCTACATGAGTGTGTTGGTATTATGGTATATACCTGCATATACCCTCCACTACAACACTGGCACTGAGATTTTTACTCTGCTGGTCTCGGGAAGAAATTAAGAGTCCTCACTGTCCGACACCGAGTCAAGACCGAGTACAAATGTATCTCGAGACCGGTCTCGAGCACAACAACACTGCTACAGTGTGTAATATAGCATACTACAGAATTCTATAGTAAGTACTGTAGTATTGTATAGTAAACTGTAGTAGTTTTTCATGTGGGACACTAGAGTTCTATTACAGTCTGCTCTTTATGCAGCCAATGCATTTCCTCTCATGTATCAATGTTTCGTTAAGCAGACAGTGATGCTTTGTAGTCCTTATATATCCCCTATTGTCCCAGATGGAAAACTCCCAAGCCTTGCGGTTTGGTGGTGAGAGGTAGCAAGCAGCAACCTGCTGTGTGTGTGTGTGTGTGTGTGTGTGTGTGTGTGTGTGTGTGTGTGTGTGTGTGTGTGTGTGTGTGTGTGTGTGTCAAATCAAATCAAATCAAATCAAATTTTATTTGTCACATACACATGGTTAGCAGATGTTAATGCGAGTGTAGCGAAATGCTTGTGTGTGTGTGTGTGTGTGTGTGTGTGTGTGTGTGTGTGTGTGTGTGTGTGTGTGTGTGTGTGTGTGTGTGTGTGTGTGTGTGTGTGTGTGTGCACATGCGTCTGTGTATCTGAGTGTGTGTGTTTGTGCACATGCGTCTGTGTATCTGAGTGTGTGTGTTTGTATGTGCGCGTGTATGTGTATGCGTGCTTGTTTGTGTGTGAGCCAGGTTCTCACAGAGAGAAAGAGAGCACTTGAAACACTGTGGAATGCTGAATGTGAGAGCTCAGCACTGTTAACACTCCTAAACCACAGTTCCTTTGAGTGAACAGAGCATTTCCTCCTCTCCTCAGCCTCTCCTCTGTGGCTCTGAAATAACTCCACCAGACTAGTGACTGTTTTATTGTACACACAGCATGTCTGAGGAGGGAGACGCTCGCTTTCATGTCAAACTGGGGAGAAATGTTGTTTGAAATGTTAACATGGAAGAAGTCCAAGGACACTCTGTCCTATTTCTTTTTCTTCATGAATTTAAATTCTAATCTCAAGATGTGGAGACATCAGAGATGTCGTGTGTGGGGAAAGTAGTCACAATTACCATATGTTTTTGAAATATTGTACAGAAATGTGTTCATAGATGAGTGCACATTACAGAAATGTGAAGTGAAACACCGATGTAATGGTGTCTGCGAGTTATGAATACATTAGTATAAATATACCTATACTAACCCATATCCATGTTTTTCCGTACCAGTACTCTGAGCTCGGGCCAGTCTGGCAGTCCTATGGGTCCAGGCTGCAGTCCCAGCTCCTCCCAGGAGGAGTCAGCCCTTGCCACCTCCCCCACCTCTCAGACCTCCCTCTCCCCTGGAGGCCCCAAGAGCTTCTACCCCCGCCAGGGAGCCACCTCCAAGTACCTGATCGGCTGGAGGAAGCCTGGAGGTACCATCAACTCTGTGGACTTTGGCAAAACACGCAAGTAAGCATGGGGTGCAGTAGAGGAGGAATGTTGAACATACATGTGTTTATTGACACGTCACTGAGGCCATTACACTGTGAGGGGTGTAAGTCATGTTGTGAAAGGATGTTCTTTCCCTATTGAAACAAATCTTACTGTTCTAGATTGTTGATGTTAGAGAGACTTGAGATCTGAGTCAACTGAGAGGAGATGCCTTTCCCACTTGTTGTGGCTCATGTTTTGTTTATAAACGAGTACAACACTCCCACCATGTGGTTGAACCGAGAACTGCAACCTAACACTGCTGGTCTTTGCACGCCCTCTTTCTCAGACGTCACCAGAGTGATGGGTTGCTTGGTGGCCAGCCCCAGCTCAGGGCTCAGCTCAGGGCCCAATCCCCCCAGCGTGTCACCACGTCCAGCCTGCAGGAGGACCTGAAGAAACTCATCACCCTAGACAGCCCCCCACCCTCCTCCCACGACCAAAAGGTAGCGGGCAGCACTGCTCTGTGTTAACAGGCAATGTCACCATCATCCATTTTACCATGATAATTGTCAAATTGATGAGAACTCCCATGGAACTTCCAGAGTAGTCGATATGCTGTATTTGCTTGATGAATCCAAACTCCCTCCCCTGCTTTGCCACATACACTGGTCAACATGCTAAAGGCTAAATGCTGAGTTTATGGGGTCAATCAGCAGCCTCACATTGCTCCTCTCTCTCCCCTCATTCTCTCCAGCCCTCTTTCCCCGTCCCCCCTCCCAGCCGGCGCTCCTTGCAGAGGACCCTGTCAGACGAGAGCATCTACAGCGGGCAGCGGGAGCCCGCGTTCAGCGGGCACAGACAGACACCCAACGACCTGCTCTTCAGCTGCTCCACCATACCCCGCTCGCCCACTGCCCGCCACGCGCCACCCCGTCAACCCTCACACAAGTCTCTGGGTTAGCCTCTGATTTTCCTGAAAGTAATCCTTGAGTAAAGCCAATGCCTGTTTATCCTACATGGGCTCCATCTAAAACCAGAGGAGCACAGTTTATCATAGTGTCGTAGTGAAGCTGCATTTCAGTAGTTTGGTGGTAGATGGAAGACCGTGTTGCCCAACCGAGTCCTTTGTCCTTTGAAGAATGTCTCTTCTGGTAAATTGGATACGTTATAGTAACGTTGTTGTGTGGTAGACGGAATACTCTGTCTGTTCCTTCCTAACCTGCGTTTGCAGCTGCTGTTGCTAACTCAATGGCTAGGAGGTATCACTTCTGTAGTGAATAAGAGTTCAAAGTTCATACCATTCGCAACCAAAGCTCCGCTGATGTTGGCTTCTTTCTGTAGTTATTATCTGAACCATTCTGACATCGGACCGTCGTCCTCACGTCCTCGGAACAGGAGGTTATATTGTCGTCAAGGCTTTATATAGGAAGGGAGAAAAGGGGTGTGTTTCATAGTTTACAACCTATATCTCTTCACGTGGGCGGGCCACTGAGTAAGGCCTAATTCACTCATGAAAACCCAAATCTCACATTTTAGAAGCTAAAATCACCTTTTATCCCATCACAAATAATTTCATATTGAAACATTTAAATTGAACAACAATTCCATGTGAATCCGATAACTCTGATGTGTAGACTTTCCACTGTAGAGTTTATGTCATCTTATCATTGATGAGAATGTCTGAGATGACAACCGAACTGACATCATATTCATTAAGTACCACCGCATATGTTCAATTGGTCGGATTACCAGAATATAGTTAATTTCCCCCCACCTTCTGACGTTCCCAGAATCTCTATGTTAACCAAGGTGTTTGCAAATGTAACATCAGTAGGGTAGAGAGAGGAAAAGGGGGGGAAGAGGTATTTTTGACTGTCATAAACCTACCCCCAGGCCAACGTCATGACAATAGACTGTATCAGTGTATACTTATGTCCTTAAGTATGGGTGACTCTAAACAAGTTATGTGTAATCTTTTAGTATGTACTTTATTTGAAACCTGTCTCCACTTCCTCTGTTCTAATCTGCTGTCTCTCGTCCCCCCGCTCCTCTTCCCTGCAGGTGATCTATGTGAGTCGTCCAGCCAGGACCAGGGGGGTAGGAGACAGCAGCTGGGGGACCCATGCCTCATGCCCCTGCCTAACTCTGGAGCTGACCGTGCTCTGGACTGGTCCAACCTGGTGGATGCTGCCAAGGCCTTTGAGGGTAGGCAAAGTAAGCTGGAGATTTACTATCTTTACCAACCAGAGGGTAGCAGTGCCCTGTCTTTTCCTGTGTGTTGTCAATCTGAGCTGTAACTGAAGCTGTAACTGTTGTGTTTTTCTCTGTCTGTCTTCAGTTCAGAGACTGTTATCTGTTAATGATGGGAGCACCAGCCCAGAGGTCACAGCCCCCAGCCCCCAGCAGGCCGAACCCCAGGCTTCCCCACAGAGAAACACCTCGCCTGGGTAAGACCCACTTACCTACTACATACCATGCACCTCCAGAGAATTTTGTAGACATAGGTAGGGCCTGGAGCTTATCCTAAAACTTGGGCCAGGTTTTTTGCTGGCCAGGCAACATGATTATGAAAAACTCCTGGCCCTACTCCTAGGCTCTAAAGCTGTGGCTTGCTACACCTCTTGACTATTTTAAGCCAATATGCCCCAGGTCATGCTAGTCTTATTATAGTTTAGAATATGGTAGTTAACAGTGTCCCCCGTCCCACAGTGAGAGCCCAGCTTGTCTGATGGAGAAGGTGAGCCAACTGGAATCCATGGTGAAGCTGCTGCAGGATGATCTAAAGAAGGTGAGACAAGAAACAACCAGGTCTTCAGCACCGGAAGCTAAGCCTTAGCCTAGCCATCTCTACTCTACTGTTCACTTCTTACTAAACCTGGTGCCCTTTCCCTAACAGTGGTTAGAACAGTAGAAAGACCAGTTGAAAGAGCAGCCTTCTCAGTGTGGAAAGGTCAAACAAGGGTGTAGTGTGGATCCAGTTCTCCATATATCAGTAGTGCCCATTCGGCACAGGTACTTACTACTCTGCCTTTTGGTTATAGCTGCCCTGTATACATCTCCTGAGGACAGTATTAGAGAGTAATGAGAGCCTCCCACTCCTCTGTGTTAATGATGACTCCCTGTGTGTGAGGACAGTACTAGAGAGTAATGAGAGCCTCCCTCTCCTCTCTGTGTTAATGATGACTCCCTGTGTGTGAGGACAGTACTAGAGAGTAGTGAGAGCCTCCCTCTCCTCTCTGTGTTAATGATGACTCCCTGTGTGTGAGGACAGTACTAGAGAGTAGTGAGAGCCTCCCTCTCCTCTCTGTGTTAATGATGACTCCCTGTGTGTGAGGACAGTACTAGAGAGTAATGAGACCCTCCCACTTCTCACTGTGTTAATGATGACTCCCTGTCTGTGAGGACAGTACTAGAGAGTAATGAGAGCCTCCCACTCCTCACTGTGTTAATGATGAATCCCTGTGTGTGAGGACAGTACTAGAGAGTAATGAGACCCTCCCACTTCTCACTGTGTTAATGATGACTCCCTGTGTGTCCCCAGGAGAAGGATGCCAAGGTGTCCCTGCAGGCCCAGATACAGAGCCTGAGAGAAGACAACCAGCGGCTCCAGGAGGAGTCGTACAGCGCCTCGGCCAAGCTCAAGAAGTTCACAGAGTGGGTGTTCAACACCATCGACATGAACTGACTGATCCATGTGCTATTGGGAGGAACAGCTGAACACACGTGACCACAATACACTCAAACTCAAACTGATTCACACTATGGGGGCTCAGAACCACAGGACTTGCTTCTTTGATTTCTTCATGAGAACTGATATTCTGCTATTGACATGGACCGATTCACAGTGGATGTAAATGCTGTATGATCAACATGAACTGTTGATCCCATCATGATCGGCCATTATTCTTCAACACGGTGGATCTGTAGTACCACCACCACTAACGACTCAATGAGAGGTGTTTTAAAGGAGGAGATAGAGAGACAGAGATGACCAGCATGCAGTCCTTTCTTTAGGATTTGCTGGCACTATACTGTAGTGTCCCTGCATGTCTGACAGAGATGTATTAACTTCCCTGGGCTATGCTGTGGAACCTTCTCATGTTGACCTTGTCCTTCAGATCCTGCTCCTTCATACTGTACTCCTCTCCCCAGTGGAACAAATTGTCCATTGTAGGACAGCCGTGTGTTATTTAAGACATTCCCAGCAGGGAACAGTTCAGAAATGTGTGTTGCATTCAGTTCATACACATACACACATATACCTGTTTGTTAACAGGTTCACAGCGCATTTAAGAGATTGCGAAAGTCCAAGTTGCATATTGAAGGTTTGAGTGATCAGATGTTATTTTGTTAGCAATTTATGGAAAAACACGACGGGGCTGTCGCTTGTCCCCTAGAATGGAACTTGTCCCTTTCAGTACAAGTCTAGAAAGGAAATGACAGGCAGTCTCTTGGCCTGTGTACTGTGTATTGGATATAGTTTAATATTAGTACTATTATGGTCGATGCCTCTCAGTGATGCCTCTCCCATTGATCCTCCATAAAGGGATGTAAAACATGTTATAGGGGGTTGAGTATACCTCACATACAGTACTGTACATGACTACAGCTAGTTAACTGATGAAAAGTACTTAACGTGCCACGTAAAAAAATATACAAATGAAATAATATGGGTGCCATAATGACGAGAATAAGCTTCAAAATTCATCATCGACCAAAGCTGTTCAACAATTTATTTTGTAAATATATATGAGCAGAAATGTTACCACTGCAAAACACCTTATATTGTTTTACCACTACACACTATGACTCTCTGTGGACTGCGCTCATTTCAGGAGGGTAAGATGGGCTTACTGGATACAGTAGTTCCAGAATGTACTATTGGTTATTATATCAAAACAACTGGACTGACTGGGTGGATGACTGGAAGACCAGGCGTACTGTTCAATTCACTTCTAACTGATGATACTGATTCTACTTGGTCTATTTGATTATTGGTATGGTCCCATCCTCGCCTGCCTGCTGTATTGGATCCACAGTGCCACCTAGTGATGATAACATGTCGTTACATGGAAATACGTTCCATACCTGATCCACAGCATGTTACAAAGCCCCTGGTGCCACATGTATGTCATCCTGTTCTACTCTCTGTCGATGAAATCGGTACTGTATGTCATGACACATAACGATTTTAAGTAAATCCTGAAATGCCAGCTACAGTCATCGAAGTCTATTAGTAAGTAACTTGGTAGCCCCTCCATGGCTACAGTCAGTTGTACTATTAAAACCCCCACACTTCCCCTTTGGTTCCCATTCTGTACAACCTGTATATATATCAACGGATTCTGACGCTCTTCTTGACATGTATTACAGCATGTGATGATGTTTCCTTTGAGCTGTGATGTGTAAAAATGTTTATATCTATTAAAGATATTTTGTTCAATTGTATCTTTTGTAGTGATGCCTGCAGACCCAGATGCAGGTTTGGTATGTATGATGTAGCGGCAGTACAGGCTTCCACTTAGCTTCCGGGAATCCTTATAGATTATTATTAGGTTCTAGATTATTACCTTTATGTACGTTTTCCCCCCAGCAACAATGCATTGGGCTTATGAACAAAAAGCTACACGGAGCCTATGGAGTACAGCACACCCCATATCTTCCCTGTTGGAGCATGACAATAGAGGATAACCCACCGAGGTGTTACCAGGACTTGACAGTCCAGTGGCAGCCTCAGGAGTTTCATACAGGAAAGTCATTTGTGATATTGATATTGTTTTAATATTGCACCAGGTTTTTCATGCAAGAAACATATTTCTCATTGAGATGAACCTGGATAAATTAAGATTAGATACAGGGGGGAAAAAACTAAAGGGACCATATTTTTCCATTTGTGAATCTACTGGCGAAAAATGTTCTCCCTGCTGAGTTCAGAGTTGTTGACTTCCCCAGATGTTCTCTCTAGGTCCTAGGACATGATTTAGAACACTCTGTACTGTACACAGATCAGAACCAGTCCCAGTTTACTGATCCTGTTGATTAATGCAGCGAGTCCAGAGAGGAGCAGAGAAGCAGAAGAGTTTGGGGACGTCATATTTCACAAATGAAGAACTGTTTGGCCTTTACTGCTATAGCCCATAGAAACACATTGAATAAGCCTTCATGGCAAAACACAGTCAAAACATAAATCATAAGGAATAAGGTTTTTAAGTGTCTGTCGTATACCGAAGAGGTATAAGAAAGCTCAGGAATTATTTATATATTGTTGACACATATCTAACCCTTGTTTTGGGGGGCACAAAACTACTTCCATTCATTTTTTTTTCCGGTACCGGGTTCCCTTCAGATGAGTCCCATGACACTTGTGGGGGTCGTAGAACAAAAAGGAGTACACCATTGTGTTCGTGAGAGTCTCCCCTTTCCACTGAGTATATTGTAGGCCAAACCGGATGCTATAGATGTTTTCGTGAAACGAAGCCCATACAAAAACAAATATATCTAGCTGAAACAGATGGATTTCGCTGGAGATCTTTTTATCATGTTAATTAAATGATGCACGAGCCTAGCCCGTCTTAATGGTACATTTGACTGATGTACAGTGCCTTCAGAAAGTATTCAGACCCCTTGACTTTTTCCACATTTTGTTACTTTACAGCCTTATTCTAGAATTAATTGAATAGTTTTTTCCCCCTCATCTACACATAATACACCTTAATGACAAAGCAAAAATAAGTTTAAAAAAATACAAATGTAATATCACATTTACATAAGTATTCAGACCCTTTAATTAGTACTTTGTTGGAGCACATTTGGCAGCGAATACATGGGGTATGAAGCTACAAGCTTGGCACACCTGTATTTGGGGAGATTCTCCCATTCAATCAAATTTCAATCAAATGCATTTATAAAGCCCTTCTTACATCAGCTGATGTCACAAAGTGTTGTACAGAAACCCAGCCTAAAACCCCAAACAGCAAGCAATACAGGTGTAGAAGCACGGTGGCTAGGGAAAAACTCCCTAGAAAGGCCGGAACGTAGGAAGAAACCTAGAGAGGAACCAGGCTATGAGGGGTGGCCAGTCCTCTTCTGGCTGTGTTGGGTGGAGATTATAACAGAACATTGGGACATAGAACTAGCATCTCTGTTTTGTCCGAGTTTAAAGTAGAACATTTGCCGCATTCCACTTCCTTATGTCTGAAACACAGGCTTCCAGGGAGAGCAATTTTAGGGCTTCACCATGTTTCATTGAAATGTGCAGCTGTGTGTGAAAGTTAACATAACAGTGAAAGTTAACATTGTGTTTCCGAATGACATCACCAAAACAGTAGTGGTCCTAAAACGGAGCCTTGAGGAACACCAAAATGTACGATTTGTCAGAGGACAAACCATCTACAGAGACAAACTGATATCCTTCCGACAGATAAGATCTAAACCAGGCAGGAACTTGTCCGTGTTTACCAATTTGGGTTTCCAATCTCTCCAAAAGAATGTGGTGATCGATGGTATCAAAAGCAGCACTAAGGTCTAGGAGCACGAGGACAGATGCAGAGCCTCGGTCTGACGCCAGGTCATTTAACACCTTCACAAGTGCAGTCTCAGTGCTATTATGGGGTCTAAAACCAGACTGAAGCATATTTTGTATACATTGTTTGTCTTCAGGAAGACAGTGAGTTGCTGCGCAACAGCTTTTTGAAACATCTTTGAGAGGAATGGAAGATACAATATAGGCCGATAGTTTTTTAAATATTTTCTGGGTCAAGGTTTGTCTTTTTCAGGAGAGGATTTATTACTGCCACTTTTAGTGAGTTTGGTACACATCCGGTGGATAGAGAGCCATTTATTATGTTCAACATAGGAGAGCCAAGCACAGGAATCAGCGCTTTCAGTAATTTAGTTGGAATAGGTTCCAGTATGCAGCTTGAAGGTTTAGAGGCCATGATTATCTCATCAATGTGTCAAGAGATATAGTATTAAAAAACGTGTGTCTCCCTTGATCCTAGGTCCTGGCAGTGTTCTGCAGACTCAGGACAACTGAGCTTTGGAGGAATACACAGATTTAAAGAGGAGTCCGTAATTTGCTTTCTAATGATCATGATCTTTTCGTCAAAGAAGTTCGTGAATTCATCACTGCTGAAGTGAAAGCCATCCTCTCATGGGGAATGTTGCTTTTTAGTTAACTTTGCGACAGTATCAAAATTGTTGGATTGTTTTGGATTTTTCTTATTTTCCTCAATGAAGTTGGAAAAATAGGATGATCGAGCAGCAGTGAGGGCTCTTCGGTACTGCATAGTACTGTCTTTCCAAGCTAGTTGAAAGACTTCCAGCTTGGTGTGACGCCATTTCCGTTCCAATTTTCTGTATACCAGAGAGCTAGTTTCTTATGACAAATGTTTTTTGTTTTTAGGGGTGCGACTGCATCTAGGGATTTACGCCAGGTTAAATTAAGTTCCTCAGTTAGGTGGTTAACTGATTTTGTACTCTGACATCCTTGGGTAAGCGGAGGGAGTCTGGGCATCTAGGAATCTTTCGATTGTCCGAGAATTTATAGCACGGCTTTTGATGACCCTTGGTTGGGGTCTGAGCAGATTATTTGTTGTGATTGCAAACATAATAAAATGGTGGTCTGATAGTCCAGGATTATGAGGAAAAACATTAAGATCCACAACATGTATTCCACGGGACAAAACTAGGTCCTGTGGCAGTGAGTAGGTCTGGAGACATGTTGGACAAAACCCACTGAGTCGATGATGGGTCCGAAAGCCTTTTGGAGTGGGTCTGTGGACTTTTCCATGTGAATATTAAAGTCACCAAAAATGTGAATATTATCTTCCATGACTATAAGGTCTGATAGGAATTCGGGGAACTCAGTGAGGAACGCTGTATATGGCCCAGGAGGCCTGTAAACAGTAGCTATAAAAAGGGATTGAGTAGGCTGCATAGATTACATGAATAGAAGCTCAAAAGATGAAAACACAGTCGTTTTCTTTTTTGTAAATTGAAATTTGCTATCGTGAATGTTAGCAACACCTCCGCCTTTGCGGGATGCGCGGGGATATGGTCACTAGTGTAACCAGGAGGTGAGGACTCATTTAACACAGTAAATTCATCAGGCTTAAACCATGTTTCAGTCAGGCCAATCACATCAAGATTATGATCAGTGATTAGTTCCTTGACTATACCTGCCTTGGAAGTGAGGGATTAACATTAAGTAGCCCTATTTTGAGATGTGAGATATCACAATCTCTTTCAATAATGACAGGAATGGAGGAGGTCTTATTCCAGTGAGATTGCTGAGACGAAAACGCCATGTTTAGTTTTGCCCGACCTCGAGGCACAGACACGGTCTCAATGGGGATAGCTGAGCTGACTACACTGACTGAGCTAGTGGCAGACTCCACTAAACTAGCAGGCTGGCTAACAGCACAGACCTTTGGGTTCTTGGTCACCTCCCTGACCAAAGCCCTAGGAAGAGTCTTGGTGGTTCAAAACTTCTTCCATTTAAGAATGATGGAGGCCACTGTGTTCTTGGGGACCTTCAATGCTGCAGAAATAGTTTGTTACCCTTCCCCAGATCTGTGCCTTGTCACAATCCTGTATCGGAGTTCTACGGACGATTGCTTCGACCTCATGGGTTGGTTTTTGCTCTGACATGCACTATCAACTGTAGACAGATGTGAAAGGTGTGTTCCTTTCCAAATCATGTCCAATCAATTGAATTTACCACCGGTTGACTCCAATCAAGTTGTAGAAACATCTCAAGGATGATCAATGGAAACAGGGTGCACCTGAGGTCAATTTCAATTTTGGAAAAAGTCAAGGGGTCTGAATACTTTTGGAAGGCACTGTAAGTGGGAGATGTTTCAACTTTACAGGTCATGGCCATAATGCAACACTGTATGGAGGGAGTGTGGGGGATTATCATATTGCCAGATTACTGTGGTTTATGTTTTACTGTAAGCACTCCAACAAATCAAATCAAGTGTTATTTGTCACATGCTTCGTAAATGTGGTGTCGACTAACAGTGAAATTCTTACTTCCCAACAATGCAGAGAGAAAGAAAATAGAGAAATAATAGAAAAGTAAAACACGTAATAATATATAATAATATAATAATATATTAATAATATGTTAATAATAATATGAATCACAGCACAGTGGAAAAATATATGGCAAATAGAAATCCAAAATGGATGGTGTTGAAAGATAGATGGGAGGGGTTGAATGGAGCTGAAGGGTGGGACTAATAACAAGATAACCAATGTAAAACATACGGGGTCTGTAAAATGTATATAGGTTCAGAAATGTTGTGAAATAACAGTTACAAATAGAATGGATGGATATCAGAAATAGAGGAAGGACTAAAAACAAACTAAATATAACGATTGTAAAATAGATTGTGTCTGTAAAATGTGTATAAGATGTATAAACTGAAGGTAGAAGCCTAAGTGTTATTGTTTATTAGTTTACGCCAATTGGGGGAAGGGCGGTAGGGTTTGCGGGGAATAATTAAGGTATATTAAAAAAAAAGTATGTCTATATAGGTACGTGTATGTATATATGTGTATATGTATGCATATGTGTATGTGTATGTATATGGATATATTTACAAAAAAATATATATGGGGGATTTGAAATGATGCAGACAATTACATTTATGCAAGCAACAATCTTTCTGCAATATTAAGCTGATCCACCACTTTAAAAAAAAATACTATACTACTATATATATATATATATATATATAATATTAATAATAAATACAACAATGCGTAACAATAACTTGGCTATATACACAGGCTACCAGTACCGAGTAGATGTGCAGGGGTACGAGGTCATTGAGGTAGATATGTACATATTACTAGGAATAAAGTGACAGACAATAAACAGTAGCAGCACTGAGTGTGATGATTCAATAAAGTGACAGACAATAAACAGTAGCAGCACTGAGTGTGATGAGTCAATAAAGTGACAGATAACAAACAGTAGCTGCACTGAGTGTGATGAGTCAATAAAGTGACAGATAATAAACAGTAGCAGCACTGAGTGTGATGAGTCAATAAAGTGACAGATAATAAACAGTAGCTGCACTGAGTGTGATGAGTCAATAAAGTGACAGATAACAAACAGTAGCTGCACTGAGTGTGATGAGTCAATAAAGTGACAGATAATAAACAGTAGCAGCACTGAGTGTGATGAGTCAATAAAGTGACAGATAATAAACAGTAGCTGCACTGAGTGTGATGAGTCAATAAAGTGACAGATAACAAACAGTAGCTGCACTGAGTGTGATGAGTCAGTAAAGTGACAGATAATAAACAGTAGCTGCACTGAGTGTGATGAGTCAATCAAGTGAGTGCGAAAAGGGTCAATGCAGATTGTCCTGGTAGCTATTTGGTTAACTATTTAAGTACCTATTTAGCCACCTTATGGCTTGGGGGTAAAAGCTGTTCAGGGTCCTGTTGGTTCCTGACTTGGTGTATCGGTACCGCTTACCGTGCAGTAGCAGAGAGAACAGTCTATGACTTGGGTGGCTGGAGTCTTTGACAATTTTTAGGGCCTTCCTTTGACACTGCTTGGTATAGAAGTCCTGGATGGCAGGGAGCTCGGCTTCAGTGATGTACTGGGCCGTACGCGCTACTGTAGCGCCTTGACGTCGGATGCCTAGCAGTTGCCATACCAAACTGTGATGCAGCCAGTCAAGATGCTCTCAATGATGCAGCTGTAGGACTTTTTGAGGATCTGAGCGCCCATGCCAAAAAATGTCAGCCTCCTGAGACTGACGAGACCTTCTCGTGCCCTCTTCGCGACTGTGTTGGTGTTTGTGGACCATGAAGCTTTCAACCTGTTCCACTACAGCCCCATTGATGTGGATGGGGGTGTGCTCGATCAGCTCCTTTGTCTTGCTGACGTTGAGGGAGATGTTGTTGTTCTGGTACCAGACTGCCAGGTCTCTGACCTCCTCCCTATAAGCTGTCTTATCGTCATTGGTGATCAGGCCTACCACCTTTGTGTCGTCACCAAACGTAATGATGGTGTTTGAGTCATGCTTGGCCACGCAGTCCTGGGTGAACAGGAAGTACAGGAGGGGACTAAGCACCCCTGAGGGGCCCCCGTGTTGAGCATGGGTCAGCATGGCGACTGTGTTGTTGCCTATCCTCACCACCTGGGGACGGCCCAGCAGGAAGTCCAGGATCTAATTGGAGAGGGAGGTGTTCAGTACCAGAGTCCTTAGCTGAGTGATGAGGGCACTATGGTGTTGAACGCTGAGCTGTAGTCATTGAGCAGCAAGTATTCTCACATAGGTGTTCCTCTTGTCCATGTGGGAAAGGGCAGTGTGGAGTGCATTAGCGATTGCATCACCTGTGGATCTGTTGGGGCGGTATGGGAATTGGTGTGGGTCCAGGGTGTCTGGGATGATGGTGTTGATGTGAGCCATGACCAGCCTTTCAAAACATTTCATGGCTACAGACGTGAGTGCTAAGGAGCGATAGTAATTTAGACAGCTTTCCTTGGGGTTCTTGGGCACAGGGACTATGGTGGTCTGCTTGAAACATGTAGTTATTACAGACTGGGTCAAGGAGAGGTTGATAATGTCAGTGAAGACATTTGCCAGCTGGTCACAAAGGTTAATTAAGGTTATTGTCATTACATCTCAGCCCCAACGGGGGTGGGAGTGGTAATAGTATTTGGTTACCAGTACTATATGAGAATGTGCAATGTAAGCCCTCTGGGTTTGCTTTTCCTTCTACAGTTAATAATAGACATGCCACTTGCAGTCTGACATTACTATTTCACCAACATACAACAGCATTGATTACCTGACCGGTTTGCTTGTGTCTGTGAGCTTGTTTTCACACATTCAGATTTCTTTCTGATGATCTGAATTGTATCTAAAGTATCAAATCAAATTTCAGATCAAATTTATTTATATAGCCCTTCATACATCAGCTGATATCTCAAAGTGCTGTACAGAAACCCAGCCTAAAACCCCAAACAGCAAGCAATGCAGGTGTAGAAGCACATAGAAATGCTCTCTTTGACAGAGGTTTATCTGATAGAAGCAGAATGTATGCTTTATGTTTCAGAGTTCAGATGTGTCATTGGTTTCAGTCAGCATATGGAGTTCTTGGCTACAAAGGGAAGGTGTTAGTGTCACACCCTGATCTGTTTCTCCTGTCCTTGTGCTTGTCTCCACCCCCCTCCAGGTGTCACCCATCTTCCCCACTTATCCCCTGGGTATTTATACCTGTGTTTTCTGGCCTGTCTGTGCCAGTTTGTCTTCTTTGCCAAGTCAAACAGCAGTTTTCACTCAGCTCCTGGTTTTCCCCAGTCTCTCTTTTTCTAGTCCTCCTGGTTTTGACCTTGCCTGTCCTGACTCTGAGCCCTCCTGCCTGACCCCTCAGCCTGCCCCTGACCTCGAGCCTGCCTGCCGCCCTGTACCGTTTTGGACTCTGCCCTGGCTATGAACGCTTGCCTGTCCCCGACCTGCCTTTTGTCTATCCCTTGGATTATAATAAATACCAGAGCTCAAACCATCTGCCTCCTGTGTCTGCATCTGGGTCTCGCCTTGTGTCGTGATAGTTAGAGAGGAACGACAGGCACAATTAGAGTAGACCACCAAACCCAGCCTAGAACACGCTGTCCAGTGTGCTGAAAGAGATGGGGGTGGGCACACACACACACACACACACACACATGGAGTGAGGATAAAAGCTGCAATACAAGTACTGTTTGTATTCATATATGTAACCCGTTAACTGCTTCTGTGAAAAGTATTTGTGTGTGTGTGTGCGTGTGTACATGCATTCACAAATTGGCCATGCAATGTATTTCTGTGAGAATATTCCTCAGGGGACTTTTGGATCTAATTTATAGGATTAAAAAAAAGCTTTGACTGTTTTGGTTCGCTATTTAAGCATGATTGTTCCTGGAGAGAGGAGAAGAGAGTGTGAGAGAGGGGGGATGGGGTGGGATGGAGGGCAGTCTTTTGCCATCCTGGACAAGCACATTTTCAATTGGAATATGTTTTGATAGTGTATTGATGAAAATTTGAGAATAACTACAGTGCAGGATACATGTCAGTTCATTAAGTGACTGAAGTCTTAGATCAGACCGTTTAAAAACCGTTAGCCTTTGACTTGTACATTCATTTATGTGTGGTCTTGTATAGAATATGGGCTTTCAATTAAATGTTAATGAACATGTGGATTGACAACCTATACATTTAATTCTCTCCATTATCTCTCCATCTCTATTCCTCTAAGAGCTTATTTCACATTCACTCTGTACAGTCAAAGTGTAACTTGGCCTTTATTACAATTTCAATGTCCTCTTAATGGAATGATTCTTATTTTCAGCATCAGTGGGCGCTGCTGCAGTGTGTACCGCTCTCTCTGCTCCCCAGCATCCAAAGCTCTCTCACTCCATCTCATCTCTTCTCTCCCAACCATTCTCTCACTCAGGCTTTCTCTTTTCTCTGTCTTTCTCTCCTCCCTCTCTTTTTCACTTCATCTTCTCTTCCTCCGTCCCTCCCCCTTTCCCAACTCGATCTGCCTCTCTAATTCTCTCTCCCTCACACACACAGACACACACACACACAGGAAGAGAGGAGCACACTTTCGAGGCGAGGATCCCTCTGACTGCTCCGCTCCACTCCGTGCTCCCTCCCATGGCAGGCAGAGGACTGGAGAAGAGGAAGAATAGAGGAATACTGCAGTGACCAACCAGCTGCTCGCTCTCTCCCTCTCGCGGCTCCACTGCTTTCATCCACTCTTTTTTTCTTTTTTTCTTCCCCCCCGCCAATTATATCATGAACCTGTCTGCTGCTTGTTGATAAGGACAGCAAAACAGGGAGCAGTGGACAAGGCATTATTTTGTTGCTAAGGTAATGAATGAATGCTTCATTAGTTGGGAGATGTCAGGAGCATTGTATTGGCAGGCTGGTGTGGGTGAGGGGGATTGGCTGTGCATGATCAACTGCATGTCTGTTTTGTGCCTGTTGTACATCAACTCTTCCCAGCTCAGAGACTCCTGTTGAGGCTATAGGATTAGATGGTGAGTGTCAATGGTTTGTTAATCGGTTTGTTTTTGAGGGAATGCAGGAGTTATTTGATATATTGTCCAGCGGTGTGCTGATCTGCTTGTTGTGGTTCTGGGGCTGTCTCTGTCTGTGAGCATGGAGATGTCAGTGTCTGTATGTCAGTGCCTGTGTTCCATCCGGTTAACTCTAACACAGACATCTAAGGGACTGGTGTTCTGTGAGGTTAGATTTGCATGCTTGTAGGTGTCATATAATTCATACAGACTGTCAAATAGTAGGAGAAATTGATCAAATGATATGATGTTAACTTAGTTTATGAACTCCTGGTTACTTAGACATTCTGCTAATCAATGTGGGCTGCAGACAGCTCCTCTATCCATCATCATGGTGGCAATAACAACACTGGATCAGAAGGGGCTTGATAGCATCATCGTGTGCATGATTACTGCCTCCTGCTCCATAGCATAATGATCTTTGTGTGCTCAACAGTTGAAATCATTACTATGAGATACTCAACACAAACTTGCGTGTCTAGTGCTGTGCAGCTAGTCGCCTATTGAAGGTATTCAATCTCAATCCGATTCTCTCACCATTATAGTCTGTTTGTTGTGGATTACAATGCAGCAAGTGGCCACACTTCAAGACACAATTATGTAATTGTACTGAAACTCACTCACCAGTGGCTGCTCTCAGACAAAATGTTGTTTTACTGATTCATGCCTTGTATGAACACTTCATTTCATGTCATTTTGTAAAACATGCGCCCTGCTGTTTCAGAATGTAGTGTTTTCTTACACACAGTGTATCCTCCCTACAGATAAACCACAATAACCTAGGAGACTTTCCGGTAGTGGAACACAAATAGTTATTCAAATGAACAGCCCAGTCAGGCGTATGATAAGGCTTTTTATATATATAAAACTGTTCCTGGAAGCTTTATCCTCTCTGTCTGTTCTATGTAGGGCTACTCCAAAATTATGAATGTGTCAAATGATGTAATCCTCTCTTTTTCGCTGCCCGATGGATGATTACAAATGCTTATACCAATCTGATGCACACTACAACTCAACTGGAGGTGGATACGATTGTAGCCTTGTGAAGTTCTGAAAATCATTAGTTAAACAGGAGGGAGGGAGGGAGAGAGAGAGAGAGCTGTAGTGGGATGGATATTGAATGGAGGTCATGTATAATCGCTTACGGTAGAATTTTAATCCTTACATCATGAGAGTACACAGGACTGCCAAGTCTGATCTAATGTGAAGCGCACTGTGTGGCTAATGGTGTCTTAGCCGTGCAAATGGTCAAGGTTTTAACTATAGTGGCCTAGTGTATCCAGCGATATGCTTATTGCACATCACCTACATTTTACATTTACATTTGAGTCATTTAGCAGACTTTCTTATCCAGAATGACTTACAGTGCATTCATCTTAAGACAGCTAGGTGAGACAACTACACATCACAGTCGTAATAAGAACATTTTTCCTCAATAAAGAAGTTATCAGCAAAGTCAGCGCTGATATGCACAACACACTATCTACCTATTATCATTTCTATTTACAGTTTCCGACTCATTAATGTCCTGAACATCATTGAGTATCTATAGCTAATCAGTGGAAGGCTGTGCAATGCCCGATTATATATTATTGTTGCAAGGGAATTCTGCCACTTGGACTTACAGGCTTGACATTTTTCTTGGCTTTAGTTAGCTAGTTCATTGTCACTTCACTGTGCTGCATTACTGCCAAGGCTTTGTTATCGGGAGGTATTTTGAGAGCTGTTGTCACCTGAGAGAAGAGCAAATTATTATCATTTTTGTTCTTCATCTTTATGATTGCTTATTGGTACCTTCGTGTGTGTGTAAAATATTACTGTTCTCAGAGTTTTTTTATTCATAGACATTTATTTCAATTATAATGTTTTTCTGGCTGAAATGGAATGTTCATATCCTGTATATTTGACTGTGATATTTGGTTGTCTCACCTAGCCATCTTAAGATGAATGCATTTACTGTATGTCGCTCCAGATAAGAGCATCTGCTAAATGAAAAAAATGTCAAATGTTTTACATACAGATCTAATTTACCAACATTTCTGAAAATGGATATACAGTGTTTTGGAATGAAACTCTTCAAATATATCTGAACCAAGTGAAAGCATTGCTGTGAGGAACTATCAAAAATGGTCTATTTGGGCAACCTGAATAAATGAATATATACAGTATGATGAATAGTTTTTGACAGTGATGTTGGTCCTCTCCTCTTACTCCCCTCTGCTTCCTGTCTCTCTATGCCCATGCAGCCTCCTGAGCCTAGGACACAGCAGGCATGGCGGAGGCATCCAGAGACCTGGGACAACAGGGTGTGGGGACAACAGATCCTGAGGACTCTCCCAACATGATAGTTTATAGAAAGGTATGTGTTTCTCTGACAGCCCATATAACATGGTATAGGACAATTTTATAATTTACAAGAAGGTACGGACTCTATAAGTAAGCACCCAATCCATTGAAGACATGGAGCGATATCATTTGCCTGTTTCTGATGCAGATTGGTACAGTAATGAATCTCACAGTGGTTCCTGACACCTCTCTCCCAATGTCTAGAACAGTTCAATCTCAATGTCTGAACCATATGAATATGACAGGAAGAGCCACATCCAATGGCAGGTAATGGAACATGTTCTAAACCCTCTCTCTGTGGGTTTAGAACTCTGTGGGTTTAGACACAGTCAACTGACGGGACCCACAATGGCCACAATAACCAATAACAACAATAACAACCCGGCAGACTGTCTGCACTCTACAGCCCTCTGAAGTTTTAATAAGCTCTCCATCCGTTTGGGTTTGGGAGAGAAAAGTCCTTTATGTGTCAAGGGTAATTATACAATCCCTAAGGCACTTGAGTCTCAATGCCTGTCATTTGATTGGAGAGGAGAGAAGAGGAGAGGATGAGCTGCACCATGGGTAATGATGTAGTGTGGGACTCAGAGGAAGTAGCTGTTCCTCCAGGGTTGGGCTTGTCTGCTCTCTCTGGAGCCACTCGGCACAGGCAGGCCCATTCAAAAACCTGTCCCAATGTGCTGATGATGGAAAAACTAAAGCAAAGAGTTGACAGATCCAATTCCATTCTGTTATTTTTTGTCATTTTTGCTAATGACTATGTAAGAGTGGGGAGAGATAAACAAATGATTTGATAAAATAAATGGAGTCAGTAGGGGATGGATGATGACATGGTTCAAGAAAACATTTTTCACTGATTGAAGTTCTCTGAGCATGATTATAATGATAATGAAGAGTTGACATGATCCTGTGCCTTGTTCAGTGCTGAAATACAGTTCCTAGAATGACCACTTAGCCTTCAAGCCTCCACTTCTCCTATCCACCTGAATGAGCAGTCAGAACATTAGCAGGTTTAATGTGGTTTAATGTGGTCACACGCCTTACAGAGATGTTGGGCAGTGGCTCTACATGTCAGACACGACACAATCAAATGAAGATTGAAGCAATTGGAGACATCTTTAGCTCCTAGAGTACGGCATCTACAGATGTGGGATCTTAATTTGATCACCATATTGCAGGATAACTTTCCTACAATGTAGGACATACCTTGTAGTGTAGTTGAGGTTTAAAAAAACTTCTGAAGTTTGTAATTTCCACTTTAACATTTTTGACCTGATTTCCCTTAATAAAAAGGCATCAAACCGTATAAAAATGCCCATTATTTATAATCTACACAATTCACATTTCCTGTTGCTGCAGGCTTATTTTCCAGCTGTATCAAACTAGCTCATATTAAGGTCCACAATCTGTAGCTGTCTGACACCCTTCACTCTCATAAATATTCACCCTCCATAGATTGCAGATGGCTTTTCCAGCCTCTGATTGTTCCTGGCTGATGTATTCTGATTCAGACACTAAATTGCTGCCTGGCCTGAGGGCTGCCAGTGCTTCCCGATGAGGGCCTCAGTAATCACATGTTTGTATGAATGTATTTTTCATGCTCCTTATTCAGCTCCCTTTGAGCTGCAGGCATTCTGCTCTGATAACAGGTGTCCTATTGCCTACTGATGCTATAGAAATGGACTTTGTGAGTGTACATGGAAATGCTTTTGAATGTGTTATTGAAAGTTGTTTTTCCAGGATCTTACATGCTTTGAAAGGGGCTGTCATGTTGTGGAACACCACCCGGGCTGTGCCATTGATTATATGTTACTGTGGACACTGTAAGCGTTTTAAAACGTAATTCCTCCATCCATTCTACGACTTGAAGCATTATGTTCTGACGGGTAGCTTATGCTACACAAGTCCTGCTGCTTTGGTTGAACAGGAATATTCATGTTTTAATCACCAACAACAACAACAGTAGTCAGATGATTATTGTGGATTAGCAGTTTTACAGGGATATTACTTGAAGTGCCTTCAAAAAGTATTCACACCTCTTGACTCTTTCCACATTTTGTTGTCTTACCTCCTGCATTTAAAATGGATTAAAATTAGTTTTATGTCAGTGGTCTACACACAATTCCCAATAATGTCAAAGTGGAATTATGTTTTTCAAATTTTGTACATATTAACAAAAATTGAAAAGCTGAAATATCTTGAGTCGATAATTATTCAAACCCTTTGTTATTTTTTATTGTTTTATTTCACCTTTATTTAACCAGGTTGGCCAGTTGAGAACAAGTTCTCATTTACAACTGCGGCCTGGCCAAGATAAAGCAAAGCAGTGCGACACAAACAACAACACAGAGTTACACATGGAATAAACAAACATACAGTCAATAATTCAATAGAGAAGTCTATATACTGTGTGTGCAAATGAGGTATGATAGGGGAGTTAAGGCAATAAATAGGCCATAGTGGCAAACAGTTCAGGAGTAAACGTTTGCTTAACAAGTCACATAAGATGTTGCATGAACTTGAATATCCCTTTGATCATGGTGAAATTATGTCCCCATGTGGCCAGTGGTGACTTTAAAACAGTTACAGAGTTTAATGTCTGTTGTAGGAGAAAACTGAGGTTGGATCAAAAAACATTGTAGTTACTCCACAATACTAACCTAATTGACGGAGTGAAAAGAAGGAAGCCTGTACAGAATAAAAAAATGTGTTTAAACATAGTGGTGGCTGCATCTTGTTATGGGTATGCTTGTAATGGTTAAGGACTGTGGAGTTTTTCAGGATAAAAAATAAATGGAATGGCGATAAGCACAGGAAAACTCCTAGAGGAAAACCTGGTTCAGTCTGCTTTCTACCAGTGTTCTTAGAGACTTATACCCAGAAAGACTTACAGCTGTAATCACTGCCAAAGATGATTAGACACTGACTCATGGGGTTGAATACTTATCTAATCAAGATATATTCATGTTATATTTTTCATATATACAGTACCAGTCAAAAGTTTGGACACACCTACCCATTCCAGGGTTTTTCTTTATTTTTACAATGTTATACATTGTAGAATAATAGTGAAGGCATCAAAATGATGAAGTAACACATGGAATCATGTAGTAACCAAAAAAAGTGTTAAACAAATAAAATATATTTGATATTTGATATTCTTCAAAGTAGCCAACCTTTGCCTTGATGACAGCTTTGCAAACTATTGGCATTCTCTCAACCAGCTTCATTAAGTAATCGCCGGGAATGCATTTCAATTAACATAAAGCTGGTTGAGAGAATGCCAATAGACTTGTTAAACGTTAATTTGTGGAATTTCTTTCCTTCTTAATTAGTTTAAGCTGTGTTGTGACAAGGTAGGGTTGGTATACAGAAAATTGCCCTATTTCGTAAAAGACCAAGTCCATATTATGACAAGAACAGCTCAAATAAGCAAAGAGAAACGACAGTCCATCATTATTTTAAGACATGAAGGTCAGTCAATCTGGACAATGTCAAGAACTTTTAAAGTTTATTCAAGTGCAGTCGCAAAAACCATCAAGCGCTATGATGAAACTGTCTCTCATGAGGACCACCACAAGAAAGGAAGACCCAAAGTTACCGCTGCTGTAGAGGATAAGTTCATTAGAGTTACCAGCCTCAGAAATTGCAGCCCTAATAAATGCTTCACAGAGTTTAAGTAACAGACACATCTCAAAATCAACTGTTCAGAGGAGACTGCATGAATCAGGCCTTAATGGTCAAATTTCTGCAAAGAAACCACTACTAAAGGACACCAATAATAAGAAGAGACTTGCTTGGGCCAAGAAACACAAGCAATGGACATTAGATCCCTGGAAATCTGTCCTTTGGTCTGATTAGTCCAAATTTGCGATTTTTGGTTCTAACCACCGTGTCTTAGTGAGACGCAGAGTAGGTGAACAGATGATCTCTGCATGTGTGGTTCCCACCGTGAAGCATGGATGAGGAGGTGTGATGGTGTGGGGGTGCTTTGCTGGTTACACTGTCAGTTATTTATTTAGAATTCAAGGCACACTTAACTAGCATGGCTACCACAGCATTCTGCAGTGATTCTGGTTTGCGCTTAGTGGGACTATCATTTGTTTTTCAACAGGACAATGACCCAACACATCTCCAGGCTATGTAAGGGCTGTTTGACCAAGCAGAAGAGTGATGGAGTACTGCATCAGATGACCTGGCCTCCACAATCACCCGACCTCAACCCAATTGAGATGGTTTGGGATGAGTTGCACGAAAAGCAACCAACAAGTGCTCAGCATATTTGGGAACTCCTTCGAGACTGTTGGGAAATCATTCCAGGTGAAGCTGGTTGAGAGAATGCCAAGAGTGTGCAAAGCTGTCATCAAGGCAAAGTGTGGCTACTTTGAAGAATCTAAAATATTAAATATATTTTGATTTGTTTAACACTTTTTTGATTATTACATGATTCTGTATGTGTTATTTTGTAGTTTTGATGTCTTCACTATTATTCTACAATGTTGAAAATAGCATAAATAAAGAAAAACCCTTGAATGGGTAGGTGTGTCAACTTTTGACTGGTACTGTATATATTTTTACAAAAAATTTAATTGTTCTTCCACTTTGAAATTACAGGGTATTTTGTGTGGATCATTGACAAATCAATTACAATTAAATACATTTTAATCCCACTTTGTAATACAACAAAATGTGGAAGAAGTCAAGGGGTGTGAACACTTTATGAAAGCACTGTACAGTATATATGGGAGAGAGGGGGAAGTTGAGCCAAAGGATTAGTTGAGCCATCCCTTGTTTCTAGGAAACCATACACAACATTTATAATGGGGTCTGTGAAGGGAGAAACCATACACAACATTTATAATGGGGTCTGTGAAGGGAGAAACCATACACAACATTTATAATGGGGTCTGTGAAGGAAGAAACCATACACAACATTTATAATGGGGTCTGTGAAGGGAGAAACCATACACAACATTTATAATGGGGTCTGTGAAGGGAGAAACCATACACAACATTTATAATGGGGTCTGTGAAGGAAGAAACCATACACAACATTTATAATGGGGTCTGTGAAGGAAGAAACCATACACAACATTTATAATGGGGTCTGTCCATACACAACATTTATAATGGGGTCTGTGAAGGAAGAAACCATACACAACATTTATAATGGGGTCTGTGAAGGAAGAAACCATACACAACATTTATAATGGGGTCTGTGAAGGGAGAAACCATACACAACATTTATAATGGGGTCTGTGAAGGAAGAAACCATACACAACATTTATAATGGAGTCTGTAAAGGGAGAACCATACACAACATTTATAATGGGGTCTGTGAAGGGAGAAACCATACACAACATTTATAATGGGGTCTATGAAGGAAGAAACCATACACAACATTTAGAATGGGGTCTGTGAAGGAAGAAACCATACACAACATTTATAATGGGGTCTGTGAAGGAAGAAACCATACACAACATTTATAATGGAGTCTGTGAAGGGAGAAACCATACACAACATTTATAATGGGGTCTGTGAAGGAAGAAACCATACACAACATTTATAATGGAGTCTGTGAAGGGAGAAACCATACACAACATTTATAATGGAGTCTGAAGGAAGAAACCATACACAACATTTATAATGGGGTCTATGAAGGAAGAAACCATACACAACATTTATAATGGGGTCTGTGAAGGAAGAAACCATACACAACATTTAGAATGGGGTTTGTGAAGGAAGAAACCATACACAACATTTATAATGGAGTCTGTGAAGGAAGAAACCACATGGAAAAAGCAGTAAGCAAGTTAGGTCCCAAAAAAGGATTTTCACCAAGTCAAATGAATTTAATGTGTTGTACCTTTCAAGATACTTGTATCTAAATCAAAGTAGATATCTTTAAGAGTGTTTTATACATCAGTTGGGGTCTCTATAAGCTGCAATATGAGGTTCTTAACCTAGAATGTAAGTGTATCCTTGTAGTTGTGTGGGCTAATATAGTCCAAATGTTTGCCCTCTGGTAAGTTGAGCCAATTGCCATAGAGAAAGTAGCTAATTGCCATCATACCCCATACAAAGATGATTACATTTTGTCAGTTTTATGCATAATATGCATCGTATTTTTGCAATGTGTCATGCATATTATGAACTCAAATGCATTTTTATTGTTACAGAGCAGACATCTTAATGCCCTGTGTATATAAATGTAAAACAAGAAGGAGTCTAGTCCCGCTTGAGATTCTTGAGAAAGAAGCCAAGGAAGTAAGAGAAGAGAAGAAGTCCATTCAAGCAGCAGCAATGAGTGACCTTTTTTTATGAATGACACTGAAGAAGTACGTTGACAAAAAAGAAAACATGTACCTGTGAGAAAGCGAAAGCGAAGCTATGATAGAGTAGCAGAGGCAGTCGGAGATGCTAACGATATCAAGAGTCTCTCAGACTAGACAGACAGACATGAGTGATTTCTTTCAATCAAAGAGACCTTACAAGATCTCTGAATTTCTGTGTTTCTGATGGTGGTACAACACCACAGACTCCTTTCTATCACTGACTTTCTGTATGTCCAATGCTTCATATTTCTAATTCCTCTGTATCTTTGATTATATGTGTGTGTGATGCTGAGGTATGTGTGATGCTGGGTATGTGATGTGTGATGCAGTGTTGAGGTTGAGGTGGCTGTGTACTCTAGCCCAGCTGCTCTGCATTTGAATGGCCCTCTGGGCAGGCAGCCTGGTGTAGTCAGTGTGAGATGGTGCTGAGGGAGGACCAGATGGTTATCAATATGCTCTGCTGCCGTCGTCCCCTAGGCCTGGTCACACTTCAGCCGGAAGAAATGCATTATCCTAATGCAAAGAACAACGGCCAGTCACAGTATAGCCCACTGATGGTACGGTATGAAAACATCATGCAGAGTTTTCACCCCAGTCTCTGTAGCTGTGAAGCTGTAATTGGTAGGACTATGTATTGACTTCAGGGCCGTGTCTAAGACTTTCTTTTGTTGAGAGCGAATTGCAATAATATTAACCTGGATGTGCAGTTAGACAAAACTGACTGTGAATTCACCCATTACAGAAAGCCTGACTACACAGAAAGTGAAGAATGCTTATCCTGTCTAGTCTTGGCAGCGCTGTATTGTGTCTTATAAACTGGGTGGTTCAAGCCCTGAATGCTGATTGGCTGACAGCTGTGGTATACCACTGGTCTGATAAAACATTTATTTTTACTGCTCTAATTACATTGGTAACCAGTAGAATAGCAATAAGGCACCTCGGGGGGGTTGTGGTATATGGCCAATATACCACAGCTAAGGGCTGTGTCCTGGCACTCTGCGATGCGTTGTGCTTAAGAACAGCCCTTAGCCGTGGTATATTGGCCATATACCACACCTCCTTGGGCTTATTGTTGAATTGTTCAATGTAGTTTTCTCTCAGAGAGGAATTGTTGAAGCAAAACAATGCCATAACTGTGGCACACCTTATTGCTGCAAGACCTCTGTGAGAGAGCTCAATATGTAATGCATACACACACACGTACACACGTACACACGTACACACACACCTGTCCTGCTTAATGGCCCCTACCCGTTGTGTGTGTTTTGTCTTGCTTTGTCTGGCATGTTTAAGGCAATACATGGAGGACAAATTAATGCAAGTGGCGGGAGCTGTGTGAAAACCAGCCTGTGACAAGGATCTCTGCCGTGCTGGAAAATGCAATTATTAATAGACTATTAATAGACAAGTCAGGTCTCCAGTCCCCAGGACAAATGTGTCTCCCCCCCTCATTATTCTGTGACTCTGGTCTAACTCTGGGTTCTTCTCTGTGGCAGTGGCTTGCTGTATACACAACTATTGTTGTCCGGGGACTCATGGGATGCTTTCTCTCTGCCTAAAGAGAATCAAGTGTTGGTTCTGTGTTTCATGTTTGTTACCCCATTTGTACCCCATTTGTACCTGAAGTGTGAGTGTATAGCTGTGCTCTGCATGGTCTTATAAACGTCCAATACAGATGTTTCTTGAACAATTGTTAGTGTGTTAATATTGATCTTGAGGGACTAACACTTAAATGAGTCCCGCAGAGGCCTAGTTGATGAGTCAATTCAGCACCCTGCCTAAAGTTATTGTTCCAACACAACACAAAGTACACTGTGTGTCATTTTTAAAATACAGCTCTTTTAAAGCTGCACTATGCAAAAACCACTCCGCCATTTCCTGGTTGCAAAAATGTTAATAGTTCACCTAATTTCAGTTTATGTGGCAAAACAACCAAGTATAGTGTAGAGAATCATTGTATCATCTAAACTGCTGTGAAATATATTTTCCATAACCAACAATATTGTATTTTCAACTGTTTGAAGTTGGTGTACAAAACCTAAAGTAAAAGACACAAAACAAAACTTAAGAACTGGAAGCATAGAAATAGCTCATATATAACAGATCTACCACTTCTTATTCTTGCTTTCAATGAGCTCTATAATGCACATTTCTATATGAATTTGGTCAGGTCTCCCAAAAAGTAACATATTGTAGCTTTAAATGTGAACGCTCTTTTGCTTGGTGGATGGACTTTTCAGGCTGCTTTAAGCCTGTATCCCTAGGATGAGAAGATTTCAACATAAAGTATACTCCTACTGATATAATAGTCACAGTCAAGTAATGCTACTAATATTTTAACCAGCTGTTATGTTTTCCCAGCCCTCTGAGACCTAAAGGTTATTACAGTTCAATGCACATGAGAATACATGTTTTACAACATATTACACAGCAGAATGAATGGCTCGAATCATGGAACCGGCTAGCATACTTCTCTCTCTCTCTCTCTCTCTCTCTCTCTCTCTCTCTCTCGCTCTCTCGCTCTCTCGCTCTCTCGCTCTCTCGCTCTCTCGCTCTCTCTCTCTCTCTCAGCGACAGCTACTCCCAGATGAACAGGAGACATTATAGAGCAGCCCTCACCTCACCTTACCCCCCCGCCCCACATCCATTATCTCACCACAGGAAGGACTTGGCTCAGTTAGGGATTATTTATTTGTTACCCCCAGCTGTGAGTAAGAGAAGGCCAGAGACACAGGCAGGCATGCTCTACACTGGAGCAGGTCTGAGGATGGAGGCCTGTCTGCCTGCACTGACCATGAATCACTCTCCACTCACCCTTAGGTGCCTCTAGGATAGGCGGGATAGTGGATGATATCTTAGTACTCAGTATATCTCATAAGACTCTCCCCATCATGGTGTCCACTGGCTCCTCTTCACGGTTCCTGTACGCACTTTAGATAACACGGTCCAAATGGACACACTGGTTGTCAACTGTAGTGCTGGGTATGAGGCATACCGCTACTTTATCAAGCATGAATGGTTTTACAAGCGTGTCCACTGGTGCCAAGGCAGACATTTCAGAAGTGCTGGCATGGTGTCACTCATACGATTGCGCTCAAGCTTGTGTATTGAGGCCAGGCTTGGTCTCCAAACTGTCTGCGTATTTCAGTTTTGATACTGTTGTAATTATAAAGGCTATCTCAAACTGTCACACAACACTAACGCTCCCTCTCTTTAGACTGTAATGGACTTTTTGAGAATTATTTTACCCATCCAAATTGTAATTATGCAGATATCCACAAAAATCCTGGAGGCTTGCTAAAACAACATTTTTATTGTATCATTTGCAATATGTATTTCGTTAAAGGGATTATTCACCACTAAATAGTGAAAACACTGTGAAGAAATTAAAGGGCTTTTCTCCAGCTAGCTAGGGGACATCTTCTCAGTGAGGATTCTCTCTCTGCTCTCTCTCCATCTGTACTGGTACTACAAGTCAAGGGAGGAATCAGGCACCACGCTGCCCCAACTGCTGCATGCCTCACAACCCCCCTAGGTCGCGCCTCACCCACCGCAGGCGGCAATACATCTTGGAACTCCAAAGTAGGGTAAATGGAACATGTCTTAAATACCATTTTACAGTAGATATCCCCAGCAATTGGGTATGACAACCTCCACCCCACAGGGATAGAGTTGAAGATGATTTGTCTTTCAATGATATTAAAATCAGTTGAAATGCAATCAAATCAATGATCAGGCGGCCTCTGAAATCTTTGATTTGAAATCCCTGTCCTTTAGTGTGTGACGTGTAAACAGAACAGCTGCTCTCGTCATTTCTCCATGACCTGCCTAGGTGAATGGACCGAATCCTCTCTGGTCTGACAGTTAGGCATGTGATTGGCAGGCCTCTCTGTGGGCCTGCGGTGCTGTTGACACACTGAATGAAGCTCTGGACTGGAGAGTTGCACCGTCCATTAGATCAGGTTTCGGTCCTGCCAACCCCCCCCCCCCGCTAAAAACTTGGTGTGCCCAGGACCGAGTTTGGGAAGCCCTGCACTAGATCACCGAGTCTGTGGCTATTTGACCTTATCTCAGGGAAGTGGAGCAATGTGAGGCTCAGTGAACCTGCCACAGTCAAACATATTCTACTGTATTCTACCAGTCAATATTTGGCTCTTCTAATGGAGCCTTTCTGTTAGTCTGTTTCAGCTTCCAATGCAGCACCGACTTCAATACAGGCACCTTCAAACCTCTGGAGGTCGTGGTCTAAGAAACAGTGTTTTTGCTAAATGCTCCAGTAGATTTTCACACTGTATGCTGTTTCTGTGTCGTGCTCGTAGTCAGTGATGCCGGGGACTGCAGGCTACTCATGCTGTCTCCTCAAAGCCATAGGGCAGAGGGGCTTGAGGAAGAATGTGAGATCACAGATAAACAATGAGAGAATATAGTCACACACTTAATGTTGGGTCAAGCATGACAGTGGATGGCTGCTTTTTACATCTGACAGTAAGCCAGTGTGGGCCTAGCGTTTAAACTTAACATTGCTGTGTTTCACTAGTGTCACAGAATAACATTGTGGAAATATTGTGTTGATCATGTAAAACACTTCCAGCAACTTAACATATCACCATCTGCTCTCCTTTCATGTCTGTTTTGATGACGATCTGAGGCATGCAGATTAGTTTTCTTCAACATAGCATTTGAATAATCTCCTTGTAGCATATAGAACAAGTCATCAGGTCAGGATAACATTGGTCTGTAAGGTAAGGATGGACTGTGGTGTTCCTGGAGTGTCGGAGGGTCTCTGTAATTGTCTGTCTGATGTGGGCGAAGCATGGATGAGTCACCCTCCGCAAATGTTAATCACCACAGCCAACTCGTCTTCCTGGAGAGCCCTCAGAGGGCCAGACTATTGGCCTGGGTTCATGGACCTGCATCAGAATAGCTGATTACCCGCCAGGATTCACTGACAGCTCACCCAATTGGAACCGTTCTGCGTGGTTTAGCTTCTTGTGTTTCTCATTGTCAGAAAGCCACAGCTCAATGGCGGAAAAGGCAAGCAGGAAGAAATACAACCTGGCCTCTTGATTAGAATGTTCTCAATCATGTATCCCTTTTTAAGCTATCGTCCCAGAAAACAATATTACCATACCTGATCCATGTTGCTAAGACAAGGTATCAGGTCAGAGTGGATTGACTACAGTTGTATAACAACCACCTGCAGCAAATAGAATATACATAACCAGCTTGAATATTTTAATATTAAGTCTTGTCCTCAGTGTCATGTAGGCAGACAAAGGTAAATGGAGATTTTCAAGTAGAGAAAGTTAAACTATCTGGCATTTATGGGAGTGTTAGAAACCACACGATCATGTTCTCTCTCCCTCTCTCTCTCTCTCTCTCTCTCTCTCTCTCTCTCTCTTCTTTCTCTAGCTGTCTCCCACTCTCTCTGTCTCTCACATTGTTTCTCTCTCCCTCTCTCTCTCTCTCTCTCTCTCTCTCTCTCTCTCTCTTTCTCTAGCTGTCTCCCACTCTCTCTGTCTCTCACGTTGTTTCTCTCTCTCTCTCTCTCTCTCTCACGCTGTTTCTCTCTCTGTCTTGAAAATAGCTGTCAACCTCAACAGAGAGAGTCTTTACAAAGACCTCAACTAACCACCAAGGACTAATGTGTACAGAATCTCACTCTTATTTGTCTGTCTATAACTCAAAAGGCTGTGATCAGAATATTCATCTCAAATGCCTCACCACATTTATTCCACAGTGCAACAAAATTCCCTACAAAGGGAAAATGCAGGCAATGCCAATCTCCTGGAGGGAGGTAAAGACTGTGGAACATAGAAGGCATTATCTCATTTTGACTGATGACCTATTACATGATATATAGACAAAGATATTACAGTGGGAACTAAGTACAGAATCTATCAGAGGTGAAATAACATTCAGTAAACCCACAATGGCTCAAAACTGCTTACCTCTACCTGGTACAGGGCTCATTTTCTAAGACTGAAATGCACAAAGCCCTGAATTTGAGCCTACATTAACTTAAAGTGGATATTAGTCTTCATAAGGTCAGAGGGAAGGCGGAAAAAGAGCCCTACAGCTTTTAAGTACACAATAATCATGTGAATCAATACGGCCCAGAACAGAGAAGAGTTAGGGCTCTGCTGAAGTCAGACTGAAACACGAGAAGAAGCTAAAATGGTTATTCCCATGTTCTGATGCCATACCAGAAATGGAGTTACCAACAAATGCACATTTATAAACATATGTATATTTTTCACTGAGCAACCTTTGATAGCACAACTGTGTGTTCAATTGTTGCTTGCTTTACATGGCTTTTTTGTACTTTGCTAATCCCCTAAAGACCTAATTGCTTCTGCGATGCTGTCACATACTTATTCACTTTGGGAGTGGAGGGAAAAGCATCTCCAGAACAGAACAGCGCTGTAAGCTTTCCCTGAAAGACTGCTGGATGTTGAGTTCGCAGCACCACCAGAACAGCACTGTGTTAGAAGAACTGTGTAAATTAGACAATTATTTGATGTTGGTTAAAGAATAATATGATTCAGCTAAGGTACTAAGGTGAAAAATCTTGTCTGGGACACATTTTGTGATATGCCCAACGTCTTCTGTTTGCTGAAAACCACTGGCTAGACTAGTTTGATCTGGAGCTAAATGGCAACGTAACATGCAGAGACTACAAAAGGTACTGTTTTCTGTGCCTAGATGACAGAAAAGCTGTTTTTAGAATTAAATGGCCGCAACCCCCTGTGAACTTGTGTACAGCAGGATCCAAGCTCAACCTCGAACAAACAGAGCTGTTTTTCCTCCCCGGGAAGACCGGTCCGCTCCAAGACCTCGCCATCACAGTTGACAACTCCACTGTGTCCCCCTCCCAGAGTGCAAAGAACCTTGGCGTGACCCTGTCGCTCTCTGCAAATGTCAAAGCAGTGACTCGCTCCTGGAAGCTCATACTCTACAACATCCATAGAGTACAACCTTTCCTCACAAAGGACCTAATTCAGGCACTTGTCATCCCCCGTCCTGACTGCTGCAACTCTCTGTTGGCTGGGCGCCCCGCTTAAACCCCTGCAACTTACCCAGAACACCGCAGCCCGCCGTCATGTTCTCCTATGTCACCCAGCTTGTCCGCACACTCCACTGGCTTTCAGTCGAAGCACACATCATCTTCAAGACCCTGGTGCTTGCCTAGGGGGAAGGGCCCTTCCTTACCCTCAGGCTATACTCAACCCCTAAAAAAGAAATGGCACTTGTCTTCTAGCACTGACTTTGCTGATAAGTACTTAATTGAGGGAAAATGTACTCACTACGATTGGGATGTTGTCTGGAGATCTCCAGCTATCTGGAGATTAATGCACTAATAGCTCTGGAAAGAACGTCTGCTAAATGACTAAAACGTAACATGCAAAATTATCCATCTAAATATTGTTGCATACATAAGAAGTATGCACAACATTAGGAGATTTTGAATCTCTACAGAAATGAAATTCTATCATCTCAGCTCACTCTGGTTTTGGTAACAGTTACCCAACATTACTCCGATATGGCATTTAGGGGATGAGTTTTCTCTTCCATGAAAACTGACACCCAGAAATACAGGCCTCATTTCCACAGTCTGACAGGAACATCAGCAAACACTACTCTGCTCTGGGAGTCTTTGACATTTCACATTTCAGAGTCACATGTTTGCCTTTTTCTCTCTTTCGTGTCCTTAATTCTTGGTGCATTAATAGCTTATCTGTGTTTTGGAGAGAAAGATTCCAATTCCTTTCCTGGAATATGGCCCTAAGCAGGAGCCTTTTTAGAAGGAAAATTACAAGATAATTGGGTCCTGAGGCAGGTATGGCCAAGCATTTTGCCTGCACAGTAACTCACTGAATTACAAGCAGCTGCCACGCTCAGATACGACTAGCAGATAGAAAAATACAAAAATGACATTTCACTTCATTTTGAAATATAGTGGCAGGATATTAGATCACAAAGCATGGCTCATGTCTCAGTGGGTTAGGTCTTCAATAATGCAGGGGGTGTATTGCTCTAGTAGCAAAATCCACCTCCACTGACATGATAGATTGTTTGTTTTATTCTCCCCTGAAGTAAAATGATAAAAGATTCATAAGTTACTATACATTTGATTGTTTGGTTGCTGCTGTGCTGCTGGCCCTAGCCAGCACTGGATAGGGACTGCTATCTGCTAAGACAATCATACTGTTCAACACTGAGTGGGGCCTGGATAGTATGAAACATCAACACAGTCTCACAATCAATTCGTGCATATATGTACAAAATGCATTTCTGCAAATTTTGTGCGTTTTTGTGCATTTTTCTGGCTTAATTCGTGAGAAAAGACACAAATTTAACCAGTAGGCTACACACAAGCCTTTTCAACAACCATATAGATGCGATAGTTTATATTTAATTTTTGTTCTTAAACTCGTAGGATCAGCAAACCTGCACCTTATGCAGGTTTGGTCCTCGGTTGGTTGCCATGTGTCCATATCGAGTGGTGTGGTCATGATGTCTAGGTCCGCTTGTCAACGGATGTGGAAAGCATAGTGCAATCCAGGAGTTTGTTTTCTAGTTTTGAGTCGGTTGATCCACTTCCATCTCTGACACGTGGAAACCGGAGGGGGGAAGGTGGGGGGGGGTGCACTCCACACATATGCGCGTAGGCCGGAGGGGTCCGGGCGCGGCCGGCCAAAGTTGTGGGCCCCATGGTTGCCCACTTGTAGATTGCCCCATTGGTTGGGTTAAAGAGTTGTCTGTCAGTAGGGTGGGGGATAGGTTTAGGTCCAGTTGGAGTTAGGGTTAGGTATAGTTAGTAGAATGGTTAAGGTTAGGGTTAAGGTTAGGGTAAGGTATAGTCGCGTATATGGTTGTTGCAAAGGCTTGTGTGTCTACTGGTTAAAATCGTGTCTTTTCGCACGAATTAAGTAGCACATAAATTTGTGTATTTTCGAACGAATTGAACCACACAAAAATGCACAAAAACGCACAAAATCTGCTGAAATACATTTTGTACATATATGCGCGAATTGGATGTGAGGCTGGGCTGGAAAGATAGATATATATTATTACTGAAATATATCTTCCAAACCACATTGCTAATTTATTCCATCATTAGAACATCCCCCGATCACAGACCGGCAACAGAGCTGTGTTAGAGGGAGGCGGCGGCTGTAGCCTGCTGCATGTAACATATCCCATTATAAAACACTTGTTTTCACTCTCTGATTCAATCAAATAGCCTCCCTACCATCAAATACCTCCAGGCTAATATGTGGTTATTAAAAGGCCATTAGAGGATCATAATAAGTGGCCTGGCAGGGAGAGGATGACAAGGTGACAAAGGCCACTGAACCTTCCCCTCTGTCTGTCAGGAGAACGAAGAGACAGCCATCCCCTGGGAAGGGGACAGATACAACCTCATCTGAGGGGAGCAATGATAGTGACTCTAGTACTCTGTGGCTCTAAGTAGGTAGAATGTCAAACTTGTAAGGAAATATGAGCTTTTAAAACACTGTTCTACATTCATTATTGAGTTCAGCTCTCATTGAAGTAGGGGGGTTCTCAGAAAATAAGTTGCTGATTCCTTTCCCATATAAAGCACACTCTGCACATTGCTACATTGATCCTGGTGGGTTCATGTTGCTCTCCAACAGCAGAGTGGGTTCCTAATAGTATCTATATGTCACTGAGGGAGCCAGTGGGCATTTCCCCTAGTGATGCACTGGTGAGGCTCCTTGGCTCTCTCAGAACAGACTTTTTCAATTTGTCTCGCTGTTGTCAGAGCAGCATCCTACCTTCTTAATTTGGGAATGTTCTAGTAACACTCTGGAGGGCCAAACACAGGATACAGGTAACAGGCACAGTGCTGCATAGAGGAGGGCTGTCACACTGTGAGGGAAAGGAATGGGACCATTGATTCATGAAGCCATAAAAACCTTCACGCTGTCAGGGCAAGGGCCATGACTGTTAATCCATGTGTGTCTTAAAAATCAAGGGTCATGACAGATAATCCATGTGTGTCTTAAAGGTCAAGGGCCATGACAGTTAATCCATGTGTGTCTTAAAAGTCAAAGGTCATGACAGATAATCCATGTGTGTCTTAAAAGTCAAGGGTCATGACAGATAATCCATGTGTGTTTTAAAGGTCAAGGGCCATGACAGTTAATCCATGTGTGTCTTAAAAGTCAAGGGTCATGACAGATAATCCATGTGTGTCTTAAAGGTCAAGGGCCATGACAGTTAATCCATGTGTGTCTTAAAAGTCAAGGGTCATGACAGATAATCCATGTGTGTCTTAAAAGTCAAGGGTCATGACAGATAATCCATGTGTGTTTTAAAAGTCAAGGGTCATGACAGATAATCCATGTGTGTCTTAAAAGTCAAGGGCCATGACAGTTAATCCATGTGTGTCTTAAAAGTCAAGGATCATGACAGATAATCCATGTGTGTCTTAAAAGTCAAGGGCCATGACAGTTAATCCATGTGTGTCTTAAAAGTCAAGGGTCATGACAGATAATCCATGTGTGTCTTAAAAGTCAAGGGCCATGACAGTTAATCCATGTGTGTTTTAAAAGTCAAGGGTCATGACAGATAATCCATGTGTGTCTTAAAAGTCAAGGGTCATGACAGATAATCCATGTGTGTCTTAAAGGTCAAGGGTCATGACAGATAATCCATGTGTGTCTTAAAAGTCAAGGGTCATGACAGATAATCCATGTGTGTCTTAAAGGTCAAGGGGCATGACAGATAATACATGTGTGTCTTAAAGGTCAAGGGCCATTACCTCACTGATTGCCTGTGTGCTCCGAGACATTAAGGATTAAGATAGAAGACAGCATCATTTTGGGGTGTGGCAATTGTGTATTCTTCTATCCTTGACAGGGACTGCAGCGATGCAGTGTTATCAGATTGTACATGGTACTTTATCATGAGGCTTCATATAATGGTAACATCAGGAGAAAAAAAGAGAAAACATCCCTGTATATCAAGACTTTGGTAAACTGTGTGTGTGTGTGTGTGTGTGTGTGTGTGTGTGTGTGTGTGTGTGTGTGTGTGTGTGTGTGTGTGTGTGCGCTCTAATGGATGGGATAAGGTGGCTCCACCCTAACCCACATTCATTTTCAGTGTAACCAGGGAAGGCATCGCATCATCCCTGAGCAGGAAACAAACCGTTTTATTTAAACACCTTTTGCTGTTATTTTAACTCTTGAAATACCAATGACCTGTTAGCATCCAATGAGCATGTATGGTCAGGAATACACTGACCATACATCTTGGTGCAGAATGTCAATGTGTCCACTGCATCAGCAATATTCTGGTCATTTCATTATAACACTCTGACTAGACAGCTGTGAAATTACATAAAAAAGGCTTGTTTGGAGGACTTCAGGCTGCCTCTGTCTCTGATAGCCCACCACTGTTTTGTGCATTAGTAATAATGACAGGCTAGAGAAAAGGCATAGCAAGCATTTGTATCTGCTGTCAAGATACCTACTCTACAGGACAGTAACTGGTCAGTAGTCATTTCAGTAATAAGTAGAGCTTGATCAAATTAGTTAAATTCCATCAAACCAAAAACTTTAAAGAGTCTGTCTAATAACACAAAAAAATGGCCTTCTCTGCGCTTTGATTGGTATGGCACACTGCCCGTCCACACTGCAGCCCACGGGCCTTGCTTGTCCTGTCCTCCCTCCAGCACCCAAGGAGTAGTGTACTTATATAAGGTAGCATTGTTTAAAGTGGCTAAGGAAGATAGTGTCATTGACCTCCTTCTCTCACATGAGGATGAGTCAGATGAGTGCAGATGAGTGTCTAAGGAAACCTTCTTCCCACTAACCTAGTCACCACAACCCCAGTGACAGACAGGAAAAGACCCTGAGGCACTCAATGTCAACCTTTCAAAGTCAAACATGAATAATGCATACTGTGGTTTTCTTAAGCTTCATGAACCCTCCCTGTGCATTTATTTGGTATATCAGTAAGACCAGAAATTAGACTTGGATTGGATGTAAAGATGTTGAGCTACCACAATGAAAATAACAACAGTCTGTAACTGATTCTGTCTCAGCTGTGAGTATGTTGTCTCCTGTTTGTATAACAACATACATTGTTCATCTCGCAGCCACTCCAGATAGATAAATTCAGTTGTTGCTTTTTATGTTGAGCACATCACAACAAAGCGTACGCATTCCGAACCAGCATACACCCCTTATCCTCATCCAGACAGGGCTAATGAAGAGAGAGAGAGTGGGCTTCACTGACTGCAGCAGCTAAATTGGTATCAGTACAAGGTGGCCGTGATCCATCTGATGCCCACAGAGAGAATCTATCTATCTCTGTGCAGCTTGCCTTGCCTTGCCTTGCCTTGCCTTGCCTTGCCTTGCCTTCTGAAAATAGAACAGTTCTATCCGTCTCTCACTCAACACAGCCACTCTGTTGTCAAGCACTCTGTCTTACAACTTTGACATTTTAGTAGCTTGGCTTTGCCTCAGACACAGAGGGAAAGAGTGCAGACGAAAGGATGCAGCTTGGAAGTGAGTGATTGGCTGTGATTTTGGCTCAGATTAAGGACTGTGTTGGTGGTGAAATGTGAAGAAAAAATCACTTCCTTGCAGTCATTTTCAAATCTCTCTGTGTCACCATGTTGTAAGTGGAGAAACTTTGTAAAGTGCTAACCAAGCAAACCTGACACAGTAGCAGCAGGGCAACTCTTCTTCCAGTGCCACCACTTCCACTTTAACTCTTCTGTTGTCGTTCATTACCCCACATGCAATGAGGGTTCACTATAGCATTTCTTCCCCAATTACAGTGCAGGGATAAAGTCAGGGGACCTTATTAGGCTACAGACCCTCTGGAGTTCCACTGGTACTCAGGATGCAGATGGTGTAGGATGTGTTTGTTTGGCCTAAGTGCCTTGAAGAATACAGATGTAGGATCTTAATTTGAGACCGTTTTCTAAAGCAGGAAAATGCACCAACAGGAAATGCAGCAACAGGAAATGTTAATTATTATGTGGATTATAACTAATGGACATTTTTTTGTAGAGGTTGATTCATTTTACGTTAGGGCAAATCAAGTCATTTTAAAATGGAAATTACAAACTATAGAAGCCTTTTTAGACCATGAATACAAGTGTCAAGTTTTATTCGTCTTATGTACACCGTTCAACAAAATGCTGACTTGCAGGTGCCTTCTGGACAATGCAACAACAATTAGAAATAATAAAAGATAAGAATACAAAAATAAAGTAAAAGGCTCAGTAGAATACATTTTTGCATAAGTATAATACAGGAAAGCACAATTTATAGTCCAATATTTACACATGTTTTGGGGAAGGGGGGGTTGGGGGCAAGTGTTTAAATTGTGCACTATTTAGCTATCATAATAAGAGCCGGGGGCCGAGAT
Organism: Oncorhynchus tshawytscha; assembly: GCF_018296145.1. Lineage (NCBI taxonomy): Eukaryota > Metazoa > Chordata > Actinopteri > Salmoniformes > Salmonidae > Oncorhynchus > Oncorhynchus tshawytscha. Next base: position 29,980,509 of record NC_056436.1, on the reverse strand, counting down.
AGCAGAGTGCTCGGTCACCCATTGTTTTTAGGCGTGTCTTTGAAGTCTTTGATCATTTGACTGGAGGGATCAAATTATGACCCTTCACCCGGAGCAGTTGTTTTCAATAGATGGACTGCAGTTTTAGTGAATGAGATCCAAAGCATTGGCTGTGTTGGTCTTGATATAGGATATTATAGGGTTACTTGTTTCTATCCTGGAATTGCTCATGCTTTTCAAGTACATCTGTCATAATTGTGTCTCTTGAAATGAATCTTAGTTCTAAAAGTGAACCATTCATTGTGACTGAGGGATTCAAATGCTTGTTTGTGTTGTCTGCACTCATGCAACACATTGAGTCTGTAACAACAGATGATTGCATGGGAGGATGTTTTTCTTGTATTCGTGTTGTTTCTCTTCATCCCTGTGTTTCAAAGGGAAGTGCTGACTACTGACTAGATTATCCCTCTCTACAGGCCTGATCGGTAATTGTAAATTGAGTCTATCTGGCTCTATTCCCATGTAGGGAGAAATTCAACAAACTTTTAATTGCTCCGTTCCCCTCGTCTCTATGAATGTTGCTATGGAAACTAAAGCCCATGTAGACCCTCCTCTTCCTTCCCATTCTCCCACTACACGCCTATATTAAATCAAATTAAATCAAATCAAATTGTATTTGTCACATGCGCTGAATACAACAGGTGTAGACCTTACAGTGAAATGTTCACTTACAAGCCTTTAACCAACAAGCAGTTTTAAGAAAAATAAGTGTTATGAAAGTATTTACTAAAATAAACAAAAGTAGAAAATAATGACATAAAAAATATATATACAGGGGGACAGGTACAGCCCAGTCGAGGTAATTGGGTCAAACAGGCCGTGATCGGGAGTCCAATAGTGCGGCGCACAATTGGCCCAGCATCGCCCGGGTTAGGGGAGGGTTTGGCCGGGGTAGGCCATCATTGTAAAATAATAATTTATTCTTAACTGACTTGCCTAGTTAAATAAAGGTTGAATAAGGAAAAATAATAATAAAATGAAGGTAATATGTACATGTAGGTAAAGTGACTGTAAAGTGACTGTAAAGTGCGGTAGCAGAGAGAACAGTCTATGACCAGGGTGGCTGAAGTCTTTGACAATTTTTAGGGCCTTCCACTGACACCGCCTAATATAGAGGTCCTGGATGGCAGGAAGCTTGGACCCAGTGATGTACTGGGCTGAAAGCACTACCTTCTGTAGTGCCTTGCGGTCGGAGGCCAAAGAATTGCCATACCAGGTGGTGATGCTCTCGATGGTGCAGCTGTATACATTTTGAGGATCTGAGGACCCACGCAAATCTTTTCAGTCTCTTGAGGGGGAATAGGCATTGTCATGCCTTCTTCATGACTGTCTTGGTGTGTTTGGGACCATGTAGTTTGTTGGTGATGTGGACACCAAGGAACTTGAAGCTCTCAACCTGCTCCACTACAGCCCCGTCAATGAGAATGGGGACGTGCTCAGCCCTCCTTTTGCTGTAGTCCACAATCATCTCCTTTGTCTTGATCACTTTGAGGGAGAGGTTGTTGTCCTGGCACCACACTGCCAGTGTTGTGTCATTGGCAAAATGAATGATGGTGTTGGAGTCGTGCTTGGCCATGCAGTCATGGGTGAACAGGGAGTACAGGAGGGGACTGAACACAAACCCCTGAGGTGACCCGTGTTGAGGATCAGCGTGGCAGAAGTGTTTTTACCTACCCTTACCACCTGGGGGAGGCCTGTCAGGAAGTCCAGGATCGAGTTGCAGAAGGAGGTGTTTAGTCCCAGGGTCTCTAGCTTAGTAATGAGCTTTGAGGGCACTATGGGGTTGAACGCTTAGTTGAAGTCAATGAATAGCATTCTCACGTAGGTGTTCCTTTTGTCCAGGTGGGAAAAGGCAGTGTGGAGTCCAATAGAGATTGCGTCATCTGGGGATCTGTTGGATTGGTATACAAATTGGAGTGGGTTAAGGGTTTCTGGGATAATGGTGTTGATTTGAGCCATGACCAGCATTTCAAAGCCCTTCATGGCTACAGACGTGAGTGCTACGGGTCGGTAGTAATTTAGGCATGTTACCTTGGTGTTCTTAGGTACAGGGACTATGAGGGTCTGCTTGAAACATGTTGGTATTGCAGACTCGGTCAGGGACAGGTTGAAAATGTCAGTGAGGACACCTGCCAGTTGGTCAGCACAAGCTTGGAGTACACGTCCTGGTAAACCGTCTTGTGAATGTTGACCTGTTTAAAGGTTGGACGAGCGTCGGAACCGGTGTAGTAGGATTCAATCTTAGTCCTGTATTGACATTTTGCCTGTTTGATGTTTTGTCGGAGGGCATAGTGGGATTTCTTATAAGCTTCTGGGTTAGAGTCCCACTCCTTGAAATCAGCAGCTCTACCTTTTAGCTCAGTGAGGATGTTGCCTGTATTCTGTGGCTTCTGGTTGGGGTATGTGCGTACGGTCACTGTGGGGATGACATCCTCGATGCACTAATTGATGAAGCCAGTGACTGATGTGGTGTACTCCTCAATGCCGTCAAAATAATATTTTATTTAACTAGGCAAGTCAGTTAACCTCACTAGGGTACATGGGACGCTAGCATCCCACCTGGCCAACATCCAGTGAAATTTCAGAGCGCCAAATTCAAAAACAGAAATACTCATTATAAAAATTCATAAAACATACAAGTGTTAAACATCGGTTTAAATATTAACTTCTTGTTAATCCAACCACGTGTCAGATTTCAAAAAGGCTTTACGGCGAAAGCATACCATACCATGCGATTATCTGAGAACAGCGCCCAGCCGACAAGTCATTACAAACAGTTACCAGCCAAGTAGAGGAGTTACACAAGTCAGAAATAGAGATAAAATGAATCACTTACCTTTGATGATCTTTATATAGTTGCACTCACAAGACTCCCATTTACTCAATAAATGTTTGTTTGTTCGATAAAGTCCCTGTTTACGACAAAAAAACTTTGTTTGCGCATTTTGTTCAGTAATCCACAAGCTCAAACGCAGTCACCACAGGCAGACGAAAAATCCAAATAGTATCCGTAAAGTTCATAGAAACATTTCAAACTGTGTTTATAATCAAGCCTCGGGTTGTTTTTAGCCTAAATAATCAATAATATTTCAACCGGTCAATAACGTCGTCAATATAAAAGGTAAACTCTCGGTCGTGCACATGAAAAATCTCTGGGACACTGTAGGGTCCACTCATGCAGAGTGGTCTTACTCTCTCATTTTTCAGAATACAAGCCTGAAACCATTTCTAAAGACTGTTGACATCTAGTGGAAGCCATAGGAAGTGCAATTTAAGTCCTAAGTCAATGGGGGTGGCAGGGTAGCCTAGTGGTTAGAGAGTTGGACTAGGAACCGGAAGGTTGCAAGCTGGAGCTGACAAGGTACAAATCTGTCGTTCTGCCACTGAACAGGCAGTTAACCCACTGTTCCTAGGCTGTCATTGAAAATAAGAATTTGTTCTTAACTGACTTGCCTAGTTAAATAAAGGTTAAAAAAATTGATACTGTAATGGCATTCAATAGAAAACTAACTCAGGTTTTCGCCTGCCAAATCAGTTCTGTTATATTCACAGACGGTGTTTTGGAAACTTTGGAATGTTTTACATCCAAATCAACCAATTATATCCATATCCTAGCTTCTGGGCCTGAGTAGCAGGCAGTTTACTTTGGGCATGCCTTTCATCCGGAAGTGAAAATACTGCCCCCTACCCTAGTGAAGTTAAGAACAAATTCTTATTTACAATGACGCCCTACCCTGGCCAAACCCTCACAACTCTGGGCCAATTGGGTAGGCAACAACATTTCCTCCCCGCTGATCCTCAACACTGGGGCCCCACAAGGGTGCGTTCTGAGCCCTCTCCTGTACTCCCTGTTCACCCACGACTGCGTGGCCACGCACGCCTCCAACTCAATCATCAAGTTTGCGGACGACACAACAGTGGTAGGCTTGATTACCAATAACGACGAGACGGCCTACAGGGAGGAGGTGAGGGCCCTCGGAGTGTGGTGTCAGGAAAATAACCTCACACTCAACGTCAACAAAACTAAGGAGATGATTGTGGACTTCAGGAAACAGCAGAGGGAACACACCCCCTATCCACATCGATGGAACAGTAGTGGAGAGGGTAGCAAGTTTTAAGTTCCTCGGCATACACATCACAGACAAACTGAATTGGTCCACTCACACAGACAGCATCGTGAGGAAGGCGCAGCAGCGCCTCTTCAACCTCAGAAGGCTGAAGAAATTTGGCTTGTCACCAAAAGCACTCACAAACTTCTACAGATGCACAATCGAGAGCATCCTGGCGGGCTGTATCACCGCCTGGTACGGCAACTGCTCCGCCCTCAACCGTAAGGCTCTCCAGAGGGTAGTGAGGTCTGCACAACGCATCACCGGGGGCAAACTACCTGCCCTCCAGGACACCTACACCACCCGATGTTACAGGAAGGCCATAAAGATCCTCAAGGACATCAACCACCCGAGCCACTGCCTGTTCACCCCGCTATCATCCAGAAGGCGAGGTCAGTACAGGTGCATCAAAGCTGGGACCGAGAGACTGAAAAACAGCTCCTATCTCAAGGCCATCAGACTGTTAAACAGCCACCACTAACATTGAGTGGCTGCTGCCAACACACTGACACTGACTCAACTCCAGCCACTTTAATAATGGGAATTGATGGGAAATGATGTAAATATATCACTAGCCACTTTAAACAATGCTACCTTATATAATGTTACTTAACCTACATTATTCATCTCATATGCATACGTATATACTGTACTCTATATCATCGACTGTATCCTTATGTAATACATGTATCACTAGCCACTTTAACTATGCCACTTTGTTTACATACTCATCTCATATGTATATACTGTACTCGAATACCATCTACTGTATCTTGCCTATGCTGCTCTGTACCATCACTCATTCATATATCCTTATGTACATATTCTTTATCCCCTTACACTGTGTATAAGACAGTAGTTTTGGAATTGTTAGTTAGATTACTTGTTGGTTATTACTGCATTGTCGGAACTAGAAGCACAAGCATTTCGCTACACTCGCATTAACATCTGCTAACCATGTGTATGTGACAAATAAAATTCGATTTGATTTGATTTGATTGTGCGCCGCTCTACGGGACTCCCGATCACGTCTGGTTGTGATACAGTCCAGGATCGAACCAGGGTCTGTAGTGATGCCTCTAGCACTGAGATGCAGTGCCTTAGACCGCTGCGCTGATCGGGAGTTGAAATATTTTATTCCAGTCTGTGCTAGCTAAACAGTCAGGTAGCTTTGCATCTGCATAATCTGACCATTTTCGTATTGAGCGAGTCACTGGTACTTCCTGCTTTAGTTTTTGCTTGTAAGCAGGAATCAGGAGGATAGAGTTATGGTCAGATTTGCCAAATGGAGGGCGAGGGAGAGCTTTGTTCGTGTCTCTGTGTGTGGAGTAAAGGTGGTCTATAGTTTTTTCCCCTTCTGGTTGCTCTTGTAACATGCTGATAGAAATGAGTTCAAACGGATTCAAGTTTCCCTGCATTAAAGTCCCCGGCCACTAGGAGAGCCATCTCTGGATGAGCATTTTCTTGTTTGCTTATGGCCTTATACAGGTTGTTGAGTGCGTTCTTAGTGCCAGCATCGGTTTGTGGTGGTAAATAGACAGCTATGAAAAATGTAGATGAAAACTCTCTTGGTAAATAGTGTGGTCTATAGTTTATCATGAGATGAGCAAAACCTTGAGACTTCCTTAATATTAGATTTTGTGCACCAGCTGTTATTGACAAATAGACACAGACCACTACCCCCTGTCTTACTGGAGGCAGCTGTTCTATCTTGCCGATGCACGGAAAACCCAGCCAGCTATATGTTATCCATTTCGTCGTTCAGCCACGTCTCAGTAAAACGTAAGATATTACAGTTTTTAATGTCCCGTTGGTAAGATAGTCTTGATCGGAGCTCATCCAGTTTATTATCTAATCACGTTGGCTAATAGGACTGATGGTAGAGGCGGTTTACCCACTTGCCGTCGGATCCTTACAAGGCAACCCGACCTACATCCCCAATATCTCTGTCTCTTCTTCATGACGGGGATTTGGGCCTTGTCCGGTGTTTTTAGTAAATCCTTTGCGTCCGACTCGTTAAATAAAAAATCTTGGTCCAGTACGAGGTGAGGAATCACTGTCCTAATATCTAGAAACTATTTTTGGTCATAAGAGACAGTGGCAGAAACATTATGTACAAAATAAGTTACAAATAATGTGAAAAACCACAAGCACAATTGGTGAGGAGCCCGTAAAACGTCAGCCATCTCCTCCGGCACCATTATTAGTCTCTTATTAGTCTCTTTAACAAGGGAGCTCCAACTGGCCCAAGCAGGCAACTCCCATTGCCATCAACACTTTGACCATGTAGGCCTTGGTTCTGAATCACACACATATTCACACTTGGGCTTTTCCTGTGGACCTCGGCTCCAGTAGGCCTGCAGGCTGAACAGTCAATCAAGCTGCAGCTAATTGGGTCTTTTTCAGTATGCTGCACCTCTGCCCCATTTTACCAGAGCAGGCTCAGAATGTTGAATGACCACTGAGGTTACTGGCTGAAAAGTTAACAATGAAAACTGCTGATGCCCTGCCTGTGGCAATGTGAAGGTGCTACAGATTAACTATCTGAGCAGAGTATGTGACTCAGACTCACTTCTAAAAGTTTGGCCTGTCGCTGTAACAATGTCTGGATTAGATTTTTATAAGAATAAATACGTTTTCAACATACTGAGTATTGCAGAAGCAAGGTTGAAGCGGTCACAGTCTTAGCTGTGGAAACGTGGCTGAGGGTTCTTTTTCAGAAGCCCAATGCCCCCCCTGAAATGAGTTGTCTTATGCTACAGTGGATGATCATAACTTCCTCCTGCATTGTGTGCCAACCTTACAGTTAAACAACCACAACCCAAAGACTCTCATCAGAACAATGAAACAGCAAGGACGTGGTAGAATATGGATTTTCACCTTCTGGAGCTTAAATCCAAACCAGGATTTTAGTGATTATGCTTTTTCTCCACGCTGAAAGATTCATTTAGATGTGTTTGCAGTACAATCCAGGCTTTCCGGTGATCAAAAGGATGAGCTATGTTGGTGGAGGAAAATGGCTTCAGTAAGGTGCAAAATTATCCGCTTGGGAACAGGAACATACTGTCATAAAACACTGAAAACGCACACATAACTGAGATGTATACTGTTGAGAATTATAATGGGACTATTTCCAATACACATTCCTCAATTAATGCATTTCTGTTTTCAAGACATTCTACATTGTTGATAAGTCAGCAGGAAAGAGAATAATGGCTTGAGCAGGTACATGGGTTTCGTAATGACTGCCTAAAGCACTAGGGAGGGAGGTGAGTGACTGTAAACTATACTGTATGTGTGTATTTGATTTCTCCACTTTTGTCCTTTCCAGTCATTGCTTGTCCTGCTGCATGTGAGGGTTGTCCCAGTAGCTGTCACAGTTCCTCTCCCTGGTGAAACAAATCCAGGAGAGGCTCCCTAACACCCGGAGCCCCCTCTTCATGATTAGACCTGCAGCAGGCCCCCCTCTGGACCATAGACGGTACAGGGAGACTCTCTCTACCCCAGCAGCCCTCATTCACACCTGCATCCCTAGAGCAGACCAGACCAGCTGGCACCAAGCTAGACATCAGATTGCTATTCCCACAGTGTGATGCCTGGCTGGTCCTAGGAGAAAAAAAAGTATGTTTGATTTCTTGCCTAAAAGTTACTTGCTCCATAAACAGTTCATTGTGATGGCTTTGGACTGTTAGAAAGCATGCACTAATCCATATGAAGATATCCAGAGCAAGTCAGAAGAATGTACGGGGTCTGTGAACTCTCACTGCACGTAGAAAGAGTTTACACTTATCCAATATGCACTTATCAGAAGTCTATTCTATATTTCAAATTGTTGGGCTCTGCTCATATGTTAATTGAGCAGTACAGAGAACCTCATTTAGAAGAAAGTAGGTCAGAAAACAGTCTTAAAAGTTTTCCGATTGGCCATCATGACTTTCACAGCCATAAATGTCAATGACGAGTGTGTCTGTGGAGGTGACGGCTGTTGAATCATTAATGCTCTATTACAGCCTTATACATTTTTTATCAAGGCCTCATTTTGGGAGACTTTTCTCATTTTGGGAGACTTTATTATCTTATTATTAGCTTGTCTAGCACCATTTACAGATTTAAGGTACTGTAGTTAGTATTAGTCACAATTTGAGCAAAGGCTCTTGTCATGACCGGTATTTAAACACATCCTGGTTGGTGGAAATGTAGTTCTTTCTCATATCCAGTAATAGCTCCCTACAGAAACACCACTGTTTCAATGAGATAGAAACTCCAGTTGGTAATCGAAACCACACAGCTTACATGGTACCACAAGACCTCATGGTGTTTCTGTGTTTCTAAATTGTGTTTCTAAGATTCTAGCATCATTAGGCTTCTGTAGGTTCAAACAGCCACTCTCACACGTGCCTGACCCTGTTACCTCCACTGGGCCCTCACACTCCACTCTGTAATGGCTGGTCAGGGAGCGTCCCGGGGCGTCTGGCTGAGTGAAATGGTGGCACTCCCCTGACAGCAGCATGGGCCCTCAGTAGCCTCACTGATAAGAGAGATTGTTGACAACGGGGCCCAGCACACGCACGCGCACGCAGCACACACACACACACACACTCACGTGCACGCACGATTGCCATTTATAGAGCTCAGTGCAAAGGGGTAAAGTGCTGTTATCGCCTGCTAGCAGGAATGTTCAGCTCTCAAAGCCCTCCACACCAAGCTGCAAACACCATTAGCTTCCATAGCAAAAAGATACGGCAAGGTTCTGTACCCCTGCCAAGTACTTCGTGTCCACTGTCATCCTATAGGGAGATAATGAGTTATTTTAAATGCTGTTATGGAGTTCAAGATCCATTATTACACAAGAACAAAATAACTCAATCCTTTCATTGACTTTCTCAGGGTGTGTGGAGAGGCACTGCATTGTACAAAATGGAAATGGTTTCCAAGCTTTTTCCCCATTGTTTTATCTCAAGGTTTGTATTCATACACAGGAAGGCAGTAAATATGGTTGACTGATTGTGCCATTCTAAAATGTCTCTGCTCACAACACACCGGCTAAAGACAGGAATGTTACTGTAGCATACTGTAAAATCTCTGTTTCTTGATGCACTGTGGTCTCTCTCTCTCTCTCTCTCTCTCTCTCTCTCTCTCTCTCTCTCTCTCTCTCTCTCTCTAAGAGCAGTCTGTGAAGAGGTATCAACAGCACAGCAACAGCACAGTCTGTGTAAAGGCAGAAATTCTCTGTGGATGAGCTTTCATTTAATAATTCATATGAAGACACTCATGGTGAGAGAATTGTAATTGTCTTGCCTCACTATTTCTTCTCCTCTCCTCGGTCTGAAACATTGTAGGGATATTATTAAATCCATAAGCATCTCAAATGTGTTGCTCAGGTATATATATTTTTCGTTCCAAGATGGCGTCTTGTCGCGTCCCATATATATTTTTATATATTTTCTTCGCATTCTTTTTAATATCTTTCCTAAAACCTCAACTTCAAAATACTCTCCGGCAACCCGCCTCACCCAATGTGGTGTGGATCTGTTTTTTTCTAAACTATTTCTATTTACCTCCAAACTGGAATACCTCAATTGAAGCTAGCTAGCTAACTAGCTTTCAGCTATCATCTATCAATCAGCTAACCACTGCTAGCGGTCATCCGCTAACCTTTAGCTCGGAAAGCTCTCGCCATTTCGTACAACGCGTTTCAAACCAGAGCATACCGGATCTATTTTTCTCTCCATATCCCCGGATTCCTACAACAAACTCTGAACCTTTTCATCTGGATCATCGCAGCTAGCTAACTGCAACCCGGGTTGACTACTCCTGGCTAACGTTTCCATCCCGGAGCTAGCACCAACTAGCCTGGCGCTAGCCCATGCTAGATCCATCTCCCGGCTAGGGCTCCTGGGATACTCCTGAAGCTCACTCTGGACTCCTGGAAGGATATTGACCTCATTCCGTCAATAGAGGATCCCTGGTTATTCGTTAAAAGTGCCTTCCTCACCATCTTAAATAAGCATGCCCCATTCAAAAAACGTAGAACCAGGAATAGATATAGCCCTTGGTTCTCTCCAGACCTGTCTGCCCTTGACCAGCACAAAAACACGTTCTGATTTAGCATTGAATATCCCCGTGATATGCATCTTTTCAGGGAAGTTAGGAACTAATATACACAGGCAGTTAGGAAAGCTAAGGCTAGCTTTTTCAAACAGAAATTTGGATCCTGTAGTACAAACTCTAAAATGTTCTGGGACACTGTAAAGTCCATGGAGAATAAGAGCACCTCCTCCCAGCTGCCCACTGCACTGAGGCTAGGAAACACTGTCACTACCGGTAAATCCACAATAATTGAGAATTTCGATAAGCATTTTTCTACGGCTGGCCATGCTTTACACATGGCTACCCCTACCCCAGTCACCAGCCCTGCGCTCCCCACAGCAACTCACCCAAACCTCCCCCACTTCTCCTTCCCCCAAATCCAGATAGCTGATATTCTAAAAGAGCTGCAAAATCTGGACCCCTACAGATCGCCAGGCTAGACAATATGGACCCTCTCTTTCTAAAATTATCTGCCAAAATTGTTGCAATCCCATTTACTAGTCTGTTCAACCTCTCTTTCGTATCGTCTGAGATTCCCATAGATTGGAAAGCTGCCGCCGTCATCCCCTTCTTCAAAGGGGGAGACACTCTAGACCCAAACTGCTACAGACCTATATCTATTCTACCCTGCCTTTCTAAGGTCTTTGAAAGCCAAGTTAACAAACAGATTACTGACCATTTCGAATCTACCTTCTCCGCTATGCAATCTGGTTTCCGAGCTGGTCATGGGTGCACCTTAGCCACGCTCAAGGTCCTAAACGATATCATAACTGCCATCAATAAGAGACATTACTGTGCAGCTGTATTCATCGACCTGGCTAAGGCTTTCGACTCTGTCAATCACAACATTCTTATTGGCAGACTCAACAGCCTTGGTTTCTCAAATGACGGCCTCACTTGGATCACCAACTACTTCTCCGATAGAGTTCAGTGTGTCAAATCGGAGGGCCTGTTGTCCGGACCTCTGGCAGTCTCTGTGGGGGTGCCACAGGGTTCAATTCTCGGGCTGACTCTCTTCTCTGTATACATCAATTATGTCGCTCTTGCTGCTGGTGATTCTCTGATACACCTCTACACAGACGACACCATTCTGTATACCTCTGGCCCTTCTTTGGACACTGTGTTAACTAACCTTCAGATGAGTTTCAATGCCATACAACTCTCCTTCCGTGGCCTCCAACTGCTCTTAAATTCAAGTAAAACTAAATGCATGCTCTTCAATCGATCGCTGCCCGCACCTGCCCACCCATCCAGCATCACTACTCTGGACAGTTCTGACTTATGTGGACAACTACAAATACCTAGGTGTCTGTTTAGACTGTAAACTCTCCTTCCAGACTCACATTAAACATTTCCAATCCAAAATTAAATCTAGAATCGGCTTCCTATTTCGCAACAGAGCATCTTTCACTCCTGCTGCCAAACATACATCGTAAAACTGACCATCCTACCGATCCTCGACTTCGGCAATGTCATTTACAAAATAGCCTCCAACACTCTACTCAACAAATTGGATGCAGTCTATCACAGTGCCATCTGTTTTGTCACCAAAGCCCCATATAGTACCCACCACTGCGACCTGTATGCTCTCGTTGGCTGGCCCTCGCTTCATACTCGTCGCCAAACCCACTGGCTCCAGGTCATCTACAAGTCTCTGCTAGGTAAAGCCCCGCCTTATCTCAGCTCACTGATCACCATAGCAGCACTGGTCACCCCCAAAGCCAATTCTTCCTTTGGCTGCTTCTCCTTCCAGTTCTCTGCTGCCAATGACTGGAACGAACTGCAAAAATCTCTGAAGCTGCAGACTCTTACCTCCCTCATTATCTTTAAGCACCAGCTGTCAGAGCAGCTCACAGATCACTGCACCTGTACATAGCTCATCTGTAAATAGCTCATCCAATCTACCTCGTCCCCATACTGTATTTATTTATTTATCTTGCTGCTTTGCACCCCAGTATCTCAACTTGCACATTCATCCTCTGCACATCCTACAATTCCAGTGTTTAATTGCTATATTGTAATTACTTTGCCACCATGGCTGATTTATTGCGTTACCTCTCATATCCTACCTCATTTGCACATGCTGTAACGTCAACTCACCATCAGTACGACCAGGAATATGACTTTCCCGAAGCGGGTCCTGTGTTCTGCCTTTCACTCAGGACAACGGAATGGATCCCAGCCTGCGACCCAAAACAAAGACATCGTAAAAGAGGGAAACAAAGCGGTCTTCTGGTCAGGCTCCGGAGATGGGCACATCGCGCACCACTCCCTAGCACACTTCTCGCCAATGTCCAGTCTCTTGACAACAAGGTTGATGAAATCCGAGCAAGGGTAGCATTCCAGAGGGACATCAGAGACTGTAACGTTCTTTGCTTCATGGCTCACTTGAGTGACGCTAACGGAAAAGGTGCAGCCAGCTGGTTTCTTCACGCATCGCGCCGACAGAAACAAACATCTTTCTGGTAAGAAGAGGGGCGGGGGCGTATGCCTTATGGTTAACGAGACATGGTGTGGACACAACAACATACAGGAACTCAAGTCCTTCTGTTCACCTGATTTAGAATTCCTCACAATCAAATGTCGACCGCATTATCTACCAAGGGAATTCTCTTCGATTATAATCACAGCCGTATATATTCCCCCCCAAGCAGACATATCGATGGCTCTAAACAAACTTTATTTGACTCTTTGCAAACTGGAAACCACATATTCTGAGGCTGCATTCATTGTAGCTGGGGATTTTAACAAGGCTAATCTGAAAACAAGACTCCCTAAATTGCATCAGCATATCGATTGCGCAACCAGGGCTGGTAAAACCTTGGATCATTGCTATTCTAACTTCTGCGACGCATATAAGGCCCTCCCCCGCCCAACTTTTGGAAGGAAGCCGTGGGACAGGCCAAATGGACCACAGATACACCCATGTCCATAATGCTGAAACTGACCTAGAAGAAAAAATACAAAAATACAAAATACCAACAAAAAAATGTGTGTGTATGAAAATGTGTAGATATATGTGAATGCACTCTTTAGCGTCCCCACCCCTCTCCCATGCACAGCTGTGAGCTATAATTTTAATGCCGTTTTTTTTAAAATCCCTTATTTATTTATTTTTATTTTTTTATTTTTTACTTCTTTTTTATTTTTTTATTTTTTACTTCTATTTTTAAAACAAAACACCACAAACTCATGTCGGGAAAAGCAAAAAGGCGAAACTAATCTACGACCATTCTGATAAAAGCCTTAGGGCATTCAGCCTCGGGGGATGCCTTGCTTGACCACACCCTCCTTCCTTGCTCCTGGCCTGCCCTGCCTCTTCCACCAATCCAATTGTTTCTTATGGACAGAAAAGAGCAGAGGCTCTGAGCTGTCAGATCAGGTCCATTGTCTACTTGCACTACTTTCGGAAAAGCTGACCACGACTCCATTTTGTTGCTCCCTGCCTACAGACAGAATCTAAAACAAGAAGCTCCCGCGCTGAGGTCGGTTCAACGCTGGTCCGACCAATCTGATTCCACGCTTCAAGACTGCTTCCATCACGTGGACTGGGATATGTTCCGCACTGTGTCCAACAACAACATTGACGAATACGCTGATTCGGTGAGCGAGTTCATTAGAACGTGCATTGAAGATGTTGTTCCCATAGCAACGATTAAAACATTCCCAAACCAGAAACCGTGGATTGATAGCAGCATTTGCGTGAAACTGAAAGCACGAACCGCTACTTTTAACCAGGGCAAGGTGACCGGAAACATGACCGAATACAAACAGTGTAGCTATTCCCTCCGCAAGGCAATCAAACAAGCTAAGTGTCAGTATAGAGACAAAGTAAAGTCGCAATTCAATGGCTCAGACACAAGAGGTATGTGGCAGGGTCTACAGTCAATCACGGATTACAAAAAGAAAATCAGCCCCGTCACGGACCAGGATGTCTTGCTCCCAGGCAGACCAAATAACTCTTTGAGGACAATACAGTGCCACTGACATGGCCCGCAACCAAAACATGCGGACTCTCCTTCACTGCAGCCAACGCGAGTAAAACATTTAAACGTGTTAACCCTCGCAAGGCTGCAGGCCCAGACGGCATCCCCAGCCGCGCCTTCAGAGCATGCGCAGACCAGCTGGCTGGTGTGTTTACGGACATATTCAATCAATCCTTATCCCAGTCTGCTTCAAGAGGGCCACCATTGTTCCTGTTCCCAAGAAAGCTAAGGTAACTGAGCTAAACGACTACTGCCCTATAGCACTCACTTCCGTCATCATGAAGTGCTTTGAGAGACTAGTCAAGGACCATATCCCCTCCACCCTACCTGACACCCTAGACCCACTCCAATTTGCTTACCGCCCAAATAGGTCCACAGACGATGCAATCTCAACCACACTGCCCACTGCCCTAACCCATCTGGACAAGAGGAATACCTATGTGAGAATGCTGTTCGACTACAGCTCAGCATTTAACACCATAGTACCCTCCAAACTCGTCATCAAGCTCGAGACCCTGGGTCTCGACCCCGCCCTGTGCAACTGGGTACTGGACTTCCTGACGGGCCGCCCCCAGGTGGTGAGGGTAGGTAACAACATCTCCACCCCGCTGATCCTCAACACTGTGGCCCCACAAGGGTGCGTTCAGAGCCCTCTCCTGTACTCCCTGTTCACTCACGAATGCGTGGCCACGCACGCCTCCAACTCAATCATCAAGTTTGCGGACGACACTACAGTGGTAGGCTTGATTACCAACAATGACGAGACGGCCTACAGGGAGGAGGTGAGGGCCCTCGGAGTGTGGTGTCAGGAAAATAACCTCACACTCAAAGTCAACAAAACTAAGGAGATGATTGTGGACTTCAGGAAACAGCAGAGGGAGCACCCCCCTATCCACATCGATGGGACAGTAGTGGAGAGGGTAGTAAGTTTTAAGTTCCTCGGCGTACACATCACAGACAAACTGAATTGGTCCACCCACACAGACAGCATCGTGAAGAAGGCGCAGCAGCGCCTCTTCAACCTCAGGAAGCTGAAGAAATTCGGCTTGTCACCAAAAGCACTCACAAACTTCTACAGATGCACAATCGAGAGAATCCTGTCGGGCTGTATCACCGCCTGGTACGGCAACTGCTCTGCCCACAACCGTAAGGCTCTCCAGAGGGTAGTGAGGTCTGCACAACGCATCACCGGTGGCAAACTACCTGCCCTCCAGGACACCTACACCACCCGATGTCACAGAAAGGCCATAAAGATCATCAAGGACAGCAACCACCCGAGCCACTGCCTGTTCACCCTGCTATCATCCAGAAGGCGAGGTCAGTACAGGTGCATCAAAGCAGGGACTGAGAGACTGAAAAACAGCTTCTATCTCAAGGCCATCAGACTGTTAAACAGCCACCACTAACATTGAGTGGCTGCTGCCAACACACTGACTCAACTCCAGCCACTTTAATAATGGGAATTGATGTAAATTGATGTAAAATATATCACTAGCCACTTTAAACAATAATACTTAATATAATGTTTACATACCCTACATTATTCATCTCATGTATATGTATATACTGTACTCTATATCATCTACTGCATCTTTATGTAATACATGTATCATTAACCACTTTAAACTATGCCACTTTGTTTACATACCCTACATTACTCATCTCATATGTATATACTGTACTCTATACCATCTACTGCATCTTGCCTATGCCGTTCTGTACCATCACTCATTCATATCTTTATGTACATATTCTTTATCCCTTTACGCTTGTGTGTATAAGGTAGTAGTTTTGGAATTGTTAGGTTAGATTACTCGTTGGTTATTACTGCATTGTCGGAACTAGAAGCACAAGCATTTCGCTACAATCTGCTAACCATGTGTATGTAACAAATAAATTTGATTTGATTTGATTTATATAGATTTTCCTACTGTATTATTGATTGTATGTTTGTTTATTCTATGTGTAACTCTATGTTGTTGTATGTGTCGAACTGCTTTGCTTTATCTTGGCCAGGTCGCAGTTGCAAATGAGAACTTGTTCTCAACTAGCCTACCTGGTTAAATAAAGGTGAAATATATCTATATATTTTTTAAATATAATATGGACAATTTGAGGGTCTGCGTAATCTACTTAACACTTAGCTGGTTGGCAAGGAGATGATAGCCATAGACAGACATGCTGATTGGGTCTACTTGTGATTGTTCCTCCTGGTTGTTTACACTTGTTGAAAAGCTGTGCAGTCTTACTTTACTGTCCTTGGCGTGTGAATTGTATTGGCCAGAATGCTGCACATCTCTATAGTTGTCCTAGTGAGTACACAGTACTGAGGCATGCCGTGCAACTGCAACCTGCTGCAACCACTGAGGAGAGGAGGCAGTTGGCTCTTGGTGCGCTTGCTTGCTCAGAGATGACATTCTGAAGCTAAGGAGGCTGATGGATCGACTTCACACGTGCAAATGTGTCAGTTTAAATGATGGATGAGAGGAGAGGAAGAGAAGGGGGTCAGGAACATGATGGAATGGCAATGGCACACAACAGGGAATTGCTTGACTTTATCACTGTTCCCTATAGGGCTCTATACAAATGACTGATAAAGAGTGTTTTCTGATTGTTTCTGACTCCTGACTACCATGCCATCTCCCATTTAACAGTGCAGATAAATACAGATTACCCTTCTGAGATGGGGAAGTGTAGGGAGCAGCCAAATCAAATATGCTTTTGCACACAATCAGGATTTTGAATTCATTCGAGCATAATCAGCTTTGGTACAGTCAGTGTGTGTATGTGTGTTTGCCACAAAATGAAGGATTTAATGTGAGCACAAGGTGAGGTGGGCTCTGGATAATAATGAGTGACTAAATCATTTGGTGTGAATTTCTGGTCTGAGAGTCCATCAGACATTGGCAGATCAGGTCTTACACACTAATCCTAGTCACATCATACCTGACCTGACAACCAGGCCAAGATTTTCACACCACATAGCCCTTATTAAGCTTCTCCACCTTAACGCAAACCTCTGCTGCAAGGAGCTATAAATGTGTGCATAATGTGTCAGTGCGAGTGATATTGGCTGACTGTAGAGTGAGGGGAAATGTTTTTCAGAGGGTGTGTGTGTATGTTTGCATGGAGGAGTGTGGTTTCCTGTCTTTGTCATGAGTCGCGAGTTACGAGCACGGTGCAGCCATGCCTAATTTTAGGCTGCTGATGTGTGATGTGGTGGGGAACTCACTGCCTGCCGTGCATTTGAGTTGTGATGTTTATCTTAGCCTCTGAGGAATCACTCTAACAGACTTCCTCAACATCTTCCCATTGGAGTGCCTTGTTACCGTGGGAACTGTGGGGCTCAATAAACAGACCTTTTTTTGCAGGCCACAGCACACAACAAGTAATCCACATCACCATTGGATTATAATATGAAAATGAATACTTTTTATGGAGAAACTGTGGAAGTTTTATTTTGTGCTCTAACCCTGATCACTTGTGTTGTTTCTCCTCTCCCTGTTAGATTGAAGACGTCATTATGCGGATACAGGATGAGAAGGCAGGAGGGGTGGCCATCCGAACTGTCAAGAGCTTCCTGTCCAAGATCCCCAGTGTGGTATCAGGTGACCAGCTGTGTGTGTGTGTGTGTGTGTGTGTGTGTGTGTGTGTGTGTGTGTGTGTGTGTGTGTGTGTGTGTGTGTGTGTGTGTGTGTGTGTGTGTGTGTGTGCATGTTCAGCATGTGTGTGCGTGAGAGAGAGGCAGAGAGAGAGAGAGAGAGATGACTCAGTGTGGCTCAGCAGAGAGAGAGAAGGAGTCAGAATCATTAAAGCAAATATGACCTTTCAGGCTCATTTGAATTGCTGCCTCTGCAGATTGGGACAGATGAGGCAGTCTCAGCCCGTAAGGTTTTGGCAGAGAAGCCTGATGTGATGTCTGGTATGTCGCTGCCCTTGTCATTATGCAGTGTGGCTGGTTGTGTGTTGGGTGACATGGTTTAAGGGGGCAGTGTGAGTGAGTAAGACAGTTTTGGCTGGTGTATGTGTGTTAGCTTGTGAGTCAACAGAGTCAACAGTATCTATGGGGCTGGTGGGGAGTGGGTGGGAGGATGCTCTCTGAGTGTGACTCACCCCCTCACATGTCTCCCTAGGCCTGCTGTGTCACACTTGACTCTCTCAGTCTCACTCCTCACTCCCAAGTGCTAACATTGTGCCAAATATGTTGCTGTCCAGGAGTTAGACAAAAGACCTGGTTTCCTGCCTATTGTTAGTCCAAGATCACATTGTTCCGTTTGAATTGTTCCTGCAAACACCTGCTCACCTATGCCACATTCAGCCTTAGCCAAGGGCATTTGTATTTGTATTTATTATGGATCCCCATTAGCTGCTGCCAAGGCAGCTGCTACTCTTCCTGGGGTCCAGCAAAAAGTAAGGCATTAATAGACATTATAATAGCATTTCTAAACACTAAAATACATTTTGCAACAGATTTCACAATACATTAAGTGTGTGCCCTCGGGTCACTACTCTACTATAACAATCCAGGTGTACATGTGTGTATAGTGTGTATGTTATGTGTGTTTGTACCTGTGTGTTTGACTCTTCACAGTCCCTACTGTTCCATAAGGTGTATTTTTTATATTTTTTCAAATCTGATTTTAGTGAGTTACTTGATGTGGAATTGAGTTCCATGTGCACATGGCTCTATGTACTGTAGTATTGTGCGCCTCCCATTGTCTGTTCTGGACTTGGGGATTGTGAAGAGTCCTCTGGTGGCATGTCTTGT
Organism: Oncorhynchus tshawytscha; assembly: GCF_018296145.1. NCBI lineage: Eukaryota > Metazoa > Chordata > Actinopteri > Salmoniformes > Salmonidae > Oncorhynchus > Oncorhynchus tshawytscha. The sequence goes on along the minus strand of NC_056436.1, from coordinate 29,961,517 downwards.
GGGGTATGCATGGGTGTCTGAGCTGTGTGCTGGTAGTTTAAACAGACAGCTCGGTTCATTCAACATGTCAATACTTCTTACAAAAACAAGCAGTGACGAAGTCAATCTCTCCTCTACTTTGAGCCATGAGAGATTGGCATGTATATTATTAATGTTAGCTCTATGTGCACATTTAAGGGCCAGCCGTGCTGCCCTGTTCTGGGCCAGTTGTAATTTTCCCAAGTCCCATTTTGTGGCACTTGCACACACGACTGGGCAGTAGTCCAGGTGTGATAAAACTAGGGACCCGCCTTGTTGATATTGTTGTTAAGAAGGCAGAGCCGCACTTTATTTTAGACGTATTATGGACAGACCTCTCCCAATCTTAGCTACTGTTGCATCAATATGTTTTGACCATAACAGTTCACAATCCAGGGTTACTCCAAGCAGTTTAGTCTCATCATCTTGCTCAATTTCCACATTACTCAAGATTTTGTTGAGGTTTAGTGTTTAGTGAATGATTAGTCCCAAATACAATGTTTTTTGTTTTTGAAATATTTAGGACTAACTTATTCCTTGCCAGCCACTCTGAAACTAACTGCAGCTCTTTGTTAAGTGTTGCAGTGATTTCACTCGCTGTAGTAGCTGACGTGTATAGTGTTGAGTCACCCGCATACATACAGTAGACACACAGGCTTTACTCAGAGCCAGTGGCAGGTCATAAGTAATGATTGAAAAAAGTAAAGGGCCTGGACACCTGCCCTGGAGAATGTTGTTCATTTATTTACTGTAAAATAGCATTTTATCTGGTCAAACACTATTTTTTCCAAAAGTTACTAAGGGTGGATAACAGCCTGATTGGTCGACTATGTCAGTATTGTAGCTGTGCTGTAAGCTAAAAGTAATAGATTGTTAAGGGGAGACCAGTTCAAGGACTGTTGCGTCTTTTGTGTAGAGGCTTTCTGTGTGTACAATGCTATTTCAATGTCACTGTCAACCATTCTTTTCTTTTGAATACCAGGAGCAGACATTGTGCTGTGGCTGGTGAAAAACCTCTCAATTGAGGACTCAGGTATGCCTGCTACGTACACAGCCATATTTCACAGGGATGACCACTGTTCTCAGCCTCTACTCAAGCATTAAAAAGGGAAGCCATTTTTCTCTACTCAGCGTTAGTATCCTGTTCTCGCTCCTGCAGCTGAAGCCATCCATTTAGGGAGCCTGATTGCTGCCCAGGGTTACCTCTTCCCCATCTCCGACCACGTCCTCACTCTCAAAGATGATGGGACCTTATACCGCTTCCAGGTAAGCTACCATGATATTTTCAGGCACCTACCATCCTTAGTGGTCCTAAACTGGATTTACTGTCCAAACCACCAACCATAACATGTGTCATGACCATTATCACATGAAGGCAAAGGAGTGGATAAATGATCCCTGTGAACTGTCCAGAACAGAACAGTAGCCTCATTACCTTGTGGCTGCTCACTTTACGCTCTAAAGCAGAAATAACCAGGGGAGAATATGTTCTAACAGAGCCACTGATGTGAGAGATTCCTCTAGTAGTCTGATCCTCACTATACAGGTCAAGCGTTGTAATCAGTCTGGACGCACCGCTTTGGAAATGTTTGCATAATCAGTCTCCTCTCACTGCCATAATTTACTCCCTTAACCTGTGGTTAAATCACTTGAGATATGGTTGAGTATTATCACTATGTAATAAATATAGATATCAATATTGCTATAATAGATTATACCAATTGGAGAGGCACAATGTACAGTGTTGCAGATCTACTCACAGCATACCGCAATCTGGTGTAGGGTAGTGTGTACACTTATTACTATGTAAATAGTCCGGGTGGCCATTTGATTAATTGTTCAGCAGTCTTATGGCTTGGATGTAGAAGCTGTTAATTAAGGAGCCTTTTGTACATAGACTTGGCGCTCAGGTACCGCTTGCCATGTGGTAACAGAGAGAACAGTCTATGACTGGTGACTGGAGACTTTGACCATTTTTTGGGCCTTACTCTGACACCGCCTAGTATATAGGTCCTGGATGGCAGGAAGTTTGGCCCTAGTGATTTATTGGGCTGTACGCACTACCTTCTGTAGCGCCTTACTGCCAAGCAGTTTCTATACCAGGCGGGGATGCAACCAGTCAGGATGCTCTCGATGGTGCAGCTGTATAACATTTTGATGATCTGGGGACCCATGCCAAATCTTTTCAGTGTCCTGATGGGGAAAGGTGTTGTTGTGCCCTATTCACGATTGTCTTGGTGTGTTTGGACCATGATAGTCTGTTGGTGATGTGGACACAGAGGATCTTGAAACTCTCAACCCGCTCCTTGGTGGTGGTTTCTTGCTCGTTTCTGCTGAGTTTGGATGGTCCCTCATGGACTGCTCGTTTGGGTTGTGTCCCTGGTTACTCTGTCAGCTGGCTCTTCCTTTCCTTGAAGAAGGTTAGCTAAAATGCACCATTCAGGCTACACTAGCTCTTTAAGGACTAAGCCTCCTTCTAAGACTGATTAGTGCATGGGTTCTTCCGTCCCAATTTCTGTACTGGATTACAGGTACTATTCCCTAAAATGTATTTCCCCTAACTTATCAGTTCACCAGTTCTTTCCATTAAAAGCAAAGGTCCAGGCCCTGTGGTCAGCCTGCTGGAGATGGAGGTCCTTCTCCCATCTCAAAATCACATCAAATCCTATTTTATTTGTCACATACACATGGTTAGCAGATGTTAATGCGAGTGTAGCAAAATGCTTGTGCTTCTAGTTCCGACAATGCAGTAATAACCAACGAGTAATCTAACCTAACAATTTCACAACAACTACCTTATACACACAAGTGTAAAGGGATGAAGAATTTGTACATACAAATATATGAATGAGACGGCAGGGTAGCCTAGTGGTTAGAGCGTTGGACTAGTAACCGGAAGGTTGCAAGTTAAAACCCCCGAGCTGACAAGGTACAAATCTGTCATTCTGCCCCTGAACAGTCAGTTAACCCACTGTTCCTAGGCCGTCATTGAAAATAAGAATTTGTTCTTAACTGACTTACCTGGTTAAATAAAGGCAAAATGAAAAAAATAAATAAAATGAGTGATGGTACAGAACGGCATAGACAAGATGCAGTAGATGGTATCGAGTACAGTATATACATATGAGATGAGTAATGTAGGGTATATAAACAAAGTGGCATTGTTTAAAGTGGCTAGTGATACATTTTTTACATACATTTTTCCATTATTAAAGTGGCTGGAGTTCAGTCAGTATGTTGGCAGCAGCCACTCAATGTTAGTGATGGCTGTTTAACAGTCTGATGGCCTTGAGATAGAAGCTGTTTTTCAGTCTCTCGGTCCCTGCTCTGATGCACCTGTACTGACCTCGCCTTCTGAATGATAGCGGGGTGAACAGGCAGTGGCTCGGGTGATTGTGGTTGTTGTCCTTGTCCTTGATGATCTTTATGGCCTTTCTGTGACATCGGGTGGTGTAGGTGTCCTGGAAGGCAGGTAGTTTGGCCCCAGTGATGCGTTGTGCAGACCTCACTACTCTCTGAAAAGCCTTACGGTTGTGGGCGGAGCAGTTGCCGTACCAGGCGGTGATACAACCCGACAGGATGCTCTCGATTGTGCATCTGTAAAGATTTGTGAGTGCTTTTGTGACAAGCCACATTTCTTCAGCCTCCTGAGGTTTGAGAGGTCCAGCGGGATAAGAGGATAAGGGCTATGACAGAGAGAGAGAGGGGGGAGTAGTGCTTTTTCTAGTCCTGTGAGGTCACATGGTGTGGCATCTAGGTGTGAAGGGCCACTTTCATGAACTTTTATCGTAAAGAGAGAAAGATTGAATTGAGAGAGAGAGAATAGCCATAGTATGACATTTTAAATGTCTCTATTCCTTTGAAATGTTTCTGAGTGTAATGTTTATTTTTTACTTTTGTTTATTATCAATTTCACTTGCTTTAGGAAAGGGAGAAACCTAGTTGTCCAACTGAATGCATTCAACTGAAATGTGTCTTCTGCATTCAAGCCAACCCCTCTAAATCAAAGAGGTGCAAGGGGCTGCCTTAATTGACATCCATGTCTTCGGCACCCTTGTGAACAGTGGGTTAACTGCCTTGCAGATTTTTACCTAGTCAGCTCAGGGATTCGATCTAGCAACCTTTCAGTTACTGGCTAACCAGTAGGCTACCTGCCGCACCACATGGGGCAATGCCCTTTGACTTGAATTAAGAGCTTGGAGGAAGTCAGTAGCCCATAAAAGTTCAGCATTATAGACAGACAGAAAAATGATGTTCCACAATGTTCAACACAAGACATTAAAACGACACGTCGCTACACTGGCATTGCTGTTCCGTCCTCGATGTAATCTAATGTACTCTCAGGGCCGTGCATCATGACATGCAGTACAGTATGTTACAGTGTAGTGGAGGCTGAATGGTTCCTGGTCCTCCTAAAATGCTCCAGAAGAATGAGTCACTATGGCTGACTGATTAGCAGGCTAATCCCAGCTGGGGGCAGCTCTCTTTGGGAAGCATTGGGCTGGCACTCCTCTCTTCCTCAGCACTTGTTCTGTGTCACCCACCCATCCCAGTCCTCCCCCCCAATCTACCGGAGAGTCCATTTAGCCACACTTCTTTTCCTCAGATTAAAACACATTATGTCCTTTTTGTCTGGAAGGGGATGTGTGCATGTGTGTCACCCATATTCAATGGAACTAAAAATACCCTTTCTCTGATGCTATGTCTTGGTGCAACAAGCGAGCGTCATCATTGCCATTTAAAAGAGGACCTGCATGACCTGTTGAATATATTGTATGTGTCTGTGCCAGCACTGAGGAGTCACAGAGGCTGTGTGGGTACACTATGCTATAAATAGCTGCTGTGTCTTTTTGGAAGCCCCACTTTTAATGACAACTTCCTGCTGTGCTTTGAGACAAATCTGTGATGTTTCAGGGCAAGCAGACTCACGTCATAAAATGTTGTTGAAGCAGTTTGGTAATAGACAGAGTAGATGAATCTCTGTTTATCTATCAATCTTCATTCTGCAGCAAAGTATACGTTAATAACTTCTTATGGCTGCAGGGGCAGTATTGAGTAGTTTGGATGAAAGGTGCCCAGAGTAAACAGCCTGCTCCTCAGTCCCAGTTGCTAATATATACATATTATTAGTATTGGATAGAAAACACTCTGAAGTTTATAAAACTGTTTGAATGATGTCTGTGAGTATAACAGAACTCATATGGCAGGCAAAAAGAGAAGAAAATGAGAAGAAATCCAAACAGGAAGTGGGAAATCTGAGGTTGGTCGATTTTCAACCCACTTTCTAAGGCTTCCACTAGATGTCAACCGTCTTTAGAAACTTGTTTGAGGATTCTGCTGTGAAGTGGGGGCTCATAAGGGCTGTTTGAGCCAGGGGTCTGGTGTGGTCACAGGCTCTGAGGCGTGGTCACGAGAAAGTTATCTCTCGTTCTATTGCTTTTCTACAGACATAGGAATTCTCCGGTTGGAACATTATTGACGTTTTATGTTAAAAACATCCCAAAGAGGGGCCTCCCGGGTGGCGCAGTGGTTAAGGGCGCTGTACTGCAGCGCCAGCTGTGCCACCAGAGACTCTGGGTTCGCGCCCAGGCTCTATCGTAACCGGCCGCGACCGGGAGGTCTGTGGGGCGACGCGCAATTGGCCTGGGTTAGGGAGGGTTTGGCCGGTAGGGAAATCCTTGTCTCATTGCGCACCAGCGACTCTTGTGGTGGGCTGGGCACAGTGTGCGCTAACCAAGGTTGCCAGGTGCACAGTGTTTCCTCCAACACATTGGTGCGGCTGGCTTCTTGGTTAGATGGCGCTGTGTTAAGAAGCAGTGCGGCTTGGTTGGGTTGTGTATCGGAGGACGCATGACTTTCAACCTTCGTCTCTCCTGAGCCCGTACGGGAGTTGTAGCGATGAGACAAGATAGTAGCTACTAAACAATTGGATACCATGAAAAAGGGGTAAAAAATTAAAATAAAAAACATCCTAAAGATTGATAGTTTGACAAGTTTCTACGGACAGTAACGGAACTTTTTGACATTTCGTCTGCAACTAGGGAACGCGCTTCATGACTTTTGATTTGTTTACCAAACGTGTTAACAAAAGTAGCTCTTTGGACATAAATGATGGACATTATCGAACTAAATCAAACATTTAATGTGGAACTGGGATTCCTGGGAATGCATTCTGATGAAGATCATCAAAGGTAAGCGAATATTTATAATGCTACCCAATATAGCGGATATCTTTTTGGCTGCTTTGTTGTCTGAAAGCTGTACTCAGATTATTGCATGGTTTGCTTTTTCCGTAAAGTTCTTTTGAAATCTGAGACAGCGGTTGCATTAAGGAGAAGTGTATCTATATTTTCATGTCTAACAATTGTGTTTTTATCAACATTTATGATGAGTATTTCTGTAAAAGGATGTGGCTCTCTGCAATATCACCAGATGTTTTTGGAAGTAGTGAACGTAACGCGTCAATGTATACTGAGATTTTTTATATTAATATGCACTTTATAGAACAAAACATATATGTATTGTGTAACATGAAGTCCTATGAGTGTCATCTGATGAAGATCATCAAAGGTTAGTGATTCATTTTATCTCTATTTGTGCTTTTTGTGACTCCTCTCTGTGGCTGGAAAAATGGCTGAATTTTTCTGTGACTTTGGCGGTGACCTAACATAATCGTTTGTGGTGCTTTTGCTGTGAAGCCTATTTGAAATTGGACACTTTGGTGGGATTAACAACAAGATTACCTTTAAAATGGTATAAGATACATGTATGTTTGAGGAATGTTAATTATGAGATTTCTGTTGTTTGAATTTGGCGCTCTGCACTTTCACTGGCTGTTGTCATATCAATCCCTTTAACGGGGTTGCAGCCATAAGAAGTTTTTAACCTGTATGTTAGATGTGTCGATTCTGACACATATTCAGATCTCATTTATCTTGATTTCCTTTTGTTCTGAAACTAATTATGAGTGATATTGGAGATGAAATATCATGTCGTGGAACGTCTCTGTGTTCTAATTCCGCTCGTCATTAAGAATGCACGATAGATCTGAGAAATCATTTATTTATGCACTATGGAATGAACTGTGAATCTGAAATATCAATTGCAATAGTTGATGAAATATGAATGGAGAATATAGATACGGTTCTTCCCTAGATAGTTATGCAGAGCACAAGAAGGTAATTGATCATCAGGTCACTCATCTTCTTTTAACTTGTTAATGTTCTTAGAGAGGATAAGGTAGGAACAGAGAGTTTGGATGGTTTGTATTTTCTCCAGCATCTTCATCTCAACAGAAGTCAGGGCTATGAGCCAGGGTGGACTGGACACAACATGCATATTCAAACCTTCAAAAGAACTGGGCCCCCGAAATATGTTTAAAACCTCATTATTTGACATTCAGATCCACATAAAAAGCAATGCTAGCTGAGAGAAACGTCAAACACTGCTGCTAGAGACAGTGTGGGGAAAATTGTCTGCATCAACATTAGAAAAACTATAGAGAGGGCAGATGCTTGGATGTTTAAATGTTCTTAAGATGATGAATAGTTTTATGATGTCTCCACTTTCCTCCTCAGGCTCCATACTTCTGGCCCTCTAATTGTTGGGAACCTGAAAACACAGACTATGGTAAGATAGTTTGGGTTCCCAAGGGGTGGAATTTCAAAAGTATTACTGAACTCAGCTCAAAATGTGTCTAAATATTGCCTCTGACATTTAATTATCCATGCATAAACTCATTTTTCCCATTCCCCCCCCCCCCTCCCAGCCAGCCTAGCCTATAATCCTGCTCAGTGCAGAGTGTCTGGCCCAGACTGTGTCATATCCTCCTGCCTACAGTGTAAACACAGACTATGGATCTGTTGTCTCACACCCATTATTGATTGAGTGGCCCACTCTGTAATGCATCCCACTATCTGTCCAGGAGGATCTCATCTCACCCCTAAGCTTGCAGCGCTAGATTAGCCATCCAGGGTATAGGGGCGTTATTTTGTCACTAGGCTACCTGCCGCCCCTGGTGACCCATGGGGCGGCGGGTAGCCTAGTGGTTAGAGCATTGGACTAGTAACCGGAAGAGTGCTAGATCGAATACTGGAGCTGACAAGATAAAAATCTGTTGTTCTGCACCTGAACAAAGCAGGCAGTCATTGTAAATAAGAATTTGTTCTTAACTGACTTACCTAGTTAAATAAATAAAAATATATATTGTAAATCTCCAGGCTTTCATGTTCGCATGACATTTCTCCAGCCTGATAGTGTAAATGACAAAAGATGCCAATGGTTTCATTAAATATTGCTCACAACACTCTGATCAGTAGAGATTTACTCAGGTGGAAACTGAATGCGTGGCATTTGTTTACAAGAGATAAACTACACTCACACAAATGTTGATGCATCATCTGTGGCATTTGTTTGGCAACGTCACAAAAAGGTCTGTCAAGCAGCAGCTAGTAACTGACTACTTCTCTCCTCTGCAGCCATTTACCTGTGCAAGCGCACCATGCAGAACAAGGCCAGGTTGGAGCTTGCTGACTACGAGGCTGTGAGTGCCCTATTCACCCTACTGGAACCGTCGTCAGTACACTATCTATACACTACAGACCTGTTAAACAAAGCTATCATCTACACAACTACAGCTTCTCTCAGATCACATGCCATACCCCTGAGCTCTAGTCTATTTCATGCTCTGTAGGTTAGGTGGTCGGGTCAGAGTGTTGTTTTCCCCACATAAAAAAATAGGTATTTTCAGTGAATAGGTGCAGGTACAACAGATGTTTGCATTGCTCATGTGCCGAGCAGATGGCATTATTACGTGCAAATTACAACAGCCGTGATATTACTTGCTGATTAAGCTGAGATGGCTAGCTTTATGCAGTAAGAGAGTTATGCATTATAGCAATGTAATTACCCAAGAACCTTCACTGGTTTACTCTCACCCCTCATGTCTCTATGATTGGGGGATCTTACAGGAGAACCTGGCTCGACTGCAGAGGGCCTTCGCCAGGAAGTGGGAGTTCATCTTCATGCAAGCTGAGGCACAGGTCAAGTGAGTGGACAGTAACTAGGCAAAAGAACATACACAACGTATTGCGGTTTTAATACGTTGTCTATTGTGCCATATGTCAGTGTACTCCCTATGTCTCATTCACTGATGCAGATGACTATAGAGAGTCAGATGCATACCCCTAGGTTACTTTCTAGGTGACCTTTTAATCTTTGTCTTTTATCAATGTTCCTTCTATTACGCCTCCATCTGCTGGTTGACATTTGTAAACACAGCGCAGATCAGATACAGTCTATTCAACACGATATCAGGAAATTAAAAAAGGTCACCATGAACCTTTCAAATTATTATAGTCTGAGCACCAAGTATTTACTGTTGTTAGGTAGAGGTAAGAGATTATACATTAAGCTCTGCTAAATTCAGAGAGAAATAGGCCACCAAGCACTTATCAGAAAATGTCAGTTATGTAAGAATTGTACCCTACCAGCGGCCATACCACAGATTGCTTGATGAAGCAACGAAACAGGTTGTGACCTACACTTCGAGCTTTTACCCTCCTCGGGTCTCTAAATAAGAGTGACACATCTATCTGTGTACTCAGTATCAACCTGGCGCTGTCCTCTGTCCCCTACCCTCAGTATTTACCTGTCTCTGTCCTCTGTCCCCTACCCTCAGTATTTACCTGACTCTGTCCTCTGTCCCCTACCCTCATTATTTACCTGGCTCTGTCCTCTGTCGTCTACCCTCAGTATTTACCTGTCTCTGTCCTCTGTCCCCTACCCTCAGTATTTACCTGTGTCTGTCCTCTGTCGTCTACCCTCAGTATTTACCTGTCTCTGTCCTCTGTCCCCTACCCTCAGTATTTACCTGTCTCTGTCCTCTGTCGTCTACCCTCAGTATCAACCTGGCTCTGTCCTCTGTCCCCTACCCTCATTATTTACCTGGCTCTGTCCTCTGTCGTCTACCCTCAGTATTTACCTGTCTCTGTCCTCTGTCCCCTACCCTCAGTATTTACCTGTCTCTGTCCTCTGTCGTCTACCCTCAGTATTTACCTGTCTCTGTCCTCTGTCGTCTACCCTCAGTATCAACCTGGCTCTGTCCTCTGTCGTCTACCCTCAGTATTTACCTGTCTCTGTCCTCTGTCGTCTACCCTCAGTATCAACCTGTCTCTGTCCTCTGTCGTCTACCCTCAGCATCAACCTGGCTCTGTCCTCTGTCATCTACCCTCAGTATTTACCTGTCTCTGTCGTGTACCCTCAGTATTTACGTGTCTCTGTCGTCTACCCTCAGCATCAACCTGGCTCTGTCCTCTGTTCCCTACCCTCAGTATTTACCTGTCTCTGTCCTCTGTCCCCTACCCTCAGTATTTACCTGTCTCTGTCCTCTGTCCCCTACCCTCAGCATCAACCTGGCTCTGTCCTCTGTCCCCTGCCCTCAGTATTTACCGGTCTCTGTCATCTACCCTCAGTATCAACCTGGCTCTGTCCTCTGTCCCCTACCCTCAGTATCAACCTGGCTCTGTCCTCTGTCCCCTACCCTCAGTATTTACCTGTCTCTGTCCTCTGTCGTCTACCCTCAGGATCGACAGGAAGAAGGACAAGGTGGAGAGGAAGATATTGGACAGCCAAGAGAGGGCATTCTGGGACGTCCATCGCCCTGTGGTGAGCTGAGGGCTGAGGGGAGTTGGTGGTGAGCTGAGAGGAGGTAGTGTTTCTGGGGACTGAGGGAGGGCTGGAGAGAGGATGTGATGAGAGGACAGGGAGTGTTACAGTGAAAGTCCCATAGGGCTCTACTGTTAGAACAATAAAGGGTTCTATCAGTCTAGTTGTATAGTGTGGCCTGGGTTAGCCTGAATTAGACAGGGTTCTGTATTATCCAACTCCTCTGTGGTTGTAATGTTGAATGAATTCTAGCCTCCAGGCTAGGGCAGGATACTGCCTGGTGACCCACTATAATCTGACCTAGAAACTAACTCTCTTACAGCCAGGCTGTGTAAATACCACAGAGATGGACATTCGCAAGTGCCGTAGAGAGAAGAATCCACAGAGGGTGAAAAAGGTAAGGAATAAGGCTTTTAGTGGTGAGTGGTCTCTCTGTTTGTGTATGTATGTATATGTTCTGTGTGGCACGTGCCTGTGTTGAGGGTGAGCGTATAACAGACATGTATATCCATTCTGTCCCTGTCCAGTCGGTGTATGGGGTAACAGACGACACCCAGACTCAGAGTCCAGTCCACCAGTCCCTCCCGTCCCAGCCGGTCAGGAAGCCCACCAGAGAGGACGTGCAGAAGGAGGTAACACACTGTGATGCTCCTGACAGGTCATTACTATCACTGCCATTATCCATTATCTCCTGCTGTCTGTCTGTCTCATTCATAACTCCAGCTCACTTCTGAGTAATGCGGGTACTATCGTATTCTGCCATCGTTAATTCTTTTCTCCCTCAGATTTCCTTCTTGAACATCCAGCTGGACAGACACTGTATGAAAATGTCCAAAGTAGCAGACAGCCTCATGGGCTACACGGAACAGTTCATGGTCTACGATCCTTTGGCGTCAACCATTGAACCGTCCAACCCCTGGATCAGCGATGACATGACCTTCTGGGACCTGGAGGCTAGGTGGGTTCACTGGGGAGGCAGCGTGAGGCTATAGGCACCATGGACACCATGCACAGACATCACTAGTCAACACAATCAGTCTTCAAATGACTGGTGAGGTCAGGCAGAGGGTTGGTGCTGTCAGGTGCTGGCTGAAATGACATGATAGCCCAATGGCTAGCTCCTCTTTCTTTCCCTATGCAATCAACATTTTCAACAGCATCCACAACCACAATGTAATGCACACTACCGGTCAGAAGTTTTAGAACACCTACTCATTCAAGGGTTTTTCTTTATTTTTACTATTTTCTACATGGTAGAATAATAGTGAAGACATCAAAACTATGAAATAGCACATAGTAGTAACCAAAAAAGTGTTAAACAAATCTAAATATATTTTAGATTTGAGATTCCCTTGATGACAGCTTTGCACACACTTGGCATTCTCTCAACCAGTTTTTTATTTATTTTACCTTTATTTAACCAGGCAAGTCAGTTAAGAACCCCTTGATGACAGCTTTGCACACACTTGGTATTCTCTCAACCAGTTTTTTAAAATTGTACCTTTATTTAACTAGGCAAGTCAGTTAAGAACAAATTCTTATTTTCAATGACGGCCTAGTAGCAATGGGTTAACTGCCTGTTCAGGGGCAGAGCGACAGATTTGTATCTTGTCAGCTCGGGGGTTTGAACTTGCAACCTTCTGGTTACTAGTACAACGCTCTAACCACTAGGCTACCCTGCCGCCCCATGGTCAAATTTATGGTCAAATTACTGCAAAGAAACCACTACTAGAGGACACCAACAAGAAGAAGAGACTTGCTTGGGCCAAGAAACACAAGCAATGGACATTCGACCGGTGGAAATGTGTCCTTTGGTCTGGAGTCCAAATTGGAGATTTTTGGTTCCAACCGCCATGTCTTTGTGAGACGTGGTTTGGGTGAACGGATAATCTCTGCATGTGTATTTCCCACCATAAAACATGGAGGAGAAGGGAGATGCCATCCCATCTGGTTTGGGCTTAGTGGGACTATCATTTGTTTTCCAACAGGACAATGACCCAACACGCCTCCAGGCTGTGTAAGGGCTATTTTACCAAGAAGGCGAGTGATGGAGTGCTGCATCAGATGACCTGGCCTCCACAATCACCCAACCTCAACCAAATTGAGATGGTTTGGGATGAGTTGGACTGCAGAGTAATGGAAAAGCAGCCAACAAGTGCTCAGCATATGTGGGAACCCCTTCAAGACTGTTGGGAAAGCATTCCAGGTGAAGCTCGTTGAATGCCAAGAGTGTGCAAAGCTGTCATCAAAGGAAAGGGTGTCTATGTGAAGAATGTAAAATCTAAATATATTTTTGGGTTACTTTATGATTCCATATGTGTTATTTCATAGTCTTGATGTCTCCACTATTATTCGACAATGTAGAAAATAGTAAAAATAAAGAAAAACCCTTGAATGAGTAGGTGTTCTAAAACTTCCGACCGGTAGTGTATGTATTGTGGGAAGATCATGTACAGTTAACCAGGTCTGTTTTAAGTCTGAAAGGCATCATGGTTGTCTCTCTCCGTTCTTCCCTGTGAGCAGCCGGGACCCCAGCCAGCACCGTGTGAAGAAGTGGGGCTTCTCTCTGGAGGAGGCCCTAAAGGACCCAGCAGGGCAGGAAGCATTCCTCAAGTTCCTGGAGTCGGAGTTCAGTTCAGAGAACCTCCGGTGAGAGATAGAGCCTTACAGGGACAGCTCACAGTGATACACAGTCACTATCCTCTTTCATTCTACTGTTTCACATCCATTTCAATTCCCCAGGCAATTAGATAGAGAGACTTTTGAGTAGCGGTAATGAGATTAAGGGAATGACTGCACTGAATGTCCACAGGGGGGAGCTCTCCTCTCCTGGCAGATAATAATGGGAAGTGAATGCTGCAGACACTGATCTCTATTGGCTGTGCCCTCCCTGTGCCCCTTGGCTAGGTTCTGGTTGGCAGTGCAGGACCTGAAGCGGAGGCCCCTGGAGAACGTGGCAACCAGGGCCCAGGAGATCTGGCAGGAGTTCCTGGCAGAGGGAGCGCCCAGCTCCATCAACTTGGACTCCCACAGCTATGAGCGTACCAGCCATAACCTCCAAGACCCTGGACGATACAGCTATGAGGACGCACAGGTATGTATGACAACCTCCCCTATGCACACAAACGCATATGCACGCACGCCCACACACACAGTCAATACTGCTGCCACTACTGCACATACAGTAAACCCCCTGCAGTGGCTGAGAGGGGTGTGGATGGATCGATGGAGTGTGAAGGAAGTGAGTGAATAGCGGTGAAGAATCTGTGGTTGCCAGGGCCCACCCTTAGCGTAGTTGCAAACAACCAAATGCATTCGGTTTTCAGGGATACAGTTAATTCAACCTAGCTTCCTTTTCCTCTGAAAAACGGATGTGGAAACTCAGCTCAGTTGTCTTTTTAGGCCTGCTATGTTAGGTTAGCCAGGGCCTAATGGGCCGAGTAATGCCTATGAATAGCCCATGCATTCATCCTAGATTCCTTAGGTTCAAACTGTATTAGCTTTGTTTGATGGTGACAGCCTGATGGTGCATTAGCGTGGATGGCTCTGTGTTCACTCAGCCCTGTCTCGGGAGACTCCTCCCTCCCACCCTCCGTACCTCTCCCTCCCTCCCTCAGTCCCTCCATGTTAGCACGCATGGTTAACATTCAGCTCCCCCGTGCCTTCTTACATAATCTCAACTCTCCCTGTCTCTCTCTCTTTCTCCCCCCCCCCTCCTCCCCCTCATCACCACCACCTCTTCCCTCTTCTCCAGGAGCACATCTTCAAGTTGATGAAAAGTGACAGCTATGCACGCTTCCTGAGATCTAACATCTATCAGGACCTCCTGCTAGCCAGAAAGAAGCCGGTGAGCTCTACTATAACTAATCAGTCGCACCCTCCACCTGGGATATTGTGCATTTACTAAATATGTTTGAAAGCACTCCATCCTTTTTTGGAAGAGGATACATTTATAATCAAATCTACACTTTCTACAGATACTATATCTCCATTTACATCTAAACTGAGACATTAGCTTACCTTTGCTTGATTCTTTTTGTCACTTATTATATTCTTTGACTCCTTCAGATTTATACATACAATCATGGCTCTCTAAAACAGAAAATAAAGCAAGTGCTGTTATACTGTGTACTAGGATGATCAGCACCACAGCAGATCAAAGCATCATCTTCTCTTGGTGAGCAGCATCCCTGTGTTATCTAGTCCCCTGAAAAGGCACTCCCCCCTGCTGGCCTGGTCCCTAGCTTCTCTACCACAGCCACTGCTTCTGGCTTCATGGCCTAAAATGTGTTTTGCCTTGAAACGCTTCTAACCTTCCCTCATCTCCTCCCCTCCCCGTGTCTCTCACCGTTTCTCACCCGCACCCAACCTCCGCACCACCCTGCCTCTAGTCACAGACAGAGAGTGAGCAGGGCCGTCGTACCTCCCTGGAGAAGTTCACCCGCAGTGTGGTAAGTTACCAGGAACTAGGGCTGTGACACAGGCACGCGGCCCAACGAAGACCTTTTTCAAGGTCAAAATGATTGTGAAGGCTAGTAGTACAGAGGTCTTTTACTTGCATTTCTTTTTAAAAAATCTGAAAAGGACAGGTAAGTGCTCAACATGTTGGCAGGGATAGCTTGTCTAAGTACTTTCTTGGCACAGCAATGTACACAGACTGCATGGTTTTTCAGAAACCCAGCCACTAAAGTTTGTTTCCATCTTCCAGGGAAAGTCTTTGACGGGTAAGCGGCTGACAGGGCTGATGCAGTCCTCCTGACACTGCCTGGGCTGGAGGGGCACAGAGAGACACCCCTGGAGGGGTCATGACCATGTGGGGAGAGGGGCGTGCTGGGGCAGGAGGCTCTCTTCTGAAGGGTTACAGACAGTATCATGCAGAACTGGGGTTAGGAATACTCACAGAACCACAGAGGAATGGATCATGCCAGCCAGGGCGGGCCTTGACCCACTCACTACATGGCATGCATACAGTACAGGCACACACAGACACACACGGTTACAGTAGGGCGACGTACAAGCTCAAAGAGTCATAATGGGGTATATACATATATATATACACGTATATATACATATATATACATTTCCATCTGCCCTCACTAGGCAGTCAGCAATAAAGACAGCAGGATAACAAATCTCTCTTTTTTATATCTATCTAAATCTAGATCATATTTTTTCTTATACAGTACACCGTATAATCCTGTTCACTGATGGAAACTTAAAACCTGTTATTTTTTGCAGTGATTGGGAATATATTTTTATTTGCCCATAAATCTAAGGTATTATAATTGTTATTATAGAAGACCGGTTAAGTAACTTTGAGGGAAATTCTCCATGCTTCATTACATTCCAAGAGTAGTTATAAGGCCTTGATAGAGAATCTACAATGAATCATTGCATGTTTCATCAAAACATTTTGTTTGTTTAGAATTCATGCTGTGGTTGGATTTTGATTGATTGAAATCATGAAGTCCAATTGAGGTCAACGGCTTATTTTTCAAAGGAGACCTGGACAAGAAAGCTCTAGTATTTTACATAGACGATCATACACTCTAGAACACCTACCATTTGATTCAATCAATATAGGTAGCTATAATGTTTCAAAACCCTATCCCTTATGGAAAATGTCAATAATGTCGATGAGTTTATAAATGTGTGATTTCAGCCTTATTTAGTATTTTACATGGCATCATGGGGTTTACATATTATTCTGGACCTATTCAAGCAGATACATGCCAAATAAGTGCCACATCTGATCAGTCGCAGAGATACTTAAGTGACATTCACATGCCTTACAGGCCCCTAATGAAAATAGCCCTGCATCACTACCATCTAATGGAGAGTAAAAACCATGCACAACCTCTGTGGAACATGGTGGCCTGCCCTGTCCTAACAGGAGGTGTGGCAGGAATATTTATTTAATGTCAAATGATTTATTAACCTTCTTTAACCAGGGGAACCCATTGAGACCAGGGCCTCATTTCACCCCGCAAGCAGAGGTGTCCTACAGTATAACGTTTAACAGCCTAAGAAATTCAGTTTTATTCAGTACTAGCCTTTCTGTTGCATGAGTGTCAATGTAAACCATTACCTACATGCTCAGTCATTTATCCATAGTCCAGTCTTTGGGTCAGAGAGATGTGTATGTGCTCATCATGTTGCAAGCCATTGTTATATTTGCCAAACAGTGTGCATGCTTGTTAGGGAAAATGCTCTGGCGAAAGTTTAGGGAGTCTGAGCTGGGAAGTAAAAGTCACGTGAACAAAGACCCAGCAGGCTGCTTGGTTCCTCTTCTATCTTCAAACACAAACAAAAGGGAAATGCCCTCGAGCCCCACCACTGAACAGAACAGGAGCATCACTGCTGAAAGGACAAACTCATGATATTACACCTGACTGATATATTGCATCCACCCCTGGAACTGGAACATACAGTACATACCACTTCTACCCTCCCAAAGTCCTGAGCTAGAAGAGGGTATCATTCACAGCACAACAACTCCCTCGTGTGGTGAGGGGGGCACATGATCAACTCAGATCAAAGTTTATTGGTTGCATACACAGTTATGCCAGAGACAATATTATGAAAGACAAACCGAGAGCTAGGTACTATAATGTTCAATCTGCATTGTCAAAATTCAGTTATTGACAGTTCTGTTCAGTGTTCTCTATCTATATAGTGATCTAAATACCACAATTCATGTGAAGTTAAAAATAAAAAATTGCTGAGACCAAAGGGTTCGGAACTTTAAAGCCAATTATATCAGAATCATCTTTTTTTCAGATAGAACGTTATAGTCCCAAGTTCTTGAAATACTGAGATAATTATTTCAATAATTGCTTCAATTAGAGTTGCTGCAATACACTGTACTGGTTAATATATATGATTATCATAAACTGATAACCTCTTGAGTGTAAGGTAGAGATGCTTCATGTATTGAGTCAGTGTTTAAAAATATTGTCGGCACAAACACAATAGTGTACAGAGTGCATTGTATATAAATCGACTCTATAGATTTCCATTATCTAAAAGCACATGTTATGGTATGGGCACATTACTATGCATGTAACATATCCAGGGAATTTGTGCTTCTAGTTTCTCAAACAGCAAGATGACTATTATAAATGTAAAATACCCATGCACCTGATATCTTGTGGGCACCAAATAATAAAACCTTTGGACCTCTGTCTACATGGTGACCTCTCATTTACAGTATGTGGTAACATTGTAATTACTACAATAGTGTTACATAGGACCGCAGAAAAACATCCCCAAATATCCAGAGAGGGCAGAGTCTCATTCTTTATTTTCTTTCAATACAATAAAAATAGTTTAACAAAGACTTAAATTCTCTCGATTTGAGTTATTTACAGTTGAAGATAAAATGACTGGTCAAGTCCATTTCATCTCTTGGCTCTATTCCGACCCCTGTGCTTCCTTCTAACTCAGGAAGGCTTGCTAAGAGCTCTGGGGTTATTGCTGTTTCTGACTCTTTGATGAGGTATACAAGCTATGCACTAGTACATGATTGGTGGTGATGACACTTGTTTCTATACAGACAGACATCACTGACTTCCATGAAGTGTTGGTTGGAAGTATACTGTATCATGCTGTTTGTTCGAGGACGTCACCAGTGAGAGAAAAACAATGACCATAATAGCAACCAGGTTGTCATTTAATATGACTAACTTAAGACCTTTGAGGATACCATGGAAACACAGTAATTGATGGGGAGGTTGTTGTTGATACCAAAATAATTCTCCATTAGAAGTCCTAAAAACTGGATGAAAGGGTCCCTGAGGGAATTCAGTGTTAAGAATGTTTATGTGAGTGAGTGTCTAGTCAACATTTAAGACACAAAATATCTGATAGGAAATGATCTGATGCGATTGGTCAAAGAAAGATCTGAATTGGGCTGCCCGTGTAAACGCAGCTATATAGCACTTAAGCTAAATGTTTAAAAAAAACATTGTTTTACAGCTTAAAAGACTCCTTCTGCAATTGTAAGCAACTATCCTTGCATTATGCACACATGCCTTGTAAGTGATTCTGGACAAAAGCATTTGACAAGTGAGTCAGAGGAAGGAGAAAATATGGAGTAATGTGCCCATGAACTTTGTTGGGCACAGTTCAGAATACTGTGATTTGTTAAAGCTGGGATCACTAAACGTGTTATTGTGATGACTAAACCATAGGGATACAATCACATAAAGGCAGGCAGGGGACAGTGGCAGACAATGAATGCATCATGACGCAGAGAGAACAATCAACAGCAGTACAAATCATACGCCTGAGTAGAAGTAGGTATTGTAGAAAGACAGAGGTATAAACAAAGCCAGAACAAACTGAATAATAAAATATCCACCTCTCACCAAAATGACACTAACAACCCAAACTGTCAATATCGTGTTCAAAACAAAGGAACATAGCACGATTCTAACTTCAGGATGAAAGGGATTCAAGAAAGCTCTTGATTTGTTTGGCCCGCTCAAGTGACATTAAAAAGAGTAAGAGAATGTCTAAGTAGTCCAGAGGTTTTGTTGTACAAGTGACAGAGGAAGTCCAGCACCGCCGCTATGACAGGGGCAGAGGTTAAAGTTCAGGGTGGTTCCAGTGAGGTCACTGGGTCATCATGGCTGTCAGAGCTGGTTTCTTGCCTGGGTCGCAGGCTGGCACAGTGATGAAGTTAATGACGTCTCAGTGTCACATTGGATCCCGCCGGCTGGGCATGGTGGCCACAGCCGTAGAGGACGAAAACACAGGAGAAAAACAATACATTCTCAGGGGGGAAATTGCTTCAAAAAGAGAAAACCAACAGTTGTTTTTATCTTTGTTGATGGCAAATGCAAGGCATGAACTGATGGAATAAGAATACACCTTGTGTTTAAATGAGAAAGTACTGTACTGTGTTTGAATAGGACCTAGGTGCTTACCTTTCAGCTAGCCATGCCCTGCTTCTGGTCTAACCCTCTGTTTAATTCACACATCAATCCTTTGCTTCACGCCACTCCAGTTTCACATTATTATAATCCAGAGGGTGAAGCAGTGGAAGTCTTTCCAAACGGCATGGGTGATTCTAGTGACATCAACAAGTTGAGGGAAGGGTTTGTGTTGACATTCATTCTTCATCCAGACATTGTCATTTAACTCAATTTCAGATAAATTATTGGATTTTATTTTCTCTGGCAAATCATCCCAAAAAGAGCATAATTATATCCACATGTTCCAGTGTTTTTTCATAACATATTTGCCTTTTCCGCTCCAGTGGAAAAATAATCCAAGAAATTCTTTCCATTTCACATAGGGAGCAAGTCATTTGTCTAGAGACACCTTCAGTTGCATTCAAAGTTAATGTAAAAAAACACATTCATAAATTATTAAACAAGGTTCAGTAGATAACAAAATAACACTTCTTGCATTTCTCTCCTGAAATAATCACTTTAAATAAAAACATTTAAAAAGAAGCAGCAGACTTTTGCCAGAGGTTATCCATATTAAAAATAGTCTTTAAACCTAGAAAGTTCTTCTCTATCTGTATCGGTTGGGCGTCCCCTTGCCGTTTGACGAGGGCTCTTCAAGCTCATCGTCCTCAAAGCCGTGAAACGTGGACGTGTCACTCTCCGAGGTGGTGCCAAACAGTTCCTCTGCCCCAGCAAACGGCCTGCTGTCCTCCTTCTCTTCTGGGCGGCCAGCTGGCAACAACAAGATGACAGGATGATGGTAGCACATAACAGCTACAGCACAGCTTAGTCATAGTCATGGTTTTGGATGCTGTGTAGCAGAGCAGGGTACTCACTGGAGCGCCGGCAGACTGAGCAGGGACCCCTCTCCCCAGATTTACCCCTCTGCTTGTTGGAGCCTGGGGTGCACCGGCATGAGTCACAGTAGTTATTGGTAATGGCAGTACTACCTGGACCCTTCTGACCTGCAGAGGATGAACAGAAGGCTGGATCAACTAGATAACAAAATTAAAAATGGAAAAATTGTGTTTTCAAAGTCCTCAGACAGGGTTGACCTAAACATTATGCGTGTACATTGTTGGTTAAAATGGGGCTTGTGAACTTGCACTGAAGACAGAAATCACATGTTGACAGCCCAGGGGAGGTGGTTAGCCATGAGGCGCAGGTAAACCTGATGCACTGTTACACCTACAGCTATCCCTACTTTAGCTAGTTGACTGCAACAAAGCTCGCATGAATATGCAAACTGCATACTAGGAATAGCCATGATGTTTAAAAAACACACATTGGCTCTCTGTGTATTTCTATTTCTGTGGATGGTGAAACCAGAAGAGAGACATTTTAGAGGCCTTGAATATCAGTTTGCGTGCCTTACGTTTGTGTCGGTCAGAGCGCTGTGCGGAGGGTGACCGGGAGGACTCGGACCCCCTCTCCTCTGCCAGGTGGGAATGGGTGTAGTGGTAACTCAGCCCTGTACGGTGCATGTAACGCTTCCCGCAGACTGGGGGGGGGGGGCACAAAACACAGACAAAACACTCACTTCTTCCCTTCATAGAACGTGTCTATCAACACGGAGACATTACGTATTGCATCTTTGTGCCACTTTCAGAGCTAGACACACAGGGATTTGGTAAAAATTCAAAAAGACCTTTACATCACAATGTTCCCATCACTGCACTGAAAACATTAGGATCGATTTCAACATTAGGGGCACTGGTAGTGTCAGGTAGTATGTTTTCCACATATGAGCATTCATGTCATTTTTTGTTGCACAATGGCTTTATCGCATCTTCAAGTATGCTCAGTAAGGTTGCCAAATAAGGTCATATCTGTAGACTAACAAAACATGCTTTGAGAATTTCAACAAGTTGAGTTCTGTAAATAGACTGATAGGATCCAAATGGTGGAGCTTAGCTTATCTGTTGGAGAAAGGTATGAAAATGCAGGGAACTGGTTCACACCTCAGTAATACGGAACACAATCAGGAGAAACAGAAACCTGATGTGGGAACAAAAGTGTTTCAAGAGTCACACAACATGGACTCATTGTTTAGAGAATGGATATAGAGTACACCAAATAAGATCACGGAGAATACTAATCAACTACAAACAAATCCACATTTCCTAAGATACCAGTAAAAGGCAACAAGTCCAGATACCAGACGCCGCTGTTTAACTTATGCTTTTGTTGGCATCTCTCTGAAATGGAGAAAACACAAACAAAAAAAGGGCATGAGTATGTCCCACTCAGAAAGTCACCACAACAACAGAAAATCCATAACTCCTGCCTTTCCACATGCAAATGCCATGCCTACTTGAGACAGTGACAACGCTGTCTCCTCTGTGCTTCTCATCTCTGGTAAAAAGCAAGTGGAAGCACACATGGCTCTGATAAAATGTGAGAGTTCTCCAAGGGGGATTTGAATGACTTATCTACATAGTGCTGAAATGTTAGGGTTTCATTTAGTTGGAGTTAAGACCTGATGGCTAGATCATTGAAATGCTGTCCTGAAGGCACCACAGCACCTAATCTCTTTGTATAAAGACATCCAGACCAGAGAAATCCATGTCCATTTTTATGATTAAAATATACTGTTTAACTAGCTTACAGAGACATGGTAGTACCATCAGCTCTCTTCAGGAGAAGGTCTTTAACAAAACCAACCAGTTGAAATGGAGATCAAATGTCTCATGACTGGATGATATCATAAGGCACCGTTTGATACGATATGTGAGGGTGGTTGATCATTATTTGACTCATTTACTTACGGTCACAGCTATATGGCTTGTCCTGGTCATCCATGTCTGTCCTCCTGCGGCCTGAAATACGACCCTGTGGGGACAAAACCACCATCACCATGGTGACCAAGGAGACCACAGCGCTAAGCCAGCAGAAGCCATAAAGACTCAGTGATTCAAGGAAAGTGGCAAGCAGAAGTACATGACAACAAAGTGTCATGCAAATGAAAAGGAAACCTACAGTATAACCCCATATCATACTAAACTAAAAACATAAAGGCAGACCCAGCACAATCAGGAGTGTATCAACAGGCACACACTAATACCTGTGAGATCAAACTGACATCTTTCCTGCCAGCCAACAACTGTATATGCTAGGATATATTTCTACCCCATTAGTTGAAACTATGATTTGTTAAAATGTTTTTTTTTGTGGAAAGATACACATGAGAGAATAGAAAGAGGGGAGGTGATTTGTATAAGAATTTACATTTTTGTAAAAAAAAATGTAAAAAGTGAAATTTCACTTGCAAAGAAAGCAGCCAACAGATAAGCAAATTTCTACAGGTACATTCAACTGGCTGGCAGGGTAATAGGTTAGATGTTTCCATTGTCATCAATGTCATAGTAACAGTCTGTATGAAGGAAATGTTTCTCAGGACAGGTATTTTTTTAAAGCTTATGACTGGATTGTGATGGGAAAAAAATACTAATCTATAATGTAATTCTGTCAGTATAAATACAATAGTACTTAGCCATGGTACCAAGATGATTTGATGCATTATAATGAATTGATTCAGCTCATTCTCTAGCACTGAGTGGTATTCAGATAACAGGAAGTCCTCACAGCACAGATGCCCGGATAATGAATGCAAATATAGTACCAGTGAGGGACTGAATCCATTAATGAATTATTAACTAGGGCATTCATGTGCATTAGCAGTAGTTCACTACAGTGCATTATGTCACTGTGGTTCACCTACCCTGCTTTTTCCTCTGTGTCTTTTTTTGGGGGTGTCCACGTCATAGTCCTCATCGTCATGGTAAGCATCTTCAGCTGCGTCAGCCTCCAAGACCCTCTGTGGAGAAAAAGGAATAGAGAGATCTCCCCCTTGTCTAGAGGTCAAAGACACTGCCTGACTGCCTGAGGAAGTATAAAATAAGGTAATAAAATGTGTCCAGGATAGATGGCTGTAATAAAATATGATAAGGCTATAAACCTCTTATACTTGGTATTTGCATATTTGAGCACGTTATGACAGTGTGCCCTTATAAGGGCTGACCCCATTTAGCCGACTGGTCGATGGGCTGTTGGTCGACCGAGATTTATTTAGTGGAGCAGTCACAATTTTTTTTCGGGGGGGGTTTCATGGTGCACCAGACACCTGACTGATTTGCAGTGTCTCGGTGCACAAATCCATTGTAGAAGCCATGGGGATGGCACAGTTTATCACCCTAAGACATGTGATACTGCAATTGTATATGGTTATATTGCTGTGCTTTCAGAAAGCATTCAGACCCTTGACTTTTTCCACATTTCGTTACATTACAGCCTTATTCTAAAATGTATTGGTTTTCCTCACCTACACACACACACACAATACCCCATAATGAGAAAGCAAAATCTTATTTTTTAGAAATGTTGGAAAATGTATTCAAAATAAAAAACTGAAACACATAAGTATTCAGACCCTTTACTTGTTGAAGCACCTTTGCCAGCGATTAAAGCCTGGGGGGCAACTTCGTGGTATCCAATTGGTAGTTACAGTCTTGTCCCATCGCTGCAACTCTTGTACGGGACTCAGGACAGGCAAACGTCGAGAGACGTGCGTCCTCCGAAACACAACCTAGCCAAGCCACACTGCTTCTTGGCACAATGCCCACTTAATCCGGATGCCAGCCACACCAATGTGTCGGAGGAAACGCTGTACATCTAGCGTCCGACCCGCCACAGGAGTCGCTAGAGCGAGATGGGACAAGGAAATCTCAGCCTGCCAAACCCTCTAACCCAGACAACGCCTCATGGGTCTCCCAGTCGCGGCCAGCTGTGACACAGCCTGGAATCGAACCCAGGTCTATAGTGACGCCTCAAGCACTGCGATGCAGTGTCTTAAATCGCTGTGCCACTCAGGGGGCCCCCTCAAATTGATTTGAACAAACAATTGGTCCCCTAAAAAATGTATCCCACTGTTGAATTTCAAAATCCCAATGTGACCCTCGTGCCAAAAAGTTTGCCCAACCCTGGCCAAGAGTGTTCTTGGGTATGACGCTACAAGCTTGGCACACAAGTATGTAAACCACCACTTCCCTTCGCATTATTGGCCAACATGCAATCCTTGGAAAACAAACTGGATGTTCTACGATTAAGACTATCCTACCAACGGGACATTAAAAATATCTTATGTTTCACAGAGACTTGGCTGAACAACGACACGGATAATATAGAGCTGGCTGGCTTCTCCGTGTTTCAGCAGAACAGAGCAGCTACTCTGGTAAGACAAGGGGCGGGGGTGTGTGTCTATTTTTTCTAATATTAAAGAAGTCTTGAAGTATTGCTCGACAGAGGTAAAATACCTCATGATAAGCTGTAGACCAAACTATCTATATTATTCGTAGCTGTCTATTTAACACCACAAAAAGATGTTGGCACTGTTCCAGACCACTGTGTGATCACGCTCTCCGTAGCCGATATGAGCAAGACCTTTAAACAGGTCAACATTCACAAAGCCGTGGGGCCAGATGGATTACCAGGACGTGTACTCAAAGCATGCGTGGACCAACTGGTAAGTGTCTTCACTGACATTTTCAACCTCTCCCTGACCGTGTCTGTAATAACTACATGTTTCAAACAGTCCACCATAGTCCCTGTGCCCAAGAAATCGAAGGTAACCTGCGCTCACGTCGGCAGCCATGAAGTGCTTTGAAAGGCTGGTCATGGCTCACATCAACACCATCATACCAGAAACCCTAGACACACTCCAATTCGCATACCACGCCAACATATCCACAGATGATGCAATTGCAATCCACACTGCCCTTTCCTACCTGGACAAAAGGAGCACCAATTTGACTAAAGCCCAGTGCTCAACACCATAGTGCCCACAAAGCTCATCACTAAGCCAAGGACCCTGGGACTAAACCCCTCCCTCTGCAACTGGATCCTGGACTTCCTGACGGGCCGCCCCCAGGTGGTAAGGGTAGGCAACACGTCTGCCACGCTGATCCTCAACAGTGGGGCCCATCAGGGATGCGTGCTTAGTCCTGTTCTCTACTCCCTGTCCACCCATGACTGCGTGGCCAAGCACAACTCCAACCCCATCATTAAGTTTGCAGACGACAACAGTGGTAGGCCTGATCACCGACAATGATGAGACAGCCTATAGGGAGCTCAGAGACCTGGCAGTGTGATTCCAGGTCAACCACCTCTTTCTCTCTCTCAATGTGAGCAAGACAAAAAGGAGCCGATTGTGGACTATAGGAAAAGGAGGGTCGAACAGTCCCCCTTTAACATCAACGAGACTGGAGTGGAGAGGGTCGAGAGTTTCAAGTTCCTGTGTCCACATCACCAACAAACTATCATAGTCCAAACACACCAAGACAGTTGTGAAGAGGGTACGACAACACATTTTTCCCCTCAGAAGACTGAAAAGATTTGGCATGGGTCCCCAGATCCTCAAAAAGTTTTACAGCTGCACCAGAGAGCATCCTGATCAGTTGCATCACCGCCTGTATGGCAGCTGCTCGGCACCTGACCATAAGGCGTTACAAAAGGGTAGTGCGTACAGCCCAGTACATCACTGGGGCCAAGCTTCCTGACATCCAGGACCTATATACTAGGCGGTGTCAGAGGAAGGTCCAAAAAAGTATCAGACACCAGTCACCCAAGTCAGACTGTTCTCTCTGTTACCCCACGGCAAGCGGTACTGGAGCGCCAAGTCTAGGACCAAAAGGCTCCTTTAACAGCTTCTATCCCCAAGAATAAGACTGCTGAACAACTAATCAAATGGCCACCCAGACTATCTACATAACAACCCCCCCCCCCTTTTCTTTTTACACTGCTGCTACTCGCTGTTTATTATCTATACATAGTCACTTTAAAAATTACCTAGACTATCCTGTACCCTCACATATTGACTCGGTACTGGTACCCCCAGTATATAGCCTCATTATTGTTATGTAAATTTATTTTTTATTGAGTTTATTTAGTAAATATTTTAATCAACTCTATTTCTTGAATTGCCTTGTTGGTTAAGGGCTTGTAAGTAAGCATTTCCAGGTAAGGAAATTGTATTCGGCGCATGTGACAAATAACATTTGATTTGTATTTGGAGAGTTCATTCCATTCTTCTCTGCAGATCCTCTCAAGCTCTATCAGGTTGGATGGGGAGCATCGCTGCACAGTATTTTCGGAGATGTTTGATCTGGTTCAAGTCTGGGCTCTAGCTGGGCCACCATGCTTCACCGTAGGGATGGTGCCAGGTTTCCTCCAGACGTAGTGCTTGGCCTTCAGGCAAAAGAGTAAAATATTGAACTCCGACCAGAGAATCTTGTTTCTCATGGTCAGAGCCCTTTAGGTGCCTTTTGGCAAACTCATTATAGGGTCTTAATTTAAAAAAATCTATTTTAGAATAAGGCTGTAACGTAACAAAATGTGGAAAAGAGGAAGGGGTCTGAATACTTTCCGAATAAATCTAATAGTATTTTAACATGCGCTTTCTACCATGTTGGTTATGTCAGCGCGCCATAGAATTGGCATCTTTCCCTATGTTGCCATGTGCAAAATAGCTAAATTAACCAGCATATTTGGATTGAGAACAATGCCTTAAACCCTATTCGGTCTAGATGAGTTTTACTTGGGATGGTCAGGTAATGTAAATATTAGAGATGCACGACATAAAAACTACGGTGAGCATATCGGAATCGGCCGATATTAGCTAAAAATGCCAACATCGGCCCGATGTCTAGTTTAACGCCGATGTGCAAAACCGATGTCGAACTTGACACGCATACCTATATAAACGCAGGTATATGATGTAATGATGCCACAAAAAAATACAGCGCTACACAGAACTAAAGCAGAAAAATACTAAAATCGCACACTTCCAACAATTAAAAACATGTTCAAGTCGAACAGTCATTTGAAAGAGTAATTCATTTCAGCGAGACAACTCAAAGGCGAAATCCATTAAAACCAAGATAATGGAATTCATTGCCCTTGACAATCAACCGTTCTCTGTCGTAGATGATGTTGGCTTTCGCCGACTGGTGGAGCACCGAGACACACTACCGTGTAGGCTCCATTTTTTCAGATGTTGCCATACCGGAGTTACACAGTATTGTTGAAATTCACATCCATGAGCTACTTGCTATGGGCGTCACTGCTATTAGCTTCATGACAGACATTTGGACCAGCGATGTCGGCCCCATGAGCATGCTGAGTCTGACAGCACAGTGGGTCGACGAGGATTTCATCCTGAGGAAAGCCGTAATGTATGCTCAAGAATGTGCTGGTTCTCATACCGCTGCTGCCATTTCAATGGCATTTGAGAGCATGTTTGAAACATGAACACTCCTAGCGCCATTCAAACAACTGACTGGAGAAATAAGCTCATCAACAGTGTCTGCAGCAGACATGATACCCTCTGTCATGGAATTGAAACGCCTGCTCAAGAAAAATGCAGACAGTGGGGTTAAAACTTAAAGTACTCGAGGCTGTGAACAAGTGATTCGGTGGCATTCTCTGAGCCTCTTTACTGTGTTGAACCTAGCATCGAGCATGATGGCAAGGACCGCTAATTCGATGCAGACAAGAAAACAGGGTTTATGTGAAATGTTACAGACACAGCTGGACAAGATGGAAACGGACTCAGTGACAGTGCACCGAGGAAGAGAGGCCACAGACAGACAGCGCTGGACAACATGGAAACGGACTCAGTGACAGTGCACCGAGGAAGAGAGGCCACAGACAGACAGCGCTGGACAACATGGAAACGGACTCAGTGACAGTGCACACCGAGGAAGAGAGGCCACAGACAGACAGAGCTGGACAACATGGAAACGGACACAGTGACAGTGCACACCGAGGAAGAGAGGCCACGGACAGACAGAGCTGGACAAGATGGAAACGGACTCAGTGACAGTGCACACCGAGGAAGACAGGCCACAGACAGACAGAGCTGAAACTTCACTGCTTGACATGCATGATGAAATCCTGGTTGAGAATGAAACGACTGAACAAATGAACAACAGCACAGCAAGTAAATGAAATAAATAGGTTTTGATTATGTTTTAATGGTAATGGGGACACGTAAATGCCAACAAAATAACTTTCTGGTAAGTGTGGTGTGTAACCTATAAACAGACTAAACTCATCTCCTCTTATCTTTGGTTTCTGTGAGGAAAAGAAGCATGGCGGCACGCTGAAATTAATCGTCGGATTACTTTAGATTTCTAGAAAGTGTTTTACTCAATTATTTCGATCAGTGGTGAGCTCACCCGTGATGTGATTAGTTATAAATAGTAATAGCTATTAGCTAATTCATATTGTAGTTTGTCAGCTGAGAGTTACACAAATATGACCGCTTGTGTTGCGTCAATCTTTCCTCAGTTAGCACTAGGACAAATGTAGCCTACATGATTGTGTTATGCTATAGATACTTCTGTGAATATCTGAACATTGTATACAAAAATAAACTGCTTACATTCTGGACATAACTTTGTAAGGACTGTGTTTGTGTAAATAGTTTCTGAAAAAAGTGTGGCCAGCTCAAATGCTGATTGTTGAGTCATTCGAAACTGGCCGTTCTAAATAAACGTTCTAATCACACCCATGTGATGGTACGCTTCAGGGACCACTGTAGAACGATCACACCCGTGTGATGGTACGCTTCAGGGACCACTGTAGAACGATCACACCCGTGTGATGGTACGCTTCAGGGACCACTGTAGAACGATCACACCCGTGTGATGGTACGCTTCAGGGACCACTGTAGAACGATCACACCCGTGTGATGGTACGCTTCAGGGACCGCTGTAGAACGATCACACCCGTGTGATGGTACGCTTCAGGGACCACTGTAGAACGATCACACCCGTGTGATGGTACGCTTCAGGGACCACTGTAGAACGATCACACCCGTGTGATGGTACGCTTCAGGGACCACTGTAGAACGATCACACCCGTGTGATGGTACGCTTCAGGGACCACTGTAGAATGATCACACCCGTGTGATGGTACGCTTCAGGGACCACTGTAGAATGATCACACCCGTGTGATGGTACGTGTGACAGGGTTAAGGAGAAACATTTAAATGTCTTGGAAATGCCTAGTCAAAGCCCAGACCTCAATCCAATTGAGAATCTGTGGTATGACTTAAAGACTGCTGTACACCAGCGGAACCCGTCCAACTTGAAGGAGCAGGAGAAGTTTTGCCTTGAAGAATGGGAAAGAAATCCCAGTGGCTAGATGTGCCAAGCTTAGAGAGACATACCCCAAGAGACTTGCAGTTGTAATCGCTGCAAAAGGTGGCTCTACAAAGTATTGACTTTTGGGGGGGATAGTTATGCATGCTCAAGTGTTCTGTTTTTGTATTATTTCTTGTTTGCTTTACAAGAAAAAAATATTTTGCATCTTCAAAGTGGTAGACATGTTGTGTAAATCAAATGATACAGGCAACAAAATAGAAAAAAAATGCCAAAGGGGTGAATACTTTCGCAAACTACCATCTACAGAAATAAGATAAGTAGGCAGCAGAAGCAGGATCTGAGTGTTTGTTTAATAGCCTACTGAATCTGTAAGCACCAAGCCTCATGCAACAGCAGAATGTTGGATAAAGCAATTTCACAGATTTGGGTGTTTTTAATCTTTGCTAAGCTGTAATAAAGGCTATACCATTTGTTCATGTTGGAGCAGACTATTATTACTTAATGTATTTAGTGTTGTTTACACTGTTCCAAACCGGCATAACAATATTGTAATCTAACGCTACCTGTTTGTTACCTTTATTTAACAAGGCAAGTCAGTTAAGAACACATTCTTATTCTTACTGCCTTGTTCAGGGGCAGAACAGATTTTTACCTTGTCAGCGCGGGGATTCAATCTTGCAACCTTTCTGTTACTAGTCCAACGCTCTAACCATTAGGCTACCTGTCACCCCTAAAATAAATTTGTATTTATATAATATGCATGCAGCTCTTACTCCTATACCCTCCTTTTTCTTGATCTCCTTATTGTTATTACAATTATGATGATCATCATTATAATAATAAATCATGTTGTTATCATTAGTAGGCTTTGTACAGTATCCTTGTATAAGCACCATCGAGCTGTAGGCTTAAGAGCGCATCCTGTTTAGTCTTAATACCGTAACTTACATGCTGACCAAACCGCCTGCATGCGCCTTTGCGCGCATATTGATTTTGTTCCCCCACACCAGACACGATCAGGACACACAGGCCGCTTTTGCAACAGCTAATGGGGATCGTAATAAAATACCAAACTACGAACGAATTATAATGGGGACAGGTCGAAAAGCATTAAACATTTGTCAATTTAGCTAGCTAGCTTGCTATTGCTAGCTAATTTGTCCTGGGATATAGACATTGGGTTGTTATTTTACCTGAAAGACACAAGGTCCTCAACTCCGACAATTACACAGATATAACAGTAAACCGAATTAGGTTCTGCTCCTTCCTTCAGGCTTCTTCTTATTATTATTATTTTGGACTTAATATGGCGGTTGACAACCAACATTACAGCATTACTACAACTTAAGTTCATCTTTCAATCACCCACGTGGATATATGCTTCTAAAAACCAATGAGGAGATGGGAGGCACCGGATTTGCAGCGCGTTGAGTGTCCCAAATAGAACCGACTTCTATTTTAGTGCCTAGCCACGCAGACAGTCACTGAAGCCCGCGAGCAGTGTGGGTGCAATGATTGAATAACATGTATATTCAAACTTATTTTGCAATGCTCGCAGACTCTCTGGTACACTTATTTACTGTTGCTTACAGTTCCAAATGGTCAGAATGAAGTATAATATTGTAATCTAACAGCAACTGTTTGGCACAGAATACTCACACAACGTTTGCTCCTATACGCTCCTTTTTCTTGATATGCAGTAGTTCCCACAACTAAGTCAAATGTCTTCCACACATCTGACTTCCCTTTCTCCTCCTGAGCAACCAGTAAACATTCGACAGTTTTCGACTTTCTTTTAGACGTCCTCCACATCCATTTAGCAGTCGACATTACTGTATTCGGAGTTTGTTATAACCACATTTTTAAAATATGATTATGATAGGCTATAGGTCAGGCCATATTGGACACATGCATGCGATGCTTACATGTTTCACTTAAAGAAAACAAGGGTTGAGGGAATGTTTCTCCTAAAGAAATTAGATATTTCGGTAAAATAACTTTTCAGTCAGAAACATGAAAAACGAAATGGCTGGAATTATGTTGCAGCTTTGCAATAAACACTGCTGTGGTGCCTTTTCGCTGCATTTTTTTTTTTAAATACAGTGTGACCATCGGGCTCTTTGGAGTCATTTGTGTGTCTAAACTATTTAATCAAACAGTGTGGTTAAGTAGACAAGCTCAGTGCATATGTAGATGATTTTATTCAAAACACACAGGGTATGTCTGTCTATATATAGAAAAATAAGTTAAAACATTTCAACCAATGGATTGGTTGAAAGAACAGGATGACTCTCGGTTGACCAAGATATTTTTTTTGTCAGGGACAGCCCTAGCCCTTATACACTGTTCCAGGGAGTTCTGTTATGCTCAGAAGCTATTGGGTTAAAACTTCATTATAACCCACCTGGATCTCTAGGAGACTCTCCTCGTCCTTTGAGTTGTTCCTCTGGTCTAAGCCCTCCCCTCTGAGAAGAGCCTCCAGCGTGGTGCCCTGTGTGGGAATCACATCCTTGCCTGTGAGTCCTCCATCTGGATAAAGAGGAATAATCACACAAATAAATCAAATAAACCCGAGAGCCGCCCATCACATCAAAGTACAGTCGTGGCCAAAAGTTGAGAATGACACAAATATTAATTTTCACAAATTCTGCTGCCTCAGTCTGTATGATGGCAATTTGCATATACTCCAGAATGTTATAAAGAGTGATCAGATGAATTGCAATTAATTGTAAAGTCCCTATTTGCCACGCAAATGAACCGAATCCCCCAAACAACAATTCCACTGCATTTCAGCCCTGCCACAAAAGGACCAGCTGACATCATGTCAGTGATTCTCTCGTTAACACAGGTGTGAGTGTTGACGAGAACAAGGCTGGAGATCACTCAGTCATGCTGATTGAGTTCGAATAACAGACTGGAAGCTTCAAATGGGAGGTTGTTGCTTGGAATCATTGTGCTCCTCTGTCAACTATGGTTGCCTGCAAGGAAACACATGCAGTCATCATTTGTTTGCACAAAAAGGGCTTCACAGGCAAGGATATTGCTGCCAGTAAGATTGCACGTAAATCAACCATTTATCGGATCATCAAAAACTTCAAGGAGAGCGGTTCAATTGTTGTGAATAAGGCTTCAGGGCACCCAAGAAGGTCCAGCAAGCACCAGCAAGTCCAGCAAGCACCAGCAAGTCCAGTAAGCACAGCAAGTTGATTCAGCTGTGGGATCAGGGCACCACCAGTACAGAGCTTGCTCAGGAATGGCAGCAGGCAGATGTGCGTGCAGATGCACTCACAGAGAGGCCAAGACTTTGAGGATGGCCTGGTGTCAAGAAGGGCAGCAGAGAAGCCACTTCTCTCCAGGAAAAACATCAGGGACAGACTGATATTCTGCAAAAGGTACAGGGATTGGACTGCTGAGGACTGGGGTAAAGTCATTTTCTCTGATGAATCCCCTTTCCAATTGTTTGGGGCATCCGTAAAAAAGCTTGTCCAGAGAAGACAAGGTGAGCACTACCATCAGTACTGTGTCATGCCAACAGTAAAGCATCCTGAGACCATTCATCTGTGGGGTTGATTTTCAGCCAAGGGAGTGGGCTCACTCAGAATTTTGCCTAAGAACACAGCCATGAATAAAGAATGGTACCAACACATCCTTCGAGAGCAACTCCTCCCAACCATACAGGAACAGTTTGGTGACGAACAATGCCTTTTCCAGCATGATGAAGCACCTTGCCATAAGGCAAAAGTGATAACTAAGTGGCTCGGGGAACAAAACATCGATATTTTGGGTCCATGGCCAGGAAACTCCCCAGACCTTAATCCCATTTGAGAACTTGTGGTCAATCCTCAAGAGGCGGGTGGACAAACAAAACCCCACAAATTCTGACGAACTTCAAGCATTGATTATGTAAGAATGGGCTGCAATCAGTCAGGATGTTGCACAGAAGTTAATTGACAGCTTGCAATTAGCAGGGTCAACACTGCAAATATTGACTCTTTGCATCAACTTCATGTAATTGTCAAAAGCCTTTGACACTTATTAAATGCTTGTAATTATACTTCAGTATTCCATAGTAACATGTGACAAAAATATCTAGACACTGAAGCAGCAAACTCTGTGGAAATTAATATTTGTGTTGTTCAAAACTTTTGGCCACGACTGTATAGCAGCAACTCTAAAGACACCGACAGGCAGCACCGCATTTAGTCTTTCCCAGGAACATACAAATAGCTTGATTTTTGAACGCATCACTATAAACACCATATCCCTTCATTAGGGAGGTGAGATACTCTCTCTGTATAGCTTATGTTTCTATTCAGGTGACGAAAGATGGCTTAATGCAATGTGTACTGACGTGTTTCAAAGGTAGGCTCATGTGGGCTTGATATTTGGAGCATGAAAACAGGGACGACCTGCCCTTCTTTTTTTACACTCAATGCTAATGCAAAGCTGTAACTGTCAATAAATATAGATACATTTGTTATTTGGGTGAACTGTCCCTTTAATGTAAATTTTCCATAGAGTTCTCTTCTTGTATTGTGATAGAGGTCAAAACAGAGTGTGGATGAGAGGGGGAAAAAACTAACATTGGCTGGTAATCAGTCTAGCCTGGAGATCACTCAGACTTTCTTCATTGAAGGTTATTTCATTCAGCAGTAGAGTCTCATGATGTTAAGAGGACAGACTTCAAAGCCTCAACTTAAGCTTTCTAATCATACCTTCAGACACTCATGTCACCATGTGAAATCACCTAGCAGTCTCACTCCCTGAGCTGAATGCTAACATGCAGCAGTTGATGAGTGGTGAGGATCTAAGTAGGTAGAAGAGGGAGGCAGGCAGGGGTATGCACTAACTACCATATGCTAGCAACTCTCAGGTCTCATCCACACGGAAGCCCCTAACCATTGTGTCTGCACATGTTGACTTTCAACTCTCAGCGACTAGACAGCCCCTCCCCCCTGGGAGCTGCAGGCTAAAAATAGAGCAGGCAGCCTGCAGCAGGGAGCCGATTCTGCATGCAGCCCAAGTTTCCCTCTATCACCGCCAGTCAGACAGCAAGCAGCACTAACTCTGGCTGGCTGCAGTGATAGCTACCTCTGCCCAGCTACAGGAGAAGGCACTCTCCCAGCTAGTGCCCCACTACTGGGCACAGATCACATTCACTGGTATGTTACACAGTGTAGGGCAGAGTGACTTAATGTGTGTTACACAGTGTTACTGTTAGAGCAGGGTGTCTTAGTGACATGTAGAGAAGAGCAAATTGAGGCTCAGTGAAAACATTACAATAGGAAGTGTGAGTGTAGGGCAGAGTGACTTAATGTGTGGGAGTGTAGGAATGAATGGGTAAAAATAAATAGAAGTGGGTGATAGAGTGAGCGGGTTTGTGAGAAAATGTTCAGGAACTTATGAGTAGCGACAAACTCCGTTTTTCGTAATACATTTATTAAATGCAGTCTTGTGATTCCTGTCCTCCTCCCAGCTGAGCAGGCTAAAATTTGATTACATGTTCTAGTTCTCACAAAACAAGTTTACTCGCTCACTGAACGGAGCACTTCTCATTTGATAAAAAGTGACTAGCAGGCTGTTTGCTTTCCACACTGAAATTGAATGATGTGCTTTCAGTTAAATGATTCCAGATCATAAATAATAACAAGATAATAGAATGGGAGATGAAACACACTGGACTGACTGGTGATGAGACGCAGCAGAGAGTTGCAGGAGTTTTGTGAGGGGAGGGGGATTTCTATTACCTATCTGGAGGCCACAGAGGCGTAGCGGAGGGTCCATGGAGGTGTGCAGCCGCCTCTTCTTCCTCCAGCAGCGGGCGGGGTATGTATACATCTGACCTGCAGCAACCCCTATAAAAACAGACGGGAACTGAAGAATACACCTCACGGTTCTCACCCCCCCCAGCCTGATACATAATGTGTTGCTTAGCGACCCTAAAAGAGTGAACTCAATATTCTTATGCAGTTGTATATATGAAGGGTTCTCACTGGAGGCAACATAAACACTATTGGATATCCTTATATAGACATGTTTGTAGCTGTAGTGGCCAGAGGGACATATTTAGATACAGATGACATTACCCACTAAACCTCAACAAGTGAATGATCGTTTTAGTAAACCACAGAGCCAGCCATCATGCTTTTCTATCTCTACCCACCAGGGCTGCGGTGGTGGCGCTCCATCCAGATGTAGCAGTTGTTCTGTGCCACGCCGGTCTGGGAGTCCAGGAAGGGCAGGCGCACGCTGCGCTCAGCACACAGGCGGGCATTGTAGCTGCGGCACTGCTCAATGGCATCCTTGTAGAACTGGTCACCCAACCTGCAGCAGGGAGACCATTCAGACCGGTCAACACCACTTGTGGTTGGCACTGACAGGCGCTGGTAAAGATACTGAAATAGGCCCAATGGCCAGACTAGTGGTTAACCAGACAATTCATTTTAGCTATGAATCACTGACCACCGTGGACCACTGGAAACACACACACACACACAGTAGGGGAAGATAGAAGTTTCCATGTGACTGTCACAAATTCCACCATTGAGACTAGCGTACATAAACCTTACACATACAAACTATAAGATGGAGGAATGATGTGGATGGGCGCGGTCATTTGAATAGTAGACCATACTTTTCACACATGTAGCTTGTTATTGTCAGCCAATCAAAGCACCACTACTGTCAGAGGCTCCATGTGTAGCAAGTAAAGTGGGTGATTACTAGTCAATGAAAAATGGAATTACAATTATGGAATGAGAAGGAGAAAGCTACAATGATCAACCAACAGGTAGGCTTGCTGATTAATATGAATGGAGTTGTAGACAAGGACACGGGGAACAAATCAAAATATTAAATTAGCCTTGCTAGCTAGCAAGCAAGCAGGCTTACTAACTTAGCTGGCTAGTATAGCTAGCTAGCGTCTTTACATCAATTAGATGCAGCCTAGACAGACACTACCTTATGAGATGATAGAAAAACTTGTTGGTGCGATAAATAACCTAACTTGTACGGGTCGGTTTGGCCACTTTCTCTAGCTCGCTCTCCCCCTCCATGCCGGACACACCGCCACCTGCTCCTCGCGCACCCCTCCCACACCTGTCTGTACTGAAACATCAAGCAGTGCACAACCTCTACTGAGTCGCAGGAGCAAGTCCCCATTGAAGTAAAAATAAAATATATATATAAAAAAATATAAGAGGTGGCCCGATTATGATTTTTCAGCGCCGATACCGATTTTTGGAGGACCAAAAAAGCCGATGCCAACTAATCAGCTGATTTTTTACATTTATTTGTAATAATGACAATTACAACAATACTGAATGAACACTTATTTTTGTTTTTTTTGTTTTACCCCTTTCTCTCCCAAATTTCATAGTATCCAATTGTTTAGTAGCTACTATCTTGTCTCATCGCTACAACTCCTGTACAGGCTCAAGAGAGAGACGAAGGTTGAAAGTCATGCGTCCTCTGATACACAACCCAACCAAGCCGCACAGGTTAAAACCTCTTGAGATTAGGGAGACGCTAGCGTCTCAACTGGCCAATCTTACATGTGTGATTTAATCTTAGGTTAACACAGCGTGCATCCAACCCGGAAGCCAGCCGCACCAATGTGTCGGAGGAAACACCGTGCACCTGGCAAACTTGGTTAGCGCGCACTGCGCCCGGCCCACCACAGGAGTCGCTGGTGCGCGATGAGACAAGGATATCCCAACCGGCCAAACCCTCCCTAGCCTGGACGACGCTAAGCCAATTGTGCGTCGCCCCACGGTCGCGGCCGGTTACGACAGAGCCTGGGCGCAAACCCAGAGTCTCTGGTGGCACAGCTAGCGCTGCAGTACAGCGTCCTTAACCACTGCGCCACCCGGGAGGCAATGAACACTTATTTTAACTTAATATAATACATCAATAAAATCAATTTAGCATCAAGTAAATAATGAAACATGTTCAATTTGGTTTAAATAATGCAAAAACAAAGTGTTGAAGTAAAAGTGCAATATGTGCTATGTAAGAAAGCTAACGTTTAAGTTCCTTGCTCAGAACATGAGAACATATGAAAGCTGGTGGTTCCTTTTAACATGAGTCTTCAATATTCCCAGGTAAGAGGTTTTAGGTTGTAGTTATAGGAATTATAGGACTTTCTCTCTATACGATTTGTATTTCATATACCTTTGACTATTGGATGTTCTTATAGGCACTTTAGTATTGCCAGTGTAACAGTATGCCTTCCATCCCTCTCCTCACTCCTCCCTGGGCTCAAACCAGCAACACAACGACAACAGCCACCATCGAAGCAGCGTTACCCATGCAGAGCAAGGGGAACAACTACTAGAAGGCTCAGAGCGAGTGACGTTTGAAACGCTAGTGTGCGCTAACTAGCCAGCCATTTTACTTCGGTTACACTAGCCTCATCTCGGGAGTTGATAGGCTTGAAGTCATAAACAGCGCAATGCTTGACGCACAATGAAGTGCTGTTTGAATGAATGTTTACGTGCCTGCTTCAGGCTACCACCGCTCAGTCAGATACTTAGATACTTGTATGCTCAGTCAGATTATATGCAACGCAGGACACGCTAGATAATATCTAGTAATATCAACCATGTGTAGTTAACTAGTGATTATGATTGATTGTAACAGGCAGTCTCCTTGTGGAGTGCAACGAGAGAGAGGCAGGTCGTTATTGTGTTGGGCTAGTTAACTGTAAGGTTGCAAGATTGGATCCCCCGAGCTGACAAGGTGAAAATCTGTCATTCTGCCCCTGAACGAGGCAGTTAACCCACCGTTCCTAGGCCGTCATTGAAAATAAGAATGTTTTCTTAACTGACATGCCTAGTTAAATAAAAAATATATATATATATAAATAAATAAATTAAAAATTCGGCACCAAAACTACCGATTGTTGAAATCGGCCCTAATTAAATCGGCCATTCCAATTAAAATTGGTCGAACTCATATATATATATATATATATATATATATATACACATACACACACACACACACACACACACACACATTTACTCTGTCGTCAAAGAAAATGATCACAGTGGCATGCCATTCATTTTCTAATAAAAGCTGAGTAGTGTGTTATTGTCCAGACAAAGATTTTTAGTGTAGCA
Source organism: Oncorhynchus tshawytscha (assembly GCF_018296145.1). Lineage (NCBI taxonomy): Eukaryota > Metazoa > Chordata > Actinopteri > Salmoniformes > Salmonidae > Oncorhynchus > Oncorhynchus tshawytscha. Next base: position 29,922,592 of record NC_056436.1, on the reverse strand, counting down.
ATATTAAGTTGTATGAAATTAAATCAGATGTGAAAAATAGGCTATGCAAAAATGTGGGCACCCTTGTCATTCTGTTGATTTGAATACCTGTAACTACTTAGCACTGATTAATTGGAACACACAATTGGTTTGGTGAGCTCATTAAGCCTTGAAGTTCATAGACAAGTGCATCCAATCATGAGAAAAGGTATTTAAGGTGGCCAATTGAAAGTTGTTCAACATTATGGGTGAGAAGAAGGCTACAAAAAGCTATCGCAGAGAATTAAACTGTCAGTGTCCACTGTGAGGAACATAGTGATGAAATGGAAGACCACAGACACAGTTCTTGTTAAGGCCAGAAGTGGCAGGCCAAGTAAAATATCGGAGAGGCAAAGGCGAAGGATGGTGAGAACGGTCACAAACAGCCCACAGACCACCTCCAACATCATCTTGCTGCAGATGGTGTCACTGCGTGGCCAGTGCCGGTACTGGGAATCTTGTTAAAGTTGAGGGTCGCATGGATTCCACTCAATATCAGCAGATTCTTGGGAATAATGTTGAAGAATTAGTCAAAGTTGAAGTTATGCCAGGGCTGGATATTTCAACAAGACAACGACCCAAAACACGGCTCAAAATCTACCCGGGCATTTACGCAGAGCATCAAGTACAATGTTCTGGAATGGCCATCCCAGTCCCCAGACCTGAATATCATTGAGAATCTGTGGGATGATTTGAAGTGGGCTGTTCATGCTTTAAGGAGGAATGGTCCAAAATACCTTCATCCAGAATCTCAGAGGCTATGAGAAGCATCTAGAGGCTGTTATTTTAGCAAAAGGAGGCTCTACTAAATATTGATGTGATTTTTCTATTGGGTTGCCCAAATTTATGCACCCGTCTAATTTTGTTTTGATGCACATTCTGTTAATCCAATAAACCTCATTTCACTACTGAAATATTACTGTGTCCATCAGTTATTTGATAGATCAAAATGAAATTGCTGATCCAAACGCCTAATTATTTATAAATGGAAATCATGGAAATTGTCAGGGGTTCCCAAACTTTTTCATACTACTGTATGGATATCTCACCAAAAAATGATATTAGAATAGTGAAAATAATTTCAAATGCCCATCCCTAATGCATAGGGCTGTGACTGTCATGGAATTTGGGATGACAGTAATTGGCCAGTCAAATTACTGCAGTCTCCATAATAACCGTTTGAATAGCATACTTTTTTTTGTTGACTTTTTTTTCCTCTGCATGTGCTACAATATATTATATTTCTGTGTTCTGCTGCTGCACCTTACTTGCACCTTGGTGTGCTCATTTGCTGCAACACCTTGCTTGTGTCAGCAAGGAGCAACAAGCAAGTTTCATCACATTGTTAAGAATCCATGTTACCAAATAACAGACTCAACCGATGGAATGCCCGGCCATCCCCGTGTCTTCAGTCAGCTGTTCGTATACATAATTGTGCCAGCCCTAGATGTGCATAAAAGGTTCTGATCAGACAGATTACAAACCATGTTAACCAGTGGTGCCGGCTGTCGGCAAAACAAACGATTACAGACCCATTTTCAGCCGGGTACTTTTCCCACTTAAAATAACTAGGCTACTAGTCAGAAAAAGTCTGCCGAGCCCGCTCCTGCTAGAACGAAAAATGTGCATCTTCTGGGGATCTATTTATAGGACAACCACCTGTCAGTCAAAGTGAGCGATGACAGGAAAACATTGCTGGTTTGACAGTCTGCTGTCTGTCCCGCCTCTCAGTACCTGGGTGTGTGCGTGGTGGTTGCAGTCCAAAAATGTTACAAGGAGGGAAAGCGCATGAATTTGTACGTCCCATAATGTCGTAACGAAGACTCAAAATCCACTTAGCCTATTGTTTTCTGGCACATTCATTTTCTTTTGCGTGCAGGGTCAGACATTAATGATGGCCCGTTGGTCCTGGGCCAGTAAAAAAAAAAAAGTGTTGGGCCATTGGATCTCATCAGTCACTGGCTCAAAAGGGCCAGCAACACTTTGGCTCTTTGCTGCATTCCAGTTCAACATTTACCTGCTTTATCGCAATCAACCACTGAAGACTGTATGCGAAAATGTCATGCTATTTGTATTTGAGCAATATGATTCAAGCACCATCACGCTTGAGTCCCAACTTCGAGCGGTACATGAGTTGATGCCTTCACCAAGCACACGCAAGGCAAGGTAAACCTTAAACAGAGTAGGGTTGTTCCCGAAAAACTAAAAATATTGGTCGACCAAATGTCTTTTTTTGACCAATTGATTGGTCGAAATGTTTTAACATGTATTTTTCCATAGATATTAATTTTATTTTACTTTTATTTAACTAGGCAAGTCAGTTAAGAACAAATTCTTGTTTTCAATGACGGCCTAGGAACAGCGTTCAGGGACAGAATGACAGATTTGTACCTTGTCAGCTCAGGGATTTGAACTTGCAACCTTTTGGTTACTAGTCCAAACGCTCTAACCACTAGGCTACGCTGCCGTCCCAAAAATATATACACACACCCCATGTGCTTGAATAAAATCCAGTATACGCACCGAGCTAGTCTGATGCTTTAAGCGCACTGTTCGATTAAATAATTAAGACACAAATGAGACAAACTAAAAATGACAGGGAGTGCCTGTGTGACTGGCGCCTGTTGTCTCGCTCTCCTCCCTGCTGCAGTGAACAGGCACTACAGCAAGTGTTTATCGCACTGTCCGCCCTGACGCTGCAACACAATTACAACCATTTTTTTTGACTGAAAAGTTCTGTTACCAAAATACCTAGTTTCTTTAAGAAAAACATTCCCTATTCCCTCAACCCTTGCGTTACGTGATACAGTGCACTCGGAAAGTATTCAGACCCTTTCCCTTTTTCCAAATGTTGCTATGTTACAGCCTTATTCTAAAATGTATTTAATCTAGGTTTTCCCTCAATCTACACACAATACCCCAAAATCAGTGGTGAAAACAGGTTTTTAAAATTTAAAAAAAATCTGAAATACCTTATTTACATAAGTATTCAGACTCTTTGCTATGAGACTAGAAACTGAGCTCAGGTGCATCCTGTTTCCATTGATCATCCTTGAGATGTTTCTACAACTTGATTGGAGTCCACCGGTGGTAAATTAAATTGTTTAGATAGGATTTGGAAAGGCACACACCTGTCTATATAAGGTCCCACAGTTGACCGTGCATGTCAGAGCAAAAACCAAGCCATGAGGTCAAAGGAATTGTCCGTAGAATTCCAAGACAGGATTATGTCAAGGCACAGATCTAGTGATGGGTACCAAAAAATGTCTGTAGCATTGAAGGTCCCCAAGAACACAGCGACCTCAATCATTCTTAAAATGGAAGAAGTTTGGAACCACCAAGAGTCTTCCTAGAGCTGGCCGCCCGGCCAACCTGAGCAATAGGGGGGAGAAGAGCCTGGTCAGCAAGGTGACCAAGAACCGGATGGCCACTCTGACAGAGCTCCAGAGTTCCACTATAGAGATGGGAAAACCTTCCAGAAGGACAACCATATCTGCAGTACTCCACCAATCAGGCCTTTAGGTTGGAGTGGCCAGACAGAAGCCACTCCACAGTAGAAAAGGTGCACAACAGCCCACTTGGAGTTTGCCAAAAGGCACCTAAAGGACTATCAAACCATGAGAAACAAGATTATCTGGTCTGATGAAACCACGATTGAACTCCTTGGCCTGAATACCAAGCGTCAAGACTGGAGCAAACAAGGCTTGGACCCAATCGAACATCTCTGGAGAGACCTGAATATAGCTGTGCAGCGATGCTCCCCATCCAACCTGACAGAGCTTGAGAGGACCTGCAGAGAAGAATGGGAGAAACTCCCCAAATACAGGTGTGCCAAGCTTTCAGTGTCATACCCAAACAGACTCGAGCCTGTAATCACTGCCAAAGGTGTTTCAACAAAGAACTAAGTAAAGGGTCTGAATACTTATGTAAAATTTCAATTTTCTGTAATTAATTTGCAAACATTTCTAAAAACCTGTTTTTGCTTTGTCATTATGGGGTATCGTGTGTAGGTTGATGAGGGGGAAAATACTATTTAATCCATTTTAGAATAATGCTGTAACGTAAACAAAAATGTGGAAAACTGTAGGGGTCTGAATACTTTCCCAAATGCACTGCATACACTATTTTCAGTGTTGACAATGGAGTAGTAAACAGCTGCTTTCTGTGTAGCAAACCCAATGTTTAACACCTCTTTCATTCTTCAATCATACCTGTATTGCAGATAGCTGACAAAATGCTTCTTAAAAAGTAAGCTCCAACCCTGTGTTAGTCAGCAGACACTTACAGGATTCATTAAAGGCTTAGGTTTGTCTTTAAGATATGTTTATTCTGTGTTTTATATCATATTGTACCACAGCTGATGAAAATAATACAAACCAGGTTTCCATCCAACCTTTTTATGCAAGTAAAGTACATCGGAGAAAAAGAATGTCATGAGGCCTGACGGAAATAGAACATTATTTGGTTCACTTTCAGAATGTCGACATAAAATACACTAGACAACGTGGTGATATCTTGATGTCTGTAAAATGAATTATGCTACAAATATTGATATAATAACCATCATATCAAAGTAAACTTGGAGTCACGCGATGATGTTGTGTGGTCCTCCCACTATGACTCATCGGGAAAGCATGCAGTTTATTAGGCTACAAATGAAATAAATTAACTTCACAGGGTAGTGAAAGTACAAGGTGATGAGTTTGATGCTCTTCTCCAATAAATATTGAGGGCCTTATTCTGGTGACATGAGTCGATACTTGGCTGCCGTTTGAAAAATAATCTTGCTCTTTTGTCCATAATAATAATAATCTCATCATGTAGATAGCGCTATTGGCTAAAGCGCACGTGCCAATACCAGAGTGGGCAAACTGCCTATATAAACACATTTTTTGTTGTTGTCAGAAAACCAATCAGTAGAATTCAAATTGTGATGGAAACTTATTTAAGTTGTATTTTGTATTCGGTACGCATGTGTACTACGTCATCAAGCACAGCCTTTATCTACAGTGAGGCAATTAGCTGGGAACATCTCTGGTGGAAAAACACGCATATTGTTTAAAAGCATATTTTCGAATATTCGCATGAAAATCTGTTGCCAATTGGATGGAAACCTAGCCTTACACTAAGTGCCATTTCCTTAGTTTTTTGTTGAAAATACAATCAGAATGTAACAAAGGCCACCAAAATAGAGCTTGTTCTGCAAAAAATGGGTGGAGCCTGGTTGGCTACTTTTTCTATTTGACTGGCTACTCCATGTGCTTGAGGAAAACATTACAGGGTTGGTATCGGCTACATTCTGGAAGCATAATTCCACCTCTTCACCCTCTCTCCTGATCCGTCTGGATACAATCAGGGATGGAGGATTAAGGGCTAGCAACCGGCAGAAATGCAAATGATGATTACAGTCAACCGTTAATCACCAGGGTCAATCAAAGAATCAAACAAACACTATTCTCAGGATCATTACTCACTGATTGGAGTGGCTCTACCATGGACAAACAATGTGACTAAGCTGAATATTGTCGTCCGTGTGATGCTTACATTGCTCTTTGCAGAGACCGAAGTGACTTTCATATAGCCTAGCGTCATGACCTTTGGGCTGCTGGGACGGTCACATGACATTCTACAGAGTAGTGAGGTTTGGTTTCTATTTAGGGCACTGAATCAATGAAGGGGATGATTGGGTTAGGCTAGGGCATCACAATAGGAATGTGTTCAGACAGTACTATCATCATCAATGACCCTGGAGTTTGAGACGCTTTTATCAATGCCGGTGATAGTTTGGCAGCCGCTTAGGGTATCAATGGTTAATATTTGCTGTGAAAGGAGGAGATTTCACATTCAAACCTTCAGTCTCTGCCACATATGGTAATTATCCTGCTTAATTAATCGAAGCAGAGCCTCTAGCACACAGACAGGTTTGATTATATCAAATGAGGATGAATATTGAATCTAAGACAAAAGACAGCAACATTTGCCTCTGCAAAGTTCTAACTAGTTGGGCCTGCCACTGGCAGACAGCTTCTTGAACATGGCAACACATATAGCTGTAATTAATTTTCACCACATGTTCTCAATTACAATACCCACAGGCAGCCATTTTGATAAGACAAACACTTAATGGAGGCACTTTAGTTGCAGCTCTCCCAGTCTTGATCAGAGAAGAGACCTGCTTAGGCCGAGCAAAAAAGCCTAAATCTGCCTTCTCTCCTTCTTGTCCTACGACCCTATCCTCTTTCTCCCTAATTCCCTGATTAGATAGCTTCCAGCAAATAAACAGACATGCTTGGAATGTTGTCCCTCACAAAAAGGAAGGCTCCGGAGTTTGAGAAAGCCACAGTGTTTGAGGATTCTGGGAAAGAGCCCGCGTGTGTGGTTGTGAAGAGTAAACAGTCCCAGGTACACAAGGCAAGGAGAGCGCATGAGAGAGCGAGAAAGAGAGAATGAAGCTTAAATGCTAGCCTAACCATCGGATAGGATGGCATCTTGGAAAAAATCATCATGTTATAAACTAACAAAGTCAGTGAGTAGTGATTGGCATGTTATTCTAGGCCTTGTGGAAATGTCAGAGCAGTGAGCTCACACGTGCATTCAAAGGTTATAAAACTGGCCTCGAATTTTATTAGTCATATGCTTCGTATACATGTGTAGACTAACAGTGAAATGTTTACTTAGGGGCCCTTCCCAATAATGCAGTGAAAGAAAAGAGAAATAGAAAAGTAATATTACACAATAATAAAAGTAATAAATAGACCATCAGTAATGATAAATTGTCTATATACACAATGGGTATCAGTATCGAGTAGTGTTGTCAGAATACCAGAATTTTGACTTCGATACTGATACCAGGTTAAGTATCATGATTCTCGATACCATCACAATACTCAATACCAAAATGATACCACTGCAAAAAAGAAGGCATATTAACCAAAGTCACAAAATGGCACTTGATCCAGACAGATAGTCAGCTACTGCTCTGTTCAATTGTTGGGCATTTTATGAGTTCAATATCATTATCCTCAGATGGGGCCACAGTGTCTCCTGACCCCTCCTGTCTCAGCCTCCAGTATTTATGCTGCAGTAGTTTGTGTCGGGGGGCTAGGGTCAGTTTGTTATATCTGGAGTACTTCTCCTGTCCTATTCGGTGTCCTGTGTGAATTTAAGTGTGCTCTCATTCTCTCTTTCTTTCTCTCTCTCGGAGGACCTGAGCCCTAGGACCATGCCTCAGGACTACCTGACATGATGACTCCTTGCTGTCCCCAGTCCACCTGGCCGTGCTGCTGCTCCAGTTTCAACTGTTCTGCCTTATTATTATTGGACCATGCTGGTCATTTATGAACATTTGAACATCTTGGCCATGTTCTATTATAATCTCCACCCGGCACAGCCAGAAGAGGACTGGCCACCCCTCATAGCCGGGTTCCTCTCTAGGTTTTGGCCTTTCTACTGAGTTTTTCCTAGCCACCGTGCTTCTACACCTGCATTGCTTGCTGTTTGGGGTTTTAGGCTGGGTTTCTGTACAGCACTTTGTGACATCAGCTGATGTAAGAAGGGCTATATAAATAAATTTGATTATATATATATATATATATATATACACACATATATATTTTTTTACATCAACATTTTTCAGAGACAGCCAGGTATGCATTAATGAATGATTTATACGATTAATTTTATTTTTATCAATCTAACGACATAACGGTAATAATTGATTTGAATGGTAAATCTCTATTGATAAACTGGATAAATCAAGATGTAGCCTAGGCCTATTCATGCATAGACTTATAGACCTTGTTTTTCTGATTTAATTGGGATACAGATGACAAACTTCTACATATGCACAATTGAGAGAATCCTGTCGGGCTATATCGCCGCCTGGTATGGCAACCGTGCCACCCGCAAACGCAGAGCTCTCCAGAGGGTGGTGCAGTCTGCCTAACGCATCACCGGGGGCAAACTACCTGCCTTCCGGGACACCTACAGCACCCGATGTCACAGGAAGGCCAAAAAGATCAAAGGACAACATCCACCCGAGCCACTGTCTGTTCACCCTGCTATCATCCAGAAGGCGAGGTCAGTACAGGAGCATCAAAGCTGGGACCGAGCGACTGAAAAACAGCTTCGATCAAGGCCATCAGACTTAAATAGCCATCACTAGCACATTAGAGGCTGCTGCCCTATATACATAGACTTGAAATCACTGGACACTTTAATGATGGAACACTAGTCACTAGTAATGTTAACATATTTTGCATTAATCACCTCATATGTATTTACTGTATTCTATTGTACTGCATCTTAGTCTATGCAGATCTGACATTGCTCGTCCAAATATCTACGAAACTGTTCAATAGTTTGCGGTCACTTGGAAATGTCCTTGTTTTTGAAAGAATAGCACATTTTTTTGTCCATTAAAATAACATCAAAATGATCAGAAATACAGCTTAGACATTAGAGGTCGACCGATTAATCGGAATGGCCGATTTCAAGCTTTTATAACAATTGTTGATCTGCATTTTTGGACGCCGATAATGTTCGATTACATTTCACTCCACGGGGAGACTGCGTGGCAGGCTGACCACCTGTTACGCGAGTACAAGTTGTTAGCTAGTATTAAACTTTAATTATAAAAAAAAAAAATACACATGGTTGATGATATTACTAGTTTATCTAGCTTGTCCTGCGTTGCATATAATAAATGCAGTGCCTGTTAATTTATCATCGAATCACAGCATACTTCGCCAAACGGGTGATGACTTAACAAGCGCATTCGCGAAAAAAAGCACTGTCGTTGCATCAATGTGTACCTAAACACAAACATCAATGCCTTTCTTAAAATCAATACAAAAGTTAAAAATTAACCCTGCATATTTAGTTAATATTGCCTGCTAACATGAATTTCTTTAAACTAGGGAAATTGTGTCACTTCCCTTGCGTTCTGTGCAAGCAGAGTCAGGGTATATGCAGCAGTTTGGGCCGCCTGGCTTGAACTGTGTGAAGACCATCTCTTCCTAACAAAGACCATAATTAATTTGCCAGAATTTTACATAATTATGACATAACATTGAAGGTTGTGCAATGTAACAGCAATATTTAGACTTAGGGTTGCCGCACGTTGGATAAAATACGGAACGGTTCCGTATTTCACTGAAAGAATAAACTTTTTTTTTTTTTAATGATAGTTTCCGGAACTGACCATATTAATGACCTAAGGCTAGTATTTCTGTGTGTTATTATATTATAATCAAGTCTATGATTTGACAGAGCAGTCTGACCCCCCTTGGGTTATGCAGTGGCGGAGATCTTTGTGGGCTATACTCGGCCTCGTCTCAGGATGGTAAGTTGGTGGTTGAAGTTAATGATCGGCTATGAAAAGCCAACTGACATTTACTCCTGAGGTACTGACCTGTTGCACCATCGACAACTACTGTGATTATTATTATTTGACCATGCTGGTCATTTATGAACATTTTAACATCTTGGCCATGTTCTGTTATAATCTCCACCCGGCACAGCTAGAGGGCCCACCCCTCATAACCTAGAGAGGAACCAGGCTTCTTCATAGGTTTTGTCCTGTCTAGGGAGTCTTTCCTAGCCACCTGCATTGCTTGCTGTTTGGGGTTTTAGGCTGTGTTTCTGTACAGCACTTTGAGATATCAGCTGATTTAAGAAGGGCTATGTAAATAAATTTGATAGGCAGCAGCAGGCTCGTAAGCATTCATTCAAACAGCACTTTCCTGCGTTAGCCAGCAGCTCTTCGGTGTGCATCAAGCATTGCGCTGTTTATGACTTCAAGCCTATCAACTGCAGAGATTAGGCTGGCAATACTAAAGTGCCTAGAAGAACATCCAATAGTCAAAGGTATATGAAATACAAATGATAGAGAGAGAAAAATAGTCCTATAATAACTACAACCTAAAACTTCTTAACTGGGAATATTGAAGACTCATGTTAAAAGGAACCACCAGCTTTCATATGTTCTCGTGTTTTGAGCAAGGAACTTAAACGTTAGCTTTTTTACATGGCACATATTGCACTTTTACTTTCTTCTCCAACACTGTTTTTGCATTATTTAAACGAAATTGAACATGTTTCATTATTTATTTGAGACTACATTAATTTGATTTATGTATTACATTAAGTTAAAATAAGTGTTAATTCAGTATTGTTGTAATTGCCTTCATTACAAATATATAAAAAATAAATATATTTTTTTATATAAAATCGAACGATTAATCGGCATCGGCTTTTTTTTTTGGTCATTCAAGAATCGGTATCGGATTTGAAAAACATAAATCGGTCACCCTCTAGTAGATATTGTTAATGTTGTAAATGACTTTTGTAGCTGGAAACGGCAGATTTTTTTTATGGAATATCTACATAGGCGCACAGAGGCCCATTATCAGCAACCATCACTCCTGTGTTCCAATGACACGTTGTGTTAGCTAATCCAAGTTTATCATTTTAAAAAGGCTAATTGATCATTAGAAAACCCTTTTGCAATTATGTTAGCACAGGTGAAAACTGTTGTTCTGATTAAAGAAGAAATAAAACTGGCCTTCTTTAGACTAGTTGAGTATCTGGAGCATCAGCATTTGTGGGTTTGATTACAGACTCAAAATGGCCAGAAACAAAAGGACTTTCTTCTGAAACTCGACAGTATATTATTGTTCTGAGAAATGAAGGCTATTCCATGCGAGAAATTGCCAAGAAACTGAAGATCCCGTACAATGCTGTGCACTACTCCCTTCACGGAACAACGCAAACTGGCTCTAACCAGAATAGAAAGAGGAGCGGGAGGCGCCGGTGCACAACAGAGCAAGAGGACAAGTACATTAGAGTGTCTAGTTTGAGAAACAGGCGCCTCACAAGTCCTCCACTGGCAGCTTCATTAAATAGTACCCGCAAAACACCCGTCTCAACGTCAACAGTGAAGAGGCGACTCCGGGATGCTGGCCTTAACAGTTTCAACATTTCCTAATGCTTTATCACATTATTTAAGTGTGTTAACTTCTGTGCGGCATGAGTGGGGAGCTGACGTGATGCAGCCCAGACTCCCAGTGCAGGCTAAGAGGAGCAGGCATGGTGCTTTTTTTGCTATAAGGGGGACATCAGCAGCACTGATAGTTGATCTATAAGACACATTTGACAGAAGTACTAAAAGTCAAAAAATTCTTCATGTTCTAGTATCTATTAGATTTAAATAACTATTTAGCCATCTTATGACTTGCGGGTAGAAGCTGTTCAGGGTCCTGTTGGTTCCAGACCTGGTGCATTGGTAATGCTTGCTGTGCAGTAGTAGAGAGAACAGTCAGACTTGGGTGGCTAGAGGCTTTGACAATTTTAGGGTCTTCCTCTGACACCACCTGGTATAGAGGTCCTGGATGGCAGGGAGCTCAACCCCAGTGATCTACTGAGTCGTACGCACAACCCTATGTAGCGCCTTGCGGTCGGATGACAAGCAGTTGCCATACCAAGCGACGATGCAGCCAGTCAAGATGCTCTCAATGGTGCAGCTGTATAACTTTGAGGATCTGAGGGCCCGTCCCATACCAAATCTTGTCAGCGTCCTGAAGGGGAAGAGGCGTGGTCATGCTCTCTTTATGACTGTGTTGGTGTGTGTGGACCTTGATAGATCCTTAGTGATGTGGACACAGGAACTTGAAGCTCTAAATCCACTCCACTACAGCCCCATTGATCTGAATGGGGGTATGCTCGACCTTCCGTTTCCTGTAGTCTAAAATCATCTTCTTTGTTTTGCTGACATTGAGTGAGAGGTTGTTGTCCTGGCACCACACTACCAGGTCTCTGACCTCCTATGGGCTGTGGGCTGTCTGAGTCATCAGTGATCAGTGTCGTCACCAAAAGTAATGATGGTATTGGAGTCGTGCGCGGCCATGCAGTCGTGGGTGAACAGGGAGTACAGGAGGAGACTAAGCACGCACCCCCGAGGGGTCCCCGTGTTGAGGGTCAGTGTGGCAGATGTGTTGATGTCTACCCTCAACACCTGGGGGCAACACATCAGGAAGTCCAGGATCCAGTTGCAGAGAGAGGTGTTTAATCCCAGGGTTCTTAGCTTAGTGATGAGCTTGGAGGGCACTATGGTGTTGAACACTGAGTTGTAGTCTATGAACAGCACATTCTCACTTAAGTGTTCCTCTTGTCCAGGTAGGAAAGGGCAGTGTGGACTGCAATAGAGATTGCGTCACCTGTGGATCTGTTGGGGCGGTATGTGAATTGGAGTGGGTCCAGGGTGTCTGGGATGATGGTGTTGATGTGAGCCATGCCTAGCCTTTCAAGACATTTCTAGGCTACAGATGTGAGTGCTACGGGGCGAGTCATTTAGACAGCCTACCTCTGCGTTCATGGGCACAGGCACTATGGTGGTCTGCTTGAAACATGTAGTAATTACAGACTGGGTCCAGGAGAGATTGAAAATGTCAGTCTAGACAGTTGCCAGCTGTTCAGCAGGTGCTCTAAATACTCTTCCTGGTAATTAGTCTGGCCCTGTGGCTTTGTGAATGCTAACCTGTTTAAAAGGTCTTACTCACATCGGCTACGGAGAACATGAACAGACAGTCGTACGGAACAGCTGGTGCTCTCATGCATGGCTCAATGTTGCTTGCCTCGAAGCCAGAATAAAAAAGGCATTTAGCTCATCTGGTAGGCTCACAGCTGGGTTTTCATTTGAAATCAGTTGTAGAGGATGGTCTAATTAACACATCCACAATAAGAATACACATGGACCTCTTCACTGGCCAGAGAACAAAAGAAGAGGGGAAGCACTCCCAGCAGTCATCTTTCCCTTCTTCTGCTCATCTTACAACTGTAGTCTACATCAAAGCTCCTCCCATCAGCAACAAGGGTACTCAGACTGCCAGAGACATGGACACAGCTAAGTTCTGACGAAGAGTGACGATGACAAAGACTCAGCCAAAGAACTTCTCCATTGGAAAACAACGGATGAAAAATACACTGCATGAAAAAGTGCAACAAACAATTATTTCCTCACTGCGTAAACAGACTGAAAATAACACGGCTAAATGTGTTGAGATGTGTGTAATGAGATTTTTTAAAAGTGAATGTGCGTGCTATTCTGACAATTAACAGCTATATTACCCTTACACCCAAACAGTATACGGTTTGATATCTGTGCGATCAGTCTTCAAACAGGCAGTGGAAGACAGTGTACAAAGTATCCTCCATTTACAGTTGAAGTCGGAAGTTCTCATACACCTTAGCCAAACACATTTAAAAACTCAGTTTTCACAATTTAATCCTCGTAAAAAATGTCCCGTCTTAGGATCACCACTTTATTTTAAGAATAAAAAATGTCAGAATAATAAGAGAGAATTATTTATTTCAGCTTTTATTTCTTTCATCACATTTCCAGTGGGTCAGAAGTTTACATACATTCAATAAGTATTTGGTAGCATTGCCTTTAACCCTTTCATGCATGAATTCCAAATATCTCTAACGGTCACCCCAGCGTGAGTTTTTTTATGCACGTGATGTTAGAACGTTCTCTCCATTCCAGAATGTGATTGTTCGGTAACAGTACATTTAATCGGCGCTGCCCTCAAACCAAAGCACGCAGCCTGTTTTTATTTGTCCATTTTAAATTATTTTCTAATAAGTTTTTTATTTCTAATAACAGTTTGAAATGAGGTGTGTTCCGCCTCATTCATTCACATACAAGTAGTCATTTTTACTTTTGCGGACCAATTAATTTTGACATTTCTGACCCGGACAAAATTCCCCAAACACTTCTCAATTGTTTGTGCAGTTCAAGTCTGCAGACATTTGCTCATCTGCCGTCCTGCTCACACGTGTTCATGTTTTCCACCTGTCGCCTGCATCGCAATCAAAGTTGTTTTCGTTACCAATAATAACTTTAGAAATGTGTGCGTTTCTATCAAAGTGCCTTATTACGTTATAATAGTTTCTGCATGTCATTTCTACTGTAGCATAATATTTTGGGTATATTCCTTATAACCGTGGACACGCAATGTTACGTTACTCATTTCATAACATTTATGGTGTTATACTCAATGATTAGGTAGCTAGCTACATTCTTCTATTAGCTCTGGAAAACAATGCTAATTGCGTCAGGGAAGTATTAGCATGTGTTGTATTTTGAAGCTACCCTGGCTTTATGACTCCCAAGTGGCACAGCGTCTCCGTGCTAGAGACGTCACTACAGACACCCATCTTCAAATCCAGACTGCATTTCTATCAAAGTAAGTGCCTTATTACGTTACAATAGTTTCTGTGTGTCGTGTTATACTGTGTCTACTGTAGCTCACTGTGTGTATGGAACATAATATATTTGTGTATATTCCATATAACCGCAGACACGCTAGGTAACGTTACTCACCTTTTATGGTGTTATATTAAATTGTGCTTATGTAGCTAGTTACATTCTTCTATTAGCTCTGTAAAACAATGCTAAATGCATCAGAAGATGTTGTATTTTGACGCTACCCTGGAAAAATTTAGAAATATCTTATACCACTTGGTCGTTTTCTGAGTGCATTCCACAAAGCGGTTTATCAGGTCAGCCTTATCCACTGCCCCCATTTTGAGGTTATAGTCAAGCACGCAGTCTGGTTTGATGATTCTCTGTCTGGTTAGTTTCTCTCTCCCGTCAGGTGGTCCAACTTCCCTGTGGCTGACATGGTTGCTGTATGGACAGAGGAGAGGACATGGACGTCTCGTTTGTCATGGAACTTTACTGCCAGCTGTTAACATTTTTTATTTTGTATAACGGGTCCTTTAGGATGGCAGTAGCGTTGTTGATGAAATGCAGTCATAGCAGCAGAACTAGAAAGCAGTCTTGGGAAAAGAGGGTGGCAAAGAAGGGAGTTGCAAACATAGGATCTCTGCCCCAGTATTCTCTTATGGAGTTCCTCTTTACTGTCACCAGAAATGTATACATTTCACTAATTCACCCCCCCACTCCAGACTGGGACTCATCAACACAAACAGCAGGGCCAGAAGGGGTGAAATGGCTGGCAGCCTTCCAGCTACCACAGAACTCCTGTACTATCGGTCTTCCTCCGTCACCACCAGCATCTTCAAAGGGAACTGGGACTTTGTCAGTCGACAAGGGGTCCTCTGTCACTGTCAGAACCTGATTCCTGACATTCAGACTCATTGTCAGATTTTATTTTAAATCTCCATTTCTGAGTTGTCTCCTTTTGAAAGACATTGCTAATGCTACAGCTTAGCTCATTAGCTACGTACATAACACTGAATGGCTCAGAGCGGGAGTGAGAAGTTACGTGATTGACTATCAATAAATCACTATCAGAAAATGTTTTGTGTAGTGTTCCTATATTTACTATTTTATTCACGTTTTTCAATTACCGGTGATAAATCATGCATTCCGATTTTTGCATAGATTGTAAAG
The DNA here is from genome assembly GCF_018296145.1 of Oncorhynchus tshawytscha. NCBI lineage: Eukaryota > Metazoa > Chordata > Actinopteri > Salmoniformes > Salmonidae > Oncorhynchus > Oncorhynchus tshawytscha. The sequence continues at coordinate 29,907,156 of NC_056436.1, read as the reverse complement.
GGCACATAGTATGTGTGTAAAATAATGTTTCAAAGGTTGTACTGATTATGAGCTAAGCTAATTCCAGCTGTGTGTGGAGCCATGTTTGTTGACATACAATGTATTCTGGGTTTCACTTGATCGTCTGTCGGACCAAAGATGCTATAGCAAAATGAGGTAAGAGTTCAAATTTTTTGAGGACTTCCGGAAATTAATGGTGGGATGTAGATGACACACCCCTTCAACATGTTTACTATAAACAGACCAAACACATCTCGTCTTCTCTTATTATCTTCAGTTTCTGTGAGGAAAAAAATGCATGGCTGCGCGCTGAAACTAAATCGTCGGATTACTTTCAATTTCTATAAAGTTTTACATAGTTATTTCGATCAATGGTGAGCTCACCCGTGATGTGATTAATTATACATAGTAATTGCTATTAGCAAATTCATGATGTAGTTTATGTCAGCCTAGAGCTAGAAAATATGACAGCTTGTGTGGGGTCAATCTTTCCTCAGTTAGTGCTAGGACAACTCTAGCTTACATTTTTCCGGTTAGGATGATTGTGTTATGCTATATATACACTGTACTTCTGTGAATATCTGAACATTGCATCCCAAAATAAACTGCTCACATTCTGGACATAACTTTGTAAGGACTGTGTTTGTGTAAATAGTTTCTGAAAAAAGTGTGGCCAGCTCAAACTCTGATTGTTGCGTCATTCGAAACTGGCCGTTCTAAACGAGCATTCTAAATGAGTGTTCTAATCACACAGGTGTGATGGTACGCTTCAGGGACCACTGTAGAACGGTCACACCCGTGTGATGGTACGTGTGAAAGGGTTAAATTGTTTAACTTGGGTCAAATGTTTTGGGTAGCCTTCCACAATAAGTTGGGTGAATTTTGGCCCATGAATTTTCGCTCCTGACAGAGCTGTTGTAACTGAGTCAGGTGTGTAGGCACCTTGCTCGCACACGCTTTTTCAGTTCTGCCGACAAATGTTCTATAGGATTGAGGTTAGGGCTTTGTGATGGCCACTCCAATAGCTTGACTCTGTTGTCCTTAAGCCATTTTGCCACAACTTTGGAAGTATGCTTGGGGTCCATTTGGAAGACCCATTTGCAACCGAGCATACCGTCCTGACTGATGTCTTGAGATGTTGCTTCAATATATCCCCACAATTTTTCATCCTCTTGAAGCCATCTATTTTGTGAAGTGCACCAGTCCCTCCTGCAGCAAAGCACCCCCTCAACATGGTGCTGCCACTCCCGTGCTTCACGGTTGGGATAGTGTTCTTCGGCTTGCAAGCCTACCCCTTTTTCCTCCAAAACATAACGATGGTCATTATGGCCAAACAGTTATACTGTATTTTTGTTTCATCAGACCAGAAGACATTTCTCCAAAAAATACGATCTTTGTCCCCATGTGCAGTTGCAAAACGTAGTCTGGCTTTTTTATGGCGGTTTTGGAGCAATTGCTTCTTCATTGTTGAGCGGCCTTTCAGGTTGTCGATATAGGACTTGTTTACTGTGGATATAGATACTTCTGTTCCCGTTTCCTCCAGCACCTTCACAAGGTCCTTTGCTGTTGTTCTGAGATTGATTTGCGCTTTTCGCAACAAAGTACGTTCATCTCTAGGAGACAGAACGCGTCGCCTTCCTGAGCGGTATGACGGCTGCGTGGTCCAATGGTGTTCATACTTGCGTACTATTGTTTGTACAGATGAACGTGGTTCTGTCAGGCGTTTGGAAATTGCTCCCAAGGATGAAGCAGACATGTGGAGGTCTACAATTGTTTTTCTGAGGTCTTAGCTGATTTCTTTTGACTTTCCCATGATGTCAAGCAAAGAGGCAGTGAGGTTGAAGGTAGGCCTTGAAATGCATCCAAAGGTACACCTCCAATTGACTCAAATGTCAATTAGCCTATCAGAAGCTTCTAAAGGCATGACATCATTAAAGAATTTTCCAAGTGGTTTAAATGGCACAGTCAACTTTGTGTATGTAAACTTCATACACACTGGAATTGTGATACAGTGAATTATAAGTGAAATAATCTGACTGTAAACAATTGTTGGAAATTTACTTGTGTCTTGCACAAAGTAGATGTCCTAACCAACTTGCCAAAACTATAGTTTGTTACCATGAAATTTGTGGAGTGGTTGAAAAACGAGTTTTAATGACTCCAACCTAAGTGTATGTAAACTTCCGACTTCAACTGTATGTGAACAATTGATTAACGCATGACCTGGAATAAGTCACAGAACAATGCAGGTAATGAATGGGGGCGGACCCAGCCCCAGGAAATATTCCCTCAACCCGAGCCAATCACAGCTCTCCTGACAGGAAGCCTCACCTCTGAATGTGTGAACACCAATCCTTGTGTTCGGACAGCGACCAGCCGTATGGTTGCTGTCATTTATGAACCACCAAGGACTACCACGCGCAGGGACCTTGATATACTGGACTACTGAAATGGTTTGGTCTGGACTCTACACCACCATGGAGGATATACCTCGAAGCTAGGGGGCACTATTTTCATTTTTGGAAAAATAACGTGCCCAAAGTAAACGGGATATTTTTGTCAGGACAAGATGCTAGAATATGCATATAATTGACAGCTTAGGATAGAAAACGCTCTAAAGTTTCCAAAACTGTAAAAATATTGTCTGTGAGTATAACAGAACTGATATTGCAGGCGAAAGCCTAAGAAAAATCCAAATCCAATCAGGAAGTGACTCATGTTTTGAAACCGTTGTGTTCCTATGCACCCCTATTGGCCATTGAAAGGGATATCAACCAGATTCCTTTTTCTACGTATTCTCTAAGGTGTCTACAGCATTTTAATGTAGCTTCAGGCCTTTATGTTAAAGAATGAGCGTAAACGACTACATTGCGTAAGTGGCCAGCTGAGGGCTCTGAGTGATTCTTGCGTAAGACAGAGGTAGTCATTTTTCCTCTCGCTCCTACTGAAAAGCCAATTGTTCCAGTTGATATATTATTGAATAGAAATTTGAAAAACACCTTGAGGATTGATTATAAAAAACATTTGCCATGTTTCTGTCGATATTATGGATATAATTTGGAATTTTTTTCGCCGTTGTCTTGACCGCTATTTCCGGTGGATTTCTCAACATAACGTGACCAACAAAGAGGTATTTTGGGTATAAAAATAATCTTTATGGAACAAAAGGAACATTTGCTGTCTAACTGGGAGTCTCGTCAGTGAAAACATCCGAAGATTAAAGGTAAACGGTTAATTTGATTGCTTTTCTGATTTTCGTGACCAAGCTTCCTGCTGCTAGCTGGACATAATGCTATGCTAGGCTATCGATAAACTTACACAAACGCTTGTCTTGCTTTGGCTGTAAAGTATAATTTCAAAATCTGAGATGACAGGGTGATTAACAAAGGGCTAAGCTGTGTTTAACTATATTTCACTTGTGATTTCATGAATATTTTCTAGTAATATTTTTTTACCGTTGCGCTATGCTAATTAGTGTAGTTTATGACAATTCTCCCGGATGGGTAGTTCCAAGAGCTTAAGAGTATCCAGATCAATCTCGCCAATCTTTTCTCCGATTTGAATGCGAGCGTGAAACCTGTTACTTTTATGATTAATATCTATACTTATCCTATAATCCCTGCCTAGTTTCATTCTGAAAGATAAAAAATAACTGTTAGTGATTTATTCTCTAGCCCATCATATTAGTACATACCTTTGCCACCACAATCTTGATTATTCATTCATCTTGTACATTCATCCCTCTAGTGGTGTGGGGGCTGTGCTTTGGCAAAGTGGGTGGGGTAATATCCTTCCTGTTTGGCCCTGTCCAGGGGTGTCCTCGGATGGGGCCACAGTGTCTCCTGACCCCTCCTGTCTCAGCCTCCAGTATTTATGCTGCAGTAGTTTATGTGTCGGGGGGCTAGGGTCAGTTTGTTATATCTGGAGTACTTCTCCTGTCCTATTCGGTGTCCTGTGTGAACTTAAGCGTGCTCTCTCTAATTCTCTCTCTCGGAGGACCTGAGCCCTAGGACCATGCCTCAGGACTACCTGACATGATGACTCCTTGCTGTCCCCAGTCCACCTGGCCGTGCTGCTGCTCCAGTTTCAACTGTTCTGCCTGTGATTATTATTATTTGACCATGCTGGTCATTTATGAACATTTGAACATCTTGGCCATGTTCTGTTATAATCTCCACCCAGCACAGCCAGAAGAGGACTGGCCACCCCACATAGCCTGGTTCCTCTCTAGGTTTCTTCCTGGGTTTTGGCCTTTCTAGGGAGTTTTTCCTAGCCACCGTGCTTCTACACCTGCATTGCTTGCTGTTTGGGGTTTTAGGCTGGGTTTCTGTACAGCACTTTGAGATATCAGCTGATGTACGAAGGGCTATATAAATACATTTGATTTGATTTGATTGCTTTACCCTGGTTATTTCTAAATAAAATCTCCTTTGTTTTTGTAAAATATCTCCAAGAATGCATTGCCTTAGTTACAATTATAACTATTTAAAAATGTCTTGCTGACTTATAGCAAGTGGTACTGTTAATAATTTCACAGTAATAAGCGTACACACTACCTTACGCCATGATAGTTTTCAAGCCCTGTCACATCCAACGAGCGTCAGAGTTGGAGTAGTAGGATTCGATCCTAGTCCAGGTCGTAGCAGGATTTCTTATAAGCGTTTGGACTACAGTACTACTTCTTAAAAGCGGTAGCTCTGGTCTTTAGCTCAGTGCAGATGTTGCATGTAACCCATGGCTTCTGGTTGGGATATGTACTGGAGGTCGACCACTTAAAAATCGACTTGGCCAATTAATTTGGGATGATTTCAATTTTTCATAACAATCGGTGATCTGCATTTTTGGCCGCCGATTATATTGCATTCCACGAGGAAACTGCATGGCAGGCTGACCACCTGTTACATGAGTGCAGCAAGGAGCCAAGGTAAGTTGCTAGCTAGCATTAAACTTATCTTATAAAAAAAACTATCAATCTTCACATAATCACTAGTTAACCTAGTAATATCATCAACCATGTGTAGTTAACTAGATTGTCCAGCGTTGCATATAATCAATGTGGTGCGTGTTAATTTATCATCGAATCACAGCCTAATTCGCCAAACGGGTGATGATTTAACAAAAGCCCATTCGCGAAAAAGCGCAATCGTTGCACGAATGTACCAAACCATTAACATCAATGCCTTTCTGAAAATTAAAACACAGAAGTATATTTTTTTAAACCTGCATATTTAGTTCAAAAGAAATTCATGTTAGCAGGCAATAAGCAGGAAATTGTGTCACTTCTCTTGCGTTCACTGCACGCAGAGTCAGGGTATATGCAACAGTTTGGGCCGCCTGGCTTGTTGCAAACTAATTTGCCAGAATTTTACGTAATTATGACATAACATTGAAGGCTGTGCAATGTAATAGCAATATTTAGACTTATGGATGCAACCCGTTAGATAAAATACATTGTTCCATCAACATTGTTCCATCTGCTGCATTGACCATGCAGACTGAATGCAATTGTCTTGTGGTCAAGGAAAAACAAATGCACTCCTTGAGTGACAGGGGGCGGGGCTAGGTCTGTGTGGAAAGCCATGGAGAGAGATGACTCAGGTAGAGAAGTAAACTATAAAAATGGATGTTACACACAGTGTATCACATTTAACAAACCAAAGATTAAAATACCATCATAGAAGGTAAAGTAAAAACCCAAACCGGTACGTGCATCAACACCGGTATATCGTAAAATACAGTATACCGCCCAGCCCTACATGTGCGTATGGTCACTGTGAGAATGGCATCGTCGATGCACTTATTAATGAAACCGGTGACTGATGTGGTAAACTCCTCAATGATGTCGGATGAATCCAGAAACATATTCCAGTCTGTGTAGCTTAGCATCCACTTCATTGAACCACTTCCGTATTGGTACTTCCTGTGAGTTTTTAAGCAGGAATCAGGAGGATAGAGTTATGGTCAGATTGGAGTGAGAGCTTTGTATGCGTTTCTGTCTGTGGAGTAAAGGTGATCTAGAGTTTTGTCTCCAACTTTGCACAGGTGACATGCTGGTAGAAATGAGATGAAATAGATTTGTTTCCCAGCATTAAAATCGCCAGCCACAACATTGGTCAAAGGCAAAATTATCCAAGATTAGACCAGAAATAGATCCCACTTGTAACCGATGTAAGCAGGCTCCTGCTACATTACTGCCATGTTGTAGACATGCCCGAAATTGAAAGATTTCTGGATATCAATGAGACGTATTCTAAGATACTGGAGAGACCTATAAAACCTTCTGCCTGTATATAATTTTACAAGTGGCACCCCCTCTAAACAGTTATATAGCAAACATGCTGTCATTTACTAGTCTTCTAGCTAGATGTCTTATACTATTTATGTGGAAGGATCAATCTCCAATGGATATAGGAAGGCATGCAACATCTCAAACTAGAGAGATGAAAATGTGCTAGGGGTTCTGCAATTACATTTTATAATATCTGGCTACCTTTCCTATCCTTTGTAGAAGACATGGAATCCAGCTAATTTCACAACTCCATAAACCAACACAAATTAAAATTTGTATCACTATTTTTAACTCTTCTTTACTTTTTGTTTGATTATATTCTTAGTTTTTTTTGTTATTTGCTTATGGTACTTATGGTAAATTCTACATCATGCCTGCTTTATTTAAGGTGGAGCTCTGTTGGAGCATGGGGGGTTAGTGTGGGTTTGATCAGGTAGGGGATGTGTGTGTGTGTTTTTCCTCTCTCTGTTCTGTCTGTACTAAGATTTTTTTTAATTAAAACTGAAAAAATAAGAAAGAGCATGTTCTTGTTTGCTTATGGCCCTATACAGCCCTATACAGCCCTATACAGCCCTATACAGCCCTATACAGCCCTATACAGCCCTATACAGCCCTATACAGCCCTATACAGCCCAGCCCTATACAGCCCTATACAGCCCTATACAGCCCTATACAGCCCTATACAGCCTCTGAGCAGCACAGTAAATTTTAACATTTCGTGGCACCTCAATCATGTTTCAAGATTGTAACTGCTGTTTGGCATACGTGTGTTGTACCTGTTAACAATACAATCATTAGGCTCCTACTTAAAAAGTGCTGTCCCTAAATGGGTCTAAAACTACCCCACAAATTAGAGTAGCCATTATCTTGTCATGTGAATCTGACTGCTGTACCTAGATCACTTCCGTCAAGCTTCAGTGGAGGATAATGTGTCTGACAAAAAAACAGCCATTGGATAGAAAAACAAGCAGCGAAAGGAATGTTGATAGCTCCCTCAGTTATGAGGTGTTAACTGTCTCAGAGCTTCCTGCACTCTTTCATTCGAGTGCACTGCCCTCAGTGCCCTGAGCAGCAGGTGCGGTGGCCTAGGTGAGAGATCTCTCTAACACTCATAATGAGTGACGAGCATCAGCGTCTGAGAGCACAGGAGGTGAACGAGGCCCTGCTAACACTTACTCATGTCTTTGCTCTCTGTTTTTTTCCTCTTGCATGAGTTCTTTTTTTCAACTGTTCGTTTTTTAGGGCCTTTGTGACATTGAAGTGGTTGGAAGGTTGTTCCAACTGTAAAAAGACATACCACAGCTAACCAGACAGACACTGTGTGCAACTGAGCTACAGTAAGGTAAGGCCTACCTCAAAAGATCACACACCATCTTACAGATGTGAGTGAGGGGAGAAACCAAAAGCAAATCTATTGGTTGCAGGGGCCTCCTCTATCAGTGTGCTCCTGTCAACGGTTTGGGGTGTCATATCTGTGCCCAGCCCTTAGTGTGAGCATTACACAAATGCACATTTTGCATAAAAGAGAATGACCTCTCAACCCAGTTTCCAGGAGGCCAGGCAAGCGATCTGCAGTAGCTTAAATCAGAACATAAATTCCATTGTCTTTTACACTACATCTGAGGAACCCCAATAGTTTTAGCTTAGGGCCTATGAGGGCTGGAGTTACAGTTAGCAGCAATCTTGTTGTCTTTACCTTGATACTCTACAGGCTGACAAAGGGCAATAAAATACACATTTTCAGAATACTAATTTTCTTCAGATACTTCTGCATTTTGCGATTGGTTCAGGCAAATATTGTCGCTCTTTGCAGGTGCATCTGAGCTTTACAGGAAGCCATAGCTGCAGCCCTGCAAGAGGGGAGGGTCTAGAGAGAGTGTTTCCTATCGAACACATCGACTCTAGCAAGAAAGCCATTTCACAGTCATCTTGAGAATGAATACCAATAACACACATGGCCTGTGCACATACAGACTCAATATTTTGAGTTCCATTTTATCAGTAGCTTGAAGAGCCCCTTGTCCCTCATCACTCTCCATGCATAACACACACAGTGTGGGAGGAGCAGCACTTTGGCTACACCCACGATTGCCATATCCTTCTCTCCCCAACAAAGCCAAGACTCCTTCTCTATAACAAAGCCAAGAAGACTCCAATTCATTTGCCTCATCTCAAAGGAGAATACTCTTGATTTAAAAAAAGGTCAAACTGGTCCACATGAGCAACATCCAATTAGTGTCAAGTGTGACTAATTATAATCTGACAAATGTGTGAGATGAAGTCTGAAACCTGAAACAGTAGCTAATTATAGCAGATTGAAACACTTCATTAAGCACAGTTTACAGCGAGGAGACATTATACATGTTAAAACCTCTAGGAGATGAAGAAGCAGCCCATTCAGGCACAGTAGAATGATTAGGTTGATCTTGTTGGATACAAGGGTAAATTGGTTTAAAGGAAATTAGTCCCACAAAATTGATAAAAATGGCAGTGTCTCAAACTAGGCTACTTTGTGCCAACTGGGAACCACCACAGCCATGAAATGAAACAAGACCATCCTTTATGCTTGTCAGTGGTAGAGCTCTTCAAGCTTGTTTATGTAGTCATAAGCGTAAAATAATGATGCATCTATATGTAAGTGGTGGGCGAGGAGCACGCTTCCCTAATCCTGTAGGACCCATGGGGGTGCCAGGGTACCTCTACAGAAGAGCAGATGGGTCTCCTGCCTTGCTGCCTGTGCCCAACACTTCCTCCTGGTCAGAGCATGTCCTGACAGATGGGCCCAGGATCATGGACCTGGCTAATCTGCACTACTCCTCCACTTAAAGGCACAGTCAAGTTACATCCCTCGTTCTTCACCTCCAGAAAGTCTCACCATCTCTAATGCACAGTCCAAAAGGTCTGGTTATACCTTAACTGTCCTACAAACAGTCTGTCAGTGCTCAAACATGGGTAGTAACAAAGAAATGACTTACCAGTAGGCCTCGTTTGTCTTTCTCTGAGAAAATGTACATGAGGTGGCAATATCACTCAATACAAACTTGCCTAAAAACTTCTAAATTGGCAATAGTTTTTTTTTTTCAACTTCTACGGCTAATATATATTATCTGACAATATAAGCTCTCATAGAAAAAATGGCGTCACGGACAAAACAGGATAAATACTGTTGACTCATTAGTGAGCACACAGAGGATAGGATAAAACTTAAGTAACTGCACAGGCGCTTTACAAAATGCATAGGACTACCTCCAAAGGAAATTCCGGGGCTCGCATTGCTGTCACTTCGCTTTCGGGCGGAAAGGCATGCAAATATAAAATGCCTCCTGCCTTGCTCTACCTACTGGGTCCTTGTCACGTCTGCGCTCAGCCAAAGTTGACATCTCGACAATACACACCAACTATAAAAGACTCGGGATGTCAATGTTATTCCGGAAATATGGAAATTCGTGCAATTGTTTTTTACTCGTCCTCGTAATAGCAGTGCATGTTGAAACACTTTTGTGCTAAATTTTGATGCAACGTTCAGATAAATTCAAGAGTCGGTTCAAATGAGTCAATAAATTATCATGTTGAGGTTACAGGCCTAAAACGCAATTAGTATGACACATGGGATAATCCGCATATCACACAAAGAAGATTGTAAACCATAATATGCAGAAATGTCTAATAAACTAAGCAGTCTACTTCGGTGAAAGCACTGACACATTAATTCGGCTCAGCAAGTAGAAATACACATTGTTACGACAGCATTACTCCCACATTTGCACGCGTCTTGTATTTGCTTAAAAGTACGGATCCATGTAATTCAAGTATTGGCAACAAAGTAACACCACAGAATTTAATCAATTTGTTAATTTACTTACGCTTTAAGTGGGTTCTGAATGACAGCCGCCATTTTGCTACACGGTAACGCAATATCAGAGTCTTGCAGTTCTGAGTGAATCCTACGAAAAACCAACCAATCGGGGCTCGGGGTGGGTCCGTGAAGGTTTTGTTACTTTAATTTCCGAGGCAAAACGGAGAATGGAAAAACGAAAAAGGTCTGTTTTTCGTGTTTGTCGTTTCTGAATTAGAAAAACGAAAATCAACTTATTTTCTCATATATAGTGTCAGAATTTGACATGGAATAATGGAAAACAAATAACAACATCTGTTACATTTCTGATTTTGGTTTTGTTCCCACCTGGAAGTACACGCCCCTTTATGTAATATTCATGGTGCTTAGGGTTGCGTTTACAGCCTAGGCTGTCAGCACAAAGAAAATATTAGACTGTGTGAGTGTGACAGGAACTAATTATGAAGTTAGCATGCCAATATAACAAACTCAACAACAACTGAATAAAGTTGGCTTGCATTGGCTGGCTGGCTGGCTAGGGCTAGCTAGCCAGTGCCCAGCTAGCCCTAACTGGTTACTGGCTATAGTCATGCTAGCCAGAGCTACCCATTGCCCAACCAGAGCTACTGCAGAAAAGTGAGATTTCTCCATTACTTTCTGTAGCTAACTTAGCTAGATCTTCTGTCAGCTGATGGTGTTTATTGACAGAGTAATAATGAAGAGCAGTTACTGGAAATAATTGGCACTTTGCATAGCTAACTTAGCTACAGATGTAGGATCTTAATTTGAGTCAGTTTGCAGCAGAAAAAAATATCCTGCAGCAACAGGAAATGTAGATTATTAATTAATGAAAACATTTTGTAGGGGGTGATACATTTTCAAGTCTGGCATTTTAAAATGGAATTACAAACTTTAGAAGCCTTTTGAAACCTTGAATACACTACAATTTTGCATTTCCTACTGGGCAGAATTATCAGCAACAAAAGAGTGATCAAATGAAGATCCTAAATCTTTATTGCTTACACAAACAACAATATCCAATTAAGCTATAGTCAGTACACACACAGTGTGTGTGTGTGTGTGTGTGTGTGTGTGTGTGTGTGTGTGTGTGTGTGTGTGTGTGTGTGTGAAGTCTGACTTTTATCACAGGAGAAAAGCACAGTACTGCATTTTAGCTGATCACCATGAACTTCATGTAGTTAAATCTGCCTATACAGTAAGTTAAAATAAGCCTTTTTATTGGTATGGGTTGTCATGACTGTCCTGTGAAGATCCGAATGGGTCAAGTCAGCTTGGCAATGGATGACAGTAACCAGACCCTCTCTCACACACAGAGGGGGGAGGAGGGACCTGGTGAGGAGTTGACACCTTATACCATGTTATAAATCAAGGAGAGAGAACATCCCTCTCCAAATTCACACAGGAATGTTTCTTTGTCTCCAGAGACTTTTCCCGCCTAAACTCTAACGCGTTCTAAAGCGAATACTGAAACAATATTCATAACAGAGAATGTAGGGAATGGTCAGAGGCGAGCTAAAGAATAAAAATGTCATATGGGTTGTTATTTTGTGATTTTGTGTCATTAAAAGTGTTATAAAGGAAATACTGTAACTTGGAAAGTATATACACTACATGTAAGGGAAAGGGGGATACCTAGTCAGCTGTACAACTGAATGCATTGAACTTAAATGTGTCTTCCACAATAATGTGTCTTCCAGAATAATTTTGCACGCCCAATTTTTCAGTTTTTGATTTGTTAAAAAAGTTTGAAATATCCAATAAATGTCGTTCCACTTCATGATTGTGTCCCACTTGTTGTTGATTCTTCACAAAAAAATACAGTTTTATATCTTTATGTTTGAAGCCTGAAATGTGGCAAAAGGTCGCAAAGTTCAAGGGGGCCGAATACTTTCGCAAGGCACTGTAGATGTAAAAAAATGTAACTAGGCAAGTCAGTTAAGAACAAATTCTTATTCAGAATGACGGCCTACTCCGGCCAAACCCGGATGACGCTGGGCCAATTGTGCACCGACCTATGGGTTTCCCAATCGCAGCCGGATGTGATGCAGCCTGGACATCTTGCACTGAAATACAGCACCTTAGACCACTGTGCCACTCGGGAGCCCACATTCATGATTTCTTACTCAAAATGGGCAGCGGTTTGTGTAAAAAGTATATGATTACTGTGAGAATAGTTCCTAAAATGTATCAATGATAAGTGTCTCTTTCTCTCTCTCTCCCTCTTCATCTTCTTTGTAACAAGCCACCATATGTTGTGTTAGTCCGCTATGGACCTTTTCCTAATGTATTGAGGGTGTATGTTTATCCTGTATTATAATTTAGTTTGCTAGTAAATAAATAATTAAACCAATTACACACACACACACACACACACACACAGGACCATTCACTCAGCTCTATCAAGTGGACATGATGCTCTCAAGGTCATGCACTACCGCCTCCTACCACACCCGGGTTGAGAAGCAAGAATCCTGTCCCCATGACTGTAAATTTGCATATTTCTCTAACCCTGCTGTACTCTACTGTGCTGAGACAATATGACTCTAGAACAGTTTAACACTATTTTAAATTGAATGCTCAACAGTGATTATCTCTCTCTCAATTCAATTAAAAGGGCTTTAGTAGCATGGCAAACATATGTTAATATTGCCAAAGCAAGTGGAATAAACAATCACAAATCAACTGTTAATTCTCTCTCTCTCACTCTGTCTTGACAATCCTCACAGTTCATTCACATATGCTATGTAAGCTGGTTGCTGGCACCTGCAGGCCTGTTTGAAGGACAACTGGACAGAACATATCAGAATTCTTGGATTTCAGCTGAGACTCTCCTTCCCCATCCTTCAAGGAAAGCTCCTTCTTTACACTTCCTGTTTGGCATGCTGCCCTCAAGGTGTGTCTCTCCATTTATCTCATGTTGTATGGTATTGCCTATAGATGACCCTGAGACTCTGCTGGGTTTTGCTAACTTTCTAATGTTAGCTAAGTGCACTACCAGTAATACCGTATATCCCGGTGTCATGACATTGCCCTGTTGGTGAGGTTTATGACCCCCATAAATACCTTTTCCCCTTTCCTCTCTCTACTCTACAGATTTGACTCTTTGAAAGCCCTTTGTTAACATAGGGAGAGTCTGGTAACATCAAAAGGGTGGGGAACGGAACCATATTTCGGTAATCCAATCAGTTGAAAATATCCGTTCGTACTTAAAGAATATGATGTCAGATCAGTTGTCGTCTGAGACATTATTACTGATGATAGGATGACATTAACTGTATCTTGGAAGGTCTACACATTCTAGTTATCAGATTCACATGGAATTGTTGTGCAATTTAAATGTTTAAATATGAAGCTATTTGTGAAAAGATTAAATGTAATTTTAGATTCTAAATGAGAAAATTGTTTTCATAAAAGTAAACTCTGCTCACTCAAAGGCCCCGCCCAAGTGAACAGACATTGGTTGTGAACTATGAAACACGCTCTTCTCTCCACCACTACAAAAGCCCCTTGACGAAAGTCAATTTATGTTCCCGACGACGTGAGGACTGATGTCCGTACGTTAAAAGGTCTAATACCAACTACAGAACTAAGCCAACCTCAGCATGAGCTCTGGTTGCGTAAGGTTGAACGACAACAACCTAACAAAATTAGCAATGTGTTCCCGGTGACGTGAGGACTGCTGTCCATACATTAAAAAAGGGCGATTTCAACGTGGAAGTGACGATCGACATGCTGGAAGGATGCATTTCGACTATACCAGCCAGAATATAGCATGAGCTTATAGTATGGCAACTTGGTATGAACTTTGAACTCTTATTCACTAAAGAAGTGATACATCCTAGATGTCGAGTTAGCAGCAGCAGCAGCTGTAAACGTGCGTGGCTAGGAAAGGACAGACAACCTCTTCAGAAAGACAGGGTACTACAATGTATCCGTCCTACCACACGACGACGGTACTACAACATATCCATCCTACCACCAGACATATTCTTCAAAGGACAAGAGATCTCTGCTGGGCAACCCAGCCTTCCATCTACGATCAATCTATGGGAGCGCAGCTCAGAGTAAATATTTCTTGCATTTTCCTTTTCCAAATGGGCGGTTATTTAGAATGCATAAGATTCTGTATTTACGATAGCATAGCTTCATAAGGTCCGATAGAGACCCAATCCTTTCGTTCCTTAGTCTTCCTGTGCTTTCATTTAAACCCAAACCCCTTTCTTTGTGTAACCAGCCGTCATATCGGTTCCGGCCGCTAGGGACGTTTCCTTTTATGACATAATTAGTAATCAATATATGATCCATCCTGTGTATATGTAATTCTGTGTGATTATTGAGGTATTTAGTAAATAAATAATTAAACCAAATTTTGTATTGCTGATTCAACTTGTTAGCCAGGGTTCGTGAAGATAACCAAGAATTCTACGATGTTCAGATGAGACTGAATAAGGTGACGATTAATAATTCACTGTTATTGATATAAAAGATTACCAGGTCTTTAAGAGTTTATTCGGAAGATAACAGCTCTATAAACATTCCTCCGGTGGTGCCCCGACTTTCTAGTTAATTACATTTACATGATTAGTTTAATCAGGTAATATTAATTACAGATAAATGATTTAAAAAAATAGCATGTCATATCACTTAATCCAGCATAGCAAAGACACAACACCGGGATGGCACAGGCACAGTATGAGGGTATGAAAATCTAGATACCGTCCAACCCTAGCACCAATCCCATGCTGCCAGGCTGCCAAATCAACTATTTTATTCCCCTCATACTAAACGTTGCTCACTCTTGTTTCAACTGCCATTTGATTAAATCAGTTTAATTCAATGTTTAAATTTGCTTCAAGTGTTTTTTTTTACTGAAAGTTTGATAGATGGAACATGTATGGAGGGATGTGGGTGTGGGTGGAGAGTGGATAAATGGGTATAGATGGGTTTGGCAGAATAACCTTCCCCTACCTACCTCCCTTCCTTCACTAGATAAGTAATACAAGTGAATGTAATTGCTGCATTTTACCTGTGATCCAAAATCAAATATTTTATGAGTTACAAGCTAAGACAAAATTAGATTTAATGATATTACTTTATCTTTACAATTCTATTCTTTACTGGCCACTATCCTTCAAGTACTGAGAAAATGTCCAAATTGTGGACATTTCCTGATTTTGCAATGCAAATGTTGCTTTGATAGACACTAGTTATGACTGGTTGTGATCCAGACACGTGACATACAAAGTTCAACTGTCATACGAACTGGGTAATGTTGAGCCCCCAACTCCTGTCTGTCACTCACTCCATTAAATATCTTCAACATATACAGTTGATGGTGTGGTCTGTACCTTGTGAATATTCCCTTTTGATTGAACAAATATTCCCATTTGTTCTCTCTGCTATAAAACAACAACAAAAAATGCAGGATTACTGCCACATACATATGTTAAATACAGGCAAAGGCCTGAGCCTACTGCCCACTAACAAATGACCAGCCAGGCCACCACACACACCTACAGTACACTCCTCTCCCCACCCCACTTACTTACACACATACAATTCAAGGAAGATCAGAGTGTCTCAGGGTAGCATTGCTGATCTAGGATCACTGATCTGGTCCCTCTATGTAGTCAGCAGATGCAGCTACTGAGGACCAGACACCTGATCAACTTCCCATTATATGAAAAGTTACTTGTAATAAGTAATTGTGGAAATGACACAATTGTCTTAATGTTGAATTGTGTCTATTGATTACATTTTATTATTGGGAATATCATTCTGATTCAGACTCCTCGCACCTGTTTCTTGGTCCAAAAAGCACAAAATGATTCCAAAAATGTATTTTGTTCATGCCCTTTCCTACGCAATCCTAAAAGTAATCAGTATTGACAACCTCCAAAAATGTGTCCTTTCATGGATATAAACAAAGATTTTTGCCATTCATATTAAAATTTCAGAAAAAGGCCTATTTAATTCAATTGCATGTAGTAGCTCTTAAAGTCCTCTGGACAGCAGTAGCAAACAGGAGTTAACCCTGGAGTCCATTTGAGACTTGAATGTACAGTAGAACCTTGAAATTACAGATGCAGATTACAGATTACAGACGAAGCATTATAAAGAGGCAGTCAGACATTTGTATCATAATTTTTACTTTGTATTCTTATAATCTTTTTCAAACACTTATTGAAATGACAACAGGAGAAATTCCAGCCCAACAAATGATCTAAAATTTTAAAAAGGGTTAGCTAACCTTAGTATTTTTATCTTCCTGTCACTTTCATAGTCTATTCCTTTCTTTGTGTTGCCTACTTAGGCTGTAACCCCCCTTAAGCCCTGTGAATATTCTATGAGGGGGACTGTACTCCACGTATGAACAAAACAAAAAACAAACATCTAAAAGTTGTATACATTTAGTTACTTGTTTTCCGTTATTACATGTCCAATTTTGACACAATAAATGAGAAAAGAAGTCGATTTCAGATTTTTGTTTTTCATATTCAAAGATGAATCTGTTTTTCCACTCTATTTTGCCTTAGAAATCTAAATAACAAAACATACACGGACATGTGGCCTATAGGGTTCTCCCTGTATTGTATTATAGAAAATTGAATGCTGACAATGTACACCAGTTTATTAGGTACACCACCCCCTTCAAGAAAATGGTTCGCTCCTACAGACAGTGAGTCATGTGGCTTGCTATATAAAGCAGGCAGACAAGCATCCAGTTACTGTTTGATTGAATGTGAGAATGATCAAAACGAGTGACCTAAGCGACGTTGAGCATGGTATGATCATTGGTGCCAGGCACGCTGGTTCCAGTATCTCAGAAACGGCCGGCCTCCTGGGCTATTCATGCACGAGTGTCTAGGGTTTACCAAGAATGGTGGGACAAACAAAAAACATCCAGTCAACGGCAGTCCGTAGGCGAAAAAAACTTGTTGATGAGAGGTCGAAGGAGAATGGCAAGAATCTTGCAAGTTAACAGGTGGGCCACAAACAGGCAAATAACAGAGCAGAAAAACAGTGGTGTGCAGAACATCTCCGTCTTTTGCAATAGACCATCCTTGTCACGGATGATGGCAGATTGCAGCAGACGACCACACCGGGTTTAACTCATATCAGCTAAAAACAAGAAGAAGCGGCACCAACAGGCACGTGTTCACTAACACTGGACAATTGAGTGGAAAAACATTGCCTGATCCCGATACCTGAGTCAGGATTAGGCGTAAGCAGCATGAGTCCATGGACCCAGCCTGCCTGGTGTCAACGGTACAGGCTGGTGGTGGTGGTGGGGGGAAGGTTTTCCTGGAACATGTTTTGGTCTCTTGATACCAATTGAGCTCGAAACTGAGTAAATTATAGACTTCTCAAAGATATTATTGTGCTTTCTTTCCCCCAATGCAACATATAAACATTGCAGGGTTGAAGGGAACATCTCATTAGAAATTGAACCTGACTAAAGTTAGACAAAAGTAAAAAATTAGAACAAAACACTCCAAAATGACAATTATATCTAAAAGGCTTACAGGACAAATATTATTTGTCTTCACTTTTTTTTTATTACAAACTCCAATGTAAAGGTAACTAAATGTCCAGTGTCATGCATAGCATGCATCCAGGTAAAACTGTTCCCCTGGTTGAACTTTTCAAATTACTCTTTCAAAACACACTTCAATAGATGTGGATATAAAGAAGTTATTTAATTAATTAAAGCTTTAACTACATTTCAGCCACATAATCATATAACCATCAAAGATGTGAAATGGTTCAGGTATAAATGCCAGCTGACTGTGCATATCCAAGTGTCGTATGCAAAGAACAGATTACAGTAAAAAAAAAAAAGCAAGTATACTCAAAATGACCCTTAACACGACGTATAACATCTCAATGACTAAAAAGCACAAATTATGAAAGAACAAGCATGCAATCTATTTGACAATGCAGTCTTTCGCGTGGATGACAAAAAATGCCACAGAAGCAATTGGCTCAAAAGAAATCATTAAATGTGTTGAAACTGAAAAGCTGAGTTCATTGTCCCATCAGCCTATGCTTATGGCGATCTGTAGTCTTGTGTTTGTTATGTTAAACTGGGTTAGAGGAGAATCTGCATGTTCAACAAACAGCAGCTCAACAAGATTCAAACAAATGGAAGTTACTGCCACTCAATTCAATTCTAGGTGCATAATGCACATCAAGTAACAGAAATGGTCAGATACATTACAAAAATACCATCCAGTATAAATTAAATAATGAGGTTAAGTAGATTTGTTTTCCAGGGGTCTCTGTTCAGCTATTGCATTCCACTCCTTGTATGCCGTGTCACTTGCCAATTTGGCGCATGACATGACGTACAAGGAGTGGAATGTTAGAGAGACTGGTAGCCAGACTACCTCACAACACCTCAAAGGCAATGCATCTCTCAGACTTTCAAGCTGAACAAACGTTTTCAACAAAAGTTTATTTTCCATATCTAAAATCCTGTCTTTTAGCATAATTTCATACAACCATTACCTCCATGTATACCAAAGAGGTTGTCAACACAGAAACAGTTACCTGAAATGCTATTTGCAGACAAAAACAGACTGGTTTAAAAATTGGATCTATGGATGTTCATGCAGATCCAAATCAAACCTAACTTCGGTCTCAGTTTAATTTTTTGGGCCATATGATATGCAGCAGCTTTGTACAGCCGCAACAGACTTAGAGCAATGTTAAAATAGTGTAGTAGAGCATGCAACGAACCTGCAGTGGTGACTGCACTGGTGCCATTATCCCCTCAACATTACATCAGTGAAACAATGCCTTGTGTCGAGAATTGATACAAAAACAAAAAAAAACATTTCTCAACAAACAGTTTACATGATACAAATGTAATTTTATTCCATGATAGAAAAATATTTCACAACCATTATCCAACAAAAAAGCACTGATTTGGGTGAATGCGGAAAAGGTAATTCCATAGTCAAATTACATGACTATTATACATACATTTTTTACAAGGCATCAGAAACCCTAAAACTAGATTTACTAACAACATCCTTGCCACAGACATGGGAACGATCCATTTCAATAATGGAGGTATATGAGTGGGCAGGTGGAGGTTTGAGAGAGTGGTTCCGTCCAGTGTTCTGAGGAAGGAGGGCCAGTCCCATTAAAAGGTCGCCAGGTTTCTGGTTGCAGTTTGCACAAACACGGACACGGTGGTCCCACCCTCGCAAGGGGACTGGTCGACGCTCTGGGGAGCATTCGTCACACACGTCTTGCTCGCAGGCGTGACAGTGGTGCTTAGACAGCTTGGCAGTCACGATGGCAGATGTGGCAGGAGAGGATATGTGGTCAGGCACCCAGTAGGCAGGACGCGCAGCACCCTTCACCAGGCCTAAAGAGAGAGTAGGCACAATGTGTAGAAGGACCCGGAAGTATGACGTAGGATGACATGTACTTGTACATCGTATAGTCAGTGGCATGAGATGGAGAGAATTAAATAATTGAAGAGAAGGAAACAGAGGACTTACCCGCAAACGAGGCAGAGGCCCGGAGCAGGTGAAGTACTCATCAGGGAAGAAGCAGTTGTGGGCTATGAGCTCATCAGAAATCTCCCCATTGAAGCGCTCACTTAGGCCATAGACAGAGAAGAACAACAGATCAGAAATTACATTGTTGTAGGCTGATTAGATTGGTGACCGTAAAACTAACGGTCACCTATTGAATAGCAACATTTGGAACTTTCTATGTGCTTGATTTTAAGACCCCTTTAATGAAGATCAAATGTTCCAGTAGACAGAAATGCTAAAACATTCCATTCTTGAACACAGCTTGACACCCTTATTTGACTGTCATGGTTTCAGTGTTTGCCTTATGTAAATGTGAGCCTGTTTGAAACCAGTTTACAGCCAGATGACTGAGCTATAATGTCTACTACCTGCAGGGCTTTGAAGATGACGACTGGGAAGCGGGTGGAGTTGTTGTCCAGCAGCTGCTCCAGGGTGTGCTGCAGGCCACCAAAGTCATTTGGGGGGCTACAGGTACACGTGCCGAGGTACAGGATGGAGCTGAAAACCTCTGGGAAACGGCCCAGCTTCCTGAAGCGCTCAAGCAGCAGCCAATCCACAGACTCTGATGAGTTTCCTGTCAGAATGAGAGAACGAAAAGGTGATAAAATGGAATAGGATGAGAAGACAGACTTAACTTTGAGTTGATATATAGCCCCTCATAAAATGACATTTCACTTGAGATCACTTTGATCAGGGGTCTTCAACCTTTTCTAGCTCAATCAAAACTGAGATGGAAGATGCCTCACCAAAAATGATTTCTAAGAAAAATAAGTCAAATTCTACTCTAAAGGGAAACATTAAATGGATAGAAAATCAATTTGTACAGTTTAACAGCCACATACTTTGAAAGGAAAATAATACTAGATTACTCAAACTGCTTGACTGGCCAACTAACTGTTCACACCGTTTCAAAACAGCTCTGTTGGAATGACAATTACTAGTCTTAGCGTGTCAAAGGGAGAGATTCTGTACCCGTAATTATCAAATTACATGTAATATGATCTTCTGCAGCAACACTCATGACAATGAGTGGATGAATCTACTGTATCCCTAATGTTTACACTGTCAAGGAAGGTGAAATAAAAATGAGACTGATGAGAGCAGAAAGTAACCACACCAATGTTCGATTTGTGTACACTATGGTCAGTGTTGATTACAGTATTTCTTAGCGCTGACCTGAGCCCAGCAGCTTGGTGTGGACAGTCTCATGGAAGATGATGATGGCCTGCCCTAGGTTGGCCAGAGGCACGTCCAGGCCACAGCGGGCAGTAGTGGCCTTCAGTTCCTTGGTGAAATGTTTCAGGTAGGCTTCTGACCCGTCGCCCAGGAACTTGAAGAGGTCGTCATGGATGCGGTAGAAGCTGTTGGTGATAGCTAGCACCTTGAGCAAGAGCCGTGTTCTGTGGCCCTGGTTGGAGCTGTTACCCAGTTGGCCCTCTGTATCGATGACCACCACCTTGTGGATGGGGTCAAATGCCGCCCGCACCCCCACCGTGCAGGACTCCTGCGTGGGGGGAGGTCTTGAACACCTCCCTGTCCATGAAGAACGTGTGGTTCAGAGTGTAGGATTTGCCTTCTCCTGTGTTGCCGAAGGTGGACACCACCTTGATCAGCTTGTTGGGCTTGCAGTTAAATATCTTCACAAACGCACCTTCGTCCTTTATCTAAAAACAGGGAGTAGTGTTGGCAGATGAGGTGATTTCATTTCACAAAAGGGTCCTTAGATTTGAATTCAATCACTTTTTGGCTGCACCCCTTTTTGATTTGAACGAAACTTTCCATACATACTGTAGTTGCCCATGGTATAAGTGGTCAGAAAGTGACGTTTTGGACCTGAATACCAAAACATTCAGGAGAAGGAGGTGCTTAAAGTTGACCCATTTTACAAACCCAACCATAGCATAAGAAATCCATTTCTTAATCAATGAAAAATATTAACGGTTGGGTTTGATATAATTTAAAAACTTACCATTAGGGTTGTCAAACTATACTATAAATTCTTCCAACATGTATTTATCAAATAATAAAGGTTTACGTATGTTGTAGTTTAGACCCTAATTTACATAATTTGAAGTCTTTGTGTTGTGCCCTCCCTCAGATGTGTCTCCAGTTGAAACAGCATAGTCTTGAATACAGGGTGGTTGACACAAGTCTACATTTAAAAAGGTATCCCTAATGTTTTTTTAACCATCCTGAGTGTAAGATTTCAATTATATAAAATGTAACCGTTTCCCTTTTCCAGTGATGAAAACATGGACGTCTCATGGTATGGTGGGTATGCTAAATGGGTCAACAGAGCATTTGGAAAGTATTCAGACCCCCATCACTTTGTCCACATTTTGTTAGGTTACAGCCTTACTCTAAAATGGATTTAAAAACTTAAATTTTACATGCAATACCCCATAATGACAAAGCAAAAACAGGTTTTTAAAAATGTCATATTACATTTACGTAAGTATTCAGACCCTTTGCTCAGAAGCACCTTTGCCAGCGATTACAGCCTCAAGTCATCTTGGGTATGACATTACAAGCTTGATACACCTGTATTTGGGGAGTTTCTCCCCTTCTCTGCAGATCCTCTCAGACTTGGATGGGGAGCATTGCTGCACAGCTATTTTCAGGTCTCTCCAGAAATGTTTGATCGGGTTCAAGTCCGGGCTCTGGCTGGGCCACTCAAGGACATTCAGACTTGTCCCTAAGCCACTCCTGCGTTGTCTCTGCTGTGCGCTTAGGGTTGTTGTCCTGTTGGGAGGTGAACCTTCGCCCCAGTTGGAGGTCCTGAGCGCTCTAGAGCAGGTTCTCATCAAGGATCTCTGTACTTTGCTCCGTTCATCTTTCCCTCGATCCTGACTAGTCTCCCAGTCCCTGCCGTTGAAAAACATCCCCACAGCATGATGTTGCCACCGCTATTCTTCACCATAGTGATGGTATTGGCCAGGTGATGAGTGGTACCTGGTTTCCTCCAGACGTGATGCTTTGCATGCAGGCCAAAGAGTTTCAAACTTGGTTTCATCAGACCAGAGACACTTGTTTCTCATGGTCAGAGTCTTTTAGGTGCCTTTTGGCAAACTCCAAGCGGTCTGTCATTTTACTGAGGAGTGGCTTCTCTCTGGTCATTCTACCATAATGGCTTGATTGGTGGAGTGCTGCAGAGATGGTTATCCTTATGGATGGTTCTCCCATCTACACAGAGGAACTCTGGAGCTCTGTCACAGTGACCATCGGGTTCTTGGTCACCTGCCTGACCAAGGCCCTTCTTCCTTGATTGCTCAGTTGGGCCGGGCGGCCAGCTCTAGGAAGACTCTTGGTGGTTCCAAACTTCTTCCATTTAAGAATGATCGAAATCGAATCAAATTTTTGTCACATGCGCCGAATACAACAGGTGTAGACCTACATACAAGCCCCTAACCAACAATGCAGTTGAAAAAATATTAATAGGAAATCAAAGGAACAAGCCATTACAGAGCAGCAGTAAAATAACAATAGCGAGACTATATACAGGGGGTACCAGTACAGAGTCAATGTGCGAGGGCACCGGTAAGTCAAGGTAATATGTACATGTAGGTAGAGTTATTAAAGTGACTATGCATAGATAATAACCACAGAGTAGCATTGGTGTAAAAAGGGGGGAGCAATGCAAATAGTCTGGGTAGCCATTTGATTAGATATTCATGGAGGCAACTGTGTTCTTGGGGACCTTCAATGCTGTAGAAAAGTTTTGGTACCCTTCACTAGATCTGTGTCTCGACACAATCCTGTCTCTGAGCTCTACGGACAATTCCTTCGACCTCATGGCTTGGGTTTTGCTCTGACATGCACTGTCAACAGTGGGACCTTATATAGACAAGTGTGTGTCTTTCCAAATCATGTCCAATCAATTGAATTTACCACCGGTGGACTCTCTTCAAGATGTAGAAACATCTCAAGGATGATCAATGAAAACAGGCTGCACTGGAGCTCAATTTCGAGTCACATAGCAAAGGGTTTGAATACTTTTGTAAATAAGGTATTTCCGTTATTTGTAAAAACCTATGTAGATTGACAAGAAAATCTCTAATAGATTAAATGAATAGTTAAGGCTGTAACGTAACACAATGTGGAAAAAGTGAAGGTCTGTCATACTTTCTGAATGCACTCTGGAAAATGTTGTTCAAATAAAAAAAAAGGGTTCTGGTCAAAAAGTGATTGAAATAAAATTACCCAAAATGACATTTTGTTTGGATACAAAACTGACAGGACACAAAAACTCAAAGGCTTTTGACTCCCTTCACTACCCACCTGCATCGCATCGTTTGCGTCAATCAGAAGACAACTGAAGACTTTCTCCAGAAGTTTTGCCTTCGGGACTTCTGCCTCATCTACCACTGGGCTTAAGTTGATCTCTGCAGGTTTAAATTGAGGGGTTGATTTGACCTCTATGATTTCCGGCAGTGGGAGGGAGTAGACCTCTGTAAGTTTGGGTGGAGGAGGATAGGCAGCGTTAGAGCTTCTTCTTGTTACCTCCATTGTGGGTGCACATGACCTTATTGTGTGCTATATAGGCTACACAATCCTTTGAACATAGACAACTTGATGCAAGTAGACTTAACAAGGTTGTATGGTGCTCCGGGAGGTCCGTGGGGCGACGCACAATTGGCCTAGCGTCGTCCGGGTTAGGGAGGGTTTGGCCGGCAGGGATATCCTTGTCTCATCACGCACCAGCGACTCCTGTGGCCGGTGTTTCCTCCGACACATTGGTGCGGCTGGCTTCCGGGTTGGATGCGCGCTGTGTTAAGAAGCAGTGCGGCTTGGTTGGGTTGTGTATCAGAGGACGCATGACTTTCAACCTTCGTCTCTCCCGAGCCCGTACGGGAGTTGTAGCGATGAGACAAGATAGTAGCTACTAAACAATTGGATATCATGAAATTGGGGAGAAAAAAAGGTCTATTTTTTTTAATTTTTTTAAAGGTTCAACTAATTTCAACAGCTTATTAGACAACACAATTAATGTCAAAATGTCATTTCAAACACAGTAACGTCAAAGTGAGGCAATCTGGTTGAATATGTTCTGGCTATTTTAAGTCAACCTGCTCTTGACAAAAAAATACACTTTCTTTATGACTGGCTTCATAGAAATGAAGGGTGCGTTCGTAAATTCACTCTACTCCAATTTCAGAACACTCCCGTCAGAGTGTGCCAGAGCGCAGAATAACGAATATGTCCGGTATCGGTAAATGTCGGCAAAAAAACATAATTAAATTGTTTCCATCAGCACAGAAAGTCACCAACGCACTGGATAACATGAAAACAACCTAACCTGCTCTGCTAGGGCGAGTAAAATGGTTAGAGTGAGTTGTTCTCTCATTTGTGTCTGGAAGTAGCTAGCAAGCTAGCCAACGTTAGCCAGTTAGCTTGGGTGCTTGACTGCTGTTGCGAGGTCAAAACGCTCGGATCAACCCTACTCATCCGCCTGAGCATCCAGCGTGCGCTCTGAATGCTCCGAGAGAAAAACACTCAATTTAAAGAACGGACAATCTGACAATGCTTAAAGCAATATGTTGTTTAAAACAACATTATTCCGTCAATGTGACACAACCTAACTAAAACATATTTCGTCCGACGAAACTTGTTAAACGTTACACAAATCCGAATCGCCCTGTTTGAAATAGCTAAAGTTAGCTGTGTTATCCAAGCTAGTTAGCCAGTTCAGGTAAACACGTCAATAATAACCATAGCCAAACACTAGGATAACAGCAGTTCAGTCAACAAAATAAAACATACTGTAACAACCCTGGGTTTATAAGCGCGGATATCGACTCTGACGCTTGAGCATGCTTTTGCACAGTCGATAGCGAGATGGAATTCGGGCTAGAAGGTTGAGGGTTCGAGACCTGCTCCCTGCTGTTTCATTACAAGAAGAAAAATTGCACAATACGCTTCAGAAGTCTTTAAAATATGTTATTGCGTTGAAATCATTCCTAGCTTTGTCATTGTTCTGTTCATCACCAGCCCACTCCTTGCGGATTTCTGAGTGCTATGTTGTTGCATGTTAAAATCAACTGAACAGATTATTTCGAGTCGAGGGTCAGGGGTGGGTATAATGCGCATGCTGGGAAATTAAATTGTTTTGAATAAAACAAGTTAGCGTTGTAGTCATAAATCTATCACATTTGTAAGTTATATTATTTGCATTTCAACATAAATAAAAGCTGAAGAACATTTGCACATCTAGGTACTTTCCGTAGGTGCTGGAGTTGTAGGCAAACTCATGGAAAGCATGGTGGCCCTCAAGTTTTACCTAAATGAACGTCCCCTTAATGCTTAGGGGGACTAATGCCACAGAATTATGCTGTGGGGATGTTTTTCAGCGGCAGGGACTGGGAAACTAGTCAAGATCGAGGGAAAGATAAATGGAGCTAAGTCCAGAGAGATCCTTGATGAAAACCTGCTCCAGAGCGCTCAGGACCTCAGACTGGGGCGAAAGTTCACCTTCCAACAGGACAACTCAGGAGTAGCTTTGGGACAAGTCTCAATGTCATTGAGTGGCCCAGCCAGAGCTCGGACATTAACCCTAACGAACATATCTGGACAACTGAAAATAGCTTTGCAGCACCGATCCCCATCCAACTTGACAGAGCTGGAGAGGATCTGCAGAGAAAAATGAGAGAAACTCCCCAAATATACAGGTGTGCTACGCTTGTAGCGTCATACCCAAGAAGACTTGAGGCTGTAATCGCTGCCGAAGGTGCTTCAAAGTACTGAGTAAAGAATCTGAATACTTATGTATATGTGATATTTCAGTTTTAATTTTCTTTTTAAATAAATAAAGTGATTTAATCCATTTTAGAATAAGCTGTAATGTAACAGAATGTGGAAAAAGTCAAGGGGTCTGAATACTTTCGAAATGCACTATAAATATTGACATTCCTTGTGTATGATCATATATTTTGATACATTAAATCTTAATTCTGTGAACCTTATATTTTTGTGATGTCACTGAGTACTTCCCCTACATATAGGACCTTCCAACCCCACCTGAGATATAGATGCCTGATGAAGGGTTGAAATGTTATAAATAAAATCACCTGGGAGAATGAGCAGCAGTGTGCAGATTTTTTCATTAAAAATATATTAATATATAAATTAATATACTAATATTGCAAGTCCTTGAATTAGGTAATTATGAAAAATTGTTTTTACTGGACAGAATTACCCCGAAAACTATTTGTTATAAAATGTGTATGGTTTGCACTACTAAAAACTCAGTAATTTATGTAAGATTCAGTACATCAACACACCTGTACAGAGCAGTATATAACTAATTGTTCAAATCCTTGGTTCAATTTAACAAATTCCAATGGATTGATCATATCAGTGGGTTTGAACATGTCCATAATGTAATTCTGGCAGCACGAACCCACATGCACAGTTTAGTGAATTATACACTTTCAAATAGATTATGCAAATTCTGATATATACACACACACACACACACGCTTTACAAATTCGTCTTTTGACCAATCAGATCAGCTCTGAAAGAGATATTTTGTGATTGGTCAAAATACCAATGTGGAAAAATGGATCAGAATAGGGCTGCCTGTGTAAACGTAGCCATATTTCTTAACCTTAGTAACTGTGGTTCCCCTCCAAAATAAAGTAGGCTATGATTAACCCCAAAAAGTGTGTGTGTTCTCTTTTTCATATGGAGGCATCATCTGATTTGCTGTTTTTAAATCAAGTTGATATGTTTGTCCTGGGAATGTGAATTTCAGCGCAGACATTTCTAAAATGATTAACTTGTCCTAGATTTTACCACTCCTTCATTCCAAGTCAATTCCACCAGAATCATTTGGATTTGTGCGCAACACAGCCTAAGGGAAACAAAACTGTCAGGAGTATCTCCCATAATCAAATATATATTTACTGATAACTAATATTCCAAAATAATTGTTTTTCCTTTTGCAGATACAGTTTCTAGTCACCACATTATGTTTTCTACTAGAGAAGCCTTTGAGTGAGGAAACCATTGTTATCAGAATGCTAATTACTACCTAGGAGAGAAAGCAGTGATTCACTCCACTATACATGTTAATGGTCTCCTTGACGATATTAAGGAATTGACAGATTGATTGATCCAACAGAAAACATTGGAGGTTCATCAAGGGTTTATTCATTACACCGATTCTGTTGCAAAACATTTTGCCACAGAAAGTTTACTCCAAAAGGAAAATGTTATACAACGAAAACGAGAGTTTGCATTGGACAAATTCAGGTAGGTCCCTCCCAGTTGCGTTCCGTTTTCTCTGTTTGCTTCCGTTTGGTTCTTCAGCAGTAAATGGTTTCAGTTACAAGGCATAATGAATACACCCCAGATCTCAGCAGTGTGCTAGAATAGCAGGCACGTATCTAGTTTGACAGGCTCCAGAGATTGGATATATGAGATGTCTCGTTAACACAGCAGGCTGAGGAAATACAAAATTCAGAGAAATTACAACTTCAGGCAGCGGCATTACTTATTTGATATAATGGCACTCACATTTTGTTTGTGCATGCCGCCACCTACTGTGCAGTAGTGTGTGTTCGATCACTTTACAGTTGTTATATAAACATTTTAAAAAGGCAGGGGGATACAAATTTGCACCACACACACGCTATTTCACAAAAATAAAAAATCTCAAAACATAACTTCCGCAGTAAAATCTCTTACACCCAGGTACTTATCTGCAGCTGCCACCTATACTCATGAACAACCCACTTCTCCATTCCACTACTTTGATCCTATCTGCTCCTGCCCAAGCAAACGGCCTTAGAGGACAGGAGACACCCCTACTCAACACACCCTGTAACTCTTCTGAAGTCAAATCACATAAATCCCAAATCTTCTCTACAGCTACCTCCACAACATCCATGTTATTTATGTTCCATTTCTGCGGTACAGTTGATAACCATTGCTATAAAATGCTAAGAAATCAAACCTAATGAAGAATATACACTATCACTATTGGGCTATCCCCCTCTGTGCTGGCACAAATCTACTACTCACTTAGATCCTCTCAGGATCCCTCACCCTTGACCCCTCCTCAAACGTCTTCACTGCCTAGGCATAGGACACCTTCTGCACTACTCTGACCACTTCAACCTGCCCCTCTCACACCGAACACTAACCTGCCTCTCTCGCACCGGACACTGCCGATCCCCAGGAACACAGCCACCCTTACATGACACACAACTTTATCCAGTAGACACATTAGGCCTTGTATGCAGGCTATATAGTATAATCACTCAGTAGTTCAATTGTTGACTCCTTTATAGCACATTCATTTTACCACTTATCATAAAAATAAAAAAATATGTTCTGTCTTAAGCAAATCACTTTGGACTTTTTTCCAGTGCTGTAATCATTACGCCGACTCCGTTGCAAAATGTTTTGCAACAGATGTTTACTCCAAACGTAAAAGTTTCTATTGGACAAATTCAGGTAGTTCCCTCCATGTTTCCGTTTGGTTCTTAAAAGTTTCCGTAATGAATACGCACAAGGTTTCTAATACCCAACAACTGTGCACGTAGATGTAGTACTCAGCAATCGATTATATACAGTGCCTTGCGAAAGTATTCGGCCCCCTTGAACTTTGTGACCTTTTGCCACATTTCAGGCTTCAAACATAAAGATATAAAACTGTATTTTTTTGTTAAGAATCAACAACAAGTGGGACACAATCATGAAGTGGAACGACATTTATTGGATATTTCAAACTTTTTTAACAAATCAAAAACTGAAAAATTGGGCGTGCAAAATTATTCAGCCCCCTTAAGTTAATACTTTGTAGCGCCAACTTTTGCTGCGATTACAGCTGTAAGTCGCTTGGGGTATGTCTCTACCAGTTTTGCACATCGAGAGACTGACATTTTTTCCCATTCCTCCTTGCAAAACAGCTCGAGCTCAGTGAGGTTGTATGGAGAGCATTTGTGAACAGCAGTTTTCAGTTCTTTCCACAGATTCTCGATTGGATTCAGGTCTGGACTTTGACTTGGCCATTCTAACACCTGGATATGTTTATTTTTGAACCATTCCATTGTAGATTTTGCTTTATGTTTTGGATCATTGTCTTGTTGGAAGACAAATCTCCGTCCCAGTCTCAGGTCTTTTGCAGACTCCATCTGGTTCTCTTCCAGAATGGTCCTGTATTTGGTTCCATCCATCTTCCCATCAATTTTAACCATCTTCCCTGTCCCTGCTGAAGAAAAGCAGGCCCAAACCATGATGCTGCCACCACCATGTTTGACAGTGGGGATGGTGGGTTCAGGGTGATGAGCTGTGTTGCTTTTACGCCAAACATAACATTTTGCATTGTTGCCAAAAAGTTCAATTTTGGTTTCATCTGACCAGAGCACCTTCTTCCACATGTTTGGTGTGCCTCCCAGGTGGCTTGTGGCAAACTTTAAACAACACTTTTTATGGATATCTTTAAGAAATGGCTTTCTTCTTGCCACTCTTCCATAAAGGCCAGATTTGTGCAATATACGACTGATTGTTGTCCTATGGACAGAGTCTCCCACCTCAGCTGTAGATCTCTGCAGTTCATCCAGAGTGATCATGGGCCTCTTGGCTGCATCTCTGATCAGTCTTCTCCTTGTATGAGCTGAAAGTTTAGAGGGACGACCAGGTCTTGGTAGATTTGCAGTGGTCTGATACTCCTTCCATTTCAATATTATCGCTTGCACAGTGCTCCTTGGGATGTTTAAAGCTTGGGAAATAATTTTGTATCCAAATCCGGCTTTAAACTTCTTCACAACAGTATCTCGGACCTGCCTGGTGTGTTCCTTGTTCTTCATGATGCTCTCTGCGCTTTTAACGGACCTCTGAGACTATCACAGTGCAGGTGCATTTATACGGAGACTTGATTACACACAGGTGGATTGTATTTATCATCATTAGTCATTTAGGTCAACATTGGATCATTCAGAGATCCTCACTGAACTTCTGGAGAGAGTTTGCTGCACTGAAAGTAAAGGGGCTGAATAATTTTGCACGCCCAATTTTTCAGTTTTTGATTTGTTAAAAAAGTTTGAAATATCCAATAAATGTCGTTCCACTTCATGATTGTGTCCCACTTGTTGTTGATTCTTCACAAAAAATACAGTTTTATATCTTTATGTTTGAAGCCTGAAATGTGGCAAAAGGTCGCAAAGTTCAAGGGGGCCGAATACTTTCGCAAGGCACTGTATATATTATGACTTTCCTCTTTCCAAGGCTTAAACCAATTTGCTGTATTACAAAGGCAAAGGGAACAGCTTTAATGGAGAGGCTTTGTCTTGTAAATTGGATCCTCAATGTGACCGCAGGTGACCTTAGTCCCTTGTTGGTGAGCTGGGTAACAAAACCCTGTGGTGAGAATATTCTCAACTCTGTCTTTTCCTCTGTTTTCTGAGGATTTACCTCAGACTGTTGGCCTCCCTCAGTGATCAATATACCTTACCATAAAATGGAGCTCACATGTTAACAGTAAATTAAAATAAGGTCTAAGGCATTAGTGAATATAATTTTCTACAACTACTCTAATGAGGTCTGATCTACATTATCTTTATATTTTTTAATTGAACCTTCATTTAACTAGGCAAGTCAGTTAAGAATAAATTCTTATTTACAATGGCGGCCTCCCGGGGAACAGATTTTTTACCTTGTCAGCTCGGGGATTCGATCCAGTAACCGAAAGGTTACTGGATAACCACTAGGCTACCTGCCGACCCATTCTTGATTTTATATTTTCACATTTACAAACTCCAAATTTCTTAAAATAAACAAAAAAATGAACACTTAAAGTGAAATATGTAACGAGACAAGTAAACGTGACATAAAACGACAAAGCAAACATTGTTTGAAACGTGGCTTCCACAAGAAGCATATATGGCTAGAAGATATTCACATTTTAAAGCCTACAAACAAAATACTTGACTATGCAGTATATGCGCTAGAAAAGTGATAGTCAGGTCGCAAATAGTCCGTGACACCAACTGCAATACAATGCTGTCTGAACCGTGTGAATAAGAAAGACTTTCCACAGTGCATACAATGGTGGAAGGCTATCACAGGTTGCTGGGGGAACTTTTGGCTTTTGAGCTTCAATAAGCACAACATAAGACAACTTTTGTCCAGAATAACTAACTCTTAGTAATCCAGCCAGTGGCTACTGCCACCCCCTAGTATTCAACACCAGAGGGTTTTGTGTCCTGTATTGAGGTAGTGATGCCATTGGATCACATGAAGCAGAAGAACTTCTTCCACCCCCCACTAGAAAAAGTCTTTGCACGACCAAATAGTTTGAGCTTCTTTGCTTTCTCACAGGCCTTGTGCTTGACGGCAGCAAAGATAGCAGAGTCAAATGCTTCTTTTAGGTTCTTCTGGGTCAGTGCGGAACACTCCACATAGTCGTGGGCTCTGATCTTCTCTGCCAGACGCCTGGCCTGGGAGTTCACCACTGGCTTGACCCTCAGCTGGTCCAGATGGATAAGGATGCCAACATCATGCCGGAGGTCAGACTGGGTCCCCACTAAAATTATGGGTGAAGCAGAATTGAAGGTGCGGATCTGTGGGATCCATTTTGAAGTGATGTTGTGGAAAGACACTGGGTTGACAACACTAAAGCAAATGATGAAGACATCTATTTGATTGTAAAACATGGAGCGAAAATTATCAAATTCCTCCTGCAGAAAATAAGGAAGTGGCAGATTAAGTCATGGTATAAATATATTTTCACTGTAGCCAACATTTAGTGTTGCCATAATGTATTTGGTAGGCCTACTCATTGCATTGGCCTAGTTACCTGTCCTGCAGTGTCCATCAACTGGATTTGTACTGGAATCCCATCTACTGTAACCAATCCTGTAGAATAGAGCACATTTCACCACATGCATTCTCAAACCCCCTTTCACTCAGCCCAAGTTACTGCCAAAGGAAAATTGTTAAGGTACAGTATTTAAAGGATGCAAAAAAAAATGCAACTCACCGGTGAAGACGTCAAAGGCCGTCTGACGGTATTCGTTTGGGTATCCATTTGAGATGTAACTTATAATCATGCTGGTTTTCCCCACAGCACCATCCCCAACCAACATACAACTAATGATTGTCTCATTGTGCTTTCCTTGGAAATCATCAGGGGGCTGCATCATCTTATCTCCGCTACTGCGTTCACTATCTGGTGGAATTTCAGCAAAAGTTTAAATTCTTATCCAACAGAACTATCACTGTCTCATCTTACATCAAAGCGCACATGGTGGAAACAAATGTAGCGGATACTTTGCCACCTCCAGTTTGAACGAACAATGCCGCCCAATCAAGTTACAGCCCTCAATTCAACGCAAATGTATTTTCACACGCTTGATTTGCATAGTCACTCCTACAGCGGCCATCGGCCACTTGACAAAATATGGGACATTGTGGATCGATGGCCTGGATACTGTATGAATTTCAGCGCGAAAGGCTACCTATATCAAATCAACCTCTCCGACCAAGGTGCAGGAGTTGAGACAAACTTAAGTGAAAAGGTAATTTAGCAACTCTTAGTGACCAGAGGAAGCTGATGAGGGTTTCTTTATTGTTTCGGCTATTTTTAGAAGTTTACAGAGAAAAATGAAGGAGGCTTTTATATATTTCAGAAATAGCCTATGGGTTCAGGGACCAATTATAATCGCAAAACAAAATGATGGTAAATTAGTTACAAGGTCAGGTGAACAAATCAAATTATCAATGAGAGAGTTCTATTGTATTCTAAAATAAATATGGGTATGTGACCAATACCATTTGATTAATACCTGATACTGATGGTTTTGTCGGGACTGATGGTTTGTTTACATAGCAGGTTAGGAGAATGAACGTAGCCAAAGATGATCTATAATATAAGATAGGCGACTGACCGTTCTAACAATGGAAATGCATGTCTGCAAAGGTGGAAGGCAAGCGGGAGGACGCGGGATCATTATAGCCAATAGAGTGGTGAGGAGTAGTTTAGTGTCCGGAAATAATTTAGCCATTCATTGTAGTCGATCTGCGATCTGTAAAGTTGCTATTTTCTCGTGTCATTCCTGGACTACTCATAATTAACAAAGTCAAATTGAATCAACAAGTACGATAGTCAGTTGGCGAAAAAATAAGGGTGCAAGACTGTGTACATATATGGCTGTGTTAGCAAAATCACTACATATCCCATCGAACGAAGCGGGGAGAGGCTCACAGTTCAAAGACCAGTCAGAAACGTCCTGACGCTAACGTAGGCGCAATGACGCCATGATGTCCTTCGCCACCGTTGTTTTACGATAGATACCTCAGATACCTCGAATTAGGCAAGGTTGTCCTATCTCTCCGTACCTGTTTTTATTAATCACCCAACTTCTTGCAAATTCTTTAAATAATAGTCCTGTACAAGGTATTTCCATAGCTGGTAAAGAAATTATTAATAAATGTGAACTCATAGCTGTCAAAGATTGTGTGACACCTTCATATTATGGTATTCCAGTAAAATATCTTACATATTTAGGCATAACCATTACAAAGGATTAGAAGTCTAGAGGCTTACTAAATTTTAACCCTCTTATTAAAAAAACCCAGAAGCTAAATCAATGGCTACAAAGGGACTTATCTTTAAAAGGTAGAGTCCTAATAACCAAGGCCGAAGGTATCTCTAGACTAACATATGGTGTTCTATCTTTATATCTTGACAGTAAAATAAGCAAGGAGATAGACCAGATGCTTTTCAACTTTCTTTGGAGAAACCGTACCCATTACATTAGGAAAACTGTTGTAATGAACACTTATGAGAATGGTGGACTGAATTTTCTGGACTAATAATACTTTTAAGATCAATTGGATAAAAAATTCCTAAGAAGACCCACTTCTATCTGGAATTTTATTCCTCATCATGTCTTCTCTACTTTTTGTTGCCTTAATTTCATGTTGTTTTGCAATTTGCAATCCTATTGGTGAGCCAACTGGTAAATGCAGTGGGTCTTTTACTCAGTTATAAAGAATTCTTATCACTTTACAAGGTCCCTGTAACACCTAAAGATTTTGCAATTGTTTTAGATGCCATTCCCTCAGGTGTTGCTATGTTATTCAGGAACGTGACCCTCAGAGCCTACCTTCTATTGACCCTTTTGACTCATCAGTAGGAAAGATTTGTTTCTCTTTTGGTCCATTCAACAACAGAGCGATACGAACCTTGTTTCAGCAGGATGTTGTATTTATGTTGCCTTATTGGAATGGATTTATTGATAATATCTGTTGGAAAAAAGTTTGGATGTTGCCACACACATGCCTACTTGTTAACAAAATTAAGGAAGTTTCCTTTAAAATTATTCATAAATATTATCCTGCCAACCACTATATGAAGAAGTTTAAGGAAAACATCAACTCAAATTGCTCCTTTTGTAATGACCACCCAGAAACAGTGTTGCATCTTTTTTGGCATTGTATGCATATAAGAAAACTGGCAAGATATCAGTAGGTTTATAATTGAACACATTTATGAAGATTTTACACTATTGTGGAGAGATGTACTGTTTGGATTCTTTACATACAAAAGAAATAAGCTGAAACATTTTTATGTAATTAATTTCATTATTCTTTTGGCCAAATTTCATATACACAAATGCAAATTTACAAACAGAAAACCACATTTTCATACCCTACAAAAATAAATTGAACTGTATTTTAAGACAGTTAAATGCTCTACTAACAAAAAAGCTGTTAGAATTGTAGGTATATATATGTCCCTTAAGGTCCTTGTGTAATTGTAATGTGATATTGTACCCCCTAGCTTGATTGTCCATTGTTTGTAATCTATGTATGCTTGTGTTCCCTCATGTGCTTTATGTATTGATTTGTTGTTAATAAAATAAAATGTAAACATTTTTTTAACAAAAAAGATACCTCGAACCAGTCATGACTATTCAACAAAACAATACTTAATTTAAGTTTATTTCCAGCGAATTTATTGGTTACATTATTGTTTAACTAACAAAGGCGTTTGAAGTTGAGAGTGCAGTATTTATTAAGTTTGACAATAAGCACGAAAACTAGCATAGTTCAGCTAGCCAGCTAGTTTAGCCATGGAAAGATGAGAAAAGAGTTAGAACATAAATGCACATGTGGGCCATCACTAGGCTAATTCAGGAGACCGATGTAGTTTCTATGCCCTGATCTCAGGACCTGGCGGCGAAAAGTTTGATGAAACAATTCAGAGACTGAAACGAATAAATCAGATTACTTCTATTTAAGTAGATAAAATCAATATACATCCCCAAAATCAGCTATAATTGTCAATAGTAAAACAAAGCTTAAAACGATGTTTGAGTACGACCAAAGTGTTTTCTAACTAAACCAAGATAGACAATAGCTTGTCGTTTCAAATGGGAACAAATGAGTCAGAGGGCAGAACAAGCCAGGAGGTGGGCAGAGCCAAGCACGCTAGAGATATCCTATTGGTGCGTTCTAGTAGACATCTGCATATTTCCGTTAGGAAAAACATACTTTGAAGTGCTGTGTGCAATAACTCAATTTGCCTTTGCACTCCTAAACCGCGCAATTTTTAAAAACTTTTGCGATGGGTAAAGTCTACAAACTTAGTCCACTCTGTTCATAACAGATTTGATTTTGGGGAACAGAAAACTATTGAGATGAAATGTTTAATTGATAAGAAAATGTACAGAATGTCAACCAAAATCTCGTTCCATCTTCTCCCACTGCCCTCCAGTGGGCTTCCTCTCACTACCATATTTTTCCTCTCACTACAGTTTTGCATGATGTATACTTTGACACTAATTAACCATTTAGAATCTGAGAGTAAATTGACGCGAATCCATTGATAAAAGTCCGAGAGAGATTTTTACACACCAGTGTAAACCTTCACGAAACACAGCCCTTATTTTACGTGTTTCTAAAATTCCCTGTGGGGAAAATGAATGGAACAATAGGTTCCTGTTGCTAGGTTTTATGGGTATTATGACACGTCCGCTGTGGGGCTCTATCCAGAAAATTAATGGGGAATTCAATTCTATGAAAGGTCAGATATGCGTGTAAACAGCAGACCAAACTCCAATATAAAATAGTGATGCGAACAAAACAGCTCTTTTTCAACTGATCTTTTCGGTGAACGTCGGGAGTCGAATCCCATCGGTGAAAGAGACGTCATTTGGCATCCTGATTTGCATACTGCTAGTGCTGCTTTTTTAGCTCAAAACAACTTTTTTCTGCAGATAAATGACAAAATAATTATCTAAAGAGGGTGATAGTGGCGATAGTGCGTCAATCAGGTCCTCGCTGATTTTTCAGTGCAATTATTATAATTATTTTGCAGGTCATCGAATAATTTGGCGTGTTTCACAATCTGACATAATGGTATTGTAGACTACCTTTTGGGCTTTACATTAGAGATGTGGATTTTTATCAGGTTCTAGGTCGATTATCAAACATTTTGAACAAAAAGCCATTTGGGAGCCAAATGAGTCGTCTCTTTTTCCTGAACAGATCCAAATGTGCCGGCTCAACGAAAAGACTCGGAATGCCCATCACAAATATAAAATCGTTGCCGTAATGCCACGTGCGTCCACTTATATCAGTAGGCCTACATGTGTAGCATAGTAAGCATTTCACTGTCTAAAGCTGTTGTTTACAAATCATTATAAAACTTCTGTTCGATCAAATAAGCCTCACTTACCAAATTAGCCCAAACATAATGTGTTGACCAAAATTGACACTCTCTCATAGACCTCCTTACAAACAATCCCACTTGGTCTGTTTATCGCAGATTGTGGGCGGAGTTGAGCCTCTCGCTTCAACTCTTCCTCTCTGATGTAGCAGGTTTGGAGAACTAGCACAGTAGGTTAGGAGAGGGAGGTTAGGAACTGATGGTTTGTTTACATACCAGGTTAGGAGAATTAGCGTAGCAGGTTAGGATATTATAATTAACGTGGCATGTTAGGAGAATGAGGTTAAGGTTAGGAAAAGATTCAGAGTTAGGCTTAGCTAAAATGCTACAGTTGTCAACAACTGTTGTCCCCGACGCGATAACTAGATGGAGCTGTAGGCCTACTCCATCTAGCTACAACCTATGATACTGATGGTTTGTTGGGACAGATGGTTTGTTTACATTTCTATGGTCAACATCCATTGTGCTCTAGTTGCTGAAGTCCTAATAGAACAAACTATAAAAACAACAACCTTTAAAGCTGCAATATGTAACCTTTTGGGTGACCTGACCAGATTCACATAGAAATGTGAGTTATAGATGTCATTCTCATTGAAAGCAAGTCTAAGAAGTGGTAGATCTGTTCTATGTGTGCTATTTCTATGCTTCCCATTCTTAAGTTTCATTTTTACTTTCGGTTTTGTACACCAGATTCAAACAGCTGAAAATACAATATTTTTGGTTATGGAAAATATATTTCACAGCGCTTTATATTGTACAATTATTATCTGCACTATACTTGCTTGTTTTGTCACATAAACTGAAATTAGGCGAACTATTTGAATTATAGCAACCAGGTAATGCCGGAGCGATTTCCTCATAGCGCATCTTTAAACAGATATCCCACAGTTATTAAACCAGGCCTACATATTTCACCTTTTAGGTGACCTGTGAATGCAGTTTAAAAGTTTACTGGAAAGGTGCTCACATGACTCGATGTGCATACTGTCCTGTTACCAGATAATAATGTAAACTGATTTACTTATTGTAGTTTGACTGTGTACTGTGCCATGTAGTCCTATAATGTGTGCCTGTCACCCGTCTCTGTAAAAGGCAGTGTTGTTCTACTGTCAGACATAATCTCTGCATCTCCAACCCTGTTTGTGTGGCATGCTCCCTCTGTTCCAGACCTGTTTTTGGTTCCTCTCCTCTCCCAGGTCTGATTGTCCTCTGAAAAAAAATAGCTCAGTTGTGTGGACATTGTGGCTCTGTCAACAGCTGGACAGTTGCTTTTTGCTCAGCACAGCTGTCAGATGCAGGCGCAGGATCCTCTGCTACAGCAGCATGTGCCAAGTTCCACTGCGGTGGTGGAATCGTCTCTGTTGTGATTTGCTAGTCTGACAGATACATAGAGGCTCACCTGTGTTAGCCTCCACAAATGCCTTCACACTTGTCTCTAACATATACATGCAGATTCCAGAATGCCGAACAGTCCCTTTACAAGTCAGAACTTCATTTGTACTTACTCTGCTGGGGTTCCTCTGAGTTCATCCTTATGCCGTTGGAAATTTGAGACAAAATAGCCACAGGAAAGTATTATGAAACAGACTTCAAAATGCTGGTCTCTGTGTGCGACTCTCACGGTCTGTTTGTCATCACTTGATCCAGGCAAACGCACACAACGTAAATACATGCACCAGATGTACACATAAACCAAGCTCTTGCAGGTGTTTACATGGTCTTGCACTTGTGCCTGGTGATAGAAATGTGTTAGAGCCCTCATGGTTGTGTATGCAATCATTCTCTTGATGAAAGACTACAAATTACAACTTCTTAGTATTTTGATTTACCTGATTCACATCATCTGATGATAAATTAATAAGATTAATGAATAAGATGTATTTTTAATGCACATATTTGATTGAATCTCTACGATGGCTTTTCAGTCTGTGAGGGACACAGTTATGTATTAATGAAGTTGTTTCACCACAATGTCCTAGTATATGCCTACTGTGCAGAAAGCACAATATGTGACTTGGGACAGTAGGGATATATTTATGGGGGAAATATAGAATTAGATGGACTTCCTTATCTATTGAAGCCTGCAGGAAATTCTGGGAGCATTGTGTTGTAAGTTCTCTATTTCCTGTTTGACATTGTTCCTCACTCTCTCCCCCTCTCTTTCTCCCACCTGCAGTGTGAGTGATAGGGATTGTATTCCCCTCCGTAGCAGGACAACATCTCTTCATGGCATCACCAGTCTCCTAATCTCAGTTAGCCAGTCTCCATGCTGCACTTTGCCACCAGTGATTGACAGGGCTCATTCCCACATCCAAGGTAACACTGCCATACACAGGAAACAGACCGTTATCATTGGATTTCCAATTTCCCTTTTCTGAAATAGCTGCTCTTGACATTTTTGACCTACCCGCAAGTTTAGTGTGATTATATAGCTTGCATGAAGTTGGTGACGAAGAATAGTTTTTGTATAAATGGAGTACACTTATTTATTTGCTGCATATACCGACCTGTGCTGTAGGGGTCAGCAGCACTCTGTTTTCAGGATGATTTGACAGTTAGGCTTCATTGTACTGCCCAGTGTAGAGCTGCTTAGTGTTTATAGTTCCCACGCCTCAGTCACTGTAAACATGTTTTTGATACACAGTACCGACCTTTTTCTGTATACCTCCTGTGTGGTTTAAATTGTTAACTTAATCTATATGTGGATGATACTGCAGCGACTGTATGCTACTGTTGATCTGGCTGTGTAAAAACTACAGTCAGTTTCATAGCTATGCAGGAATCCTTTGCTGATTTAAAACTTGTGCTTAGTTAAATAAAGGTCAAATAAAAAATTAGATGGTTCTCAGATTTAAGTTTTCCCGCATATAAATACTTAGGCATGTGAATTGATGTGGATTTGATGTTTAAAAAACATACAGATGAGCTGGTTAAGAATTTAAGATTTAAAGTTGGCTTTTTCTACAGAAACAAATCTTACCTTTCTCTAAGTCGGCAGGAAATGTAGCTGCCTGCTGCTGCTCTTAAACCTTTGGATGCCATCTACCATAGTGCCCTTCATTTGTTACCGGCGGCAGCTCCGATACTCATCAATGCATACTGTATCAAAAGGTTGACTGAACTTCGCTAAGGACCCGTAGATCTCTTTGCTGTTGAAGTATAGAC
The DNA here is from genome assembly GCF_018296145.1 of Oncorhynchus tshawytscha. Lineage (NCBI taxonomy): Eukaryota > Metazoa > Chordata > Actinopteri > Salmoniformes > Salmonidae > Oncorhynchus > Oncorhynchus tshawytscha. Next base: position 29,866,614 of record NC_056436.1, on the reverse strand, counting down.
ACCTGAGTTGCCTAACCCGTTCACAGGATTGGTTCTCTTGAGGTTCCTAGGATCTCCATCAAGCTAGGTAAATCTGCTTTTAGTTTTAATGCACCATATTGCTGGAACAAAATTCAAAATACATTTCATCTTTCTATTCTGATTGGGGATCTATTTATTGATCAATGTAACTGTTTTTCTGGGTGATATGTGATGCATTATTTGTGCTGACCATGACTGTGCTTTTGTATTCTTATATGTATATACACAGTATATATTTTGTGTTTAATATGTATTTTATATTGTATTATATAGGGCACATTTGGAAAAGAGACCTAGGTCTTAATATGTCTTCCCTGTCAAAATAAACGTGAAATAAAAATCATTAGTATTCCACAGCTCTGTATCAGCATCACCAGACATGAGAACTATGTCCTGACACAGATTTGAAGAAGTAATCTGCTTAGTAATGGTCTCTGAATGGATATCTGCAGGTCACCATAACAGAGTCTACAGTGCAGTAGTGTACTGGGCTCCATTCTCAGGGCTATCCAAGCTGTGGTCTGTGAAGCAGCTTTAGAAAATATATACAACAGTCAGCCAACCTAAATACATTTGAACCAATTCTTTACAATCTGTTAAAGAGTGAACACAGTAACGGAAGTTCACGTCTTAGACCGAATTGGAGCACAATAGAATATCTGTCAGAAAGGTGTTAAAAGATTACATATCGTAAAATGGAGATTAACGTGCTACTGGCATAGATAGGGTCAAATGGGGTAGAAAACAAGCTCTATGAATATGTGGGGTACATTATCCTGAATAATCTATCAGTGAAAGCAACTGTTCCCTTCAAGCCTGTGCTATGTTGAGTATTTGCAGAGCACACCTCCATCAAATGAGATAGGTTACCATTACAGCTTTTTCTGGGACCCCCTGTGATGATGTTTTTGCGAATCCTCTTTCCGTTTGGGTCCAGTGGCATCCATCTTGTGTCTCTCTAACTAGAGGGGGTGAGTGGAGGAGTGTCGTAGTCTATAGCACTCCTCCAGGGGTGTTTGATCGTGGCAGAACTTTTCATGACCAAACCCAAGGTAGACTTTACACTTGAATAGTCAAAAATTCAAATTTAGTTCAGAATATTTAGAGACAGACTAAATTGTCAGTTAGGGTCTATATCGGTATGTTACTCAGGCCCATTACATCCTGTGTATGGTTAGGCAGAGAGGTACCAGATGTTGACAGTGCCAGAGTGGCTTAGTCTGCCTCTGCACTCTCACTGGAGACAGGATACAGCCCTTTCCCAGGTCACCTCCCTGGCTCCTTCAGTAATGGGACTGATTCATGGGAATTAAGACCTTTGTGAATCTCCCCTGTTGCTCACATTCTTCACATGTCGCCAGTAATAGCAGAGATGGCAGAAATTATTCATAGTAAATCCCACACACTAGAGTATGATTCCTCCTTGTTTGTTGGCCCAGTTAGAGTAAAGTCCAAGTGTTGATTTGGGGGTCACCCGAGCTTGTGTGTATCTCCATTAAGCCTTGGCAGGGGTCCAAGAGGAGGGGTCCCCTAATCCCACTTTGCCCTCAAGAGAAAGCCACAGGGGTCTGTCCCCGAATACAATCCCCTAATCCAAAAAAACAGTCAAAAAACGAATAGTAAGGTTAATGTTCATCACTCTGCCTGCTGGATGACCATAGGAGATTTAGGAGGTTGGTAAATGAATGCCTCATTTGCCTACATGCTTGGTCCACATCATAGGTAGCTTCATCCTTAATGTATTAAGGCTGGTGGAGTTAGGTTTCAGATGGGAATATATTGGATCACTTGCTTAATATATCTACAAGCAGTTCGCTACACTCGCATTAACATCTGCTAACCATGTGTATGTGACAAATAAGATTTGATTTGATTTGATATGCTTAATGAGGGATCAGGAAAAACAACTCATCCATCATATTGTACTGTACAGAATAAACTGTATCTGAACAAATGAAACAAAACCACAGTAGGCATAAAGTATCTCTGGACCGCAACATTGTCAGTCCTCCGTCAGCACTTTGGGAGTGGAGGAGTGTCTTGCTCAGTGGGTCCTGGGGGCTGGTTCCCCTTGTGGGTGCCTCTCCCAGCTCAAGCCTAGCATATCCTAGAACATGACACTCTAGAGCGTCTCTCCTGTCGGACTCTGGGCCCACGAGTCAGCTGGATCTGCTGGAGCAATCCTCTCTTAGCTGAGGGAAGTTGAATCTCTTCCCTCTGTCTGTCAGCACCTCTACGACCACAAGTCTAACAGTGTGAGCTCTGTCTGCTGCACTAGTCATATTAAATGGTGTTGCGCTAGTCAGCTGATTTTGTGTGGTAAAGCCCATTTTGAAATGTAATGTAGTTCTTGCAACAACACCAAGGAAGGAACCAGTTTCATACATGTAAGCACCTATAGTCCTTACCTGTCATCACCACAGCATTTGTCCCCATCATGCATGTTCCCTAACATGCATGCCTGACCATGTAATTCCATTTGATTTTTCCTATGTTGGGAAATCCAAATTGTTTGGTTTTATCCCTGTCTCCCAGTGGGTCAGATGTCCAGGTCTCTGGGATCCCCCAGGAATCCCCTATCCCACCCCTGTCTGTCTGCCTGTCAGCTCTGGAGAGGAGAGGGACCCTGGTGGCAGGGGGCTGTCTTCAGTCTTCCCTTTCCCTCTATGTACCTATGCAATATGTGTAGAATTGCAGGAAATTAGCTTAAAAATTCAGAATTACTATGGAAATGCTGTCGGCTATGGAGGAATAAACTGTCATGACTGGTGAAGTGCAGAAATGTTCCAACATTAAATCTCTGCAAAGATGAGCCTGGTTTAAATCTAAGAAACTCCATTAATAGTCTGATGTGCCTTGCCTATGCCTAGCTGACAATAAGCTACATTTCCTGGCCTATCCTTTTTTTTTTGCATTAGAGGAATTCTGGCCAATATCAAATCCACTCTCTAACCACACCACTTGCAAATTGCAGTGGTTTGACTTTCTATGCTTCCAATGATGTGAGGCTTCATGCTAGATAAATATAAAATGTTCTGTTGAAGAACTGAACCCATGGTATGAATGAAACAATCTGCAGACATAGTTACAGTTAAAGGGCTTTTGTGTTCCTTACCTGTAATTAGGAGGTCAAGAAACCCCGGCACAGAGTCCCTCTCACAATAGATTAGCTTCTCCTTTGTTGTCCTCTGTAAGTACAACATAGAACCACTGTGGAACGGCATTGAGATCCAACCTCTGCTGGTCTGTGGGAAAACTAGGCTCTGCTTCCTGTTCTTTGAGAGAAAATGGCAGGAAACATCCAGGGCCTTTTGATATTTGCTAAGTAAGTTTTGTACATAAGTGTTTACAGTGTGCATATGTCAGGGACATCTCTATCTATACCAAGAATCTTTGCCCTTTGGTGAACATAATTCAAGGGAAGTCAAACCCACATGGATATGAGTTATTACATGTTATTTATTGCTTGTAAATATTACATAGAAGTACAATGTATGTTGCATTTCTCCAAGTTTGAGATGGCCCTTGAAAGGGGAAATGTTCCAGACCTTGTATGTGGCCAGAAAGACCACTGAAGGTAATACTATTTCCTCTCCCAGCGTTCAGTTCTGCTGTGGGATTCGAAGTGGGCAGTGGTCCTCAAAGGGTTGGTACCCAGGAATGTCAGAATGGAGATATAATGTTCTTGACTTTCAGGAAAGGTCACCCATAATCTGCCCTCTCTTCAATGTACTCTGACAATGTACTATGTCAACCTCTCTTCTTTTTCCATCCTCTTTTCTCTTATTCATCCCTCCCTCTTATATCACACAGCCAACAGGGGGAGCTGTTAGCTCATCCTCCCCCAGTTTCAAGTTTTATTAGTCATACAGTATGTACAGGATACACATGGTATACACCTTCCAACAAAATGCTTACTTGCAGCTTCCTTCTCGACAACGCAACAACGAAAATAAATTCTAAAAGATAACAATATGAACATAAAGTAAATGGCTCAGTAGAATAGAATAAACATTTTAACATAAGTGTAGTACAGGAAGCCACAATTTCTAGTCCAATATTTACATGTTTTGGGGGACAATTGTTTAAATTGTGCAGTGTTTAGCAATAAATTATAAGAGTCTAGTAGCAGCATTTGTGATGTGTGTGTAACATGAATGTACAGTATATGTGTGTGTGTGTGTGCTACATTTTCCGATGTCTACCATTACAACTCTCAAACCAGCTGTGCAATGGAAAAGCAGACTCAAACTTTTTCCATGTCAGCACTCTGTGGTTTTCTTTGTGTTGACAACCAACATAGTGCAATATTGATGATAGGGCATCACTCAGTGAGTACCAAATGGTCCAGTAGTCTTTGTAATGTTTACCAACACACAATCAGCCCTCTCTCCAGGCTGTTCGATTACTACACATTGATTTGACCCCCCCATCTATCAGTGAAAGCTAGAAGGCCTCCCAGAGATGATCTCACAATGCTATTTACTAGAAGGCCCTAAAAACACCCCTCAACCAGACGTGGTGATGGTGCCCCGGAGTGAAAATTTGATTAGGGAAATGAAATTAAGAGCAGTAAAAGTGCCATTCCACAGAGGTGGGTCGGGATAATGAAGCAGGGGGAGGCTCTCTGGCTGGTAGGCTAATCAGGTCATTCCTGGTACAGGCCCCAGCCCCCAGAGCCCTGGTCCCCACAGATTGGATTATAACAGCCAGAGGTTGTGCTGTGCTCTGTATGAAGGTGTGATGGATGGGATGGATTGAAGTTTGGGTTTTATCATGTGATGATGGATGATTGTTATTAGGTTTTTGTTTCTGTTTGCAGAATCAGGCATCAATCAGGCATCAACCATCAACAACAACACGTAGGCCTACTGTAAGTTCTGACTCAGACCCTGTTACAAAGGAGAGCTGGACTTTTTTCTGGTGTGCTTGGGCATGTTGTGTACTGTTAGCTAAAAGGTTGATATAGCTTTTCAGTAAGAATGAACACATTAGCTTTGATAAGGTGGTTGCAGATTTTCTGCCAACCCATTAGCCATCATTGTAAGTGTTAGATTAGTGTTTTTTTCTCTCTCATGTCCTGTGGAACCAGGCTGTGGTGTGGTCAGTTGATCCTCAGTGGACACTAGTCTGGATCTTGGGGTTTGGGGTTACCCCAGTATTGGGGACCAGTAGCTCTTAAGTGCCCAGACTCTATTAGTGCCCTAATCACTTTCTCTTTAAAGCACTCTCAGGGTGACCTTCAATATCCTGCTGACCACAGAAGGTCAAGGGTCAGGGTTCAGCCAGAGTACACATTTGCATGCAGGTGGTGGCAGAGGGGATGATTGGCAAGGAACAATGTTTCTGGAGCGTGCCTTCTATCCTGCTTGTTGAGAGACAATGAACCCAAAAGATTGTTTTTATCGTCAGTATGTGTGACCTCGCTCTTTGTTCCTCCTCAGCATTTTTAATGCACACTCTTTGTAATCAATGCACACACAGGTCAGAGCACGTGTGACATATTTGTCTACGTCAGATGACCATAAAATGGAAAACAGGAGTCATTGGGTGTGAGAGGGGAAACAATTGAACATCAAGCTAGACAAAAAAGGGATTTCAGAACTAGAAATGTCCACCCCTCATTAAACAATTATTTTTTTATTTTATTTGATTAGGTTTTCACTTTGTCTTAAATGACCACTTACAGTGAGCTAGGGCCATGTGGTTATGTAATGGAGATGGTCAGGGATGGTGACATGGCCTGTGCCTGATCCCTATGCTCTAATTGAGTGACCCCTGGGTCATGTTTTCACTCCTTTACCCCTCCAAGTAACCCTCATGGAGGTTTTGTAAGAGCTCTATTGATTGGTAATCCCTTATTATCAGGTCTTCTAAGAGCTGTTAGCTTGACAGCTCAATCAATTCTGGAAAACCAACTGGTCATCATGTAAAGATTCATCAGTGATCTAACAGAGCAATTGCTCTCTGTTTACTGTCCATGAGAATGTACACATTCATGTTGTACTGTATTCCTGTTGTACTAGCCCTTTTAGTGTCCTGTTTTGACTAGAACAGATGCATAAAGGTACTAAATACTAGAAAAAAACTCATATTTTAGTGTAGTGTGTTTATATTGCCTTTAGTAGGTACATTTAGCAGTGTTGTAAAGTACTGAAGTAGAAAAACTTCGAAGTATTACTTAAGTAGTTTTTTGGGGGTATCTGTACTTTACTTTACTATTTATATTTTTGACAACTTTTACTTTTACTTCACTACATTCCTAAAGAAAGTAATGTACTTTTTACTCCTTACATTTACCTTTACACCCAAAAGTACTTGTTACAATTTGAATGCTTAGCAGGACAGGAAAATGGTCAAATTCATGCACTTATCAAGATAATATGTGGTCATCCCTACTGCTTCTGATCTGGTAGACTCACTAAACACACATGCATTGTTTGTAAATTATGTCTGAATATTGGAGTGGGCCTCTGGCTATCCATACATTTTAAAAACAAGAAAATGGTGCCATCTGCTTTGCTTAATATAAGGAATTTGAAATTATTTATACTTTTATTTTTGATACTTAAGTATATTTAGAACTAAATACTTTTAGACTTTTACTCAAGAAGCATTTTAATAATTTATTAAATTTTTTCTTACCCCTTTTTTGTGGTATCCAATTGGTAGTTACAGTCTTGTCTCATTGCTGCCAGTCCCGTACAGACTCGGGAGAGGCGAAGGTCAAGAGCCATGCGTCCTCCAAAACACAACCCAACCAAGCCGCACTGCTTCTTGACACAATGTCCACTTAACCCAGCCACACAAATGTGTCGGAGGAAACACCGTACACTTGGCTACTGTGTCAGCGTGTACTGTGCCTGGCTTATGCACTAGTTTCTAGTGCACGATGGGACAAGGACATCGCTGCCAGCCAAACCCTCTACTACCCCGGACAACGCTGGGCCAATTGTGCATCACCCCATGGGTCACCTGGTCGTGGAAGGCTACAACAGAGCCTGGACTCAAACCCAGAATCTCTAGTGGCATAGCTAGCACTGTGATGCTATGCCTTAGACCACTGCGCCACTCAGGATGCGTACATAAGTAGCATTTTGCTGGGTAACTTTCACTTTTACTTGAGTAACTTTCTATTATTAAAGTATCTATACTTTTACTCGAGTATGACAATAGGGTACTCTTTTCACCACTGCGTATTAGTAAAACATGAGTAGGTTATTGAGTACACAAGTAGGTTATTGAGGACACATTATATTTTACAATAGCAACATGGAAGTATCACATACATCCAGGTTTTCAAACTGGTTATTTTATTTCCAAAGCCAATTGAAGTGTTTTGACTACAGAGGATATTTTCAAAACAGTTTAGAACTATGGTGGGGATTTATGAGTCAACTCAACTGCATGTTGCACTTAGTAAATGGAGCCCAAATGGTTTTCATGTCATGCTTTGTTGTTTCCTGAGTCATCTGATAGATATGCCTTATGATTGAAAATAGTGCAGAGGATTTCATACTCTGATATGAATACGCTGTTGGCCTCTGTTTTGAAGTGTGTAGGCCTATTGGTACGCAGAGGGGTCCAGTCACATAAGGTTCTTATCAGACGCTGCTGCTGACTGAGTTTCCATTTGTCCAATTCTTCATACAGGCCTATACTTAAGCAATAAGGTCCAAGGGGGTGTGGTGTATGGCCAATATAACACGGCTAAGGGCTGTTCTTATGCACAACGCAATGTGGAGTGCCTGGATACAGTCCTTAGCTGTGGTATATTGGCCATGTACCACATAGGTGCCTTATTGCTATTATAAACGGGTTACCAATGTAATTAGAGCAGTAAAAATGTATGTTTTGTCATACCCGTGGTATACGGTCTGATATATCACGGCTGTAAGCCAATCAGCATTCAGCGCTCGAACCACCCAGTTTATACTTCCCAGTTTATAATTCCATTTATACTATCTTAACTGCCTTTGCCTTTCCTAGAAGAGAGCACATTTTTTACGGCTCTAACCTTTCACCCAGTTAGAGAGGGCTTTCTTGGAATCTGGACCAGAGTGCCACTGAAGGCGCTCAGCCCAAAATGTATATGTACTGCCGAGACCTCTCTCTGTTGGGTGTACACGTGTTCTCACAACATGATCAAACTGAACATGCAGGGAAAGGGAACTCATCTGCCCCCTGTGTCTCACTTTCAACACACAGACAGCACTTCTCGAGTGAGTGTAGTGGCTCTCCCAGGAACAGAATGTACTGACTAACACTGCCGGCATGGTGTGTATTTGTATAGCACCCTGGTAGCCACTGACACCTCACAATGCTAGAGCATAAGAAAAAGGGCAGGTCTGTTTTGGTAACTGTAATGCTGTGCTCCAAATGTTAAAGCTACAGTCTGTGATCTGGGAATCTGTACAGTGGTCTTTACAATTCTTGATATACACACTGATTCTTGAAGAATATACTGTAACTTATAAATCCCTCATGCGCTTACCCTATTATATTACTCTGTTGTTCAACAAGACTTTTAACAAACAATATCTTCATGTGGCATGTTGACATCACTCTCAGTCCTTGCATCTGGAGTACTGCCTGAATTTGAGAAGGGTTACATTTCCGTAGCCCCATCTCTCAGCTGTTCACCAAAACAAGTGGCAGGGATGCCTTGTCGTTGTTTTTCTTCGCTTTAAGACCGTGTTTACATACTGTACAAGACTGGTTAGTGTGCCATGTAGATCTTAGTATTCCTGCCAACCCCGGTACTCTGGGCATCCATTTAACGGCTGATTAATGGACCTACAGTACGACACCTACATTTAACCTATTACATAACCTTGAGTATGCTGTTGAAGTTAATGGTTCAGGTCACAAGACGGAGTGATCTAAGCTGCAACTCCATTAAACCTGCACTGCAGGATTGGCAGGATGTGCATTCACATAAGAAAATACATGGTTTCTGTACCAAAAATGACAACAATATGTGACTGACAGAACATGTTCAGTGGATGAAACTAAAATAGATTTTTTGTGAAAACGTGCTTTTCCTCCATGCAGTTTGACTTTGTTGTGCATTGTGGGTTTGATTGAATGAAGTCCAAAGGCACTCTAATGGACCTGTGAGCTGACTATTTCCTGGAATAATAGAAATAAAGAATACCTCACATTTCTCTCCTTTCCTACAGAATGGTCTAGACCAGGGCTCTCCAAGCCTGTCCCTGGAGTGCCCCCCTCCTGTAGGTTTTCAATCCAACCCCAATTGTAACTAACCTGATTCACCTTATCAATTAGCTCTAATTATTAGAATCAGGTGCACTGCATCACGGTTGGAGGGAAAACCTACAGGGCGGTAGCTCTCCAGGAACAGGGTTGGAGAGCCCTGGTCTAGACCATTGACAACTACGTATATATCTGCATATGGCCAAGTTATATAAAAGTGTGCTAGGGCAAAAAAGTTTTTGAGCTTTGGCACATGACCAGGAAACATACTCTTGAGGAATTCATAAACCTTTCGGCATTGGGTGTCTTTATATATTGAAAATCAGGATAGAAAAAGGGATGATTTCTAACCCAACCCACTATCCTTTAACAGCACATGATCTACATAGTTGGAATAGATTTTGAATAAGCAGCCTTTACCATTAGAATGAAACATGTGAGACACAATCACATACTCATACTGAATTGGAAAGATCCAGGGTGTCTTGGTAAGAATTCAAGTTAAATGCTATTTAGTTCAGTTGATTAAAAAAGCAAAAGCATTAAAAATCCCTGCTCCTTCAACAACAAAGGCAAATTGACTTCACATAGAAATAGAAAGGATATAGTATATACAATACATTGAGCAATGCAATAATCTTATTTCCACACAGGGTAAGTATTTGCATGACTCATCTATAACAAAACCCGTTTTTAAAGTCAGACCAGAAACAGGTAAATGTTAAATATTCTGTTTTTTATTCATATTTTCTTCAATCAGCCAGCCTCTGTCTTCATAGTAAGAAGCCCTAGGAGTAACGTTATCTGCTTTGTAATCAAAGTATACATTAAAGCTGCAATATGTAGCTTTTTGGGTGACCCAACCAAATTCACATAGAAATGTGACTTATAGATATGTCATTCTCCTTGAAAGAAAGTCTAAGAAGCGGTAGATCTTTTCTATGTGCGCAATTTCTATGCTTCCCGATCTTAAGTTGAGTTTTTGCGTCTTGTACTTTAGGTTTTGGACACCAGCTTCAAACAGCTGAAAATACAATATTTTTGGTTAATTAAAAGATATTTCACAGTAGCTTAGATGGTACAATGATTCTCTACACTATACTGTACATTGCTCGCTTTGTCACCTAAACTAAAAATGGGCGAACTGAAAAATAAGGGTAGGGTTGTAAAAAATCGAAGGACCATGAATGTAATAAGAAATCTTAGGTGCTGGCTTATTAAGGCTGGGAGCAATCACTACAGAATGTCCGGTCAGGACAAGGATGAGGTGGATATCCACTAGAGAGTGACTAGAGAGATATACCTGCTGGAGCGTGTGCTACAGGTGGGAGATGCTATGGTGACCAGCGAGCTGAGATAAGGGGGGACTTTACCTAGCAGGGTCTTGTAGATGACATGGAGCCAGTGGGTTTGGCGACGAGTATGAAGCGAGGGCCAGCCAACGAGAGCGTACAGGTCGCAAATGGTGGGTAGTATATGGGGCTTTGGTGACAAAACGGATTGCACTGTGATAGACTGCATCCAATTTGTTGAGTAGGGTATTGGAGGCTATTTTGTAAATGACATCGCCAAAGTCGAGGATTGGTAGGATGGTCAGTTTTACAAGGGTATGTTTGGCAGCATGAGTGAAGGATGCTTTGTTGCGAAATAGGAAGCCAATTCTAGATTTAACATTGGATTGGAGATGTTTGATATGGGTCTGGAAGGAGAGTTTACAGTCTAACCAGACACCTAAGTATTTGTAGTTGTCCACGTATTCTAAGTCAGAGCCGTCCAGAGTAGTGATGTTGGACAGGCGGGTAGGTGCAGGTAGCGATCGGTTGAAGAGCATGCATTTAGTTTTACTTGTATTTAAGAGCAATTGGAGGCCACGGAAGGAGAGTTGTATGGCATTGAAGCTTGCCTGGAGGGTTGTTAACACAGTGTCCAAAGAAGGGCCAGAAGTATACAGAATGGTGTCGTCTGCGTAGAGGTGGATCAGAGACTCACCAGCAGCAAGAGCGACCTCATTGATGTATACAGAGAAGAGAGTCGGTCCAAGAATTGAACCCTGTGGCACCCCCATAGAGACTGCCAGAGGTCCGGACAGCAGACCCTCCGATTTGACACACTGAACTCTATCAGAGAAGTAGTTGGTGAACCAGGCGAGGCAATCATTTGAGAAACCAAGGCTGTCGAGTCTGCCGATGAGGATGTGGTGATTGACAGAGTCGAAAGCCTTGGCCAGATCAATGAATACAGCTGCACAGTAATGTTTCTTATCGATGGCGGTTAAGATATCGTTTAGGACCTTGAGCGTGGCTGAGGTGCACCCATGACCAGCTCTGAAACCAGATTGCATAGCAGAGAAGGTATGGTGAGATTCGAAATGGTCGGTAATCTGTTTGTTGACTTGGCTTTCGAAGACCTTAGAAAGGCATGGTAGGATAGATATAGGTCTGTAGCAGTTTGGGTCAAGAGTGTCCCACCTTTGAAGAGGGAGATGACCGCAGCTGCTTTCCAATCTTTGTGAATCTCAGACCTCACGAAAGAGAGGTTGAACAGGCTAGTAATAGGGGTGGCAACAATTTCGGCAGATAATTTTAGAAAGAAAGGGTCCAGATTGTCTATCCCTGCTGATTTGTAGGGGTCCAGATTTTGCAGCTCCTACAGAACATTAGCTGAACGGATTTGGGAGAAGGAGAAATGGGGAAGGCTTGGGCGAGTTGCTGTTGGGGGTGCAGTGCTGTTGACCGGGGTAGGAGTAGCCAGGTGGAAAGCATGGCCAGCCGTAGAAAAATGCTTATTGAAATTCTCAATTATGGTGGATTTATCAGTGGTGACAGTGTTTCCTATCTTCAGTGCAGTGGACAGATGGGAGGAGGTGTTCTTATTCTCCATGGACTTTACAGTGTCCCATATATGAATGACATGGCTATATAAGCTAGCACAGGTAAGTATATAACAGAAAGGGCTATACACTACAGGAGGTACCAGGCCTAGTCACATGGCAATAGACTAAACAGCTTATTAGACTTGTAAACTGTACATGAAATTCAGGCAAATGTGCTCAAATAGACATTACAGTAATGTTGAAATGTATACATGTATATAATTACAATGAGCATGAGTGATATACAGTAACAGTCAAAAGTTTGGACACCCCTATTCATTCAATGTTTTTTCTTTATTTGTCAAAACTATGAAATAGCATATGGAATCATGTAGTAACCAAAAAAGTGTTAAACAAATCAAAATATATTTTATATTTGAGATTCTTCAAAGTAGCCACCCTTTGCCTTGATGACAACTTTGCACACTCTTGGCATTCTCTCAACCAGCTTATCTTGGAATTCTTTTCCAACATTCTTGAAGGAGTTCCCACATATACCGAGCACTTGTTGGCTGCGGTTCCTTCACTCTGCGGTTCAACTCATCCCAAACCATCTCAATCGGGTTGAGGTCGGGTGATTAAGGCTAGGTAATCTGATGCAGCACTCCATCACTCTCATTCTTCGTCAAATAGCCCATACAAAGCCTGAAGGTGTTTTGGGTCATTGTCCTGTTGAAAAACAAATGATAGTCCCACGAAGCGCAATCCAGATGGGATGGCGTAATGCTGCAGAATGCTGTGTTTATTAAGCCATGTTTATTAAGTGTGCCTTGTATTCTAAATAAATCACTGACAGTGTCACCAGAAAAGCACCCCCACATCATCACACTTCCTCCTCCATGCTTCACGGTGTGAATGGACTAAACATCCGTTCACCCACACCGCGTTTCACAAAGGCACAGAGTTTGGAAACAAAAATCTCCAATTTGGACTCCAGACCAATGGACAAATTTCCACCTGTCTAAAGTCCATTGCTCTTGTTTCTTGGCCCAAGGAAGTCTCTTCTTATTATTGATGTCCTTTAGTAGTGGTTTCTTTGCAGCAATTTGACCATGAATGCCTGATTCATGCAGTCTCCTCTGAACAGTTGATGTTGAGATGTGTCTGTTACTTGAACTCTGTGAAGCATTTATTTGGGCTGCAAATTCTGAGGCTGGTAACTCTAATGAACTTATCCTCTGCAGCAGAGGTAACTCTGGGTCTTCCTTTCCTGTGGCAGTCCTCATGAGAGCCAGTTTCATCATAGCGCTTGATGGTTTTTGTGACTGCACTCGAAGAAACTTTAAAGTCAAATCAAATCAAATTTATTTATATAGCCCATCGTACATCAGCTGATATCTCAAAGTGCTGTACAGAAACCCAGCCTAAAACCCCCAAAAGCAAGCAATGCAGGTGTAAAAGATCTTGAAATTTTCCATATTGACTGATCTTCATGTCTTAAAGTAATGATGGACTATCATTTCTCTTTGCTTATATGAGCTGTTCTTGCCATAATATGGACTTGGTCTTTTACCAAATAGGGCTATCTTCTGTATACCACCCCTACCTTGTCATAACCCAACTGACTGGATCAAACGCATTATGAAGGAAAACATTTCCACAAATGAACCTTTAACAAGGATCACCTGTTAATTGAAATGCATTCCAGGTGACTACCTTATGAAGCTGGTTGATAGAATGCCAGTGTGTGCAAAGCTGTCATCAAGGCAAAGGGTGGCTACTTTGAAGAATCTCAAATATAAAATATATTTGGATTTGTTTAACACTTTTTAGGTTACTACATGATTCCATATGTGTTATTTCAAAGTGTTGATGTCTTCACTATTATTTGACAATCTAGAAAATAGTAAAAATACAGAAAAACCCTAGAATGAGTAGGTACTGTGTGTTGAATAGAAAATAACCTAGCACCATAAATGAGCAATGGTATTAAATGGCTAATCACTAACAGTCATGCTTCAGGAAACAGCAGAGGGAGCACCCCCCTATCCACATCGATGGGACCGCAGTGGAGAAGGTGGAAAGCTTCAAATTCCTCGGTGTACACATCACTGACAAATTGAAATGGTCCACTCACACAGACAGTGTGGTGAAGAAGGCGCAACAGCGCCTCTTCAACTTTGGGAGGCTGAAGAAATTTGGCTTGGCACCTAAAACCCTCACACATTTTACAGATGCACAATTGAGAGCATCCTGTCGGGATGTATCACTGCCTGGTACGGCAACTGCATCGCCCGCAACCGCAGGGCTCTGCAGAGGATGGTGCGGTCTGCCCAACACATCACCGCGGGCAAACTACCTACCCTCCGGGACACCTACAGCACCCGATGTCACAGAAAGGCCAAACAGATCATCAAGGACAATAACCACCCGAGCCACTGCATGTTCACCCCACTATCATCCAGAAAGCGAGGTCAGTACAGGTACATCAAAGCTGGGACCGAGAGACTGAAAAACAGCTTCTATCTCAAGGCCATCAAGCTGCTAAATAGCCTATGTATATAGATGCCCTATATACATAGACTTGAAATCACTGGCCACTTTAATAATGGAACTCTAGTCACTTTAATAATGTTTTGCATTACTCATCTCAGATGTATATACTGTATTCTATGCTATTCTACTGTATCTTAGTCTATGGCACGTCCAAATGGCTATGGCTCGTCCAAATATTTATATATTCTTAATTCCTTTACTTTACATGTGTGTGTATTGTGTGTATGGTGAATTGTTAGATATTACTTGTTAGATATTACTGCACTGTTGGATCTAGAAACACAAGCATTTTGCTACACCCACAGTAACATCCACTAAACACGTGTATGTGACAAATAAAATGTGATTTAATTTAAAATGTCATGCATTCCAATGCAAAATGCTAATGGTAGTGCTAACGCTAGCAGGAGCACGAGCTAGCACACAAGCTCAACACAGAGTAAATTATAAACACGAAGGCCACAACCTCAAATCCTCCTACAGCGTCACATGCAGGTAAGAGCACATTATGAGGTTTCCAATGCCAAATAACACTTAAAATTTAAGAGATGCACTCTATTTCAAATTGTAAACTGGGTGGTTTGAGCCCTGAATGCTGATTGGCTGACAGCCGTGGTATATCAGACCGTATACCATGGGTCTGACAAAACATTTATTTTTTACTGTTCTAATTACATTGGTAACCAGATTATAACAGCAATAAGGCACCTCGGTGGTTTGTGGTATATGGCCAATATAACACAGCTAAGGACTGTATCCAGGCCTTAAGAACAGCCCTTAGGCATGGTATGGTATATTGGCCATATACCACAACCACTCGGGCCTTATTGCATAAATAACCACTGTTTCATGAGCGCCACACTTGAGTATGAGGCAACAGATAGCCTACAGCAACACAAACTAATTAAAATACTATTTTGTTATTTTATATAATTACTTTTTCATATTCTAATGTTACCCAGGACCTTCATAAACACAACGCAAATATTATTTATTCATCTGATGCCATATATGAAGTATATTTATTGGACAGTGTTTACACACCTTGTAGAGAAGCATACTGCACCTTGATTCTAATCTCATTGCCCTTTCAGCTTAAAAAATGTCAATGTCATGGGTGATTACTGACAATGGACAACAAAAACAGTGATCATGACATGTTGACCCTTTTTATGAGTTGGAGTGACTCTCACTGTCTTCACATTGTCAGTGTATTCACATTGTCAGTGTCTTCATGTTGTTCACATTAGCAAGTAACGTAGCGAGTGACGTAAGGGTTGAGTGTCGTACCGGTGGTCAGATGTGAGTATCCCTGGCCCTGGTAGTTCAGATGACCAGAGCCAGAGCGGCTGCCTCTATGGAGAAGAGATGGTCGTCCTCTACCTCGGGACAGTACAGCCTCATGAACTCAGCCAGGCGGAGGAGGTACTCTATGTTGTGGCCCGTGTTGCCTCTGCAGATGGTAATCTGAGCAGCTATCTCTGTGGGAGTGGCAGGCCCGAGGTATATGGGGTTGTCAGAGGTGGCAATGTAGACCAGGGCGATCAGGGACCCTTGGTACTTCTCTCTGGGAGTGAACTCCACCATCTTGGTGACGTAGCCCCCCAGCACAGCCTCTCTCACATTCAGGTACTGCAGAGACTCCTCCATCTGGGAGTCAGTGACCTCGTAGGCTACCCCCCAAGTGCAAGCCTGCAGCGAGAAGAAGAGGTGGATGTTAGACTGGGACAGGATTTCAACTTCAAGTTCTGTTTATCAACATGATGGACTATGCCAGTGTCAATATATTTTGCAACATACAGTACAGGACTTATTCGTGGTAGAAAGGATCAAATCAAATGTGAGCTGTAGGTGTGTTGTGGGTTGTTTTGAAATAAGGCCACTCACATCTTGATCTTCCACCAAAGTTACCACTCTACCTGGCTGTGGACAGGATGAGGATAAATGCACAGTCAGCATTTTTAACCATTTCATTTCCAGTTAGACTACACTGACATTTCCATATCCAAAATGTTTGACTTACAAATCAAACTTTTTTATTTGACTTTTCATTGGACTTCCCACTTTCTGAAGCACCACAGTTTGATCTGAGATAAGATCATATTTTGTCAATCTACAGCAGCAGCAAATACCTGAATTGCATTTCTGAAGGAAAAGGCTTACCACGTCTTTGTCTCCTCGATGGAAATTGTCCCCATGCCAGAAGCGTCGACTGTATCCTTCAATATAACCGACTTTGCTCCTCTTGTATTTGAAGTCTGGTTTCCAGACTAAGGAGCCATATCCGAATATCCACAGGCTGGGTTTTTCTGATGTGGTAATAGCCAGAAGCTTCATTATGGTTCGTTAGGGTTGAGGTACGATGTAGATGTAAAGTGTTGCCTATATTCTTCTGTCAATAAATAACTGTTCTAAGATGTTACCGATGCAGCTCATATTTTTTGCAGATGCGTTCCGAAGCATGAGACTTTTCAAACCTATTCGCTATAAAAACCTATCATCGCCTTTGACATTTCATCTTAGGAGTCTTGACTAGTCTTGCTGATGCGAAATAAGCCTATTATAGCCTACCCCTAGGTGTCGATAACATGTGAAAGAAGTGATGCATAGGCCTACAATACGTTTTGGTGTGTCGGACAATGTAACGTTAAAGTACTAGCCTACTGCTTCATTACCTTGGTTTACTGACACGTGTATTTGTTGTGTCCGGACGTCAGAACAAGGCGTTTCTGACCAATGATATCATATAATAGATCGTACTATAAGTACAAGCCTACCAAATCCGAATCCTTTTCGGGAGCAAAACATTTATTGGAATCCAACTTTCGAATTAATGTTACAATGTTGCGACATTGTATCTCACGATTGAACAGACTCTGACAACCACAACCACCACTTGAAGTAATATACAATATGAGAGATCTGTACTGTATGAACCTATGCCAACTTTGGTTTTGAGCATCAACTGTTCTGATAAGAAAGGGGATTTATTAAGTGTGTAATTTAGTCTTCACTCAAGGTGCCACTTGAAGTAATGTACAATGTACTGTAAATGCAATCTTGAAGGTATTTGATTTACTGAAAATGGTGTCTAATAATCATGAGTCACATAAAAGAAACAGAAAAATAGATGAATTCATTCATTCATTCATTCATTCATTCATTCCTTCTTCCATCCATTCATTGTATGTCAGAAGATATTGTATGTACCACATTATCAGAAACGACAAGTTATTTTTGCCCCATTCACAGGATTTTGAAACCTTATGTTTGAACATTATGCTCGCTGGTTAGACGTAGATTGACAGTTTCACTGGCTATCCAATGTCCAAACTTGTGAGTTGAAATATTCTATCCTTTAAAAATGCTTTGCTTGAGATCTTGCAATTCCTCCATGGACGTTGTTGGTGATAGTAGTGTATGTGAAAAATCAGTGTTTATTCACTTTGAAGTACTGTTAGTATATCCTTTTTTGCCTTGTTGCTCTGCACAGTCAGGAAAGTAAGGAAAGCAGCAATCCTGTCTATTTTTAATCCTGTGTGAAAATGGATCTCCCTTTATTTCATTTAGAGTCATATAGTCTGATATTGCAGCAGCAGCAGCTAACGAAATTGGATATACATAGAAGCATTCGTTTTCAGAATAAGATCCAAGCATTGTATTTTTTTAAATCATATTTTTATTATTTTTTATTCTTACTCCACATACAAACGTATACACATACGAGCAACACTTTACAGACGCACACACAATGACTACATCTCATCTGCCCAGACCCGCATATGCTCACACCCCCATCCTTAGTGCCTGCATCATTGCTTTCCACTTGGCCTTAAATTGTGTCAATTAGTTTTTCTCAGTCTTTATTTTGTTATGTAACTTTTATTACATTTAATGATTGAACCTTTATTTAACTAGGCCGCCCATTGCTATTTCAATAATAAATCATTCGATTTTTCCATTCTGTTTATTGATTTCCACGTTATTAGTATACGTTTTTTCAAGATGAGAAGGGAATCGTCCAGCCCATCGGGTATCTCACTACACCACCATATGCCTTGAAATGTGCAGACAGACGGATTAAAGGTACATTTACATTGTTATACTTCTGACAGCCAATTGTATTGCTTACGGGCGTTATAGTGCCCCCATGTGGACTGTATAGGGTTGCCATAAAGATCCAAGCATCGTAAAGCCCACTAAATGTCTGTTCTCTTCGTAGGTGCCTCTCTAGCACCCTATACATTTGTATCATACATGGTCAATGAATGACTCTTAAGCAGGCGATTTACCTTCAGCCTCATTGGCCTCTGGCTAGGACAATTATGTTTTGGTCCAATGACAACACAGTCTGATAATGGTATTCAATGTACTATATTTGATATCATCACAAAATCATAACATATAGAATACTTCCCATGCTTTGCAGATGCCATTATTAGTTGACAAAATTGTTTGTTATGACATTGTGATTCTTAAAGTCTCTAGTTATCAATTGTCATTGTAAGTATTTAAAGACATTTTGGAAGTAACTTTAAATGTTTTGTTAAGTGTGTAAAAATGTACATTTCAGTCTGTCTCATTTTGAATGTCCTTCCATGTATGATGTAATGCCCCCAAGTGTTAATTAAGAACATTACAAAAGGAAAGGAAACTGGCATGTATTTTTTAAATTTAATTTAATTTAATTAATTTAGATTTCATTCTCATTGCTTGAGCTTTGTAAAGCAGTCATTCACTTATGTTTGTTCTTTATAGGCCTTCTAAGATTTTTTTGATGAATAAATACCTTTTATTGTCAAGCATCGGATACTTGTGAAATACATAGCAATTGATCATGTTTGTAACCGTGAAGACGTTTCATAACAGATGCGTGAGACAAGTTTGCCGTTATCCTGTGCATTTAAAATCCGACGGGAAGCAGGAAATGATGTCACTTGGCCACGAACAGGATGCTTTTATTATAACACAATGAAAATACATGACTATGTGGTAGATGTCTGAAAAGGTTGTAAAATGGGACAGAATATGTGGAAAAGACAAACGTGTGGGTGTTAGTTGTTGTGACAAAATAATTAATCAAACTAATAAATATAATACTAGAAATGGATAATCAGGTGGTTTTCCAGTAGATATGTTATAGTCATTTAATGTGTGTGTGTGTGTGTGTGTGTGTGTGTGTGTGTGTGTGTGTGTGTGTGTGTGTGTGTGTGTGTGTGTGTGTGTGTGTGTGTGTGTGTGTGTGTGTGTGTGTGTGTGTGTGTGTGTGTGTGTGTGTGTGTGTGTGTGTGTGTGTGTGCAAGCATGTGATAGCCTACATGTCTTGTTGGGGAGATCAGGACTGGCCAAGGTGTTGTGTTGGCTTTAACACCTCTTCAAGGCTGCTGGTAACTTGCCACTGGACTCTTGGGGCCTTATTTTCTGCATTCATGCTTACAGTAGTTAGAGAGGAGGCATATGATGATTTTCCCAGTGGTGTAGGGTCACACCCTAAAGTATCTGCCTGGTTTGTTAAGTAGCCTCTTTTCTAGATTGTGCCTCCTCCTTGTCTCAGTATTGTAGCTTATGGGGCAGACATCCAAGGAAACAGCTTGAAATGTGAAGTCAGTTGAAAGCGACATGGATGCTTAACAACAAGGGGCATAGTGAGATTGGTGTTCTTTTTGAGGAAAAACTTGCATACAAATACTGACCAATCTGTGTACCGTACTTTAACATGACATGTTTTAATATATAACTTTGTCCATATTTCTCACATTGCTGTCACATACAAAACTGTCCACTGAATGATTGTGAGCACATTGATTTAACATCACATTGACACGCATGCCTCTCACCACTGCGATTGTTATAACTGCTACAAGGTCATACATCATCTAGACAATGAAGCCATTTCCACAACAGGTGGTGGATTTCAACTGAAGGTTCTTGATCATTCCAATATCTAGGCAAATTTATAGCTTTATAGTTGACCAATTATACTCAACATGAAACCAACAAACAACAGTGTACCAGATATTTTTTCATTGTTTTAAAAAACAACAATCACCACAACATTAAAAAATAAATTCTACTTTTTGGGCATCAAATAAAAAAACAGTTGTACAGAGACTTCTACATTTATAAATATACATTATATACAAAATAATCTTATAAAACATAGAAAGACCAGTGCTTTGAAATATTTAAATAACTAGTGAAATACTAATCTTAAAAATAACATTATTGGTTCAGTGAAGTCAATTCTAATTAAAGGCGTCCTTGGTATGATAGTCACTTTTGTTTTTCTTTGTCTTCATTTCTGGGCAATGCTGCATAATAACAAGTAAATATTGCTTCTTCTTGAATACCCCTGGCACTGCATCGTGTATCGCATCAGTTTTTTTCTCTTAAATTTTCCCTTCATTTTTTTGTTGTGCACTGGATCCAAGAAGAAGCTGGGCACCAATTTAGCTCTTTAACCCATACTTAAGGCTCTATGATTTGGGATGCATACATTATTTATCAACGTTTTAAAAAAAAATTAAAAATCATTTACAAAATTGACATAGGCCTTGGGTCTCAAATATTCTCATAAAATGAACCGTTTCCAGACGTTTTTATTCTCTCCTTGAAAGTTTATGAAACAAAGTCTGCCTTATTATATAGCACTTCACCAGGGTAGAGAAATGGAAGTAGCTGGCTCCTTCCATAGGCTTGTTGGCAGTAAGTTGATTGGTTGGTTGCTGATTATCACAATAAGTTGGAGTATCTCCAGACAGAGCCCTCTCATCCTGCAGATGGGCATGCTGGTATTAACACAGGCCTGTTTCCCATGGATATAGTGGGACGTTCTGTCAACGGGCTGAATCTGTCAGTACACACTGAGGGTGAAATGTCCAAAAGCCCACATTATTTCTCTATTACAGTGTGTTCAGTCCTTACATTTTATTGCATTCATAGAGCACACAGGATCGGTCCAGTTGTCAAGTTTTCAAGAGCAGCAATTTGCAGTTAAATTAAATCCCATCTATTTCTACACCTGTAAACAGTCCAGAAGATATCCATTCTTCAGAATGTCTGATACCATCCATGTATTATACCTAGGAGAAGAAAAAAAGGAAACCATTTGAATCATTGGAGCAATGTAATGGAAACCTCAACTTTTGCATTGCTGATTGATGACTGTTAATGACATGGTGTCAAAAGTTGCAGGAACATGTTCAGACGAAATGTGAAAATAAAAGCTTACCTCAGTTGCTATGACGCATTCATTCTTCTCCTCTGCTATCACAAACACAGACTGGTACATTGAATCTCTTGGAGAACATATCGTTGATATCCTACACTCTGGCCTTTCGCTGTAAATGAAAAGTAAAACATGTCAACACTCAAGCACAAATCCAAACCACTGTCATTTATCAAACACTGGAGAATAGGAAGTAGGACCAAATCTATCCAGGTTGTCATCTGCAAGCAGCATTTCAACCCACTAGGCACACACTGGTTTGAGTCAGCGTTGTTTCCATGTCATTTCAGTACAAACTTGGAATAGACGTTGAATTGTCGTCTGTCCCCAATGGGAACTTACCTGTACTTTCTAGTCAATGGCATTTTCTCCTCTATCATCTTTTTACAGTTCTCATCTTTATCCTCTTCTGATGGTTCATCCTTGTACTCCTTGGAGGTTTTGTAGTCCAAGTGGTAGTTGATGTGTTTGTGGTTTTGGGACTTCTCCCTGAGACAATCCACCTCCAGGTCCAGCTCCACCTTTTTGTTGGTGTTCTTCAGCTGCAGGTCAGAAATGAGGTTCTCCTTCTGGACGTCTGATAGGTTGTTCATGGACTCTGAGTCCTTCTTCCTCTTCCTCTGCTGCTGGATGTGGCGCAGGACCATGGCCACCATGCAGATCAGCACCAGGAGCACCACCATGCCCACACCCAGACAGATGGCTGCCCAGTGGAGCCTGTCCAGGGGCTCTTTGACGCGGCTGGGGCTGGGGCTCGGGGGGATGAGTAAAGGCACATCGTAGTACTGGCACTGGGGGCCACTGAAGTGGGCTGGGCAGATGCAGGCAGCAGGCTGGCCTTTGGCCCCGTCGGTACAGGTCCCACTGTTCAGGCAGGGTTTGGGGGCACAGCGGTCAGTGGGCTTGTCACAGTTGCGGCCGGTGTAGCCCAGGGGGCAGATACAGGTGTAGTCGTTGATGCGGTCCATGCAGCTGGCTCCATTGGCGCAGGGGTTCATGGAACACTCGTTGATGTTGATCTCACAGCGTGGGCCAGTGAAGCCTGAGCGGCAGCTGCACCAGCGTGTGGTGCCGTGGATAACACAACGTCCACCTGAATAGAGCAGACCAGTGTTATCAGCGCACATCACAACCACTTTAAGTTAGCTCTAATGTAGATGTCTCTAGAGAGAACATTCCAAATGGATCTGTTTGAGTAAGTGCTCTTAACTGACAGTGTACAAAATAAATCAAAGACAGTTCTTGTTATTGAGATACAGAGAGTGGAAACTATCACATACCATTTGTACAGGGCAGGGAGGTGCATTTGTCCACTTTCTTCTCACAATTGAGTCCAGTGAAGCCCCCTGGGCACTCGCACATGTAGCTCCGCCCGTTGTCCCTTTCTCTGCAATTCCCATGGAAGCAGGGTGAATCGGCACAAGTTAGCATTCTGTGCTCGCAGTGCGTCCCCTCGTACCCCTGCATGCATGCACACCTATAGCCGTTCTCAAGGTCCTGTGGGCCACAGAGAGTCAGAGGTTATCACAGCCCACTGTCATAGGAAACAATTCCAGCAAAGATCACTGTACTGTAGGTTTGTTGCTGTGCATCTCATTTCGATGCCTTTGCGACTCCACGTTATTATCTCATCATGCCACCTTTGCCCCAGTTTGAATGACATTCATTAACAGGAGAGAGAGTATGAACTGGGTCAACGATCTGGCTATTGCTCTGTCTGTTGCATTTTTCTATACTGGCCCAGAGACATGGATAGAGGAAAAACAAAAACAGGAAAGCCTGTGTGTGCTGTATGTTGTGGGAAACGGATAGGCTTTCCGGACTTACCAAGCACAGGCCTCCATTCCGACAGGGCTGGCTGTCGCACTCCCTGACCTCTCTGTCACACGTGTCCCCTGTGAAGCCCGGCTGGCAGGTACAGGTGTAGCTCCCCTGGCCCGTGTTCATACAGGTGGCCCCGTTACGACACGGCTTGTGATGGGTACAATAGTTCAGATCTGTGGACAAATGCAGTGATGGAAAAAGTACCCAATTGTCATACTTGAGTAAAAGTAAAGATACCTTAATAAAAAATGACTGAAGTAAAAGTGAGTCACCCAGCAAAATACTACTTGGTTTTAAATATACTTAAGTATCACAAGTAAATTGAATTGCTCAAATGTGCTTACGTATCAAAAGTAAACATAAAAGTATAAACCATTTCAAATTCCTTATATTAAGCAAGCCAGAAAGCACATTTTTTTTTTTACATTTATTGGCGGATAGCCAGGGGTACACTCCCAACACTCAGACATAATTTACAAACAACGCATTTGTGTTTAGTGAGTCCGCCATATCAGGGGCAGTAGGGATGACCAGGGATGTTCTCTTGATAAGTGTATGAAATTGACAATTTTCCTGTCAAAATGTAGCAAGTACTTTTGGGTGTCAGGAAAAATGTATGGAGTAAAAAGTACATTATTTTCTTTAGGAATGTAGTGAAGTAAAAGTAAAAGTTGTAAAAAATATAAATAGTAAAGTAAAGTACAGATACCCCAAAGAAGTACTTAAGTAGTACTTCAAAGTATTTTTACTTAAGTACTTTACACCACTGGACAAATGTTTATATGAAAAACAGTTACTCCCCGCCACTCTTCTCCTTTCATAATCAGAATGCCTGATGACTCTTGTTCTTGCAATATCATAGGAACATGTCATATTTCTACCGTCATAAAGGATGTCCTGTGTTTTCTGCTGTACTTCTGTATTGTTTCACAGCAGAACCCAGAGGAGCCTGAGACACTGACCTTGGTCACAGAGGAGGCCCCCCCAGCCCTCTTTGCAGGTGCACTGCCAGGGCTGCTGACAGGTGCCGTGTTTACAGGATGGATGTCTCTTACACTCATCGCAGAAGGTTCCCTGCCAGCCCTCTCTGCATCTGTCACAGAAAAAACACAATACTTTCAGCACTGTGTGCATACACACATGCAGGCATATACACATGCAGGCAAGCATGCATGTAAACACACACACACACACACACACACACTAAAATGACTATTGTATACTTACACACAGTCTCCTGGCCTTGAGCAATTTCCATTGTTTTTGCTGCACCCTTTGAGGCAAATTGCTGCATATAAAATTGAGACAAAACATGAACTTCATTTTTTTGTCAACTCATTCAACAATACATCATAAACTTCTGGTTTGGGATTAGGAATTACATTTCCACTGTTGTAGCATCAAACCTGTTACCTGTCTATTTATAAAGAAACCTTAATTTGCTGCTTCTGTGTTGTGTTGTATGTGACATTGATTTTGCATGGTTACAAGACTAGTGTTTAATGGCTGGTTAAGCCTGAGCAGATGCTTGCTCTCAAAAGAGGACAGCTGCCCCATTGTTGTCCGTAGGCTGTTAGAACCCTGTTTGCAGCTGCTGCCCTCCCGCTCAACAAAATAGACCTCAATTTAGTGGCGCGTGGCAGATAATAATGCTGTGATTAACTCGGCGCGTGCTGCTCTTCCAGAACGCTACCCAGGATTATTCTACCCACGTGGCCAAAATGGTAAGATATCTAGGGATGAAGGGGTTGGGTTGGGAGGGAGCTACAGTTTTTATTCGCTCATCCTTGCCACTCCAAAATACAAATATGATCCAAGCCTTTCTACAGCAGCAGCATCTTGACACGATAGAACCCATTTTGCAAATAGGTCTAATTTGAGAAATATCATTTTACTACATAATGTGAAAAATCTTCAGAAACCCAGAACATTTCACTCTTGATTGCTTACGTTCTTCGCAGTATTCTCCCTTCCAGCCCGGTAGACATGATATTTGCCCTTCAGGGTTGCAGGTGTAGTGGCCAAAGCGGTCATCTCTTGGAGCACATATTTTGGAACAACTGTCCCCGTAGTAATTTTCAATGCAGATGAACCGGTATGAGTACCTTAACTCCGTCTGACCCCCACTCTGCACATCCTGGGACCACTCATTCCCTACTTCCAACTTTCTTTGGATGGAAAAATAACTAATCAATAAGGCAGGGTTGTTTGTATCTGCGGGGATAGAGAACAAAACAAATCCGTCAAGATAGTGTGGCCTAACGTTCTTTTTTCATTGCCTTATCAAATAGGTATCATTGCATGCATACAGTCTATGCTTGTTAAAAAGGTCAAAACAAACAATGAACATTGTTGTCTTGAATTATGTATCTCTATAAGATATACAGAAAGTAAATTTAATGCAAGTTTTCAGTTTATGATATACACTACATGACCAAAAGTATGTGGACGCCTGCTCCTCAAACATCTCATTCCAAAATCATGGGCCTTGATATGGAGTTGGTCCCCTCTTTGCTGCTATAACAACCTCCACTCTTCTGGGAAGGCCTTCCACTAGATGTTGGAACATTGCTGTGGGGACTTGCTTCCATTAAGCCACAAGCATTACTGAGGTCGAGCACTGATGTTGGGCGATTAGGCCTGGCTCGCAGTCAGCGTTCCAATTCATCCCAAAGGTGCTAGATGGGGTTGAGGTCAGGGCTCTGGGCAGGCCAGTCAAGTTCTTCCACATCGATCTCAACAAATCATTTCTGTATGGACCTCGCTTTGTGCACGGGGGCATTGTCATGCTGGAACAGGAAAGGGCCTTCCCCAAACTGTTACCACAGAGCTGGAAGCACAGCATCGTCTAGAATGTCGTTGTATGCTGTAGCGTTAAGATTTCCCTTCACTGGAACTAAGGGGCCTAGCCAAAACCGTGAAAAACAGCCCCCAACCATTATTCCTCCTCCATCAAACTTTACGGTTGGCACTATGCATTGGTGCAGGTAGCGTTCTAATGGCATGCACCAAACCCAGATTAATCCGTCGGACTGCCAGGTGGTGAAGCGTGATTCATCACTCCAGAGAACAGGTTTCCACTGCTCCAAAGTCCAATGGCAGCGAACTTTACACCACTACAGCCGACGTTTGGCATTGTGCATGGTGATCTTAGGCTTGTGTGCGGCTGCTTGACCATGGAAACCCATTTCATGAAGCTCCCGACGAACAGTTATTGTGCTGACATTGCTTCCAGAGGCAGTTTAGGACTCAGTAGTGAGTGTTGCAACCGAGGACAGGTGGTCTCGTTCTGTGAGCTTGTGTGACCTACCATTTCGCAGCTGAGCCATTGTTGCTTCTCAATGTTTCCACTTCACAATAACAGCACTTGCAGTTGACTGGGGCAACTCTAGCAGGGCAGAAATTTGACGAACTGACTTGTTGGAAAGGTGGCATCCCATGACGATGCCATGTTGAAAGTCACTGAGCTCTTCAGTAAGGCCATTCTTCTGCAACGGGTGTGGCTGAAATAGCCGAATCCACTAATTTGAAGGTGTGTCCACATACTTTGTATATATGGCTCATCAAGGCCTGTGCGCTATTCTTCCAAATGGTTTAAGTGTACTGTGATTGAAATGTCCTATTCCTTTTTGTCAGCAAAACATTTTCAACCCATTATTCCCCGTCCAAAGGGAGCAAAAAGGTGTAAAATACAGGAAAGGCCGTCAGAGGCTTTTGGCAAGGTTTAGATATCCTCACTTAAGACTTGCACACTTTCCCACGCTTAAAATAAACCAAAGGAAGTGCGATTGTGTTGAAGACAGAGCATAAAAGAAGTGCTCTGTTGCACGTAACTCATCCTGACACATGGACATCAACACGTTCACATTTCCAAGTTTTATGTAACTGCAAAACGTCTGTATAAATTGCATGTATTTATACTACTTAATTATATAACTCTAGTGCATAGGGCAGGGGTAGGCAACTAGATCCAGCCGTGGGGCGATTTTTGTCGGTCTCAACCCAAAAAGAGATTGTATTTGAAAATAACAATCATTTTATACCTTGATTACATTGAGACACTATCACATATGTCTCTTTTTTTATTTGTAGAAACACTTGGGAACATATTTCCTAAATTAAACTAATTCTAGCTGAATTCCTGGTGATTTTACAGTATTTTTTGACCAAAAACTAAAATAATAGTCCTATATTATTTTTTTTACAAAGAACTTTGGGGAGCAAAACAAATTGATTAGCGGGCTGGTTTTGGCACGAAGGTCGCCTGTTGTCGACCCATGGCATAGGGAGCATTTTTCAAACATCTGTAACAGTGCTTCCTAGCGGTGGTCATGTATGGCGCGCACTACTCACCTTCAGGTAGATCCGCTGAAGGAGAATACCATGCTTCAATGATTAGAGAAAACGAACCCTAGAAGGACATGTGGAAAAAAATAAGGGTCTACCTTTTAAACTATTTAATGTGTACAGATGCACATCTTTTTGTTTCTTAAAAAATCTATCAATTGAACGATATGTGTAGACTAGGCTAATAACATGTTATGAAATCTAATATACTCTTGTTTCATATTATACACATCCATATCGGATAGTGCAGTCCTTGGATTTATGCTTATGGACGCTCTTCACCACCTATCTCATTGCAAACACCTTTGTTCCATGCATCAATAGGCAGATACTGTATATTCTCAACCACTTCAATTATAGGCAGTGCATAACGTCTTACCGGCCATGCAAAGTGGGTGAGTGGCAGGCGAATAGGTTTGGTGAACGTGCCGTCCTCCATGACGCTGAACGAGTTGTTGCCTAGTACAGGTGTAACGACACTGCCGAAGTAGCAGTCACCTGGTGACACTATCGTCTGGTAGTTCTTCAAGCAAACTCGGAAAAAAGTTCTACAGGCTGGACTGCAAGCTACGCCGTTTGCCAGCAAACTTCTATTATTCTGAAACTGATGAAGATCAAGCTCGAATACACCAGATCCCAGCACCTAAAGGAGGATAATCAATTAATGCATATAAAACAATATTGCTTTGCAAACATTTACATTATGAATTATTCTAGGCGTATTATATGATATTTTATTGTGCATTACAACACTATTGCTGTGTCAACATTCAGGCATGAACGATTCCAAAAATAGTTTAACTGTAAAATTACCTGCGTAAAAATCGTTATAACAATTGCGATGATAAAGGTAAACCAAGTTGCCATTCTTTTCCACAGATCGGTTCGTATCCTTTGAAAAATAACCTGTTCTCATCAGAGAGCTGCTATTCCAAGCAGTGATGGGATGGTGAGGAAATATTAAATTAGGAAAAGGGAAATAAATCCTTCTTCAAAACCCTTTTGGACTAAACCCAGCTCCGCAATCCAATACGCGCAGAAGTTGAGAAACCTTTTTATCCAGACAGTGAGATGCAGGTTAAACGCATAACAGTAACGTCAATATCCACAGTTTAGTCATCCTTCTGTCTTTACCATGACCTTCCATCATGATCCTGCTGAAAAAGTGCTTTCTCTTGGCGTGTTGATGCAACTCTTGCGCTTTGCTTATACAGAAACACGCTTCTGGTGGCGCCAATATTGTTGTGAAAATGTGGCAGTACATCAGTCACAAAGCAGACTGTTTCTTAATGAAGGGTGTTTGATGTCTCGCTTACATTATATACTTGTGTACTTATTATGAATACTGTTAATCAATAAACGCCGCCCCTTTCCTTCCGAGCCTATTGCAACCAACCCTCATGTCACATTTTGCAACATCATATCATAGGAAAACGTCATCATGACACGTTTTTCCAAAATATATTTCAATTGGTCATGCTCCCAGCAGGCTTTGTGGTGCCAATGGGAAGAGATGAGCATCTACCAATTGACACTTATTTCAATACATGGAATTCAATGGGAAAAGCTGTGTCACATGGTTGATGCTTTTGTCAATACATTACGGTCAATGGGAAACTTGTCAATGGTAAAATACGAGTGTCAACCAATGAACGCTTATGCCAATACATTTCAAGTCAATTGGAAAAGATGAGCATTAACAAATTTATGCTTATGTCAATACATTGCATTCAATGTGAAAATACAAGTGTCACATGGTTGATGCTTGTATCATTACATTGTAGTCAATTGGAAAAGATGGGTGTCAACCATTTTTACATTTATAAAGGTACAGACTCAGAGCTTCAAAATTGTATTTCATACACTGCAGTTGGGGGAAACATGGGGGAATTGTGTTTCTTTGAAATTTGATAAACTTGTTATCCCACTTTGGAGAAAAGTAGGATAAAATGCCCTTGAATGATTTTCACACTTTCTCAAGCACTCTTCTTTGTTTACACCCCTATTCATTATTGTTCACAACCTCTTATGCCTCAGCCACACCAATCTCTTTAAGAATTTACATGTGGACTACTTTTCAAAAGTTTTGGGTCATTTAGAAAGGTCCTTGTTTTTGAAAGAAAAGCAAAAAAATGGTGCATTAAAATAACATCAAATTGATCAGAAATACAGTGTAGACATTGTCAATGTTGTAAATGACTATTGTAGCTGGAAATTGATGATTTTTAATGGAATATCAACATAGGCGTACAGAGGCACATTATCAGCAACCATCACTCCTGTGTTCCAATGGCACATTGTGTTAGCTAATCCAAGTTTATCATTTTAAAAGGCTAATTGATCATTAGAAAACCCTTTTGAAATTATTTTAGTACAGCTGAAAACTGTTGTTCTGATTAAAGAAGCAATTAAACTGGCCTTCTTTAGACTAGTTGAGTGTCTGGAGCATCAGCATTTGTGGGTTCGATTACAGACTCAAAATGGCCAGAAACAAAGATCTTTCTTCTGAAACTCGTCAGTCTATTCTTGTTCTGAGAAATGAAGGCTATTCCATGTGATAAATATTTTAATGGACAAAAAGTGTGCTTTTCTTTCAAAACAAGGACACAAAACTTTTGAATGGTAGTGTATATATACAGTATATATATATATATATATATATATATATATATATATATATATTGTTATATTGTTATTTTGGTGTGTAGAGGGAACATCAGTTACTCTTAAAGTATTTGGTTGTCCAATATATGAATGTGGCTCAAGGTCTCAGATTGTCAACACTTTAAGCCCAATGTTGTGTTTTTGCAACACATACAAAACTACCTCTAGCTCTGACACAGAATATTTGTTTCTCAATTACATTTTTTCTACATCTTAAAGAAGACAGGAAAAAATATTTACTTGTATGGATGGCCTACAACAAATACTTGTGTAGGTTACTATGGTCTCTGTGGACAAGTTAAGGTTTCAGAGGCTACTGATGCCACAATAACCCTACCAACACACTACAAATACTACTGAGAGATGCATCTGGAGCTAAAGAGATGCATTATGTAGAGTTGGACATTAGTTTTGAGTTTAGGACCTGTACAGGATACAATTTAGGAAGTGTTGCATTTTTACAATGTTGGATTAAAAATCTCCAGGAACATGGGGCTCCTTGCGGGCCCTGTAGGTGCGTGGGCCCTAGGGCGGTTGCACCCACAGCCCTCGTGCTACGTCTGCTTATCTCTATCGCTAACCCTAGCTTCATGTTCACTTCCGGCTCAACCCTAAAATGTGTCTAAACCTTGCTTCATTTGCACATCTTGGCTCAACCCTAGCCATATCCCTAGCCCTAACTTCTTGTCCCAGCTCAACCTTAACTCCAACCACCCTAACCTTTAGGCTAGGGTTAGAGTTAGGGCTGAGCTGAGCTGAGCTGAGCCAAGATGTTGAAGGTTAGGGTTGAGCCAAGATGTGGAAACGAAGTTAGGGTTATGGCTAGGGTTGAGGTTAGAGTAAAGTTTGAGCCAGGATATGGTCATTAAGCTGGGTTAGGGTTAGGTTTGAGCCAGGAGTGGAAATAAAGTCAGGGTTAGGGTTAAAATTGGGGCTGGGTTCGGGTTGAGGCTAGGTTTATAGTTGTGCTGCGATGTGGACATGAATCTATGGTTAGGGTTAGGGTTAGGGATGAGCCGGGAATGGATATGAAGCTAGGGTTAGACTTACGGTTGGGGTCAGGGTTGGGCTTTGGGTTAGGGTTAGGGTGGAGGCTAGGTTTAGGGTTGAGCCGGGATGTGGAAGGGAATCAAGAGTTTGGTTAGGGCCAGGTTTAGGGTTGAGCTGGGAGTGGACATGAAGCTAGGGTCAGGGCCTCAACCCTAGGCAACAATTAATGATTTACTTGCATGGACCAAATAAAATAAATATCCTGCTTAAACAACAGGTGTAGACTAACAGTGAAATGCTTACTTCCGGGTCCCTCCCAACAATGCAGAGAGAAAAATAGAAAGTAATAGAAAGACAACACAAGGAATAAATACACAATGGCTATATATATGCAATGCATTCAGGAAAGTATTCAGATCCCTTAATGTTTTACACATTTTGTTACGTTACAGCCTTATTCTAAAATGGATTATATTATTTTTTCCCCTCATCAATCTACACACAATACCCCATAATAACAAAAGCCTAAATAAGTTTTTAGACATTTTTGTAAAAAAAACTAAAAACAAAACAGAAATATCCTATTTACATAAGTATTCAGACCCTTTAATCAGTACTTTGTTGAAGCACCTTTGGCAGTGATTACAGCTTCGAGTCTTCTTGGGTCTGACGGTACAAGCTTGGCACACATGTATTTGGGTAGTTTATCCTATTCTTCTCTGCAGATCCTCTCAAGCGCTGTCAGGTTGGATGGGGAGCGCTGCTGCACAGCTAGTTTTAGGTCTCTCCAGAGATGTTCGATCGGGTTCAAGTCCAAGCTCTGGCTGCGTCACTCAAGGACATTCAGAGACTTGTCCCGAAGCCACTCTTGTGTTTCCTTGGCTGTGTGCTCAGGGTCGTTGTCCTGTAGGAAGGTGAACCTTCGCCCAAGTCTGAGGTCCTGAGAGCTCTGGAGCAGGTTTTTATCAAGGAACTCTCTGTACTTTGCTCCGTTCATCTTTCACTCGATCCTGACTAGTCTCCAAGTCCCTGCCACAGCATTATGCTGCCCCCACCATGCTTCACCATTGGGATGGTGCCTGGTTTCCTCCAGACATGACACTTGGCATTCATGTGCCTTTTACTGAGGAGTGGCTTCCATCTGGCCACTCTACCATGAAGGCCTGATTGGTGGTGCTGCAGAGATGATTGTCCTTCTGGAAGGTTCTGCCATCTCCACAGAAGAACTTTGGAGCTCTGTAAGAGTGACCATTGGGTTCTTCATCACCTCCCTGACCAAGGCCCTCCTCCCCCGATTGCTCAGTTTGGCCAGGCGGCCATCTTTAGGAAGAGTCTTGGTGGTTCCAAACTTCTTCCATTTAAGAATGATGGAGGCCACTGTGTTCTTGGGGATCTTCAATGCGGCAGAAATGTTTTGGTACCCTTCTCCAGATCGGTGCTTCGACACAATCCTGTCTTGGAGCTCTACGGACAATTCCTTCGACCTCATGGCTTGGTTTTTGACATGCATTGTCAACTGTGGGACCTTGCATTGATAGGTGTGTGCCTTTCTTAATCATGTCCAATAAATTGAATTTACCACACATGGTAACCACACAAGTTGTAGAAACATCTCAAGGATGATCAATTGGAACAGGATTTACCTGAGCTCATATCAAGTCTCATATCAAAGGGTCAGAATACTTATTTACATGAGTTATTTCTATTCTTTATTTTTAATAAATTAGAAAAAACACACGAGCAATGGACATTAGACCAGTGGCAATTTGTCCTTTGGTCTGATGAGTCCAAATTTGAGATGTTTGGTTCCAATCGGCGTGTCTTTGTGAGACGCAGACAAGGTGAACGGATGATCTCCGCATATGTAGTTCCCACCGTGAAGCATGGAGGAGGAGGTGTGATGGTGTGGGGGTGCTTTGCTGGTGACACTGTCTGTGATTTATTTAAAATTTAAGGCACACTTAACCAGCATCGCTACCACAGCATTCTGCAGTGATACGCCATCCCATCTGGTTTACGCTTAGTGGAACTATCATTTGTTTTCCAACAGGACAATGACCCCACACACCTCCAGGCTGTGTATGGGCTATTTGACCAAGATGGAGAGTGATGGAGTGCTGCATCAGATGACCTGGCCTCCACAAACATCCGACCTCAAACCAATTGAGATGGTTTGGGATAAGTTGGACCGCAGAGTGAAGGAAAAGCATCCAACAAGTGCTCAGCATATGTGGGAATTCCTTCAAGACTGTTGGGAAAGCATTCCAGGTGAATCTGGTTGAGAGAATGCCAAGAGTGTGCCAAGCTGTCATCAAGGCAAAGGGTGGATACTTTGAAGAATCTCAAGTATAAAATATATATATATATATATATTTGTTTAACACTTGGCTACTGCATGATTCCATATGTGTTATTTCATCATTTTGATGTCTTCACTATTATTCTACAATGTAGAAAATAGCAAAAAGATCAAGAAAAACCCTAGAATGAGTAGGTGTGTCCAAACGTTTGGACTGGTCCTGTATATATGTTTTTTTTTTAACTTTACGCATGTTTTTGTTTTTGCATTTGATTATGGTTGTGTGTTTCATGTAAACTGAGTGTTAATTACCCTGTTCGTGTTTTGTTTATTTCTATTAAATAAATGCCCTGTAAAATACCACAGCCCCCTGCTCAACCATCCAATAGCCCCATTACATGACCTTCACTGGAAGACAGCCAATTCTGGAAATTGAAGTGGAGGTAAACTGTAGCCCTACTCATTGTATATTAGTTGAACCAAAACAGCTATGTTTATTGATCTTATAGTATCCACACAAGCTATTAAATAACTTTCTCTCTTTCATTTTTTAAGATCAAATGATTGTTCAGAGACGGAAACTAAAATGAACCCAATGAAGTAAATGTAGGACTTAAACAAATAATTGAAACCCTTTATACAGTTTTATCACACATAGACTAATGCTGGGTAACAGCATTGTTGGCTTTATCACTTATTGTGATTATCACTTTATCACTTATTGAGCAGATTGCCTTGCTGGAGCAGGATTTCCTTTACAAATAAGTCCTACAGGAATCCTGCAGCAATTCAACTTTTTGTGTCCTGTAGTAATCCTGTATCATTGACACAATTCTGCGGGAAAAGTCCCCGGTGTTCCTGCAGGAGTCCTGCAGAAATGTTGAAAATCCTGCACAAACATGACAATTACTGCAGGAATCCTGCAGGACCGAAACCTGCAGGATTTTGACATTTCTGCAGGATAATACAATTCCTGCAGGACCAAGTAAATTCCAGGTCGACTTCTGCAGGACCAAAACCTGCAGGATTTTAATATTCCTGCCAGATGGCGACTCACGGCAGAACACTCCTGCAGAGATGACCAGAGATGATCTACACCCCCCACCTTTGACTTATTAATGGATGGCGATTCTGTTGAGCACAGGGACAATGTACTAATCCTGCACATCTCACATCTCCACTACACTGGAGCCCTTTTCCCACCATTCACCGTGGCACACTGGACTGGTCCTGTGGAGAATCGCTGGAGTCCCTCAAACTGGTTGGTGTGGAGGAAAGGTTAACTCAACACGTACGTACAGTAGTAGTGATGAGAATGTAATGAGATCAGAGTCATAGTCCCTGAGCTCAGCCAGACTACTGTAGCGTTATGTTACTGATTTCTAACTACAGTAATAGCATTTGGATGCAATCAGTAAAAAGCCTGTTGGTTCTGACTGAATGAAGGAAACTGGTGAGCTTCAGTATTGTGCTAACGAGTCTTACCCAAGGCCCCATACACATTTCCAAACATCTATACACATGAATAATTGAAGAGGTGGTAAATTAATACCTCTGGATTTACCTGCCATCCCTTTGCACAAGTTAAGCTGCCTGGATTTGTAACCTACACCCTCTAAATATCACAAACAAAAACAGACAGCATCAGATATGGAGCTGAATCTCCAGTATTTACACTTTCTCAATATTTACCCATCACCTCCTACCCCAATCCCATTTTAGCACTCTTTTTGTGCCCTTATTTATTTTTGCATTTTAAGATTCAAAACCTAGCCTGAAATAATATGACATTTCAGCCTCCACCCCTAGTTTTATTTACACTCGGCCAATGCAAACAATAACCTAACTGGCTCTATTCTCTTCCCTCATTGCAGGCCTTGTGTAAACACAGCTTTGGAAACGAGACATAGGCCGTCCATAATTCCATCTGCAGTAACCCTTCTTTGTGGCAGTGTTTTGTAAAGCTGCCCCCCTCTTGGATCTGAAACCCTTAGAAATAACATTTTCATTGGGAAACAGAAGGTATGAAAGTGCATTTGGATTTAGCTTTAAGCGCTGCTGCTACTAATAGTTTCTACTAATGATAAATTGCCTGATGTAATCTTTTTTCTGGCCAGACTATCTTATAAAGCCTTTAGGTCAGAATGGGCAGTGTGTCATGTCTACATGAGCAGAATTCATCATTAATTAATATAACTCCCTTGACATCTCATTACAAATATCTAACCTAAATCATCATCTTCCCACTGGGCACAGACAACAGTTCTACATCTATTCCACATTGGTTCAACTTTTCATTGAGATGACATGGAAACAATATTGATTCAACCAGTGTGTGCCCAGTGGGTTATTACATTGATGTTAGGTTTTACATGATTCTTAACTGTCATGTGTGAGTGTACTAGCAAAACACTGACATTACACATCTCTATAAGCCTCTATCAATGCTAATATATTTACAAAACATATAAGGAAGATGAAGGTACCCTTCAACACCTGTCAAGTCAAGGGGGATCGACGGATTTTCATAACTGAATTTCTTTCATCTGTGTCCACTTTTTTCTTTTTACTGTAAATCTGTTTTTGGCATCAGGTCAATGACAAATACAATGACATGGGACATGGCTCAAATGACTAGGCTACTCAAATGACTTTTTAAATGTCAGATTATGACAGGCAGCTGCTCAAAGCAAATAATGGCAGCCTCAGGTAAAGGACAAATAACCAATATATCTTGCTGCTCAATATTTCAGTTTTTTATGTAGGCTTGTAGTTTGAGGATATAGTTGGTTTACATAGACAATCCAATATAAATGGATTAATAAACAGGGCAATTACATTATTGTGGTGTCTTTGAAATAGATTTTTTGAAATGATATAGCCCTTGATTGTATCTCCTTCTCCAATTGTCTCATTGCCAGTGTCAGTACTGTGTCATGTCTGATGTGTGCCTATTAGGTTCACTGTTCCAACAGCATCAACACACTGGGCATGTGCAATGGGAAATTAGTTACTGTGTTAACAGGTGGCCCCTTTTGTCCAAAAAACCTGCCCTTGCTTGAGTCACATCAGTTTAACACTTCTTAACAGCACATTTGATCTCTATGCTCCAATCCAACGAAGCAATTGAGCTTTTGATGTGCTCGCGCAATGGTTCTGAGGTATCTAACCATTTCGCCCTATACGAAGAGAAATCCCCTGCTGTCCCGACTAGAGAACCCAATGCTGTTTGTCCACTGCACTCTACTGCCTCTACTGCCTTGTTTCATCTGAAACTGGAGCTACACGTGTAGCTATTCAATGCTAATCCTCTGCAGAGTAAAGTTTTAATGTTGGTGTTGTTTGTATAAAATATTTCAATCCAGAAGTTAACCTCAATTAGTTAGAATTTTCTAAGTAGTAATGGCAGTATTTTTAAGAACATAGCGTATTTGCCAGTGATTATGAATGCAGTGCAGACTCCATTGATTGAAAAGTTTACAGCACCAAGCACAGTTTCCTGATAAACCCTTAAACTGGACAGACAGCAGGGTTTATACCTACAGTATATCTGGGAGCGGTGGGTGAGATGAACTAACACATGGATGTGCTACAGCGTAATGGAATCAGATGATGGATTGTTCTCCACTTGGTTCCAAGGGAGCATATGGAGATGCACTGAAGCTGCAGTTATAGAAATACACAAATGTACAGTTTCTATGTTCAGTAGTTCCCATTTTGTTTGTCACTCTCCTGTCATGAGATTTGTAATTTTGATCTTTATCAACTTCATAGTAACCCATAAACTTAGACTATCCCGTAGGTGAGTTCAGAGCACCTTCAAATGGCTGCTGTCTCGGTCAGACATATTACAAAACAGAGCCCAAGGCTGTTTTGGAAGTCTCCAACCACCCTTTTGGTGTAGTGTTGACTAAACAGTGTCCTGCCAGCACTTTGCTACCCCTACGACAGCACTGACAACACTCTTTAATCACTAGTGATGTTTAGTTCTGCCTGGGCTGCCTGGGATTTAGATGACACTGGAACAAAGAGGATATGGCCTATTAAGTAACTAAATGTTGTCTGGACACACACTTTAAATGCCAGTTGGTTAGCATGTTGAGTCATGTTTACAATGTGATACATGAGAATTGAGCCATTCGGAGCTGTTAGGAATAATAATAACAGAAAATGTGTACAGTGACGTATGAAACGTTGATGCATAAACAGTAGTGTATGTACTGTAAAGCATTGTTTGTAAGGTTTAGTAGGGCCCTAGCGTTTTGGGGGCCTTAAGCAAGATTAGGCTAGGGGGCACCCCACCTTATGAACAAAACATTTTAGTGGCCCCCTTCTTAATGGCAGAGAGAAAAACAATCATTTTTAAAGTTAATTTCCTGCAATTCTACACATTTTGCCATGGGTCGTAGAGAATACGTTGTCGTTTTAAAGCAAGTTAGATAGCTGGTTAGATTAATTTACCAATCTAAAAAAATGTTAGCTTAAATGTGCTAATTGAATGACAGTCAGTGACTGACATAACAAGAGGAAAACTGCTGACGCACAACCAAATTTCTAAATTGCACTTTGTGTATTCTACTATTCTAACTCTCAACATTAAGTTCAGAACCTGACTGAGCCCCCCCACCACCACCAAATAAGTGACCACTTATGCCCAGGGCTGGCCTAAGTGACCGGCCCTGGGATGGAGAAGGTAAATCAGTTTGTGGTGTCTGAGACCAGTGGGTGTGTGACAGCTGCATGTGTGCCAGCCCACAGAGCCCCATGGCCCAGGGCCAGCCTGGGAAGAGTGATCCATCCACAAGGACAACAGGACAGGGACAGCACACATCACTCCTACCTCCCACCCAGGGAACATTACCCCAGCCAGCAGTTCCAGGGCAGGGCCCTTCAATGAACACTATTGATCACCCCAACTCTGCTCTGTTCAGCTCTGCTCTAGGTTTTACAAATGGTGGGGCAGCAGGGGCGGACATACGGCCATCAGGGCATCTGTCACTGTAGGACCATGTCTCCTCCTACTCACTTAGAGGAAGTATATTTCTGTGTCAAGTTGAAAAAAGTCAAATATAGTATGTGTATTAGACACTGTCATCCAATTGCAGGTGTTACTACATGTGTATTTATTTCTGCCACTGTTTGTGTCGAAGTGACACTTGAAAGACAACTATGAAAGCTGCATGTGTTATTTTTGTGTCACGATAATGTTTTTTGGTGTGATGTCTGACTGCAGAGCTAATTGTGTGGAAGTTGTGGACCTTGAGGAAATCCTTCCCCACAGAGGTCAAGGCATCGCCTAACAGAAGAGAAAACCCTCCGACAGGAAAAGGAAATAGAAAAATGGAGGACAGGGAAGAAGTGTGACTGTGTGAAGAGGGCCATTAAAGATGTCCTCCAGTGATTTTGGACTTTTACTTTTGAAAAGCGATATCCCAAGTATATATTGTTTGGCAAAATAGTGTTTTGTAGACACAAGTGAAAACTTTGCGGAGTTCTTTGCGGAGGGATAGAGTTTTAACAAGAACCGTTTTGATCTGAAGAACCTCTTTCGGAAGACAATGGTTATTTTTAAGGCAAAGGGTTAAACCTTTGGAAGAAAGGGTTCTTTGATGACTCTTAGGAAGGAAAGAAGGGTTCTACATAGAACCATATATCATGTTTCCCAGCATGCTCTACTGCAAGGTGATTTTCAGAATTGTTTATTTCAGTATGTTTTTATTGATACATTTTATGCTACACAAAGATAAATAGCATACATTAACTAAACTAATCCAATCAGTTAGTAGTTGGACTTATTGCATCTGTTATTGAGATGGTTGTTCCCTACCCTGGCAGTCATTCTGAATGCAGGTTGTGGGTGATAAATAAGTCCTATTGTTGGATATCCTAACTCTAGCTGGATTCCAATAGGAATTAAACATCCCTTTGCAAGCCAAGATGTGGCCTGTAAACCAGGACTTTCCTTACACAACTGTGTGAGGGTATAATTAGGCCCTCAAAGAAAGGCCTTATGGTATACAGTTGAAGTCAGAAGTTTACATACACCTAGGTTGGAGTCATTAAAACTCGTTTTTCAACCACTCCACAAATTCCTTGTTAACAAACTATACTTTTGGCAAGTCAGTTAGGACATCTACTTCTAATACATTTTCCCAACAATTGTTTACAGACAGATTATTTCACTTATAATTCACTGTATCACAATTCCCGTGGGTCAGAAGTTACACTTGTTTACACAGAAGTTGACTGTGCCTTTAAACAGCTTGGAAAATTCCAGAAAATGATGTCATGGCTTAGAAGCTTCTGATAGGCTAATTGACATCATTTGATTATATTTGAGGTGCACCTGTGGATGTATTTCAAGGCCAACTTAAGCGCCTCTTTGCTTGACATCATGTGAAAATCAAAAGAAATCAGCCAAGACCTCAGAAATAAATTGTAGACCTCCACAAGTCTGGTTCATCCTTGAGAGCAATTTCCAAACGCCTGAAGGTACCACGTTCATCTGTACAAACAATAGTATGCGAGTATAACCACCATGGGACCGTCATACCGCTCAGGAAGGCGATGCCTTCTGTCTCCTAGATGAACGTACTTTGGTGTAAAATGTGCAAATCAATCCCAGAACAGCAGCAAAGGACCTTGTGAAGATGCTGGAGGAAACAGGTACAAAAGTATCTATATCCACAGTAAAACGAGTCCTATATCGACATAACCTGAAATTCCGCTCAGCAAGGAAGAAGCCACTGCTCCAAAACCGCCATAAAAAGGCCAGACTATGGTTTGCAACTGCACATGGGGACAAAGATCGTAAGATAAAAGGGTTCTCGGTAGAACCATTCATAGATGGTTCTAGGAAGAACCTTTATGTGATCAAATATTCATTGGTAGAACCTTTCCTAGAGAGTTCTAGGGAGAAACCTCTGCATAGGGTTCTACCTAGCACCAAAAAGGTTTCCCCTATGTGGACAAACCGAAGAAAAAAATACATTTCAACTTTTTTTCTATCAGTGTATGGTTGGTCTGACGTGAATCTGATGTCGTCGGCCACCCCCTTGCTTTCGGAACAATAGAGGTACAATAGAGAATAAAAGGCCCACCCCCCTACTTGACCCCTCCTGTCTCAGCCCCCAGTATTTATGTTGCAGTAGTTTGTGTCGGGGGGCTAGGGTCAGTCTGTTATATCTGGAGTATTTCTCCTGTCTTATCCGGTGTCCTGTGTGAATTTACGTATGCTCTCTCTAATTCTCTCTCTTTGTCGCGGCCGTTGAACGAACTGGACCGAGGCGCAGCGTGGTGAGCATACATTTTATTTTATTTTGGAAAGACGCCGAACATAAACACTTACAAAACAACCCTTGAAGCTAAAGGCTAAGTGCCATAAACAAAGTCAACTTCCCACAAAGACAGGTGGGAAAAGGGCTACCTAAGTATGTTTCTCAATCAGACAACGATAGACAGCTGTCCCTGATTGAGAACCCTACCAGGCCAAAACATAGAAATACAAATAATAGAACATAGAATACCCACCCCAAATCACACCCTGACCAAACCAGATAGAGTAATAAAAAGGATCTCTAAGGTCAGGGCGTGACTTTCTTTCTTTCTCTCGGAGGACCTGAGCCCTAGGACCATGTCTCAGGACTACCTGGCTTGATGACTCCTTGCTGTCCCCAGTCCACATGGCCGTGCTGCTGCTCCAGTTTCAACTGTTCAGCCTGCGGCTATGAAACCCAGACCTTTTCACCGGACGTGCTACCTGTCCGAGACCTGCTGTTTTCAACTCTCTAGCGACAGCAGGAGCGGTAGAGATACTCTGAATGATCGGCTATGAAAAGCCAACTGACATTTACTCCTGAGTTGCTGACCTGTTGCACTCTCGACAACCACTGTGATTATTATTAAATGACACTGCTGGTCATCTATGAACATTTGAACATCTTGGCCATGTTCTGTTATAATCTCCACCCAGCACAGCCAGAAGTGGACTGGCCACCCCTCAAAGCCTGGTTCCTCTCTAGGTTTCTTCCTAGGTTCTGGCCTTTCTAGGGAGTTTTTCCTAGCCACCGTGCTTCTACACCTGAATTGCTTGCTGTTTGGGTTTTTAGGTTGGGTTTCTGTACAGCACTTTGTGACATCAGCTGATGTAAGAAGGGCTTTATAAATACATTTGATTTAATTTGATTGATTGTACAAGGTAAGTCATGATGTCATTGACCACCTTGACCACCTATGTCATGACTTATCTTGACCATGGTGTAAAAAAAAAAGAGGTTAAAAGGAGACTGGAGTGCCACTTTAAGATGAGCCCAGGCAGCTTCTCAGATTTACATCCTGTCAGAACACAGGCCAGTCAGGCTTGCTGGACTGCAGGTTACAGTCAAACTGACCAGTTTATGTGATACTGAAACAGGTGTGTTCCCTTCATGTGCTGCAGGGTAGAGGTCTCTCTGTCCCCAAGTTGCCATGTTCCATTGGCAGTAAGGCTGTGCAGATACATACTGAGTGGACAATACATTAGGAACACTAATTATTGAGTTGCATCCCCTTTTGTTCTCAGAACAGCCTCAATTTGTCTGGGCTACAAAGTGTTGAATGCTGGGCCATGTTAACTCCAATGCTTCCCACAGTTGTGCTAAGTTGGCTGGACGTCTTTTGGGTGGTGGACCATTCTTGATACACACGGAAAACTCTTGAGCATGAAAAACCCTGCAGTGTTGCAGTTCTTGACACACTCAAACCAGTGTGCAAGGCACCATACCCTGTGCCTAATGTTTTGTACACTCAGTGTGTATGGCTAAGAATGTGAGTAGGGTGACTCCCCTAGTGGGTCTCTAACCCAGGCCACCAACACCAATGATCAACACCCTAACCACTGTGCCAATAAGGGATATCTCTAGGGCATGTGCTTATTGGCCCAGAATAGTTAGGCCCTGTCCAGCAGAAACCCTAATCCTCCTCCATCAGCACGTGTGTTGATCTGAAACAACTTGATAGGTGTAAGCAATAGGGTGCATGCACTTTGAAGTAAATCTCAGCTCTGTTAAATCAAATCCAATCAAATGTTATTTGTCTCATGCGCCAAATACAATGGGTGTAGACTTTACTGTGAAAGGCTTGCTTACGAGCCCTTTCCAACAATGCAGAGTTAAAAAATAAATAACAAATAATAAATACACTCAAGCAAAACATTTATGGATCATAGTGATTCAGGAGTATCATTAAAACCACCAACATAAGGCAAATA
Organism: Oncorhynchus tshawytscha; assembly: GCF_018296145.1. Taxonomy (NCBI): domain Eukaryota; kingdom Metazoa; phylum Chordata; class Actinopteri; order Salmoniformes; family Salmonidae; genus Oncorhynchus; species Oncorhynchus tshawytscha. The sequence continues at coordinate 29,823,410 of NC_056436.1, read as the reverse complement.
TACAGAAACACTTCAATGGTTTAAATAAGTCAAAAGAATGATGAGAGAATAGTCAGATTAACTAATAACTGACACAGACATGGTGGCGTAGCAGGAGGATCTGAATGCTGTGAGAGGTTGTTTGTTCCAATCCCAGGTGAAGACATGTTGAATGTTTCTTTGGGATCATCAGGCAACTTCCTGACAACTGATACCCAGAAATGTTCTTGCAACGTTCTCATGAAACGCATCTAGAACATTAATATCTTGTATTCTGCATGGCAACCATGTTCTGTGTATGTTTGATGTGAAGTAGATGGAATGTTCTCCTAACCCTCAGAAAACTGGATACATGAATGTTCTTGCAACGAACATGAATGTTCTCGCAGCGTCCCATAAAACACATCCAGAATATTAATGTTGTATGTTCTGAAAAAATTGTAACCACATAAGTTTTGCTTGACATTAAGGGAATGTTCTCCAAACTTTAACATCAAAACATGCTAAAAAGGTTCTCAGAAGGTTTTTCTAACATATATAAAATGTTCCCCTAACTAATGGAATCCGGACACCCAAACATTACAGAAATATTTAGTTATCATTACAAAAATCTCCTCTCTCCCTAAAATTGCTAGCTGGGCGGTGTGTATGTTTTTATCCTTTTTCTAAACTGTTGTGTTTTTCAGGCAAGTCTAGAGGATGTACAAGGATACTGACAATCTGTAAGAGTGGACTTGTATCAACAAGCTCATTCTCAATCTCTCTTTATAGGAATCCATCAAAGTACTTAAATACAGATAACACCCACATCATATTTCATCAGTTTACTGTAACTTGTGTTGCGTTGGAGTGTGTGGGTGAACTTGGTTCACGTACATAGAGCCCTAAAAGGAGACATTTGTTGTCCGTGACACATAGTTTCCCACAAGCTCTCTGCCTCTATTCCCTGTCACAGCAGGGCCAGATCACTTTCCCATTATTATGAGGAGGAGAGAGGGAAATAGGAAGGCAAAGGATTTCCAGGTAGTACTTCAATCACGCTGGAGGCACAGTGAGAGGCAGGCCCATCTGAATTGGAGTGACATGGGACTGTGGGAAAACGGGGAACACAGTGGAAACACAGGGGGAGAGGGAACTGGGACCCAGCAGGGGTGGGCCGTGACAAAATAACATCACACAGAATGAGCTCTTCCTTGCTTTTTCCTGCACGAACACACACGAAGGGACACATGGACTCATGCATGCACACACACACTCCCACAAGCACAGGTTGAAGTGAGTCTCAAATTAAATGTTTAACTATTTACAATGCCAATGTAATTTTGTAAATTGCCATAAAATGGAAATAAAGAATAGTTCCCATTAAAATGTAATAGTGATCTTAAATTGTAGTCCATTTGGATCAGGTTGTCAGCCAGGGTCACCAATGAGAACAAAGGACATTGTCCAGATGAATTGATTGTGTCATGGTGAACACAGGAGCACAGGCGCTCAGAGATTGGTCAGTGTGTTTCATGCCATGTGGTCCTGTTGGTCAAGGTAGGGGGTTTGCCATCTGACAGAGTTGTGTTACACATCATAACTGGCGCCTTGGGGAAACAATGATGTGAAAACCTTTGTCATTCAATTAATGATGACATTTGAAATATCAAATAGCTTTAGACAATCAACCAAGCTGACAATGTGAACTGAACTTTTGATTTTAAAGTAAGCTGCTTTACTCATCAGTCCATAGTGTATAGGCTCCTACCCTGTACGCTCCTTCTAGCAGCAAACCCACATTGTCTAAGCAGGCCCCATGCACTGTCAGAGGACAGCCTTACTGTCTGATGAGGAGCCATGTTCTCTAGTGAAGGTCCCAATCTCCAGTAGTACACAATATGTATCCTAATAGGTTAAACAGCAGCACAGAGCCACCATAATATTGCGATAAGTATATATTGGACACTGGTCAAATGAAAGTTAGTTCGTTTGACTTAGTTAAAAATTGCCAATATCTTCAAATGGAAATAATTTAAGATGGGCGGATGTTCTCAATCTAAATGGTCAAACCTGGATTTTAAATTGTTATTCTGAAAAAGAACCAAGAAAAAAACTATCAAAGCTTTTGTTGATGTGATTCTTTCCTCGTCCTTAATTGCCTTGTCTTTTAATGTCCATCCACATTTGCATGTGCAGTGTTTCTGTTATTTGGCCAGATCTGAGGCAGACCAACGACAGTCCACATAACATGCACAGGCTGTTCAGCATTTACCAACCCAAGCTCACGCTCCCAATTCATTTGAATCTGTTTGTCATCCCCGAGACACACCTGCAGAACAAGGAGAGGAGTCAGAAAACATCTAGAGCTTCCAACATCACACACAAAACAACTCCCCTTTAATATTTTCCACTTGCCATCATTCCCCCTCCCAAAATATATGGTGCCATGGTAACTGTGCACTCATGGTTCCAATAAGCAGACGGTTGGGAACAATACTGGCCAGTAGGACCCAGGCCTGCTCTTGGGTAGTGGCCATATCCTGCTCTACTCTGCCTTGGCACCCCAATGTAGGACACTGCTCCACTCTTCATCATGGCCAACACTGAGTCTATCTGTACAGTCCCTGTTTACCACAAAGTAGGAGACCTGAGCTAAGGATATTAGATAGGTAAGAGGTACAGGTGCAGGAACTGAGAGACTCATTGACCCCTCACATGTATTTATTATGGCAAATGGGAATGTATACTGCTGTACAAAGGCAGGAAGAACAAACCTTGTGTGCTTGACAAAATCTTTGTGAAAAACAACAATGGTTGAGGTCAAAATGAGCCATTGTAATTTATTCAGTCAGATGTATAGATGTATTGTGTTTCAACGTGTCTCAGTTTATAATTGCCCCGAGTCTGCTTGTGTTTGGCTGTGCTCCTCAGGAAATCAACCAAGAGATGCTTGACTAAACAAATACGCACTCATTCTTAATGACATATATTATTGCTGCAATAAACCAAACAGACATTGTGACATAATTTAAAGCAAACACACGCTTGGCTTTCTATAAACAATCCATGCTAGGAAACAATCCCGTCTCTTATTGGAGAGGAACTTACTTTTGATTTCCTCTACAGTTGCGGGGATACAGACATTTTTATGATGGGGGAAGTTGTTTTCTTAGTGAATCAGAGCCATATTTCATGTTCCTGACATTGGCCAAAGTCCTTTTCCCTGGCACGGCAACCTTTCCTTATCAAAGCAATTATAGAAAATGGCTGCTCCAACTGTTATTCATTTGGCCTCTAATCAAAAGTGAGGCAGAGTATTGATGGACGTCCATATACTGTATATATCAGAGCCAATCTCAAGGTTTAGGGCTCAACTTAGGCCATTCCCAGCCCTGTTTTACATGGCATGAGGTAGCTAGCAGCAGAGAGAGATCCAGCTGGCTCAGCTCTATAGTGGGCCTGAGCTGGGGCCCACGTGTGACCTGTGATCTCTGTCCAGGGAGTACAGGCCAGGGCCAGTTTGTCCTGGCATAGAGGGGAGGGGGTTCCCATGTCAGAGCCATGCTAATATTGTTGGCATGCTTTACAACATGTTCTCCTTTTTGCTCCTCTGTCAGGTCCCATAGATGTTTGGAGACCTTTATTTTCTCGTCACACCCTGACTCCAAGGGGTCAGCCCCATCCATGGGAACACTGGATGAGATCACATTGGGAACCCAGTGGACGTACACAGCCCAGGGAAGAGGAGAGGCTGACAGAAAAGCAGAGAAAGGCACAAGTTACTTTTCAAATGAAGAATGTTCTGTAGCAGTCCAGAGAGGACATGTGGGGTGCAGACACTAAACCTGGGCCCCAATATGTCAAGGCCATGTGTTGCTGTTTCTTTAGGAGGAATGGGGAGTCGTGTCTCAGAATGATGTGCCACCCCCACTATAAATGTGACGTTCCACAGCGAAGGTGAGACTCCCTGCGTGCACTGATTAAGGGCCAGGATGTGCGTGGACATCCTCTGATGTTTCAGGAATTCTCTCATTAAAGAAGGTCACGTTGAGGGTCAATATGAATCAGTGACGGAATTAACAGAGGAGAGGTCCTCACTGAAGCTAAATAAACATGGGACTCATTCATCATGTGACATGGATGAAGCCATGACAATGGTAGAAAAGGTGAGAAATAGACAGTCACCAATCAGAAGTGTAAATTCAAAATACATAAAAGGAATGTTCTGTGAGATGTTTGAGGGAAATAGTAATCTGTCAAAAATGCTTATCATTCAGTAGTACTATGCATTAATTCAAAGTGCCGTTGTAAAAATGACTATGCAGTATTTAAGCTGCCTGGACTGGGCTAGTGGACTGAACAGCAGTTGAAACATGGCATAATTTCAGCCAGTGTCTCAGGGGATGACAAATATAGAAAATGCCGACCATATGGCATTCACAACAAGTAACAGTTTCAAACGTTCTCATGGAGGAAAATGAGAAAATTATATCAAATTGGCCTATATTTGGGGGCTCTGGATAATGTTTTTCTTAATGCCCTGAATTACAGCAATTAGGGAGTAGCATTACCATATCTGAGAGGTACGGTTCAACAGCAGGGGTACATCAGGGCTATGTTGTTTTCTATCTCTCTCCTCAACCCCATTCTCATGTCTGACAAATCCTTTCCAGCTCATTTACGATGCTTAGAGTGCGGGAGAACAACACCCCTCGGACGTAACACAGCGCAAGCTCCATGCCATGTCCCACAGAGGAGAGTGGTGCTCTCAGGAAACACTTGCTGAGATAACAAGATAGTAAGGAAAGCAGGGCCTCTGAAAGGCCACGGAACGCCCCACATAGAGGAAGAGGAGAGAGGGGTGGGCTAGGGGGAGGGGGAGTGTGCATGCTGAGGGGACTGAGAGGGGGGGGTCTGTTCGTGACAGTATGCTCAGCTGTGTTCCATACTGGCTACAGAGGGGCTATATGAGCAGCTGTAATGTAGACCAATCATAAGGACAGTTTAACTGTCTATCAGCCTGACCTCAGATTTGACAAAGCTAGTGCAGCCTAAATGGGGTCAGGATAAGGAAAGGTACAGTAGGATGCAGGCCCTGCGCTGCGAGCAAGCGTCATCTCGGATCCCGTGACATCACTGGCTCTCTGGCCCTGCCAGGATAAATAGATCTCCTCTGACATGTAGGGCAGAGCAGGACCCTCGCAAGCAAGCACACTCACAGATACTGTATTCTCGCTCTCTCACACGCACACCCACACGCACGCACACACACATACACACACACAGAAAATGCATGCACACACAAAAAGAGACACATGCAAATCCCAATGCACATTTATATGCACATAGTCAACTGCACTATACAAATACACACAGTATCACATCTGCAGAGGTTGCTTTACATAGTTAATGATTTTTGGCTCCTGACTCCCTTGATCCTTTTTCCAATTACCAGCAGCACCTGTAATCTACATGAGAGACAACAATCAGCAATTTGCCATCATCAAGTACACTAAAGGGACTACAACACTGACTAACAGCTCTATAAATACTATTCCATTACCTTTCCCATAAATGGTGCTACTGTTCATTGAGAGAAAATAGACATCAGACATCAATGGTATTACTACTGCCACGAAACCATTCAGATTTTGGGACACAAAGCCTCATCACTGTTTAAATCACTGCAACTGGATTGAGCAGTACAGCTGACAAGTGGAGGCACACAGAGATCAGGGCTATCAGTCAGTCTGATTGATTGTTTTCACTAAGCCAAAGTATAGGGAAGAAGCGGAAAAGGAAAGCCGTCCTTAAGGCCATTGTGTTTACTTTCTGAGGACAGAGGCAAGAGGTCGCGTGGGGCTTTGGGAGATGAGCAGAGATCCATTAGCCAGTGGAAAGAGAGCCAAGGGATTTGGAGAAGAGGTGTAGGGGCATGGGGTTCAAATAAGACCTCTTCTACTCTCTCTCTAAACCATTCTCCCTACAGTCAGTACAGTGGGAAAGGAGAAGCAGGGAAGTGCAGAACTCTCTTAAGATCAATGAATGTGGTGGGAAAAGGAGTGGCCCAGGGCAGCCAATGAGGGCTGGGCCACTGGGAGCAGGGGGGGGGCTAATGTAAACAAGGAAACCCCCTGATGTGAGCGGGGTCAGATAAACGCACAGGCCGCCACACAGACAGGTGCTTCCTGAGTCCTGCACTCTCAATCAGTTCAACCTCTCTCGTTCTCTGTCTCTCTCGTATCTGTAGCTCCTCTATCACTCTCTCACCAGAATTTCCAGGAGAAGGCCTACCCTCCTCTGTGTAAGGGCACGTTACAATCAAATTCCTAGTGTTCTCAGGCAAACAATAACCTGCATCCACTTATTGTTTTTCCAACTTTCTATCATTGATGTAAACTTTTCTAAACAGCAGGATAATGTTGAAAACATTGGGTTACTATGAAAGGCAAAGTGCATCAGCCAGATGGTTGGAGGTGAAGGGGTGAGATTTCTGGAAGGCAAATTGTGATTGCTATACAATCCTCTGAGCATTGACATCATGTGGTGTGTTTTCCTACCACCAGTAGAGATAAGAACCGCTTGCCGCTGCCTGCTGGTCACTAGGGTGGCTTACAGCCCTATAATGGAACACTGTGTTTGTTGGGGTCTGTGCTGACTGATAAAGGGCTAATTCCCCTCTACCTTTGTGGTGTCAGTATCAGGTGTATCCAATAGATTACAGAGGTGCTTTGTGTGTTTTCAGCTACTGATAAACTGTCTGCCCAAACTGATAGCAAACATCTCTATCTCTCCACCTCTCTCTCTATCCCTCCACCTCTCTTTCTCTCTCTCTCTGCTCAGTTGGACAGTCTGGGATTGTTTTGTGCTGTCCAATGAGGAAGGAAGCCGGTGTGAGAAAGTGGCTGTTTTTTTTGGGACCAACAGGAATTGGCCTCATCACAAGCGGTTCCTTTTCGCTGCTCGAACAATGCAGCGGCGTCACACCCCTCCAATGGACCTCGGCATTTCACATGGAAAAATGTTCCCAGAATTCCGCTCCCAGGCTCGGGGTAAGGCTGAGGATGGGGTGAGGGCGAGGGGGCGTTGGGGGGTTGGTAGGTAGGTAGGGGAGAGAGTGACACGAGCTGACCAATGAACACTTGTTACCACAAGTACTGTGTTGTGTCTACAGAAACACATTTACCCTAAACAACATTTTTAGAGGGCAAAGTCTAACTTTTTGTGGACATCTTAATGCACTGGAGATATTGCAGTTATGAATCCCTAGTAAAGCCTTTATAGTTTTTTTATTTGAGTTTAATGTTGAGGAGCTAACACACCTGTAGGGCATTCACGTTCTCACTGCTGTGTACTATATATGGGGAACTCATAGAAGCGACTCACCATGACATAGTAATGATTGAGGGAGCTAAAGCAGTACAGTGACTATAAACACTAGTTCCATGCCATGTCAGTTGTACAGTTCTGCATGTACCACTGTGGAACTAGCCATGGTCTGGCCAGCCAGCCTGACCAGATGAAAGAGTGTTTGAGTGGAGCAGTCCGTGCGCAACAGCTGGGATTACATAATCGGAGCATTGCTCTGTGTTTGTAATTACCGTGAGAGGGTAGGCACTGCTGTTCTCTCAGAGCCTTATCAGCACCAACATATCATACAGAGTTTGAACTACAGCACACAGCTCTGCCCACAGCTCACGCTTGTTTGTTCTAACAAACACTCCCAGGACATCACAGTGCAGCACCCAAATTACCCTGCCACATTTGGATTGAGCAAAATGCATTCTTCCCCCACAAAAGTGGTGTTATGCTAATTATGCATTCTGTTGATGGTGGGTGTATGTTAGGGCAGAGGGAAGTCCTGGTGTCAAAGTGACCTGAAGAAAAAGATGAGAAGAAAAACAGTAAATAAAAGTCATAAGGGCCCTTGGTTAGGGAACTAATATTGTAAAATAAAAACACTGAACTAAACACACTGCACTGCACTGCACAGGCAATTCTATGACTTCCTAGGAGACTTCTAGAACACCCCCCTTTGCAGCTCCTTTTGATTTATTTTTTATTTCACCAGGTAGGCCAGTTGAGACCACGTTCTCATTTACAACTGCGACCTGGCCAAGATAAAGCAAAGCAGTGCGACAAAAACAACAACACAGAGTTACACATAACAGTCAATAACACAAAATAAAGAAATATTTTTCTACGTATGTACAGTGTGTGCAAATGTAGAAGAGTAGGGAGAGAAAGCAATAAATAGGCCGTAGAGGAGAAAATAATTACAATTTAGCATTAATACTGGAGTGATGGATGTGCAGATGATGATGTGCAAGTAGAGATACTGGGGTGCAAAAGAGCAAGAGGGTAAGAAATAATATGGGGGATGAGGTAGTCGGGTGTGCTATTTACAGATTGTCTGTGTACAGGTACAGTGATCATTAAGCTTCTCAGACAGCTGATGCTTAAAGTTAGAGAGGTTAGAGACTCCAGCTTAAGAGATTTTTGCAATTTGTTCTAGTCATTGGCAGCAGAGAACTGGAAGGAAAGACAGCCAAAGGAAGTGTTGGCTTTGGGGATGACCAGGTGTTGCTATGGTGACCAGTGAGATGAGATAAGGTGGGGCTTTACCTAGCAAAGACTTATAGATGACCTGGAGCCAGTGGGTTTGGCGACGGATATGTAGCGAGGGCCAGCCAACGAGAGCATACAGGTCGCAGTGGTGGGTAGTATATGGGGCTTTGGTGACAAAACAGATGGCACTGTGATAGACTACATCCAGTTTACTGAGTAGAGTGTTGGAGGCTTTTTTGTAAATGACATTGACAAGGACCCCTTCAGTTGCAGAACCCTGTAAGTTTAGTGCAGACAGAGTCTACCAGTGCAGATATGGCTTCCTCCCTGGGTAAAATCCTCCCAGGCCTGCCTTACATAACACAGTCCACCTCCTCTAGAGAGGTCAGGAAAGAGGAAGTGGAACTGCATAGAGCTGCTTCTCCTAGGTAAGGGAACTACATGGCTGACTGGTGGAGGGGATAGGGGTTCAATGTGCTAGGTCTACAATGACAGTATATTTGTATGTCATTCATCACTAGGGACAATAAATCACCTGGGGTGTGTGAGAAAGTTGGGCCTGCAGGAAGATGAATTAGCACTGTGTGGTTTACATTGTAACTCCAGCCATAAGAAATAGTTACATTTAGTGAGAAAACATCATCAATGCACATTTTAAGAGTAGGCACCCTGCCTTCACAGCTAATTATTTGGATGTGTGGTTCTCAACGGGGTAGCTTGGCGGGTAGAGACATGGTAAAGTGCCCTAGAGGGAAAGGTAGATAATCTAAGAATAACACAGTGTAGCCTTCAACCTTGTCATTGAGTGAACTCTGGGCCAGGGTCTCCAAAGTGGTGCAAAAGCATCAGTCCTCCAGTCACAGAGGCCCTGCGAGGAGCCATTTATCATCATGAAGCCTAGCTCCCTCCACCCACCCCTCATCAGAGACCGCTCAGTTTCATATAGGCCTCGTTACACAAACACCCTGGGTCGCAGCTAACCCATCTCTACCTCTCCACTGATGTCCCACAGAGATGTCCCATAGAGAGCATTTATCAGGTGAGAGTCAGACTGCTCCTGTTGTCTTAATGTGCGGCTGAGAAAGCACCAACATACAGCCTGAATGATAGCAAACTCAGCATGAAGTCTGCCTATTGGACAAGGACTCAGCATGAAGCCTGCCTATTGGACAGGGACTCTAATTGACTGTGAAAATCTGACGTGTTACATTTCGTCAGCAGTGTATTGTATTTGCTAGGCTTAATGCATGATGGGGTTCGAGTTGAAGCATATTGTACTTAACAAAGGCCCACGACCTATTGCATTCTGCACTGTATACGTGTGTATGCACACCAACTAGCTCTTATGAGGTCAATCCTAGAGCAGATAACATTTGATTGAGAACAAACAACTAAGTCAATATTAATTCTGATGCGTAAGGCATAGGTGCTTGATGACAGAAAACTCTTTACACACATCTAACTAAACAGCTGTGGACATAGGGCATGTTCCCTTTCATATGCAGTCAAAGTAGGATTTCCAGTGAACCTTCGTGTGGAGGACTACAACAGAGCTCTAACAAAGATGCATTTATTGTACGTAGAGTGTGTACAGTAAGTAATAAAAGAAAACCTTGGAGCTTGGGAACTGTCAGAACATCAAGTAAACCAAACAGACTGTAAAAACACAAAAAAGGTTTAGTGCACAGGGATCAAATACACTGAGTGTACAAAACATTACACTCTGCTCTTTCCATGACAGACTGACCAGGTGAAAACTATGATCCCTCATTGATGTCACTTGTAAAATCCACTTCAATCAGTGTAGATGAAGTGGAGAAGACAGGTTAAAGAAGTCGTTTTAAGCCTTGAGACAATCAAGACATGGTTTGTGGCCTCCTAAGTTGCGCAGCGGTCTAAGGCATTGCATCACAGTGCTAGAGGCATCACTATAGTCCCGAATTCAATCCCAGGCTGTATCACAACTGGCTGTGATTGGGAGGTGCACAATTGGACCAGCATCATCCGGGTTAGGGGAGGGTTGGCTGGGGGGGGGGCTTTAGAAGTAGGCCGTCATTGTAAATAAGAATTTGTTCTTAACATTCACCATCTCAAATCAAATCAAATCAAATTTTATTTGTCACATACACATGGTTAGCAGATGTTAATGCGAGTGTAGCGAAATGCTTGTGCTTCTAGTTCCGACAATGCAGTAATAACGAGCAAGTAATCTAACTAACAATTCCAAAAAAAAACTACTGTCATACACAGTGTAAGGGGATAAAGAATATGTACATAAGGATATATGAATGAGTGATGGTACAGAGCAGCATAGGCAAGATACAGTAGATGATATCGAGTACAGTATATACATATGAGATAAGTATGTAAACCAAGTGGCATAGTTAAAGTGGCTAGTGATACATGTATTACATAAGGATGCAGTCGATGATATAGAGTACAGTATCAACGTATGCATATGAGATGAACAATGTAGGGTAAGTAACATTATATAAGGTAGCATTGTTTAAAGTGGCTAGTGATATATTTACATCATTTCCCATCGATTCCCATGATTAAAGTGGCTGGAGTAGAGTCAGTGTCATTGACAGTGTGTTGGCAGTAGCCACTCAATGTTAGTGGTGGCTGTTTAACAGTCTGATGGCCTTGAGATAGAAGCTGTTTTTCAGTCTCTCGGTCCCAGCTTTGATGCACCTGTACTGACCTCGCCTTCTGGATGGCAGCGGGGTGAACAGGCAGTGGCTCGGGTGGTTGATGTCCTTGATGATCTTTATGGCCTTCCTGTAGCATCGGGTGGTGTAGGTGTCCTGGAGGGCAGGTAGTTTGCCCCCGGTGATGCGTTGTGCAGACCTCACTACCCTCTGGAGAGCCTTACGGTTGAGGGCGGTGCAGTTGCCATACCAGGCGGTGATACAGCCCGCCAGGATGCTCTCGATTGTGCATCTGTAGAAGTTTGTGAGTGCTTTTGGTGACAAGCCGAATTTCTTCAGCCTCCTGAGGTTGAAGAGGCGCTGCTGCGCCTTCCTCACGATGCTGTCTGTGTGAGTGGACCAATTCAGTTTGTCTGTGATGTGTATGCCGAGGAACTTAAAACTTGCTACCCTCTCCACTACTGTTCCATCGATGTGGATGGGGGTGTTCCCTCTGCTGTTTCCTGAAGTCCACAATCATCTCCTTAGTTTTGTTGACGTTGAGTGTGAGGTTATTTTCCTGACACCACACTCCGAGGGCCCTCACCTCCTCCCTGTAGGCCGTCTGTTGGTAATCAAGCCTACCACTGTTGTGTCGTCCGCAAACTTGATGATTGAGTTGGAGGCGTGCATGGCCACGCAGTCGTGGGTGAACAGGGAGTACAGGAGAGGGCTCAGAACGCACCCTTGTGGGGCCCCAGTGTTGAGGATCAGCGGGGAGGAGATGTTGTTGCCTACCCTCACCACCTGGGGGCGGCCCGTCAGGAAGTCCAGTACCCAGTTGCACAGGGCGTAGTCGAGACCCAGGGTCTCGAGCTTGATACGAGCTTGGAGGGTACTATGGTGTTGAATGCCGAGCTGTAGTCGATGAACAGCATTCTCACATAGGTATTCCTCTTGTCCAGATGGGTTAGGGCAGTGTGCAGTGTGGTTGAGATTGCATCGTCTGTGGACCTATTTGGGCGGTAAGCAAATTGGAGTGGGTCAAGGGTGTCAGGTAGGGTGGAGGTGATATGGTCCTTGACTAGTCTCTCAAAGCACTTCATGATGACGGATGTGAGTGCTTAGTCGTTTAGCTCAGTTACCTTAGCTTTCTTGGGAACAGATTAGCTCTGTGCTGTTCAGAGGGTGAATGGGCAAGACAAATGATTTAAGTGCCTTTGAATGAGGTATGGTAGTAGGTGCCAGATGCACTGGTTTGAGTGTGTCAAGAACTGCAACGCTGCTGGCTTTTTCATGCTCAACAGTTTCCCTTTTGTATCAAGAATGGTCCACCACACAAAGGACATCCAGCCAACTTGACACAACTGTGGGAAGCATTGGGGTCAAAATGGGCCAGCATCCCTGTGGAACACTTTCGGCAGCTTGTAGAGTCCATGCCCTGACAAATGTAGGTTTTTCTGAGGGCAAAAGGGGGTGAAACTCAATATTAGGGAGGTGTTCCTAATGTTTTGTACACTCAGTCAATGTCATTATTTGGCAACACTTACAATACACCTATATTATACAATTTAAATTAATTTCTCATTGAAAGATGGCAATCAGTAGAATTCTAGATAGCTGAGCATCGCCTTTTTGAAATCCACATCACATATACCATGTAGAAAAAACATGTCTCTGATAAGGAATCACAACACCTCTCGTCGTTGCATTTCTGTCTGTATCATTCCTAATTTGTTGCCGAAACACGGTCCAAGTGGTAGTGTTGCTTCTGATAGAAACATACCCAGAACATGGTTGCTATAATCTCAGAATATCAGAAATATATATAGTATATTTATGCCTGTACTTTCTCACATTTGCCATTTAAGCAATGAGGATGCCAGGTATACCAAAACAATGCACAACACATAGTTCCATCTCCAAGTTGTAATGTGGAAAAATAGACGAATTGCATTACAGAAATATATTACTTGTATGAGTAACAGAGTAATATAAAGAGTTACTGTCTTCAAATATGGTAATATCATTCGTTTATTTTTCAAGAAACCTGTACATTACTTTCAGAATCAAGAGGTTCTGTATTTTTGTCAAAATTTACCTTGTTCTGTTCAATGTTCTCTCCTTATACAGTTGAAGTCAGAAGTTTACATGCACCTTAGCCAAATACATTTAAACTCAGTTTTCACAATTCCTGACATTTAATCCTAGTACAAATTCCCTGTCTTAGGTCAGTTAGGATCACCACTTTATTTTAAGAATGAAATTTCAGAATAATAGTAGAGAGAATGATTCATTTCATCTTTAATTTCTTTCATCACATCCCCAGTGGGTCAGAAGTTTACATACACTCAATTAGTATTTGGTAGCATTGCCATTAAATTGTTGAACTTGGGTCAAACGTTTCGGTTGGCCTTCCACAAGCTTCCCACAATAAGTTGGGTGAATGTTGGCCCATTCCTCCTGACAGAGCTGGTGTAACTGAGTCAGGTTTGTAGGGCTCATTGCTCGCACATGCTTTTTCAGTTCTGCCCACAAATTATCTATACGATTGAGGTCAGGGCTTTGTGATGGTCACTCCAATACCTTGACTTTGTTGTCCTTAAGCCATTTTGCCACAACTTTGGAATTATGCTTGGGGTCATTGTCCATTTGGAAGACCCATTTGTGACCAAGCTTTAACTTCCTGACTGATGACTTGCTTGAGATGTTGCTTCAATATATCCACATAATTTTCCTACCTCATGATGCCATCTATTTTGTGAAGTGCACCAGTCTCTCCTGCAGCAAAGCACCCCACAACATGATGCTGCCACCCAGTGCATCACGGTTGGGATGGTGTTCTTCGGCTTGCAAGCCTCACCCTTTTTCCTCCGAACATAACGATAGACATTATGGCTAAACAGTTATATTTTTGTTTCATCAGACCAGACAACATTTCTCCAAAAAGTACAATCTTTGTCCCCACGTGCAGTTGCAAACTGTAGTCTGGCTTTTTTTATGGCGGTTTTTGAGCAGTTGCTTTTTCCTTGCTGAGCGGCCTTTCAGGTTATGTCGATATAGGGCTCATTTTACTGTGGATATAGATACTTTTGTACCTGTTTCCTCCAGCATCGTTACAAGGTCATTTGCTGTTGTTCTGGGATTCATTTACACTTTTCACACCAAAGTACTTTAATCTCTAGGAGACAGAAGCGTCTCCTTCCTGAGCGGTATGATGGCTGCGTGGTCCCATGGTGTTTATACTTGCGTACTATTGCTTGTACAGATGAACGTGGTACCTTCAGGCATTTGGAAATTGCTCCCAAGGATGAACCAGACTTGTGGAGGTCTACAATTGGCTGATTTCTTTTGATTTTCCCATGATGTCAAGCAAAGAGGCACTGAGTTTGAAGGTTTGAAATACATCCACAGGTATACCTCAAATTGACTCAAATTATGTCAATTAGCCTATCAGAAGCTTCTAAGCCATGACATCATTTTCTGGAATTTTCCAAGCTGTTTAAAGGTACAGTCAACTTAGTGTATGTAAACGTCTGACCCACTGGAATTGTGATACAGTGAACTATAAGTGAAATAATCTGTCTGTAAACAATTGTTGGAAGAATTACTTGTGTCATGCACAAAGTAGATGTCCTAACCGACAATCCCCAAACAATTCGAGCTTCTACTTTTAAAAATCCACCTTTCCAGAAACAAGTCTCTCACCGTTGCCACTTGCTATAGACCACCCTTTGCCCCCAGCTGTGCCCTGGACACAATATGTGAACTGACTGCCCCTCATCTATCTTCAGAGCTTGTCCTGCTAGGTAACCTAAACTGGGACATGCTTAACACCCCGGCCATCCTACAATCTCAGCTTGATGCCCTCAATCTCACACAAATTATCAATGAACCCACCAGGTACATCCCCAAATCCGTAAACACTGGCACCCTCATAGATATCATCCTAACCAACTTGCCCTCTAAATACACCTCTGCTGTTTTCAACCAAGATCTCAGCGATCACTACCTCATTGCCTGCATCCGTAATGGGTCCGCGGTCAAACGACCACCACTCATCACAGTCAAACACTCCCTAAAACAGCAAGCAGGCCTTTCTAATTTACCTGGCCCGGGTATCCTGGAAGGATATTGTAAATGGAGAATAAGAGCACCTCCTCCCAGCTGCCCACTGCACTGAGGCTAGGAAACACCATCACCACCGATAAATCCACTATAATTGAGAATTTCAAGAAGCATTTTTCTACGGCTGGCCATGCTTTCCACCTGGCTACCCCTACCACAGTCAACAGCCCTGCACTCCCAACAGCAGCTCACCCAAGCCTCCCCCATTTCTCCTTCACCCAAATCCAGATAGCTGATGTTCTGAAAGAGCTGCAAAATCTGGACTCCTACAAATCAGCCGGGCTAGACAATCAGGACCCTCTGTTTCTAAAATAACCCCCATCACTAGCCTGTTCAACCTTTTTTTCGTATCGTCTGAAATCCCCAAAGATTGGAATGCTGCCACGGTCATCCCCCTCTTCAAAGGGGGAGACACTCTAGACCCAAACTGCTACAGACCTATATTTATCCTATCCTGCCTTTTCTAAGGTCTTCGAAAGCCAAGTTAACAAACAAATTACCGACTATTTCGAATCCCACCGTACCTTCTCCGCTATACAATCTGGTTTCAGAGCTGGTCATGGGTGCACCTCAGCCATGCTCAAGGTCCTAAATGATATCATAAACGCTATCGATAAGAGATATTACTGTGCAGCTGTATTCATCGACCTGACCAAGGCTTTCGACTCTGTCAATCACCACATTTTTATTGGCAGACTCAAGAGCCTTGGTTTCTCAAATGATTGCCTCGCCTGGATCACCAACTACTTCTCAGATAGAGTTCAGTGTGTCAAATCGGAGGGCCTGTTGTCCAGACTACCCACCACTGCGACCTGTAAAATCTCGTTGGATGACCCTCGCTTCATACTCGTCACCAAACCCACTGGCTCCAGGTCATCTACATACAGTGCCTTGCGAAAGTATTCGGCCCCCTTGAACTTTGCGACCTTTTGCCACATTTCTGGCTTCAAACATAAAGATATAAAACTGTATTTTTTTTGTGAAGAATCAACAACAAGTGGGACACAATCATGAAGTGGAACGACATTTATTGGATATTTCAAACTTTTTTAACAAATCAAAAACTGAAAAATTGGGCGTGCAAAATTATTCAGCCCCTTTACTTTCAGTGCAGCAAACTCTCTCCAGAAGTTCAGTGAGGATCTCTGAATGATCCAATGTTGACCTAAATGACTAATGATGATAAATACAATCCACCTGTGTGTAATCAAGTCTCCGTATAAATGCACCTGCACTGTGATAGTCTCAGAGGTCCGTTAAAAGCGCAGAGAGCATCATGAAGAACAAGGAACACACCAGGCAGGTCCGAGATACTGTTGTGAAGAAGTTTAAAGCCAGATTTGGATACAAAAAGATTTCCCAAGCTTTAAACATCCCAAGGAGCACTGTGCAAGCGATAATATTGAAATGGAAGGAGTATCAGACCACTGCAAATCTACCAAGACCTGGCCGTCCCTCTAAACTTTCAGCTCATACAAGGAGAAGACTGATCAGAGATGCAGCCAAGAGGCCCATGAACACTCTGGATGAACTGCAGAGATCTACAGCTGGGGTGGGAGACTCTGTCCATAGGACAACAATCAGTCGTATATTGCACAAATCTGGCCTTTATGGAAGAGTGGCAAGAAGAAAGCCATTTCTTAAAGATATCCATAAAAAGTGTTGTTTAAAGTTTGCCACAAGCCACCTGGGAGACACACCAAACATGTGGAAGAAGTTGCTCTGGTCAGATGAAACCAAAATGGAACTTTTTGGCAACAATGCAAAACGTTATGTTTGGCGTAAAAGCAACACAGCTCATCACCCTGAACACACCATCCCCACTGTCAAACATGGTGGTGGCAGCATCATGGTTTGGGCCTGCTTTTCTTCAGCAGGGACAGGGAAGATGGTTAAAATTGATGGGAAGATGGATGGAGCCAAATACAGGACCATTCTGGAAGAAAACCTGATGGAGTCTGCAAAAGACCTGAGACTGGGACGGAGATTTGTCTTCCAACAAGACAATGATCCAAAACATAAAGCAAAATCTACAATGGAATGGTTCAAAAATAAACATATCCAGGTGTTAGAATGGCCAAGTCAAAGTCCAGACCTGAATCCAATTGAGAATCTGTGGAAAGAACTGAAAACTGCTGTTCACAAATGCTCTCCATCAAACCTCACTGAGCTCGAGCTGTTTTGCAAGGAGGAATGGGAAAATATTTCAGTGTCTCGATGTGCAAAACTGATAGAGACATACCCCAAGCGACTTACAGCTGTAATCGCAGCAAAAGGTGGCGCTACAAAGTATTAACTGAAGGGGGCTGAATAATTTTGCACGCCCAATTTTTCAGTTTTTGATTTGTTAAAAAAGTTTGAAATATCCAATAAATGTCGTTCCACTTCATGATTGTGTCCCACTTGTTGTTGATTCTTCACAAAAAAATACAGTTTTATATCTTTATGTTTGAAGCCTGAAATGTGGCAAAAGGTCGCAAAGTTCAAGGGGGCCGAATACTTTCGCAAGGCAGTGTATATGTATATATATACTATATATAGACTCTTTTCCTGCTGATATATACTGTATATACAGTGGGGAGAACAAGTATTTGATACACTGCCGATTTTTGCAGGTTTTCCTACTTACAAAGCATGTGGAGGTCTTTAATTTTTATCATAGGTACACTTCAACTGTGAGAGACGGAATCTAAAACAAAAATCCAGAAAATCACATTGTATAATTTTTAAGTAATTAATTAGCATTTTATTGCATGACGTAAGTATTTGATCACCTACCAACCAGTAGGAATTCCAGCTCTCACAGACCTGTTAGTTTTTCTTTATGAAGCCCTCCTGTTCTCCACTCATTACCTGTATTAACTGCACCTGTTTGAACTCGTTACCTGTATAAAAGACACCTGTCCACACACTCAATCAAACAGACTCCAACCTCTCCACAATGGCCAAGACCAGACAGCTGTGTAAGGACATCTGGGTTAAATTGTAGACATGAACAAGGCTGGGATGGGTTACAGGACAATAGGCAAGCAGCTTGGTGAGAAGGCAACAACTGTTGGCGCAATTATTAGAAAATGGAAGAAGTTCAAGATGACGGTCAATCACCCTCGGTCTGGAGCTCCATGTAAGATCTCACCTCGTGGGGCCTCAACGATCATGAGGAAGGTGAGGGATCAGCCCAGAACTACACGGCAGGACCTGGTCAATGACCTGAAGAAAGCTGGGACCACAGTCTCAAAGAAAACCATTAGTAACACACTACACCGTCATGTATTAAAATCCTGCAGTGCACGCAAGGTCCCCCTGCTCAAGCCAGCGCATGTCCAGGCCCATCTGAAGTTTGCCAATGACCATCTGGATGATCCAGAGGAGGAATGGGAGAAGGTCATGTGGTCTGATGAGACAAAAATAGAGCTTTTTGCTCTAAACTCCACTCGCCATGTTTGGATGAAGAAGAAGGATGAGTACAACCCCAAGAACACCATCCCAACCGTGAAGCATGGAGGTGGAAACATAATTCTTTGGGGATGCTTTTCTGCAAAGGGGACAGGACGACTGCACCGTATTGAGGGGAGGATGGATGGGGCCATGTATCGCGAGATCTTGTCCAACAACCTCCTTCCCTCAGTAAGAGCACTGAGGATGGGTTGTGGCTGGGTCTTCCAGCATGACAACGACCTGAAACACACAGCCAGGGCAACTAAGGAGTGGCTCCGTGAGAAGCATCTCAAGGTCCTGGAGTGACCTAGCCAGTCTCCAGACCTGAACCCAATAGAAAATCATTGGAGGGAGCTGAAAGTCCGTATTGCCCAGCGACAGCCCTGAAACCTGAAGGATCTGGAGAAGGTCTGTATGGAGGAGTGGGCGAAAATCTCTGCTGCAGTGTGTGCAAACCTGGTCAAGAACTACAGGAAACATATGATCTCTGTAATTGCAAACAAAGGTTTCTGTACCAAATATTAAGTTCTGCTTTTCTGATGTATCAAATACTTATGTCATGCAATAAAATGCTAATTAATTACTTAAAAATCATACAATGTGATTTTCTGGATTTTTGTTTTAGATTCCGTCTCTCACAGTTGAAGTGTATCTATGATAAAAAATTACAGATCTCTACATGCTTTGTAAGCAGGAAAATCTGCAAAATCATCAGTGTATCAAATACTTGTTCTCCCCACTGTATATAGTAACCAAAAAAGTGTTAAACAAATCTAAATATATTTTATATTTGAGATTCTTCAAAGTAGCCACTCTTTGCCTTGATGACAGCTTTGCACACTCTAGGCATTCTCTCATCCAGCTTCATGAGGTAGTCACCTGGAATGGAATGCATTTCAATTAACAGCGGTACCTGTTAATTTACTATTTGGTAAAAGACCAATTACATATTATGGCAAGAACAGCAAACATAAGCTAAATAAAATAAGTAAGCTTGAGTTCTAACTGATTTTTAAATATTTTTTTATAAAAAATATCTCAATAGTGGTAGAGATGACCTCTGGGAGACAACTCAAAAGAGACCATATTCAAGTCCTCCAGCCCCCACTCATTCAAACGTAGGAACTGGTTCCTCCACTATGACCCCTGCTGCAGTATCTGGCTCCACACCCACCTCCGCCCGGCCATCTAGAAGTGTGAAGAGGCCAGCCCAGAAGCGGAGGAGGGCCAGTGCACTAGCGGCAACTACCACCGAGGGAGAGGACAGTTGGCACATTGTGCTAGAGAGGATGATGTGGAGCCACTTCCACCAACATTTCGACCTAAAAGGTAGCCAGGACCTGAGCTGGACATGACTGGAAAGTATAGCCCCCTTCATCTTTGTGTGTAAACTTTAATATTTTTTACCATAGCATTTTTGATGCTTTCTATAGTTATATACTTGAAAATTGATCAATTGACCCCAATTCGGCCACTTGGAGGCCACTTGGGTACATTTGGGGAAACTAGTGAGGGACACTTGTGAGACTTCATATTAAATATTATGTGGCTCTCTGATTCTTGAATGTATCCGTCTGAAACTTTGCACACACACTGTTGCCCTGTTGTGGACAGCTTCCTATCTCAATGTATGGCCAGTCTTTGCATTTCAAAGATAATACAAATATTATTTTAAAATCTTTTATCAGATCTATTGTGTTATATTCTCCTACATTCATTTCACATCTCCACACATTTCAAAGTGCTTCCTTTCAAATACTATCAAGAATATGTATATCATTGCTTCAGGTCCTGAGCTACAGGCAGTTAGATTTGGGTATGTCATTTTAGGCAAAAATTGAGATGAAGGGTCCTATCCAGAAGTGGTTTAACAAGCAGCATGGACTGTATGTTGTCGACTGCAGATGCAGTTGGGCCCTAGCGACATCAGATGGCTGCAATAATTAGCCTGGCCACTTCATCCTCATTATACTAGCAGTACCAAAACACTTTGCTCTCATTATCCTCAACCATTGTGTCCCCAAGCAGTTAGAAGCCATTTTGCCATCCCCATGGAAAAACAGTGTAGGTAAAACAGTTTACCCACAAATCTGCCTTGGTGTGCTTGCTGGTTCATTCAACTTGTTGAGCCAGGAAACTAAAGACCATCTGCTCTTTTCAGACAAAAACCCCACCTCAAAATCCTCCCAAGCCCAAGTCACATTCACCACATTCATAACCATTGGCAAGTAGATTGCTTTACCAAATACCCCCTCTCTCCCTCCATCACAGGAGCTCTTTATCCGAATGGGAGCCATGGTTGGTAAAGCGACTGCTAGGGGGGATTGTACGTGTGACTGTGAGAGCCAGGGAGTCTCTCAATGGCTCATCTACTACTCACACAGATTGAAAGGCATCAGCAGAGAGAGTAGGAGAGCACATGGTCACAGCCATCAGTGTCACTGGACCAGCCATGACAGGTAAAAGGATGGACAGCTGCTCTTCGCCAGGCCTGGAATGGGCAGTAACATTTACACAGCTAATGGGAAGCCCGGGCTTGGAATGTATTGTTCAGCTTGAGGCCCAAACACTCACACGGAAACAAACACCCACAAACCAAAAGTGAAACACAGGCTACCTAAGTATGATTCTCAATCAGGGACAACAATTGACAGCTGCCTCTGATTGAGAACCATACTAGGCCGAACTCAAAACCCAACACAGAAAAACAAACATAGACTGCCCACCCCAACTCACGCCCTGACCATACTAAAACAGAGACAAAAACAAAGGAACTAAGGTCAGAACGTGACAGGTCTACAATGTTTTTCTGAGGTCTTGGCTGATTTCTTTTGATTTTCTCATGATGTCATCCAAAGAGGCAATGAGTTTGAAGTTGGGCCTGGAAATACATCCACACGTACACCTCAAATGATGTCAATTAGCCTATCAGAAGTTTCTAAAGCCACAACATAATTTTCTGGAATTTTCCAAGCTGTTTAACGGCAGTCAACTTAGTGTATGTAAATTTCTGACTTGTGAAAAAAAAAATGTCTTGTGTCATGCACAAAGTAGATGTCCTAACCGACTTGCCAAAACTATAGTTTGTTAACAAGAAATTTGTGGAGTGGTTGAAAAACAAATTTTAATGACTCCAACCTAAGTGTATGTAAACTTCCGACTTCAACTGTAGCTTTCAGCTGATGAACTTCCACTCTAACTGTGCCAGTGCTTGTTATGGACAGTTGGACACTGATACTTGTTTGTGTGAGGTTTCATCCTGGTTATTCCTCCACCACAGTAGCTGTCCCTCTGTCTTACTCGTGTTATGGGTGGATCTGAAGACATCCACGGGTACGGTGCCCGTGCAGTATGTGGTGTACTATGGCTGTCTGCTCTCGTACTGGGCAGCCGCACACAGCTTCCGCAGGCCTGTTTGAAAGCTCACCAGGTGGGGCCAAACAAACACACATTAATCTGCGCTTTTTATGAATATTCAGACACAGCTGTCTGTGACAGGGAGATAGCAGCTGGTGCGTTTGTGCCCTGCTGATACCTCAGTGCCATCCCTGGACAGGAGCTCCTGCATCTGGGCCAACAGTACAGCAAGCCAACCTGCCTGTCTGCCAGGCCCACTCAAACCCCACGGCTGACACCTTTTACACGCAGAGGGTCAAAGACTCAATCAGACACCTCTAGGGGCCAGTCAGCGGACACAGGAAGTCACTTGTGTCACTACTGTACACAGTAACTTTGTTGCGTGTTTGTGCATCACAACGACAAGGAAAACATTATTTTACAGCAACTACAGAAGCTCAACAAACTATCTCTAATCAATTACATTTGTTAAGTGTCAACTAACACCAATAAGGCTCTATCAAAATGACTGATTAGTGTTTTCCGCTGAACCATTAGACCATATTAGGCTACTCTGTACAAATACTTTCATCCTGCCAATCTTTAATCCTAAAAGGATCATTTTCCATCCTTTCATTTCTCTCTAATGAAACAGTAGGTACATAGGTTGTAATGCTAGTGTTAAAACAGATGGCATTCCTTTCTGTATCACTTTTCATTTCCCATTTAGAGCTTCTGTTAAGAAATCCTAACAAACAAGAGCATCGAAAATGTATTTGAATTAAACGTAATTGAATTGAATCATTAGGACATGTATGTTCAGCTGTATGTGATCTGACTGATGGAGCATAATTTATTGTCATGTCTTAGCACCAGACTGTCTAGGAACAAATTCATGCGGTGTGATGAATACTGTATGGTGACATTTTTCATTACTGCTGAATGTCAGCTAGGCTTAAAGTGGCATTTACAATGTCCCACATGAGATCAATCAAATGTGCCCTTTTAATTGCCAAACTTAATCCACCACTAATCCAATAATATTCCCAAAACAAGTAGAGAGAATGGTGAGTAGGTTTGGAGACAAAGCCTGATGGAGGGACTGGAGGAGTTTGAGTTTGGTGGGCCTGGCGTTGGCACCTCCCAGATATGTTGTCAGGGCCAACCTGCAGATTGGCATCATCCTGCCAAGCAGGCTGTCAGTGTGCCAGGAACAGAGCACAGCTGCCAGGCCAAACCAGCAGGCACTAATTCAGCCAGCCACAGGGAGCCTTCTTCCTCCCCAAGCCTTCCCTGTGGCTATAATCAACCCTCCCCCACAATCTCCCACCTTTTTTTATCAAAAACATTTGTGACAGATGATGGTGCCAATATACAGATGACTAATTACCAGAAATTCTGGTGAATAAACACATTTTCTTCTATTGACCAGCACGCCCTTTTCTCAAAGCCGCTAAGCCTATGAGATTCTCAGAGCCAGCAAGGCAAGAAACCTCACTGAGTAATGTGCCTTTGCATCTTAATTGATGTTTAGAAAAATTCTGCACGGGCACATTCTATTGTGCTGTCAGTGTCTGCTGTACAATTGGAGATACAGTAGATCTCTAATCTGTGGAACATCGAGTAGAGGTTCCATTCATTATCATGGATCTCTTTGACACATGACCATGTTCATATTTGTGAATAATTAATGTCCTATTTGTTTGGTCATTATCCCCCTGGTTTAGAACAGGGCTTTGAACCAAAGGGACTGCAATGAGGCCAGTTGGTAAACTCAAGTCCAAAATGCATCGGAAACATTCAGTTGGCATTCTGATTGTTCTAGATCTTCTCTGTTGACATCCCACTGTGTCCCTGGCCTCTACCCTGAGCTCAGGTTGGGATGGGAAGGCTACCACTTGTCCTCCAGTGCTGGGCGTAGAGTTTCCTGGTGCCATGCCATGGGGTCCATCATCAAGGTCAAGTGAAAAGCTCCAGCCCTACATAGCAGAAAGGCTGACAGGCAGGGTTGGTTCCTCTCTGGTCCTCTCACACCCCCTAAGGCAAGAGCCACCTCTCCCCATGTACATACAGGTAACTGCCAAAATAAAGGAAACACCAACATAAAGTGATAAAATATCTTTATACCACGCTGGGTCACCACAAGCCATCAGAACAGCTTCCATGCGTCTTGGTATAGAATCTACAAGTGTCTGGAACTCTATTGGAGGGATGCAAGCAACACCATTCTTCCACGAGAAATTCCATCATTTGTTGTTTTGTTGATGGTGGTAGAGAACGCTGTCTCAAGCACTGCTCCAGAATCTCCCATAATTGTTCAATTGGGTTGGGGGGTTACTAAGCTATATGGAATTTTAAGAAGGTCATAACCAATCAATCAAATGTATTTATAAAGCCTGTCTTACATCAGCTGATGTCAAAGTGATGTACAGAAACCAAGCCTAAAACAATTCAGGTGTAGAAGCACGGTGGCTAGGAAAAACTCCCTAGAAAGGCCAAAACCTAGAGAGGAACCAGCCTATGAGGGGTGGCCAGTCCTCTTCTGGCTATGCCGGGTGGAGATTATAACAGAACATGGCCATTGTCATACCAAGGATCATTTAGCGATTTCATTTAGAATTTTAAGACCCCTTGGAGTATCAAAAAAACACATTGATGAAACATTTTTTGGGGTCTTACTGCTATTAGCCCATACAAACACATTGAATAACAGATTCACTACATTGAACAACAGTCCCAAAAACAAATAAAATAGAAGTATATTCTGAAGTGTCTCTCCTATATATGAAAGAAACCCATATTTTTTGGCATTAAACAGTCTTCATATATGCCAGGGGTGGGCAAAAAAAAAAAAATAGTAAAAATAAAGAAAAACCCTAGAATGAGTAGGTAGGTCCAAACTTTTGACTGGTACTGTACTTCCATTCATATTTTCAACTGGTCCCGGGGGACAGGTGTTTCAGTTGAGTCTTGTGAGGCCTGTGGGCGTCCTAGAGCAAATGTTTGTGAGAGTCTCACCTTTGCAGAGAGGGGTCATTTTAGTGTGTAGCCCAAACGGTTCGGACGCTACAGACAGAAGTTGGCAGATCAGCTATACCGACTTCAGACGAGGCTCCTGACACTTGTGGAGCAAAACGGAGAACACCATGTTTGTAGGTCAAAGCGTTCAGATGCTATAGACGGTTTTGTGAGAAGACAGATTTGTAGTGATGTCTCATGGACTGACAAACACCACTAGATCTGTTATCTTTCACTGGAGATGCGGAAGTGCGACATAGGCGGATATGGTGGATTGAGACACGTCCAACGCAACAAAACATATCTCTAGCTTAAACTGACAGATTTTTATTGTGATTTTTTTGTATTATACTAATTAGATTTTCATGGGGGCGCAGACATCAACCTTAGGGGGTTAAAGGCCTGGGTGCGAAACAGTCCATTTGATGCCAGTTGTACAGATTGGCACAGGGGTATTTGAGTACTATTCCGCAGGCCTGCCCTCTGCCCGGCTACATACGGCTCATCTGCTCACTCAATCTGTTCCCACTGTCGATGATTCAGTCTGCTCTGGCTGAAGGTCACAATATGGCACGGGCTTCTGGTGGAGAGAGAGAGTCCGCCAAAGGCCCCAGACAGCTTAGTCTCCAGCCTGCTGCCTCCCTGTGTACACAGGAGAGGAGAGGGAGAGATCACTGCAGAGAAGCCTGTGCAGATATTACACATTCAAGAACTTAGGCATGATGTACAATCAGTATTTAGTATAGGGCCTTTAAACGCAAAGGCCCTTACATCTGAAGGCTGATCATTAGGTTTGGTCACAGCTCTCCTCATGTCCTGGTGGAGCCTGACTAGTGACCACAGGGATACCTTAGCTAATCTTCAGTAGAGCATACTGCAATATTAATGCAGTGTTTTCATTTTTGCCCTACCTGAGTGGCCATCTGTGAAGCTTGGCTGTTCTCACATTAACTATTCATTCCTCTGTTGAATATGACCAGTGCTGCACAATGGGAGCTAATCGTGTAACTCTAGAGAGAGAGAAAAGGGGAGCAAAAGAGGGACTATATATGTAGGATGAATGAAAGGGATCTTATGATAACAGAGTAATGTATTATACAAGCAGATGGAAGGTGTGAAATACTGTAGAACCTGATGATTGATGTGTTTGTCCCTGTGGGCAAGGATAATAAAGTACAGATTATTAGTTCTATTGTTTTCACATTTGACCAGAAGTGGCAGCTAATGCTCAACCCGCCTACCTGCCTCAGTGCTCAGGTAAGACTGACTAATCAAAACTCCAACACTACAGGGCAATTAAATCACCCACCTCTGACTGACTCTGCTACTCAGGCAAAACCACAGACACCCAGGGGAGAGATAATGGCTGCCAACAGCAAAGCTCTCGCTGACACCTTATGCCAGTCATCACACCTAACGGCAGAGAAGTGTTCACTTGTGGAGCCACAACCACCCAGGCCTGATGATCAAGACCTGTCGGGGGGGGGGGCAGATGTGAAGAGTGCTCACACACAGGGGGAGAGATGATCAAGTCAATGACCCGGACACCGCTCTCTGCTCCTCTCCTTTCTGCTCAATCTGCTTAATGACCGGCAAGCTGTGGGCAAGATAAGCGCTTGCCCAGGCGAGCGCTCAACTCAAGTGTGAATATTAATGATGGTTTTGGCCAAGATGTGCTGGTGCAAACCAACAAACTGAATGATAATTCTAGAAAGAGGAGCAGAAAAGGAGAGGGTGGGACAATTCATTCCCCCCTCTATGGTTAATAATTCATGAAGTCCTATTAATTATGAACCAATCTGTAACCTAACAATAGTCAAGAGGGATGGTGGTTTCCTAGGAACATTGACCCATTTTAAATAGGACAGCGGTAACATAGTAGAAAGTAGTGGGTTACAACCGTTGTTTTGGGTCCTGTGACAAAGGGGATAATACAAGCCCCGGCAATGAATAATGCTGTTGTGTGTCGTGTCACGATGCCTCTGTGATCAGAGGCATTCATCCAATGAACCTGCCTGAGTCGGTGAATACAATCGTGAATGTCTGTAGTAGAGGTCGACCGATTATGATTTTTCAACGCCGATACCGATTATCGGAGGACCAAAAATAGGCCGATACCGATTAATCGGTCATTTTTTAAATGTATTTGTAATAATGACAATTACAACAATACTGAATGAACACTTATTTTAACTTAATATAATACATCAATAAAATCAATTTAGCCTCAAATAAAGTTCCTTGCTCAGAACATATGAAAGCTGGTAGTTCCTTTTAACATGAGTCTTCAATATTCCCAGGTAAGAAGTTTTAGGTTGTAGTTATAGGAATTATAGGACTTTCTCTCTATACGATTTGTATTTCATATACCTTTGACTATTGGATGTTCTTATAGGCACTTTAGTATTGCCAGTGTAACAGTATAGCTTCCATCCCTCTCCTCTCCGCTACCTGGGCTCGAACCAGGAACACATCGACAACAACCACCCTCGAAGCAGCGTTACCCATGCACAGCAAGGGGAACAACTACTCCAAGTCTCAGAGCGAGTGACGTTTGAAACGCTATTAGTGCGCACCCCGCTAACTAGCTAGCCATTTCACATCGTTACACCAGCCTAATCTCGGGAGTTGACAGCGCAATGCTTGCGAAGAGCTGCTGGCAAAACGCACGAAAGTGCTGTTTGAATGAATGCTTACCAGCCTGCTGATGCCTACCACTGCTCAGACTGCTCTATCAAATCAGACTTAATTATATCATAAAACACAGAAATACGAGCCCTAGGTCATTAATATGGTCGAATGCAGAAACTATCATTTCGAAAATCATTCCGTATTTTATCTAATGGGTGGCATCCCTAAGTCTAAATATTGCGGTTCCATTGCACAACCTTCAAATGTTATGTCATAATTACTTAAAATTCTGGCAAATTAGTTGGCAATGAGCCAGGCGGCCCAACCTGTTGCATAAACTCTGACTCTGTGTGCAATGGACGCAAGAGAAGTGACACAATTTCACCTGGTTAATATTGCCTGCTAACCTGGATATCTTTAAGCTAAATATGCAGGTTAAAATATATACTTCTGTGTATTGATTTTAAGAAAGGCATTGATGTTTATGGTTAGGTACACGTTGGAGCAACGACAGTCCTTTTTCGCGAATGCGCACCGCATCGATTATATGCAACGCAGGACATGCTAGATAAACTAGTAATATCATCAACCATGTGTAGTTAGAACTAGTGATTATGATTGATTTTTATAAGATAAGTTTAATGATAGCTAGCAACGTACCTAGGCTTCTTACTGCATTCGCGTAACAGGCAGGCTCCTCGTGAGGCAGGTGGTTCGAGCATTGGACTAGTTAACCGTAAACTTGCAAGATTGAATCCCTGAGCTGACAAGGTAAAAATCTGTCGTTCTGCCCCTGAACAAGACAGTTAACCCACCGTTCCTAGGCCATCATGGAAAATAAGAATGTGTTATTAACTGACCTGCCTAGTTAAATAAAAAGGTGTGGAGGAAAGAAAATGGGGAAAAAAACGGCAAATCGGCATCCAAAAATACAGATTTCCGATTATGAAAACTTGAAATCGGCCCTAATTAATCAGCCATTCCGATTTAATCGTCAACCTCTAGTCTGTAGTGGATGTGTTCTTATGGAAATATTGTATACCAATAATAGTCCCCCAAGTATAGATAGAATGGTGAGATTGTTCCTGTTGAATATATAATCAATTCCCATGTAATTAAGATGAGCGGTTTTGAAGGTTGGGTATTAAGTTTATAGTACAGATAAAGCATCCAGTAACTGAATGAAGGAGTTTATTAATTGTATTGTTGTTTATTTAACTGTGGAAGGAATTGCGTCTGACGCACATGTAGACACCATGAGCAAACAGTAGACCTCCACGTTCCTCCGGGGAAGAGCCACAACATGGAAACAGGTTTCTAGTAACCAATGAACGAACACAGCTAGAATTTCTGAAGATTGTGTTTGTCTGTGTCCTACCTTTCCGACACTAAAAATAACCATGCACATCCTGCTGCGATGTTCAAGGTGTAGTCGACTGTCCTTCTGGTAGGAAGCCATGAATATCGTGTGACAAGCGCCCTGTTCCTTCCTCTCAGGCCTGAGAAACAGGAAGTGGAGCTCATAATGCATTATTGTGACAGACAGGAAATGCAGTGTCCTCTAAAATAAGGGTCCCTCTCTACCCGTCAATGACCGGTCCCAGCTGTCTACAGCCCTGTGGTAGACCTCCCTCTTCCTGCACCCCTTTCTTCACATCAGCAAAACACAGAGACTGGGGAGATACAGCCTACTGAACAACTAGAACCAGAGTGTTTAGACAGACCCTGAAAAATCGACATCCCCTTCATCATATAGTAAAGAAAATGATGGATAAACAATGGGAACGTTGACTGTTTTATGACCAAAGGCAATGACAGACTGGGCCTGCTCAGTTCCAGGAACTGGAAGAGTATGGCAAACAATGGATTGGGCCATGTGATTTCTGCCAACCATACACAGTACACTTCATATGTACTGACTGACACAACAGTGAAGAGAACCTTGTCAAAACCTTAATGCAGAAGGGCTCTTACAGCCACTAGTCAATGTCTCAAGACTAAATTGATTGGAATTCTATTTTCAGTCACATTACTGGAAACAAGATGGTTTCAATTTGAAATCTAAAAGAAGCTCAAAAGGCCTAGGAGGCTAGGAGATGAAGTACAGAATAATCCATGATCTCACCATATGTCTGCTGCAGAGGGACAAGCGAGCCATGAAAAAAAGAAGTTTTGATCAGTCATGGAATTTGCTGAAAACAAACTGGCTTCCTATTTTTTTTTTAAGTAAATGGAGAACAAGCTATGAAGGAAAAATACTACCCTTTTGGTGCAGGCTGTACCTGCACCAAACTATTGTGATAGTCAGAACTATACGATGTATAGTCAAAAATAATATCCCGATATGCAACTATCAATCTGCCCGCCATTCACTACTATCGATCTAGTCCCTAGCAGAAGCTGAGGAGGAGCAAGTTGCTAAGAGAGATGAGTCTTTGTGCTCTGCTCCCTCCTAGTTAATTAAATACTACTTTATCTGTTTCATGCCTTCAAAGAGGGTACCTGGCATGAGCCCAAGCTGCTATACGTAGATAACCATGGCAATAAGACGTGATTAATGTGGGCCCCATTTGTACTGCGCGCCCTGCTGCGGTTTAAACACATTGTTTGTCTTAATATCCTGTTGATCCCAAACTGCACCTCTGAAAATGTATTCAAAGTGGCTCTTTGTGGAACACGTGTGTAATATCTGCATTGCAGGATCCTAATTCAGGAAGCCCATAAATTAATAAAGACATGGCTTTGTTTTCCTATGTAAAACATAGGCAGGTGTTGGGTACTTATGACCGTCAGCATCTGAACTTCTTGAGTGATTAGTGCTGCAGACAGGCAATATCAATTTCATGTCAACATCCTGCATTCATTCTGTGCCAGCTCTAATGGTTTTGCAGTCATCTGTAATCAAAGCAACCTTCCAGAAACAATGTTTTTCTTTCATTAACAGCACATCTATCAATGCTTTCCTGCGTTCCACCTCAATTAACAGCAACCATGAAGCCAAATTTAGTAAATTGATCATCCTAAGCTATATTGGGTACTTTATTCTGTGTTAGCATTTGTTTTACACAACTGACTATTGGACTTTGAGAAGAAACATTTTGAAATGAATGAATCATAAAAAGGTTTTTCATGTATACAATATTTTAATTTGATGTGCTTCATTTGGCTGAACTATAATTCTGCTGGTGCTGCACATATCATCCAGGTGTGGGCTGGTATGAATTAATACACTATGTTCTGTATTGTTATCAAAGGAATTAGTTGAACATTATCAGGCTGTAGCCTGGCAGAATATTCCAAGGGGCTCATTACCAAGTGAAATGACTGCACTTAACAGATTCAGAATGTACCATTACTCACGCAAATCAGGCCAGAAAGAGAGAGAGAATAAATCAGAGTATTGAACTGGTGTTAATTTAACTTTGTAAAGGAACAAGTGATGAACAGCAATTCAAGTCAATCTAAAAATAGAAGCTTAAATAAACAAATGTACAGGTTAACCAGATACCATGGACAACTCTAAATATCACTCATCCAATTATGATTTGATATTGTACATTTGAAATAGAAAAGCAGTTAACACCCAACATTGGTGCAATTTATATTGCAAACAGAATTGACAATTTACCGCCACCTAGTGGTCTTTGTAGAATAGAAGTGTACAAGTAATTTTGAACCAACCAATCCCAATCATAGGTGGCTCTTTCTAAATGAACTGAAGGAGAGACTGAGAGGAGAGGTGAGACCTTGGGGTTTCTGAATGAGGCCTCTCCCTGCACCAGGAATGTTTTCAGATGGCTGTACTGGGCTGGGTCTTGGGCCTGGGGGGACAGGCACCTCCACCCTCCCCACTAGGGCCTGGGTCTTCAGGGCTCCGGGGCTCTCCTTGGGGACCTGGGCTGCTGGTATCGGGAGAGCCAGGCCTCTTCCCAGGGGGGGGAACACAGGGAGAATGGGTGGTGTTGGGTCTTTCAACAGGGACCTCCCTCTGCCTGCCATTGTGTCCATCACTATCTCCAAGAGTCCTGGTGCTCCTGATTTAGCCACTGGGCTGACGACTCCAGACGGCTGTTTCCTGTAGCTCTGCTGGGCCTCTTGTGTCAGGGCACTGGTCATAGCATGGAGGTCAGAGGCCCCCAGGGTATTGCTGGGACAGGGTGTCTCTGCTGGGCCCTGCCCTGGTGCTGGGACTACAGGCCCCACTGCTGTGGGGACAGGAGGGTCTGTTTGTCTTTGGGTGGCTGTGTCCTGGCCCTGCCCATTCTGTGATGGGGGTAGGGGTCTGGGGTTGGAGCGCTCCAGCAGGCCCTGCTCAGTGACAGGATAGCGGTCGACGGCCCACTTCTGGCGCTTCTGACGCGTGTGCTCCAACTCCCGCAGCTCCCTGGGCAGCTCCAGAACATTGCTCTGTAGACAGACACACAGCTGCCCATTAGCTTCTGTATCACCACAACACAGACATTTATATCTCAGACCATTACTGCCATGGAGATCTATTCATTTTTATGTCACTAAATATTCTCTCAACATTGCCATATGTACAGTAATGAGTAAGTGGCTCTGGACGTTTGAGGATGTAAATACTATATCTGCGTGGTTGTGTTGGGTCGTGTGTGTGAAGCTCAGTGGCTCACCGAGCCGATGTTCTGCATGTGGACAGGTTCCTCTCGGCTGCCGCTGAGGTAGGAGTCCACCAGGCCTGTGTAGTCAGCCATGAGGGCATCCAGCAGCACCAGTCGTAGAGGCTGCAGGTGGATCACCGACAGGGCCATGACCTTCAGCAGGGATAAAGGGCAGGGACGCACGTACCACACCTCTTTGTCCTCCTATAGGTTTAGTACAGACACACAGATACAGTTTAGTACAGACACCTTGTATTTGTTAAAAGGTTTACAAGTCTTTCAACAGTTCTGTTCCACTGAGACAAAGACAAACACCACATCCATAATGCTGTGCTATGTTCCCTCCTTTAGGGTTCCGTACCTTGGTGAGCAGAGACTTGATGTTGAGAGAGGAGAGTTGTGACGAGGACATCTTCAAATGTAGGCTCACCACCTTCGGTAGGGTACTGACCCTGTCTGGCAGGAAGCCACCAGTCTCTGTGTAGAAGCACAGGATATCTGCCACCTATGGAGAAATAACATGACTACATTGCTGTGATAAGGCAGGTAGGACAACACCTGGTATGATGCCTACAGGTAAGTAAGAATCCATTCATAGAACAACATCATTTAGGCTGCACACTCTACAGTATACTACCTGAGTGTCAAAGACGTTGGTGAGATTTACTCCAAACTGAGCCATCAAACATCCGGCGAGACTCCGGCAGTCATGAGTGACCTGAACAACAAATATATACAGACAGAAATTGCATGAGGTGGAAGTGAAATGGGATAATATGTCAAACTCTCCCATCTATATTACTCACCTTTAATATGTGGTTATTTTCTAGGATCATGGACAGGCCATTCTTGAAGGCCCGGGCTCCAAGCAACAGGATGTCAAAGAGGTACACCTTGTTCTTAGTGGCAATCTACAAAGAGACATAGTCCAGTTCAAATTTACAACGATGAAAAGTAATAGATTGTGTGAAATAAGACACACATATGTAAAAGCCTAGGTAGGAACAGTCTCTTTCATCACCTGCAGCCAACAGAGTCTCTCGTGCTGGAACGTCCCGACCCCGTCAGCTCCTATCCCGATCACCTGCTGCTTCCGGATGTGCATCATCTAGGTGGAGAGAGCATGACCAAGCAAGGTGCTAGAGAGTTCAATCCGTACACCCACAGGACAGGACACACACCTCCTTAGGCTCCCACTAGATTCATTTCCCTCAAATGTTATCCACCTTTGTATGCCAATAGGCTATGTAATGTGAAGCTTACACCCAGGGCTAGGTGATATGAAACTGTGATTGTGAGGGTTAGGTACTCACAGCAGGACCAAACTTCTCATGGAACTCATCAATGACCACAAAGTTGACATGGCTCTCATCATCGTCATCTGAGGATGGCAGATATCTATTTGTAGTACTACATAGATCATATAAACCAACTAATGACAAAAACTAATGATGCAAATCTATGGCTTCTACTAGCTAAACGTGTACAATATAGTATTTAACCTGAGGTCAACTCACTCAGTATGAGACCCTTCCTGTAAGGCTGGAACTCTGCCACTGTCAGGTGACCTTCAGGTCTGTGGTCACTGGTGTTATCTCTGAGCAGAGTCTTTTGGTATTATTGCATGCAATACTAATGACACATTCATTTATCCGTGAGCAAAGTCAACTATTGTAAAATATGACAGATGCATACAAAGAATGATTCCATGGTTAGATAATCTTAAATCCATTCACTAATGACGTCAATATCGGACATACCGGTCAGACTTTGTTACATTTGGGAATTCCACTGAAAGATAGAAGGGTAAGTAATAGTTATACATAGCAGAAGACCAGAGATGATTAGATTCAACTTGTAAAAGTAGCTAGTAATAATGACAAAAATAAAAGTGCACGATTCTGGCTGCCTACCATTGAGAATTTCATGTCCAAAGAATAGTTTCACTCCAGGGAATTTCCTTCCATTCTTGACATCCACAACTGAAAAAGATTAAAGCCATACATTGCAGACTACTAGCTTCATGCAACAGTCAAATACTAGCTAGCTACACTACTGTTCAAAAGTTTGGGGTCACTTAGAAATTTCCCCCAAGAATTGTCCTTTAAAATAACATAAAATTGATCAGAAATAGTGTAAACATTGTTAATGTTGTAAATGACTATTGTAGCTGGAAATGGCTGATTTTTAATGGAACATCTACATAGAGTTGAAGTCAGAAGTTTACATACACTTAGGTTGGAGTCATTAAAACTTGTTTTTCAACCACTCCACAAATTTCTTGTTAACAAACTATAGTTTTGGCAAGTTCAGACATCTACTTACAAGTTCAGACATCTACTTTGTGCATGACAAATCATTTTTCCAACAATTGTATACAGACAGATTATTTCACTTAATCACAATTCCAGTGGGTCAGAAGATTACATACACTAAGTTGACTGCCTTTAAACAGCTTGGAAAATTCTAGAATATGATGTCATGGCTTTAGAAACTTCTGATAGGCCAATTGACATAATTTGAGTCAATTGGAGGTGTACCTGTGGATGCATTTCAAGGCCTACCTTCAAACTCAGTGCCTCTTTGCTTGACATTATGGAAAAATCAAATCAGCCAAAATTGTAGACCTCCACAAGTCTGGTTCATCCTTGGGAGCAATTTCCAAACGCCTGAAGGTACCACGTTCATATGTATAAACACCATGGGACCATGCAGCCGTCATACCGCTCAGAAAGGAGACGCGTTCTGTCTCCTAGAAATGAACGTACTGTGGTGTGAAAAGTGCAAATTAATCCCAGAACAAGAGCAAAGGACCTTGTGAAGATGCTGGAGGAAACGGGTACAAAAGTATCTATATCCACATAACCTGAAAGGGCGCTCAGCAAGGAAGAATCCACTGCTCCAAAACCACCATAAAAAAGCCAGACTATGGTTTGCAACTGCACATGGGGGCAAATATCACACTTTTGGAGAAATGTCCTCTGGTCTGATGAAACAAAAATAGAACTGTTTGGCCATAATGACCATCATTATGTTTGGAGGAAAAAGGGGGAGGCTTGCAAACCAAAGAACACCATCTCAACCGTGAAGCACGGGGTGGCATCATCATGTTGTGGGGATGCTTTGCTGCAGGAGGGACTGGTGCACTTCACAAAATAAATGGCATCATGAGGTAGGAAAATTATGTGGATATATTGAAGCAAGACATCAGTCAGGAAGTTAAAACTTAATTACAAATGGACAATGACCCCAAGCATAATCCCAAAGTTGTGGCAAAATGGCTTAAGGACAACAACGTCAAGGTATTGGAGTGGCCATCACAAAGCCCTGACCTCAATCCTATAGAAAATGTGTGGGCAGAACTGAAAAAGCATGTGAGAGCAAGGTGCCTACACACCTGACTCAGTTACACCAGCTCTGTCAGGAGGAATGGGCCAAAATTCACCCAACATATTGTGGGAAGCTTGTGGAAGGCTACCTGAAACATTTGACCCAAGTTAAACAATTTAAAGGCAATGCTACCAAATACTAATTGAGTGTATAAACTTCTGACCCACTGGGAATGTGATGAAATAAAATCTGAAATAAATAATTCTCTACTATTATTCTGACATTTCACATTCTTAAAATAAAGTGGTGATCCTAACTGACTTAAGACAGGGAATTATTACTAGGATTAAATGTCAGGAATTGTGAAACTGACTTCAAATGTAGACGTACAGAGGCTCATTATCAGCAACCATCACTCCGGTGTTCCAATGGCACAATGTGTTAGCTAATCCATGTTTTTCATCTTAAAAGGCTAATTGATCATTAGAAAACCCATTTGCAATTATGTTAGCACAGCTGTAAACTGTTGTTTTGATTAAAGCAGAAATACAAAAAAAAAAAACTGGCCTTCTTTAGACTAGTTGAATATCTAGAGAATCAGAATTTGTGGGTTCATTTACAGGCTCAAAATGGCCAGAAACAAAGATCTTTCTTCTGAAACGCGTTAGTCTATTCTTGTTCTGAGAAATGAAGGCCATTCCATGCGAGAAATTGCCAAGAAACTGAAGATTCCAGAACACAAACTGGCTCTAACCAGAATAGAAAGAGGAGCGGGATGCTCCGGTGCACAACTGAGCAAGAGGACAAGTACATTGGAGTGTCTAGTTTGAGAAACAGACGGCCTCACAAGTCCTCAACTGGCAGCTTCATTAAATAGTACCCGTAAAACACCAGTCAACGTCAACAGTGAAGAGGCGACTCTGGGATGCTGGCCTTCTAAGCAGAGTTGCAAAGACAAGGACATATCTCAGACTAGTCAATAAAAAGATTAAGATGAGCAAAAGAACAGACACTGGACAGAAGAACTCTGTCTAGAAGACCAGCATCCCGAACTCGCCTCTTCACTGTTGACTTTGAGACTGGTGTTTTACGGGTACTATTTAATGAAGCTGCCAGTTGAAGACTTGAGGCATTAAAATTATTTCACAATACTGATGGATTAGCTCCTATAGAGATATTACCATCTATGGCTGCAAATATTAAGGCGTATTATTCTAATGCAATTTTTTAAAGCTCTAAAATCACCAATTTGGCACATTACTGCACACATCAGGCTACACATATGCTCCCTCTAATTTTCCATCTCTCTCCCCTCTCGGAGAACCTGAGCCCTAGGACCATGCCTCAGGACTACCTGGCCTGACGATTCCTGGCTGTCCCCGTCCCCAGTCCACCTGATCGTGCTGCTGATCCAGTTTCTGCTGCTCTGCCTTTCTGCTGCTCTGCCTGCAGCTATGGAACCCTGACCTGTTCACCGGACGTGCTAACTTGTCCCGGACCTAATGTTTCGACCCCCTCTACCACACCTGCTGTCTCGACCTCAATGCTTGTGTAACGGATGTGAAATGGCTAGCTAGTTAGCTGTGGTGCGCGCTAATAGCGTTTCAATCGGTGACGTCACTTGCTCTGAGACCTTGAAGTAGTGGTTCCCCTTGCTCTGCAAGGGCCACGGCTTTTGTGGAGCGATGGGTAACAATGCTTTGTGGGTGTCAGTTGTTGATGTGTGCAGAGGAGCCCGGGTATGGGCGAGGGGACAGATGTAAAGTTACACCGTTACACTTGGCTACGAAAAGCCAACTAACATTTTACTTCTGAGGTGCTGACCTGGTGCATCCTCTATAACTCGGTACCGGTACCCCCTGTATATAGCCTCGTTATTGACATGTTTTTTTCCTTCCCCCTTTCATCAATTTAAATATTTACTTAACATTTTCTTAACTGCATTGTTGGTTAATTAAGGGATTGTAAGTAATAATTTCACAGTAAGGTCTACACCTGTTGTATTAGGCACATTTGATAAATACAAATTGATTTGAACAAAATTTGATTCAATCGACTGGTCGATCTCCAAGCCATTCCTAGTCTTTCAAATATTTATGTAAAAAAATCAAGCCTTGCGTTCCCATTTGTTTCGCAATGTTGGTGGTAGGTGCACTTGATTTTCAGCAGCCCTAGCACCGGGTAGGCAGTGTTCCCATTTTATGTATCTGAAGATAAAACGATGCCTACCGGGCAGGCCCAGAGAGCAAATCAAGTGCACCTATAGGCTGGCTAATTAGATAACTGCAGACACCGTGATCTGAGCTTCCTCAAGCCATAGACTGTAAAAAGAAACCTTGAACGCACAGCAAAGTTGATAGTGAGATTAACACTTATAACCATGACTAGTGAGACTCAATGAATACAGCGAATAGCTGCTGTTTTATAAGTTCATGCCGTTATTCAGCACTGTCAACCCTTTGTTCAACAGTTTTATAAGCAATAAAATGCACATTCGCCTGACTTCCACTCATGCTACAACCAGCACTGCAATGAAGGAGTATAACAACGTGCTTTGATAAGCGTTATTATTTTCATCTCGTCTTTTAACGTCAAGGAATATTTTACTTTCTCTGGTCATAGGAGTAACATGAATTGGTGCATGAGGCAGAAATAATGTAGTAGGACAAGTTTGGCCATCAGCTGGAAGACTCCCCTTTTCTCAGCGGATGGAGGGAGAGGAGGGACTATGAGTCAGGTGAGAGGCAGCCTCACCACTGCTCCATCCCTCCCCTCAGACTGGCCATCGGAAGCAGGCAGTCAGTCCAGTAAAAAAACTCATATTATACATATTGAAAAAGGTCTGAAAAGAACATTGGGCAATTACAGCATAGCCAATATGCAGTGATAGGGCCAAGTAGACCTGGAAAGTTTTTAATTGCTTAATGTTGCATAGGCTTACGTTCATTAAGTAATGTAAAGAAAAACTGAGTAGTGGCTCTCGTTTTGCATTTTGACTCAAATGATCGACTCCAAAAAGGTTGGTGACC
Source organism: Oncorhynchus tshawytscha (assembly GCF_018296145.1). Taxonomy (NCBI): domain Eukaryota; kingdom Metazoa; phylum Chordata; class Actinopteri; order Salmoniformes; family Salmonidae; genus Oncorhynchus; species Oncorhynchus tshawytscha. The sequence continues at coordinate 29,784,719 of NC_056436.1, read as the reverse complement.
ACTGCTCTATAACCACTGTTATTATTACTTGACCCTACTGGTGATCTATGAACGTGTAAACATCTTGAAGAACGACCTGGTTCTCCACCAGGCAGAGCCAGAAGGGGACTGGTCACCCTTCAGAGCCTGGTCCTAGGGTCATGCCTTTCTAGGGAGTTTTTCCTAGCCACTGTGCTTCTAAATCTGTGGGGTTTTAGGCTGGGTTCTGTATAAGCACTTTGACATCTGCTGATGTAAAAATGGCTTTATAAATACATTTGACTTGGAGATGCTTTTGGGAAACGGGGTCCAGGTCAGTCTAGCACACGCGCACACCTTTCTGGAAAAACGCCTTTGCTGGCTAAATAACGTTAGCTACCATAGCAAACTTGCTGAGCTGAATGTGATCAGATACCGTGGAGATTCTTTGCAAAAAATATGACCATGTAAAACAGTTCAATCAAGATAATGTAAGTCTGTACATTAATTTTATATCTTACCGTCCTCTAAAATCACAGTTTTATTGGCGTTTATCCGCTGAACAATTCCAAGGAAAGTCGCAGTCTTGAGGGTCAATTTGATGCGCTTTCTCTTGAAGCTATCCATGAATTGAAAGTCGTCCATGGTCTTCTTTCTAAACAACAATTGCTATGCTTGTTGTTCAATGTATCAAGCAAAGCTAATGACAGCGAATCAATCTCTGTCGATACTTTTTTTTTTAACCAACATGTGCCTTGACCAAAGCAGGTGCGAGGAATCAACTACGTGAACGTGATTGATTGACGGCCAGGGGGTGGAGCGTGTGAGGGGTCAGGCCATACAGTCGCATAGAGATGAGTAGCTAGAGAACGCTGCATTGTAATGTCCCATATGGCGTCTGCGAGAGCAGATGTAGTTGCCACAGTTACAAACCCCGCCTATTTTTTTTTATTTAACTAGGCATGTCAGTTAAGAACAAATTCTTATTTTACATTGACGGCCTACCCGTATTTTTACAAAGTATTTGCTTAATACATGATTTAAACCCAACCTTAGCCACGCTGCTAACCTTATGCCTAACCTAGCGATTTCCCCCCCCCCTTCATTTTATAACCTTAACATCACATTACGATATAGCCAATTTGAATTCGTGGCTGTGGTAACAAGTGGAAACCGTGAGAAAATGGGCAGCGCCAACTCCATTCTAAAGTAGTCAATTTTCTTCCGCGACTACTTGAGTTGGTAAACAAACTGAAAGGTTCCAAACTGCCACCTATAGTGTGTTGTTTGAACAGGTATGATGCCATGCCTGGCGATTTACTGCCACTTTCAGTTATGGACCGTTTTCTCATGAGTATAATTCATTGGCTGATCCCTCCTGATGACCTGGATGGAATTATGTGATCCTTCCTTAACCCATAGGAAGTCCCACCTAGTTGACTACTTAAAAATGGTGAAAGACCTCAATGGAGCTGCTCATGCTAAAACAGACTTTTGGGCCCTATAGTGCTCTATCTCTGTGGTCAGGCATCATCAGGCAACCTTCTTCTTCTATATAATGGCGGGCCACAAACAAACATTTAAGGTGCATACCACTACCTATTGTTTCAGCTCGACCTTGCATGATGCTTGACAATAAATACTCCTTTCAATATTGATTGTTGTCCATAACCATGCTTCCGTCTACAGTTTTTATGTGAGTAAAGTCATATATAAAAATGTAAAAAATAACCACAGCTGTGATGAAAACAGGAAGTTTCTGTGTAATTGTATAAATGTTGACAGATAATTTGTTTGTTTGACATGGTGGGATGTTTTTGTTTAGGCAGTGGTGGAAAAAGTCAATCAATCAAATCAGACACAGCAGTTGCATTAAGGAGAGGTATATCTATAATTCCATGTGTATAACTTGTATTATCATCTACATTTCTGATGAGTATTTCTGTTGAATGATGTGGCTATGCAAAATCACTGGATGTTTTTCGAACTAGTGAATGTAACGCGCCAATGTAAACTCATATTTTGATAAATATGAACTTCATCAAACAAAACATACATGTATTGTGTAACATGAAGTCCTATGAGTGTCATCTGATGAAGATCATCAAAGGTTAGTGATTAATTTGATCTCTATTTGTGCTTTTTGTGACTGCTACCTTTGGCTGGATAAAATGGCTGTGTTTATTGTTGTTTGGTGGTGGCCTAACATAATCGTTTTGTGGGACTTTTGCTGTAAAGCATATTTGAAATCGGACACTGTGGTGGGATTAACAACAGGATAACCTTTAAAATTGTATAAAATACATGTATTTTTGAGGAATTTTAATTGAGATTTTTGATGTTTTGAATTTGGCGGACTGCACTTTCACTGGCTGTTGTCATATCGATCCCGTTAACAGGATTTCAGCCCTAAGAAGTTTTTAAGTATCAAAAGTAAAAGTATAAATCATTTCAAATATATTAAGCAAATATATTAAGCAAACCAGACTGCACAATTTTATTTCTTGTTTTTTTATTGACGGATAGCCAGAGGCACACTCCAATACATCATTTACAAACTAAGGAATTTGTGTTTAGTGAATCCGCCAAATCAGAGGCAGTAGGGATGACCAGGGATGTTATCTTGATAAGTGAGTTAATTTGACCATTTTTCTTTAAAAATTCATAGTATGCTTTTGGGTTTCAGGGAAAATGTATGAAGTAAAAATTACATTACTTTCTTTAGGAATGTAGTGAAGTAAAAGATGGCAAAAACATAAATAGCAAAGTAAAGTACAGATACCCCCAGAAACTACTTAAGTAGTACTTTAAAGTATTTTTACTTAAGTACACTGCTCAAAAAAATAAAGGGAACACTAAAATAACACATCCTAGATCTGAATGAATGAAATATTCTTATTAAATACTTTTTTCTTTACATAGTTGAATGTGCTGACAACAAAATCACACAAAAATGATCAATGGAAATCAAATTTATCAACCCATGCAGGTCTGGATTTGGAGTCACACTCAAAATTAAAGTGGAAAACCACACTACAGGCTGATCCAACTTTGATGTAATGTCCTTAAAACAAGTCAAAATAAGGCTCAGTAGTGTGTGTGGCCTCCACGTGCCTGTATGACCTCCCTACAATGCCTGGGCATGCTCCTGATGAGGTGGCGGATGGTCTCCTGAGGGATCTCCTCCCAGACCTGGACTAAAGCATCCATGTGCTGAATTGGATTCAGGTCTGGGGAACGGGCGGGCCAGTCCATAGCATCAATGCCTTCCTCTTGCAGGAACTGCTGACACACTCCAGCCACATGAGGTCCAGCATTGTCTTGCATTAGGAGGAACCCAGGGCCAACCGCACCAGCATATGGTCTCACAAGGGGTCTGAGGATCTCATCTCGGTACCTAATGGCAGTCAGGCTACCTCTGGCGAGCACATGGAGGGCTGTGCGGCCCCCCAAAGAAATGCCACCCCACACCATGACTGACCCACCGCCAAACTGGTCATGCTGGAGGATGTTGCAGGCAGCAGAACGTTCTCCACGGCCTCTCCAGACTCTGTCACGTCTGTCACGTGCTCAGTGTGAACCTGCTTTCATCTGTGAAGAGCACAGGGCGCCAGTGGCGAATTTGCCAATCTTGGTGTTCTCTGGCAACGTCGGGCCCTCATACCACCCTCATGGAGTCTGTTTCTGACCGTTTGAGCAGACACATGCACATTTGTGGCCTGCTGGAGGTCATTTTGCAGGGCTCTGGCAGTGCTCCTCCTGCTCCTCCTTGCACAAAGGCGGAGGTAGCGGTCCTGCTGCTGGGTTGTTGCCCTCCTACGGCCTCCTCCACGTCTCCTGATGTACTGGACTGTCTCCTGGTAGCGCCTCCATGCTCTGGACACTACGCTGACAGACACAGCAAACCTTCTTGCCACAGCTCGCATTGATGTGCCATCCTGGATGAGCTGCACTACCTGAGCCACTTGTGTGGGTTGTAGACTCCGTCTCATGCTACCACTAGAGTGAAAGCACCGCCAGCATTCAAAAGTGACCAAAACATCAGCCAGGAAGCATAGGAACTGAGAAGTGGTCTGTGGTCACCACCTGCAGAACCACTCCTTTATTGGGGGTGTCTTGCTAATTGCCTATAATTTCCACCTGTTGTCTATTCCATTTGCACAACAGCATTTGAAATGTATTGTCAATCAGTGTTGCTTCCTAAGTGGACAGTTTGATTTCACAGAAGTGTGATTGACTTGAAGTTACATTGTGTTGTTTAAGTGTTCCCTTTATTTTTTTGAGCAGTGTACTTTACACCATTGTGTGTAGGTAAAATTAATTAATGCTTGAAATGTCGCCGGGAATGCCTTTATGCGCTAATAGTGATATAATCACCATCATACCCCTCAGGAAACCATGCAGTTTATTAAACTACAGATTACATATATTATGATGAACTTCACAGGGTGGTGAAAGTGCACTTGATGAGCTTGATTCTGCTTTCCAATAAATATCGAGGGTCTCTCCGTTTGACAAATAAAAATATTCTCGCTCTTATCCATAATAATCTCATCATGTAGACTAGCCAACCAGGCACAGCATACCTGCACTGTATATGTGCAGGTGCCAAGACCAGAGTAGGGACATTTGCTATTTAACAAAACTATCGGTAGAGTTGAAAATACAATGGAAACACATTGAACTTCAGATTTTTATTTGGTACATGAGAACTTAAGCGAAAAGTACATTTTGTGTACACTGTCATAACGCACAGATTTTTTATCTGGAACAAGTTCAGTTGGTGGAAACCTACCACTGGTGGGAAAATATGCATATTTTCTTAATGCGGATTCTAGAATATTTGCATGAAAATCTTGTACCAATTGGATGGAAACCTAGCTAGTGTCACTCAGCGCCACCGGAAAACGTGTGGCATTTGCCCCAGTACTTTTCACACCACTTTCAAAGCAGCAGCACCGACCAGGACAGTTATTTCTCAGCACGTCATTGAATGCTTCTGAAGCTAAGCAGGGTTGGTCCTGGTCAGTTCCTGGATGGGAGACCAGATGCTGCTGGAAGTGGTGTTGGAGGGCCAGTAGGAGGCACTCTTTCCTCTGGTCTAAAAAAATAAAAAATAAAACAATATCCCAATGCCCCCAGGGCAGTGATTGTGTAGGGTGTCCTGTGTAGAGGGTGCCGTCTTTCGGATGGGACGTTAAACGCGTGTCCTGACTCTCTGAGGTCATTAAAGATCCCATGGCACTTATCGTAAGAGTAGGGGTGTTAACCCCGGTGTCCTGGCTAAATTCCTAATCTGGCCCTCAAACCATCACGGTCACCAAATAATCCCCAGTTTACAATTGGCTCATTCATCCCCCTCCTCTCCCCTGTAACTATTTCCCAGGTCGTTGTTCTCAGTCAACTTACCTGGTAAAATAACGGACAAATAAATAAATAAATGCCATTGAATTGCATCACTCATCTCATATGTAATGCTGTATTCTAATCTCCTGTACCTTACTCTATGCCGCTCTGACATTGCTCGTCCACATATTTATATATTTATATATATATTTATATATCCTTAATTCCATTCCTTACTTAGATTTGTGTGTATTGTTGTGAAATTGTTAGATATTACTTGTTAGATAGTACTGCACTGTTGGAGCTAGAAACACAAGCATTTAGCTACACCCGCAATAACATCTGCAAAACATGTGTATGTGACCAATAACATTTGATTTGATTTTGAAGACTACACCATTGAAGACTACACACTGAACAGTTGTGCTATTTGTATTTGAGCAATAAGATTGGCAGTTCATTCAAGCACTACTACACTCCTGATAGTCACAACTTCTCCAGCACTCGAGCAGTACAGAAGGCACAGACGTCAATTCAACATCTATTTCATGTTGGTTCAATGTAATTTAATTGAAATGACGTGGAAACAACATTGATTCAACCAGTGTGTGCCCAGTGGGTAGCTACGTTCACACAGTACATAGGAGCTGTCCTGAGCAAAAAGAAGCACCCATCAATCAACTCGCTGAGCTTATTTATTTTAGGGAAAGTGATTTACAAAAGTAAACCTTCAATAGTGAACATATTACACATTTCTGACTACTGTTGATAGTCTGCAAAAATAAAGATACAAAAAAATACATTTTAGCATTCGTCTTGGCTAGTCTATGAGACCAGGCTGATCCACCCTCACCAATCACCCTCCTTTAGTTTTTTGCCTTAAGTAACCTTCTGTCTTATGTAACCGCACCAAACGTAACATATGCTAATTTGAGTGTCCCGGATTTACATTTACTATGTTACGTCTAGTCTACGAGACCAGGCTGTGTAGCCAGGTCAATATATCTTTTCCAACGCAATTGTCTTAGAGGGGCAGCGTCCTATTATCAAAATGACATTAGAAACAAAAATGACTGAAATTAATACAATGCAATTCTACGGAATAGAGTAATGAAATAATATGAAACAGCTTTTTAATACATTGAGAATTTGATACTATAAGTTCCTATATGCAAAAGATGATTCTGAGATAATTACCTTTAAAGTTCTGAACCCTGATTGGTTTGAATGATGTCAATACAGGACTAAGATCGAATCATACTACACTGACTCTGACGCTCGTCAGATGTGGCAGGACTTGCAGACCATTACAGACTACAAAGGGAAGCACAGCCGAGAGCTGCCCAGTGACACGAGCCTACCAGATGAGCTAAACTACTTCTATGCTCGCTTCGAGGCAAATAACACTGAAACATGCATGAGCACCAGCTCTCATGCACCAGCTGTTCTGGAAGAGTGTGTGATCACACTCTCCTCAGCCGATGTGAGTAAGACCTTTAAACAGGTCAACATTCACAAGGCCGCAGGGCCAGACGGATTACCAGGACGTGTACTGCGAGCATGCGTTGACCAACTGGCAAGTGTCTTGACTGACATTTTCAACCTCTCTCTGTCCTAGTCTGTAATACCAAAATGTTTTAAGCAGACCACCATAGTGCCTGTGCAAGGTAACCTGCCTAAACGACTCACGTCTGTAGCCATGAAGTGCTTCAAAAGGCTTGTCATGGCTCACATCAACACCATTATCCCAGAAACCCTAGACCCACTCCAATTTGCATACTGCCCCAACAAATCCACAGATGATGCAATCTCTATTGCACTCCACACTGCCCTTTAACCACCCGGACAAAAGGATTTTAAAAATATATTTTTATTTCACCTTTATTTAACCAGGTAGGCTAGTTGAGAACAAGTTCTCATTTACAACTGCGACCTGGCCAAGATAAAGCATATCAGTGTGAACAGACAACAACACAGAGTTACACATGGAGTAAACAATAAACAAGTCAATAACACAGTATAATTTTTTTTTAAGAGTCTATATACATTGTGTGCAAAAGGCATGAGGAGGTAGGTGAATAATTACAATTTAGCAGATTAACACTGGAGTGATAAATGATCAGCTGGTCATGTGCAGGTAGAGATACTGGTGTGCAAAAGAGCAGAAAAGTAAATAAATAAAAACAGTATGGGGATGAGGTAGGTAAATTGGGTGGGCTATTTACCGATGGACTATATACAGCTGCAGCGATCGGTTAGCTGCTCAGATAGCAGATGTTCAAAGTTGGTGAGGGAGATAAAAGTCTCCAACTTCAACGGGCAGCAGAGAACTGGAAGGAAAGGCGGCCAAATGAGGTGTTGGCTTTAGGGATGATCAGTGAGATACACCTGCTGGAGCGCGTGCTACAGGTGGGTGTTGCCATCGTGACCAGTGAACTGAGATAAGGCGGAGCTTTACCTAGTATGGACTTGTAGATGACCTGGAGCCAGTGGGTCTGGCGACGAATATGTAGCGAGAGCCAGCCGACTATAGCATACAGGTCGCAGTGGTGGGTGGTATAAGGTGCTTTAGTAACAAAGCGGATGGCACTGTGATAAACTGCATCCAGTTTGCTGAGTAGAGTATTGGAAGCCATTTTGTAGATGACATCGCCGAAGTCGAGGATCGGTAGGATAGTCAGTTTTACTAGGGTAAGTTTGGCGGTGTGAGTGAAGGAGGCTTTCTTGCGAAATAGAAAGCCGGTTCTAGATTTGATTTTGGATTGGAGATGTTTGATATGAGTCTGGAAGGAGAGTTTACAGTCTAGCCAGACACCTAGGTACTTATAGATGTCCACATATTCTAGGTCGGAACCATCCAGGGTGGTGATGCTAGTCGGGCGTGCGGGTGCAGGCAACGAACGGTTGAAAAGCATGCATTTTGGTTTTACTAGCGTTTAAGAGCAGACAAATCAAATCAAATCAAATTTTATTTGTCACATACACATGGTTAGCAGATGTTAATGCAAGTGTAGCGAAATGCTTGTGCTTCTAGTTCCGACAATGCAGTAATAACGAGCAAGTAATCTAACTAACAATTCCAAAAAAACTACTGTCTTATACACAGTGTAAGGGGATAAAGAATATGTACATAAGGATATATGAATGAGTGATGGTACAGAGCAGCATAGGCAAGATACAGTAGATTATATCGAGTACAGTATATACATATGAGATAAGTATGTAAACCAAGTGGCATAGTTAAAGTGCTAGTGATACATGTATTACATAAGGATGCAGTCGATGATATAGAGTACAGTATCAACGTATGCATATGAGATGAACAATGTAGGGTAAGTAACATTATATAAGGTAGCATTGTTTAAAGTGGCTAGTGATATATTTACATCATTTCCCATCAATTCCCATGATTAAAGTGGCTGGAGTAGAGTCAGTGTCATTGACAGTGTGTTGGCAGTAGCCACTCAATGTTAGTGGTGGCTGTTTAACAGTCTGATGGCCTTGAGATAGAAGCTGTTTTTCAGTCTCTCGGTCCCAGCTTTGATGCACCTGTACTGACCTCGCCTTCTGGATGACAGCGGGGTGAACAGGCAGTGGCTCGGGTGGTTGATGTCCTTGATGATCTTTATGGCCTTCCTGTAGCATCGGGTGGTGTAGGTGTCCTGGAGGGCAGGTAGTTTGCCCCCGGTGAGTCGGAGGCCATGGAAGGAGTGTTGTATGGCATTGAAGCTCATTTGGAGGTTAGTTAGCACAGTGTCCAAGGAAGGGCCAGAAGTATACAGAATGGTGTCGTCTGCATAGAGGTGGACCAGGGAATCGCCCGCAGTAAGAGCAACATCATTGATATATACAGAGAAAAGAGTCGGCCCGAGAATTGAACCCTGTGGCATCCATATAGAGACTGCCAGAGGACCGGACAACATGCCCTCTGATTTGACACACTGAACTCTGTCTGCAAAGTAGTTGGTGAACCAGGCAAGGCAGTCATTAGAAAAACCGAGGCTACTGAGTCTGCCGATAAGAATATGGTGATTGACAGAGTCGAAAGCCTTGGCCAGGTCGATGAAGACGGCTGCACAGTACTGTCTTTTATCGATGACGGTTATGATATCGTTTAGTAGCTTGAGCGTGGCTGAGGTGCACCCGTGACCGGCTCGGAAACCAGATTGCACAGCGGAGAAGGTACGGTGGGATTCGAGATGGTCAGTGATCTGTTTGTTGACTTGGCTTTCGAAGACCTTAGATAGGCAGGGCAGGATGGATATAGGTCTGTTTGGGTCCAGGGTTTCTCCCCTTTGAAGAGGGGGATGACTGCGGCAGCTTTCCAGTCCTTGGGGATCTCAGACGATATGAAAGAGAGGTTGAACAGGCTGGTAATAGGGGTTGCGACAATGGCGGCGGATAGTTTCAGAAATCGAGGGTCCAGATTGTCAAGCCCAGCTGATTTGTACGGGTCCAGGTTTTGCAGCTCTTTCAGAACATCTGCTATCTGGATTTGGGTAAAGGAGAAGCTGGGGAGGCTTGGGCGAGTAGCTGCGGGGGGGGAGTGGAGCTGTTGGCCGAGGTTGGAGTAGCCAGCAGGAAGGCATGGCCAGCCGTTGAGAAATGCTTGTTGAAGTTTTCGATTATCATGGATTTATCGGTGGTGACCGTGTTTCCTAGCCTCAGTGCAGTGGGCAGCTGGGAGGAGGTGCTCTTGTTCTCCATGGACTTTACAGTGTCTCAGAACTTTTTGGAGTTAGAGCTACAGGATGCAAATTTCTGCTTGAAAAAGCTGGCCTTTGCTTTCCTGACTGACTGCGTGTATTGGTTCCTGACTTCCCTGAACAGTTGCATATCGCGGGGACTATTCGATGCTATTGCAGTCCGCCACGGGATGTTTTTGTGCTGGTCGAGAGCAGTCAGGTCTGGAGTGAACCAGGGGCTATATCTGTTCTTAGTTCTGCATTTTTTGAACGGAGCATGCTTATCTAAGATGGTGAGGAAGTTACTTTTAAAGAATGACCAGGCATCCTCAACTGACGCAGGATGAGGTCAATGTCCTTCCAGGATACCCGGGCCAGGTCGATTAGAAAGGCCTGCTCGCAGAAGTGTTTTAGGGAGCGTTTGACAGTGATTAGGGGTGGTCATTTGACTGCGGACACCATAGCGGATACAAGCAATGAGGCAGTGATCGCTGAGATCCTGAATGAAGACAGCGGAGGTGTATTTGGAGGGCCAGTTGGTCAGGATAACGTCTGAGGGTGCCCTTGTTTACAGATTTAGGGTTGTACCTGGTGGGTTCCTTGATGATTTGTGTGAGATTGAGGACATCTAGCTTAGATTGTAGGACTGCCGGGCTGTTAATAAGCATATCCCAGTTTAGGTTACCTAGCAGAACAAACTCTGAAGCTAGATGCGGGGGCGATCAATTCACAAATGGTGTCCAGGGCACAGCTGGGAGCTGAGGGGGGTCGGTAGCAGGCGGCAACAGTGAGAGACTTATTTCTGGAGAGATTCATTTTTAAAATTAGAAGTTCGAACTGTTTGGGTATGGACCTGGAAAGTATGACATTACTGCTATTACTGCTATCTCTGCAGTAGACTGCAACTCCTCCCCCTTTGGCAGTCCTATCTTGATGGAAAATGTTACAGTTGGGTATGGAAATCTCAGAATTTTTGGTGGCCTTCTCACATAGGATCACCTATGTGAGAATGCTATTCATTGACTACAGCTCAGCGTTCAACAGGATAGTGCCCTCAAAGCTCATCAATAAGCTAAGGACCCTGGCACTAAACACCTCCCTCTGCAACTGAATCCTGGACTTCCTGACGGGCCGCCCCCAGGTGGTAAAGGTAGGTAACAACACATCCGCAACACTGATCCTCAACACAGGGGCCCCTCAGGGGTGCGTGCTCAGTCCCTTCCTGTACTCCCTGTTCACTCATGACTGCACGGCCAAGCACGACTCCAACACCATCATGAAGTTTGCCGATGACACAACAGTGGTAGGCCTAATCACCGACAATGGGAGGAGGGAGGAGGGAGGAGACCTGGCCTCCTCTGTAGGGAGGAGGTCAGAGACCTGGCCATGTGGTGCCAGGACAACAACCTCTCCCTCAACTTAATCAAGACAAAGGAGATGATTGTGGACTACAGGAAAAAGAGGACCAGGCATGCCCTCATCCTCATCAACGGGACTGCAGTGGAGCAGGTTGAGAGCTTCAAGTTCCTTGGTGTCCACATCACCAACAAACTATCATGGTCCAAGCACACCAAGACAGTCGTGAAGAGGGCATGACAAAACCTATTCCTATTCAGGAGACTGAAAAGATTTGGCATTGGTTGTCAGATCCTCAAAAGGTTCTATAGCTGCACCATTGAGAGCATCCTGACTGGTTGCATCACTGCCTGGTATGGCAACTGCTCGGCCTCCGACCGCAAGGCACTGCAGAGGGTAGTGCGCTCAGCCCAGCACATCACTGGGGCCAAGCTTCCTGCCATCCAGGACCTCTATACCAGGCGGTGTCAGAGGAAGGCCCTAAAAATTGTCTGACTCCAGTCACCCTAGTCATAGGCTGTTTCTCTGCTACCGCATGGCAAGCGGTACCGGAGCACCAAGTTAAGGTCCAAGAGGCTTCTAAACAGCTTCTACCCCCAAGCCATAAGACTCCTGAACACCTAATCAAATGGCTACCCAGACTATTTGCGTTGCCCCCCCCATCTTTTACAGCGCTGCTACTCTCTGTTGTTATCACCTATGCATAGTCACTTTAATAACTCTACCTACATGTACAAAATTCCTCAACTAACCGGTGTAAGGTCTACACCTGTTGTATTTGGCGCATGTGACTAATAAGATTTGATTTGAACCTTATAGTTCCAAGCTCTCGACATATCATAATAACCAAATATAGCCTATTAATAGCTGCATATAGAGAGAAAGCATGCCAACCTATAGGCCCTTCACAATGGCGGATTTGGGTATAGGCGACATGGGCAGCATCTTGCCAGGGGCGGCACAGGGCGTCCACACAAAAAAATGTGGAATGGTGACACTTGCACGATCGGTTATCTATCGCTCATTTGCACGTCACGTCAAGGATATCATGTCACCTTGTGGGACTGTGGGTCAATTAACCTTGTCGGAGTGGGTGCCCTGATTCTAGTTTGTGAGCTAGTCAGGCTACTGCCTGGGAAGGTGTCCCACTCAGAGGTACGAGATGGGGAGGGGGGCTGGGGTACGTTGACCTCAGGTCTTCCCACTGGAAGCCTGAGGAAGGGGGAGCCGAGGAATCTTTAAAATAGCGCACCTCTAACTTTGTACAGTACTAATGCAATTAGTAAAATTAGTCACACTACGAAATGCTACCAAATAAACCACAAGTCATTCATAATACTGTGAATTGTTGCATTTTTTCAGCTTTGTGCTAAATCATTAAGAATAATATAAAACCAGTCTGCACACCACCAAGGTGAATTGGTTTAGTCTTGACTCTTGGTTGACAGTGTTGGAGGATGGGTAATGTATTGATGCTTGAGTGCCAAATCAACACAAATGGATAACTAAAGGTCTAAGCCATCAACTGCCCAGTTTAGGAAAAAGCGGAGAAACGCGCAAAGTATAGTTTGCAGCTATGTCATCTCTTTATGAGTATAATATTATGCATGTAATGAAATAGGCTAGTATAATACTTATGTTTGTTAGCCTACAGTATGTTGCTATGTTGCTGGCTATACTATTACGTACATCGAATAGCCCCCGCGATATACAACTTTTCAGGGATGTTAAGAACCAATATACATAGGCAGTTAGGAAAGCAAAGGCTAGCTTTTTCAAACAGAAATTTGAATCCTGCAGCACAAACTCCAAAATCTTCTGGGACACTGTAAAGTCCATGGAGAATAAGAGCATCTCCTTCCAGCTGCCCACTGCACTGAGGCTAGGAAACACTGTCACCACTGATAAATCCACGATAATTGATCATTTCAATAAGCATTCTTCTACGGCTGGCCACGCTTTCCACCTGGCCACCCCTACCCTGGTCAACAGCCTTGCACCCCCCACAGCAACTTGCCCAAGCCTCCCCCATTTCTCCTTCACCCAAATCCAGAGAGCTGATGTTCTGAAAGAGCTGCAAAATCTGGACCCCTACAAATCAGCAGGGATAGACAATCTGGACCCTCTCTTTCTAAAATAATCTGCCAAAATTGTTGCAACCCCTATCACTAGCCTGTTCAACCTCTCTTTCGTATCGTCTGAGATACCTAAAGATTGGAATGCTGCTGCGGTCATCCCCCTCTTCAAAGGGGGAGACACTCTAGACCCAAACTGCTGCAGACCTATATCTATCCTACCCTGCCTTTCCAAGGTCCTAAATGATATCATAACCTCCATTGATAAGAGACAATACTGTGCAGCTGTATTCATGGACCTGGCCAAGCCTTTCGACTCTGTCAATCACCACATTCTTAATGGCAGACTCAACAGCCTTGATTTCTCAAATGACAGCCTCGCCTGGTTCAACAACTACTTCTCAGACAGAGTTCAATGTGTCAAATCGGAGGGCCTGTTGTCCGGACCTCTGGCAGTCTCTATGGGGGTGCCACAGGGTTCAATTCTCGGGCTGACTCTTTTGTCTCTATACATCAATGATATCGCTCTTGCTGCTGGTGACTCTCTGATCCACCTCTATGCAGACGATACCATTCTGTATACTTCTGGCCCTTCTTTGGACACTGTGTTAACTAACCTCCAGATGAGCTTCAACGCCATACAACTCTCCTTCCGTGGACTCCAACTGCTCGTAAATGCAAGTAAAGCCAAATGCATGCTCTTCAACCAATCGCTACCAGCACCTGCCCGCCCGTCTAGCATCACTGCTCTGGACGGTTCTGACTTAGAATATGTGCACATCTACATATACCTAGGTGTCTGGTTAGACTGTAAACTCCTTCCAGACTCACATTAAGCATCTCCAAAATCGGATTTCTACTTCGCAACAAAGCATCCTTCACTCATGCTGCCAAACATATCCTTGTAAAACTAACTATCTTACTGATATCTTGACTTCGGCGATGTCATTTACAAAATAGCCTCCAACACTCTACTCAGCAAATTGAATTCAGTCTATCACAGTGCCATCCATTTTGTCACCAATGCCCCATATACTATACTACCCACCACTGCGACCCGTATGCTCTCGTTGGCTGGCCCTCGCTTCATATTTGTCGCCAAACCCACTGGCTCCAGGTCATCTATAAGTCTTTGCTAGGTAAAGCCTCACCTTATCTCAGCTCACCATAGCAGCACCCACCCATAGCACGTGCTCCAGCAGGGAAATTTCACTGGTCAACCTCAAAGCCAACACCTAATTTGGCCGCTTTTCCTTCCAGTTATCTGCTGCCAATGACTGGAACGAATTGCAAAAATCACTGAAGCTGGAAACTCATATCTCCCTCACTAACTTTAAGCACCAGCTGTCAGAGCAGCTCACAGATCACTGCACCTGTACATAGCCCATCTTTAAATAGCCCATCCAACTACTTCATCCCCGTACTGTTATTTATTTATTTTTTGCTCCTTTGCACCCCAGTATCTCTACTTGGACGTTCATCTTCTGCACATCTCACTCCAGTGTTTCATTGCTGAATTGTAATTATTTCGCCACTGTGGCCTATTTATTGCCTTACCTCCCTTACCTTACCTAATTTGCACACACTGTATATAGACTTTTTTCCTGTTATGTTATTGACTGTTTGTTTGTTTATTCCATGCGTAACTCCGTGTTGTTGTTTGACGCACTGCTTTGCTTTATCTTGCCCAGGTTGCAGTTGTAAATGAGAACTTGTTCTCAACTAGCCTACCTGGTTAAATAAAAGGTGAATTAAAAAATTATTAAATAAAAATTACACAGAGTGACATCCCTTGCCGGCGGCCAGAGTCAGAGTCCATGGCGAACTCCTCGGCGCTCCACGTCCCCTGCCTCAGATGGAAGAGACGTTCACCCGCCGCTCTACCGAATGGTCGAAGACTGCCCGGAAGCGGCTAGTGAAATCCTTGAAATGGTCCAGCGCCGCATCTCCTTCTCCCCACACGGCATTGCCCCACTCCAAGTCTTTCCCAGAGAGGCACGAGACGAGGGCGGACACCTTCTCACAGCCTGAAGGAGCCGGGTGGACGGTTGCCAGGTAGAGGTCGAGCTGCAACAGGAAACCCTGGCAGCGTGCAGCCGTCCCGTCATACTCCCGGGGAAGGGCGAGACGAATCCCACTGGGACCAGGTGAAGGGGGGGCGAGTAGTGGAGACCCTGGTTGTGCTGTTGGAGGCGCTGGAGGAACTCCCTGTCTCTCCAATCGGTCCATGGTTTGGACAACGCGGTCCATGGCTACGCCGAGATGATGGAGCATCTTCGTGTGCTCCCGGACGCACTCCTCCAACGCTATTCCAGGGGCACCTGCTTCTGCTGACTCCATATTCGCGGTGTGGGATTCTGTAGCGGAGTGCGTATTATGCAGCAGAGAAGTTAGGCACAGGAGAGCAGAACTGGGTAATAACCGTTAATGTATTAAGCAAAACCAACGGCATCCAGAAAGAAACAAGATAAATGGGCTCAAAAATAACCCGCCGTGCGCTCACGGGAAACGTGCACAAGCACTACAATAAACAATCCCACACAAAGACATGGGGGGAACAGAGGATTAAATACACAACACGTAAATGAGGGAATAGAAACCATGTGTGTGGAAAAACAAGGCAAAACAAATGGAAAATGAAAAGTGGATCAACGATGGCTAGAAGACCGGCGATGCCGACCGCCGAGCCCCCCCGAACTAGGAGAGGATCCGACTTCGGTGGATGTCATGACAAATATACAATTTTCTGTCCAACTAGCTTACATAACATTGGATATAATTTCACACAGTTTAATCATGATAATGTGTGTAGCCTGCAGCAAAACGATTACAACCTAGCTAGCACATTATTAATTTAGTTAACTTTCATTGAGGTGACATCATAAAGGTTTTCTGTGATTGTATTGACTTGGTCCTGAGCTCGTTAAGGGGAATTACTAATGGGGAATTACTTCTGACTTAGACGTCTATATTATGCTGATATTTTGTATCTTTTGTAATATATTGAGTCTTTTGGGGTGTATTATGCCTAGAATTAACTATGGAGGTTGTATGGTTAATTTCGTTCCTATTCTGAAAGTTTGATAAATTGTGCATAATGACATTTAATTGTGCAATAAATGTATTTAGTGTTTCAGACTCATATACTGTATTTTAATACAGATTCAGGGAAATATTTTGGAGCACCCTCTGGCACTGGCCAGGATGAGGAGCCATCTCCCTCAGCCACACAGGCCTCTTCTGAAATTATCTCGGAGCCTGGTCTGGCCCTCAAAATTTGAGGAACTTCAGTTATTCTTGGGGCAGCAGGTAGCCTAGTGGTTAGAGTGTTGGACTAGTAACCAAAAGGTTGCTGGATCGAATCCCAGAACTGACAAGATAAAAATCTGTCGTCCTTCCCCTGAACAAGGCAGTTAATCCACTGTTCCCCGGTAGGCCGTCATTATAAATAAGAATTTGTTCTTAACTGACTTGCCTAGTTAAATTAAGATTTTTTTAAAATTGAGTAAATTATCTGGTAAGCTTCCACAGCCTTATAAAATGAAATGATATTAATGTCAGGTACTCCTCCTATTTTCCTAAATGGATTGAGTCTTGAAAAGTATATTGTTATTGTGGTTGTTCCATTTCATTTTTTTTTCAGAGTAATGGTTTTGTAAGTTTTAGACAGTGGATAGCTGAAAAAGTGCACTGCGGCATTGTGGTTTGCATAGAGTTGCTTTGGGTTATTTTCATAATGTTTTTTCTATTTCATAAAGCCTTGTCCTCAGAAGGAAGTTACTGTGTTGCAACAGTAGTACAGATTCCCGAACAATGTATCACAAACTAAAAAACATGCGCTGGAACTTTGGCGACTAGTAAGTATTTTTTTAACTCCCGCTTTGGGCTGGATGTGACGATGTGTAGTTCATACACACATAATCTATGAGCAGAATTAATGTTCTATCTCAATTAGCCACGAAATCTCTAGTTTGAAAGCGACTGTTCTCTGGAAGCCGAGCGGCGCCATTTTCCCTACCTTTTTTCCCACGTGGGCCAGCCCCCTAGCAATTCGAGCTTCAGCCCCTCGCCGTTTGAGTGACAGCTAGCAAGATGCACACACATAGTAAAACAAAAGAGAGAGAGAGCAATGATGCGTTGCACATATGTGACACAAGGGTCCCACGTGGGCACCACATTTGGCTCGTGAGCGCTACTTTCAGAACTACTGGTTAAAAAGTATACGAAATTACCAGAGAATCGCTTTAAAGCACAGTCAAATCGAATCTACATCAAACATCACAAAGCATTCTGAGGTCTGGGGTTAGACTGCACAGAGGGAACTATTATAGCTGTAAAGAGTTATTCACATTCATAACCATTCAATGTGATGACTTCACCTCACATAAAATAGAACAGTTAACTCAGAAGATAAGAAAGGATCACATTCTCATGGGTGTTTTGTGTGTTTATTGAATCTTGATCTAGAGAAGACATCAGATGTTGTGAACATGCACTTAGGTTTGATTAAGCTATCTGCTGAGTGCTGATAAGTTAAAGATGAATTTCATAGATGGAATATACTCAGTACTATTTATAATGTATGACAAACATGCTACCTCAAAGTTTAAATAATAGTGGGTTATTGAACTTTCAAACATTTTCCTATGAAGTTTCTGCTATGTAAATGTTTGTCTGTCCTGGTAAATAATTAAGTGAATGTTGACTTCAACCACATGGGGGCAGACTTAAGGCATTTTGGGCCATAGTTCAATCACTCTATTAGATGCCGGAGCCCTGTGAGAAAAGTAAACAGTTAATAAAATCCATTGTTAAAAGTCAGAGAGCATATGGTTGAATGATGTTCATTCATGAACAAATAAGTGATTTCACGGAAGTGCAAGCAGCAGTGTTAGCAATTATACTAGATATCAACCCTTAGTCCATCTTGCCTCAGGCAGAAAGGGAAGTACAGTATTTCCATCCATATCAGGTCAATTATCACTCAGTTAAGGGTAGAAGGGGGAAAGAAGTATCTGAGTGAGGGGAGTAGGACAGAGGAGTGAAGACAGAAAACAGGAGTTTCAGGAGTTTTTTTTTATCAGTCTATAACAACACAATACTATGACTAGTGCTGGTGTCAACATCAGGACCTGATGGTGTCATGTTTGACAGCTTCTCCACAACCTACTCATTCAATGTCTCCATGAAGATAGAAATAAACTTATTGGATAACTATATATTAAAACAAGCATAGATCCTAATTAACCTCTTAGCAGTTTTTTTTTTTGCTTATCTTTATCAGGGATGCCAATAATTATGAATGGACCTGACTGTATGTATTTAAATGTATAGTTCACCCAAATTACAAAATGACACATTGGTTTCTTTACCCTGTAAGCAGTCTATTGACAATATTTGACATTAATCCATGCTTTGGTTTAGTTTACCTGGCACTGTTTTCAAATCCTGGTACCGATATTGTCAAAATCCTTCTAAAACATTAGAATTTGGAAACAGTACCCGGGAAATAAAACCAAACCACAGATTGCTGTCATCCCACTGGGCAAAAACTGGTTAAATCAACGTTGTTTTCCAATGTCATTTCAACAAAACAAAAAAAGTGATGTTGAATCAATGTGGAAACCTGATTTGGATTTGCAAAAAGTCGTCAACATAAGGGAATTTCGTTTTTTAAATTTTTTAAGCCAACTTTTAACCAAAACCCAATGACATGGTGACATTTTCTGTTGATTTCATGTTGAATTCCCATTAGTTGACAACTCAACCAAATGTAAATCAAAACATTGAAATGGTGTCTGTGCCCAGTGGGATACCTTGTCCATAGACTGCTTACAGTGTAAGGAAACCAATGCGTAATTTGGGTTAACTAGCCCTTTAAGTCAGAGAGTGAGTGACATGTTGTCTACTCCATGGGAACATTTCTAACATACAGTTTATCTAGCTCCCTGTCTGGACATGTGTGATTAGTCCCAACACAGCAGGCTTACAGAAACATCCTCATAGGGGGGCAATGTCTAGTAGAGAGCTATGACTAAAAGGAAGGCCCCACCTTTCCTCTGCTGCAGGCACAGCAATGCAGCAATATATGAAGTTGTGGTGGCAAATTCCAGGGAGCCTGAAACTACTAGTCATGGGATGATGGACATAAAGGTTCAGGATACTGTGAATAAACCTGCCAACTCTGATTAACAAAATGACACACACCTATTGCTGGAATTCATGTAGTTATTGCACACTTAATTAAATCACTTTTATCACAATTAAGTTTTTTTTAATTCAAAATAATCAATGTAAGAACAGATATTGCACACAGCCTATTGCACACTTAACCTAATTGTGATGAAAGTGATATAAGATTTTAAATAATCAATGTAAAAACAGATATCTCATATCTAATTGGACATAGGCTTAATGTAAAAACAATTTAATCATGACTCATGCTTTAATGACGACAAATCACTAAACAATGGCAATAGGTTCATAAAGAAATGGGTTAGGCAGGCCTACTCATTCTACTAATTTGAGCTCTTGCGCATAAATTACTGAGGAGTGAGTCGCATCACCAAAACAACTTTTGTTCAAGTGCGTTTACGCCCACACAGACACAGCACGATGCATCTTAATTTGTGCCATCCTCATTGACAAGTCAAAACAATGGTGAGCTCCCCACCGGCGCGCGGCCGCACACTGAACAAGGCACGCAATGAAAATGCTCTCATCGAAACGGACACAGATGGATAGTCTCGTTCAACCACTTGTTGCCCAGTATCTCGCTATGGGATGCCAATCCAAAGAAAATGGGCAAAATGAAAATGTGGGATCAAATGGAAAGGAAAAAGAACATCCGTGAGTTATTTTTTTAACAAACTCCTGTATTTGTGAATGAACTGAATACGTTTATGAAGCGCATTACGCAGACATTTGAAATAGCCTACAGCAAATATCGTTTTGTCAATTTGAAACATACGCAATTATAAAACCTTTATTGACACCGAATAAACATTATGATCTTGTTGATTTAGAATGTAAATCTAACTTTTGGTGGTTCTTAGTCATACAATAACTTTATGAGTGCAACAATTCCGTACCCTGCGATTTATAAAAGCATCGACCAGGACGTACAACTGATGCACTCTCAAAACATATTCTCTATAGACTGTCTTCTCTCTTTCGAATGTCATTCCATAGTTAGCCTATAGATTGGAAAGAGTATAGAACAAATGGCATGCATGGCATCCTCTCCGTTTATCAGCCAACTGTTTATTCAGTGGTTCCTATAATAGAAGTCGGCAATCAACAATGATTTCCCCAAAAGGAAGGAAATGAGAACAATGAAAAATAGCAAAGCTACCTTTACTCTAAAACACCAGGTATGAAACACTTTGGAGTGTAGTATAATGACCTGAAAAGTGTTGTGTTATATTTGCCTGTGTGATTTCTTTAGGATTAACATGTAGCCTTTTCATTGTGTTGTCTACTTCAATATTGTATGCACTGCATGCTATAAATGGCTGCACACACACACACACAGCTGTGCCCTCTACACCTCCCTCCACCTCATGCCCTCTCTCCTCCACTGCCCCTCCAGAAGGCCCTCTCTCTCTAAGGTCTGCCCGCCTGTGCCTACTCGGCCTCAGCGGTTCAACAGGCCCAATCTGGCCCAGATGACCCAGGGCAAGGTCATGATGTCTCTGGGACACTATACCAAGGGGGCCAGCTGGGAAGAGCTGATCCAGGCCTGTATCCAGTCCTTCGGTGAGTCACTGTGTTCTGGGCTGCTCTTGTGTTTCTGCCAGTAATACTATTGGTAACTGAATGATAATACTGACTTTATATGATTTCACAATACTGAATATGCGCTGCATATTTTCCTTTTTTGTATGAAAAAAGTATTGTTTTTTGTTGCATGAGTTCGTTGTTTAGCTGTACAAAATGGTTGTGCAGGTCAAGATCATTGTCATTAGTTATGTTGTCAGTTTATAGCATCTGCTTCATTTCCCTTTTTAAGTGACGTTGAATGCTGAGCCTCAGTTGTTTTTAAATCAGTAGGGTGAATGTTTCCTGGAAGCACCTGTTTCTCTCGGCCTCTAGCTGTTTGATGTTAAGAGACCCTGTCTCCATGAAACTGTTAACATTTACAAGGTATCTCTAATTAGCCTATAGGGCTAGGTTGACAAAAACAGACCGCATTTAAAGACTTTTCCCTTCTATGAACTAGCCTCTATTTGTTGTCTAACAATATGGTTGTCAGTCTTTGCATTTGAGATGAGACAGGGATTTATTTTTTATTTATTTACGTTTATTTGACAGGGACAATGCACAACAAAATATACGTCTCAGAGCACTGAGATATGATGCGTTGCACCAGATGTAGTTTTATTAGAATATTACGATCACTTTCACAAAAATGTTAAGTATATATTTTCACCTACACACAGGGGAGGAATCGGAAAGACCAGACTACTAGAATTCTTTGCATTTTGGTTGTTATCAGTAAAAAACAAATCATCTGCCCAATGGGGCAACCTCAGCGCAGGCTCAACTTGCGCGACTGCTCATGTCACTTGCCCAGGGCAATGGACTATTCAATTTCTCTAAGACTATATTTACATGATAATGCCCGATAAACCGGTGTTTGGAGGACATATTGGCACTGGTGTTGTTAGGCTCGAGACGAAGTTGATATATCCTCAAAACACCGGCTTCGAAGGGCATTATCACTTTTATACAACGGGTTACCAACATATTCAAATAATGATTGACATATTTTCATTAGACACGACCCAGTCGTTCAGTCTTTGTTCTGTATCTATGGATGCAACCCAGTCCTTCGTTCTAAATGTTCCATTGCCATACTGGCTGGCAACGTTCTTATCCCTTGCTTGCTAGCTAGCCAACTACGGCTAACTTACAGTCATGTCAAAAAGTGCAGCCAGAATGAGTAGCTGCCTTTGCATTTGTTTAAGCTGTTTTCTAGTGACATTTATTTGGATACATTCATAACAATGAGCTAATGGTGTAATTTCACCTGGCATAGAAAATCACTTGTCAGGACAACAACAACACAGCTACTGTAACACAATCAATTCAAACAGAAGCTGGAAAGACTGAAAATTAGCTGTGTTGTTTGACCTTTTTTCAATTGACCTTTTTTTGTATACAGAGCCTTGACCTTTTCCGCAGTTTGTTACGTTACAGCCTTAATCTAAAGTTGATTAATTTTTCCTTCATCAATCTACACACACAATACCCCATAATAACAAAGCAAAAACAGTTTTTTTGAATTTTTTGCAAATGTATAAAAAATTTAAAAAAAAACTGCAATATGACATTTACATAAGTGTTCAGACCCTTTACTCAGTACTTTGGTGAAGCATCTTTGCCAGTGATTACAGCATCAAGTCTTCTTGGGTATGCATCTACAAACTTGCCACACCTGTATTTGGGAAGTTTCTCCCAATCTTCTCTACAGATCCTCTCAAGCTATGTCAGATTCAATGGGGAGCGTTGCTGTACAGCTATTTTCAGGTCTCTCCAGAGATGTTAGATTGGGTTCAAGTCCGGGCTCTGGCTGGGCCACTGAAGGACATTCAGAAAACACTCCTGAGTTGTCTTGGCTGTCTGCTTAGTGTCGTTGTCCTGTTGGAAGGTGAACATTTGCCCCAGTCGGAGGTCCTGAGTGCTCTGGAGCAGGTTTTCATCAAGGATCTCTCTGTGCTCTGTACAGCAGGATATTGAATTTCAATTTTGAAACAATTTTGCAAATGTTGAAGAGACAGACAGGAAGGTTTTTACAAATCTTTGTGTTGAAAACAAAATGTTAGTCTAAAAGAAAAGTGAGATGTCTAGATGCATTTTATAGTGGAGATCAAGTTTATAAGTTGCCTCGCTGGGCTGATGAGACAGTGGATTGCGCAGTCAGATGGAACAGAGTAAATAGGCATTTTAACGTCATAGATTTAGCCGTTGGTAACTTATGGAATAGACACCGGCTGGATTGCGGTTTTACCCAATCAGCATTCAGGATTAGACCCACCCGTTGTATATTATTGTATGTGGATCTACTGCAACTCTGCCTGCTCTGAATATGATACAGTATAACAAAATAATTCACCAATTGTGAAGTATTGATTCAGTAGACGTGGAATGTGATTTAAGGATATCACATTAGCAATACATTGACTTTGTCTATTTACATGTATTTATATATTCTGTATATTGGCTGCAATATGGAAGCTGTCAAAACCCTATCAAGATACCCTGTTAAATGAGAATAATGTGCCCTACTAAGTTGTCTGGAGTGCTCTCAAAGTTATCGTGATTATCTATTGGAAGAGGCAAGCATTCTGATTGCTGTTGCTTGGAGACACAAATGGAGTGAAGAGTGAGTGATGAGGAGGTGGTACAGTGGACTGAATACAGAGAGTGACATCCCTTACTTACAGTTATCTGTCAAGGAAAATAATGGCAGAATAATAGCTGGCTGTTCATTTAGGATTTATAAAAAAAATATATCAGCCATGTTAATCAAGTGTGTGCTCTTCTAAAGCTCCTTTTATGTCTTTTTAGGAGAATTCACCCATATGGTTTACTAACAATATGTGTTGAATGACTGAAATTGTCATTGAATTTCCAAATCAGACTTTACAGGTCATTGAGAGAAATTCCGATCCTTTCAAGGAAATCTAGTCTACAGTAAGGAGATTAACATGCAAGTGTTTTGAATCCAAGTTAATACGAGGGTACAAAATGGACCTACTATGTAGTACAGAGAGGTCAAACAGGGCGGAGCGTTCCCCAGCGGCTGCTGTCTCACATCAGAGGCTGACCCCCCAGGTCCTGGGGCTCCTGGGGCTCCGGCACCTTTTCAAATGTGAGAGCACACGTAAGAGTCATTTGAAAGATTGGGCTAGCAGCAGTAAGGCAAAGGTCAGCTACCCAAAAGGCCCTTCTCAGATGCTGACCACTCTTTGAAATGCAGAGCACCAAGGGGTGGGGATCAATAATGTTTGACATCATCATTCACCCCCAAGTCCACGCCCCACAGTTCCACTCACCCACAGTGCCCAAAGTCTCTACACTAGCATAATGTTAATGGACAGCAATAAGCATTGCAGAGATTTGAAAGCCTCAATCGTGGAACCCATTTGTAATTAAATTCATTTTCCATGTAAATCATGTATGATGCAGGCACACAACCTGTGAATCTCACAAAGAGATATCCACTGCAGGCTCGGATGTACTGTAGACACTAATGTGAAAAACCTTTGTGCCTATGGTGGTCAACATATGTTTAAACACTTACGGAGCATCATGGCTGTTTGTGGATATTAAATCAATTTCCTGTACTCCATTGTTCTACATGTACTGTAGGCCTACAGCATGTTGGGCCAACATTATAAGGTACATGCAGTAGAGAGTGTGCAATTAATAATGACATGGAAATCTCTGGGGCCTCTTAAACTGTTCCTTACCGATTCTTTCATGTGTACAGCAGAGATAAGCATTGGGCTGACTGAGGCAAAACAAAATGATCATCCATCCCATTAGACCACCAAAAATTCTGAAATATTCATCCCTAACTACAAAATTTTCAGACAAGATAGAACGGCCAAAGGAGGCGGTGTTGCAATCTACTGCAAAGAGAGCCTGCAGAGTTCTGTCCTACTATCCAGGTCTGTACCTAAACAATTTGAACTTCTACTTTTAAAAATCCACCTCTCTAAAAACAAGTCTCTCACCGTTGCCGCCTGCTATAGACCACCCTCTGCCCCCAGCTGTGCTCTGGACACCATATGTGAACTGATTGCCCCCCATGTATCTTCAGAGCTCGTGCTGCTAGGCGAACTAAACTGGAACATGCTTAACACATATCTAAGCTTGATGCCCTCAATCTCACACAAATGATCAATGAATCTACCAGGTACCACCCCAAAGGCGTAAACACGGGCACGCTCATAGATATCATCCTAACCAACTTGCCCTCTAAATACACCTCTGCTGTTTTCAACCAAGATCTCAGCGATCACTGCTTCATTGCCTGCATCCATAATGGGTCAGCGGTCAAACGACCTCCGCTCATCACTGTCAAATGCTCCCTGAATCACTTCAGCAAGCAGGCCTTTCTAATCAACCTAGCCGGGGTATCCTGGAAGGATATTGATCTCATCCCATCAGTAGAGGATGCCTGGTTATTTTTTTTAAATAACCAGGCAAATTCCTCACCATCTTAAATAAGCATACCCCATTCAAAACATTTAGAACCAGGAACAGATATAGCCCTTGGTTCTCTCCAGACCTGACTGCCCTTAACCAACACAAAAACATCCTATGGCGTTCTGCATGAGCATCGAACAGCCCCCGTGATATGCAACTTTTCAGGGACGCTAGAAACCAATATACAGGCAGTTCGAAAAGCCAAGGCTAGCTGTTTCAAGCAGAAATTTGCTTCCTGCAACACAAACTCAAAAAAGTTCTGGGACACTGTAAAGTCCACGGAGAATAAGAACACCTCCTCCCAGCTGCCCACTGCCCTGAAGATAGGAAACACTGTCACCACCGATAAATCCACTATAATTGAGAATTTCAATAAACATTTTTCGACGGCTGGCCATGCTTTCCACCTGGCTACCCCTATCCCGGTCAACAGCACTGCACCCCCCACAGCAACTCGCCTAAGCCTTTCCCATTTCTCCTTCTCCCAAATCCAGTCAGCTGATGTGCTGAAAGAGCTGCAAAATCTGGACCCCTACAAATCAGCAGGGATAGACAATCTGGACCCTTTCTAAAATTATCTGCCGAAATTGTTGCCACCCCTATTACTAGCCTGTTCAACCTCTCTTTCATGTCGTCTGAGATTCCCAAAGATTGGAAAGCAGCTGCGGTCATCCCCCCTCTTCAAAGGGGGGGACACTCTTGACCCAAACTGCTACTATATCTATCCTACCCGGCCTTTCTAAGGTCTTCGAAAGCCAAGTCAACAAACAGATTACCGACCATTTCGAATCCCACCATACCTTCTCCACTATGCAATCTGGTTTCAGAGCTGGTCATGGGTGCATCTCAGCCATGCTCAAGGTCTTAAACAATATCTTAACCACCATCGATAAGAAACAATACTGTGCAGCCGTATTCATTGACCAGGCCAAGGCTTTGGAATCTGTCAATCACCACATCCTCATCGACTCGACAGCCTTGGTTTCTCAAATGATTGCCTCGCCTGTTCACCAACTACTTCTCTGATAGAGTTCAGTGTGTCAAATCGGAGGGCCTGTTGTCCGGGCCTCTGGCAGTCTCTATGGGGGTGCCACAGGGTTCAATTCTCTGACCGACTCTCTTCTCTGTATACATCAATGATGTCGCTCTTGCTGCTGGTGAGTCTCTGATCCACCTCTACGCAGACGACACCATTCTGGATACTTCTGGCCCTTCTTTGGACACTGTGTTAACAACCCTCCAGGCGAGCTTCAATGCCATACAACTCTCCTTCCGCGGCCTCCAATTGCTCTTAAATACAAGTAAAACTAAATGCATGCTCTTCAACCGATCGCTCCCTGCACCTGCCCGCCTGTCCAACATCACTACTCTGGACGGCTCTGACTTAGAATATGTGGACAACTACAAATACTTAGGTGTCTGGTTATCCTGTAAACTCTCCTTCAAACATCTCCAATCCAAAGTTAAATCTAGAATTGGCTTCCTATTTCGCAACAAAGCATCCTTCACTCATGCTGCCAAACATACCCTTGTAAAACTGACCATCCTACCAATCCTCGACTTCGGCGATGTCATTTAAAAAATACCCTCCAATACCCTACTCAATAAATTGGATGCAGTCTATCACAGTGCCATCTGTTTTGTCACCAAAGCCCCATATACTACCCACCACTACGATCTGTACTCTCTCATTGGCTGGCCCTCGCTTCATACTCGTCGCCAAACCCATTAGCTCCAGGTCATCTACAAGACCCTGCTTGGTAAAGTCCCCCCTTATCTCAGCTCGCTGGTCACCATAGCAGCACCCACCTGTAGCACGCGCTCCAGCAGGCATATTTCTCTGGTCACCCCCAAAACCAATTCTTCCTTTGGCCGCCTCTCCTTCCAGTTCTCTGCTGCCAATGACTGGAACGAACTACAAAAATCTCAAACTGGAAACACTTATCTCCTTCACTAGCTTTAAGCACCAGCTGTCAGAGAAACTCACAGATTACTGCACCTGTACATAGCCCATCTATAATTTAGCCCAAACAACTGCCTCTTTCCCTCCTGTATTTATTTATTTATTTAGCTCTTTTGCACCCCATTATTTCTCTCTACTTTGTACATTTTTCCACTGCAAATCAACCATTCCAGTGTTTTACTTGCTATATTGTATTTACTTCGCCACCATGGCCTTTTTTTGCCTTTACCTCCCTTATCTCACCTCACTTGCTCACATATTATATGGACTTATTTTTCTACTGTATTATTGACTGTATGTGTAACGTTCGTCGTCCTCGTCTGAGGAGGAGTAGGAGAGATCGGACCAATATGCAACGTGGTACGTGTCCATGTTAATTTATTCAACAGAACACTAAACAAAATAACAACGGAGAATGAAACGAAACAGTTCTGAAAGGTGACATACACTAAACAGAAAACATTCACCCACAAAACACAGGTGGGGAAAAGGCTACCTAAGTATGATTCTCAATCAGAGACAACGAACGACACCTGCCTCTGATTGAGAACCATACCAGGCCAAACACATACAGTGGGGCAAAAAAGTATTTAGTCAGCCACCAATTGTTCAAGTTCTCCCACTTAAAAAGATGAGAGAGGCCTGTAATTTTCATCATAGGTACACTTCAACTCTGACAAAATGAGATTTTTTTTCCCCCAGAAAATCACATTGTAGGATTTTTAATTAATTAATTTGCAAATTATGGTGGAAAATAAGTATTTGGTCAATAACAAAAGTTTATCTCAATACTTTGTTATATACACTTTGTTGGCAATAACAGAGGTCAAACGTTTTCTGTAAGTCTTCACAAGGTTTTCACACACTGTTGCTGTTATTTTGGCCCATTCCTCCATGCAGATGCTGGGCAACACGGACTTTCAACTCCCTCCAAAGATTTCCTATGGGGTTGAGATCTGGAGACTGGCTAGGCCACTCCAGGACCTTGAAATGCTTCTTACGAAGCCACTCCTTCGTTGCCTGGGCAGTGTGTTTGAGATAATTGTCATACTGAAAGACCCAGCCACGTTTCATCTTCAATGCACTTGCTGATGGAAGTAGGTTTTCACTCAAAATCTCACGATACATGGCCCCATTCATTCTTTCCTTTACATGGATCAGTCATCCTGGTCCCTTTGCAGAAAAACAGCCCCAAAGCATGATGTTTACACCCACATGCTTCACAGTAGGTGTGGTGTTCTTTGGATGCAACTCTGCATTCTTTGTCCTCCAAACACGGCGAGTTGAGTTTTTACCAAAAAGTTGTATTTTGGTTTCATCTGACCATATGACATTCTCCCAATCTTCTTCTGGATCATCCAAATGCTCTCTAGCAAACTTCAGACGGGCCTGGACATGTACTGGCTTAAGCAGGGGGACACGTCTGGCATGGCAGGATTTGAGTCCCTGGCGGCGTAGTGTGTTACTGATGGTAGGCTTTGTTACTTTGGTCCCAACTCTCTGCAGGTCATTCACTAGGTCCCCCTGTGTGGTTCTGGGATTTTTGCTCACCGTTCTTGTGATCATTTTGACCCCACGAGGTGAGATCTTGTGTGGAGCACCAGATCGAGGGAGATTATCAGTGGTCTTGTATGTCTTCCATTTCCTAATAATTGCTCCCACAGTTGATTTCTTCAAACCAAGCTGCTTACCTATTGCAGATTCAGTCTTTCCAGCCTGGTGCAGGTCTACAATTTTGTTTCTGGTGTCCTTTGACAGCTCTTTGGTCTTGGCCATAGTGGAGTTTGGAGTGTGACTGCTTGAGGTTGTGGACAGGTGTCTTTTATACTGATAACAAGTTCAAACAGTGCCATTAATACAGGTAATGAGTGGAGGACAGAGGAGCCTCTTAAAGAAGAAGTTACGGGTCTGTGAGAACCAGAAATCTTGCTTGTTTGTAGGTGACCAAATACTTATTTCACACCATAATTTGCAAATAAATTCATAAAAAATCCTACAATGTGATTTTCTGGATTTTTTTTCTTCTCATTTTGTCTGTCATAGTTGAAGTGTACCTGTGATGAAAGTTACAGGCCTCTCTCATGTTTTTAAGTGGGAGAACTTGCACAATTGGTGGCTGACTAAATACTTTTTTGCCCCACTGTAAACACAACCTTGAAAAACGAACAGACTGCCCACCCCAACTCACGCCCTGACCATACTAACACAAAGACAAAATAAAGGAACTAAGGTCAGAACGTGACAGTATGTTTGTTTTTCTCCATGTGTAACTCTGTGTTGTTGTATGTGGCCTACCTGGTTAAATAAAGGTGAAATAAAACAATAAAAACATTTACAGTTACTTTACATCTGTCAAAACAAGGAAAGACTCCTTTCACCATGACTTTGCTGATGATGCCTATGATAATAAAACACCTCAAAGTAAGGCAACGCTCCCTGAATTCTGCCTTGTTTGTCATCACATCCCTTGTCCTATCCCAGTGCAGCCTGCTACTTCTTTCCTAACTTTCCACAGTGAGTAAGACAGAGGGGATTTCCTCAGCAATTAGCCCCGTCTGGGTTGGTAGGGAGGTGTTGTAAAATGATGAAGTAATTGTTTACCTGGTAGTGAATCAAAAGCTCTTCCTTGTTATTTTAGATGATTTTAGAGCAGAACTTGCTTATATGATTGCAGCAATAAAAAAAACATTAAGTTTGTATAAGTAGAGGAAGGATAGAGTTGAGTTGTTTTGTATCACAGTCCTTCAACATATAGTGACAGTATAAAGCGTCAAACCTATTACAACAGTTTCCCCTCAGAACAGTCTAATCATGTATATGATTTTCTAGATATTTCTTTTCACTCATGACAATTTTTCTTACAGTAAGATTATGTCTGTGTCATTGCTGGGAAGGCGACTTTTCATTGACATTGATCATTGGGGCGTTGTAGCCCTGGTTGGGGCCGGTAAATGGAACACTGCCGTACCAGTGGTGCAGGATATGAGAGAAGGATTAGCTGCCTGTTGAAGTTGGCCCAGTGAGATAGTGTTTGTTATCTATGTTGCCATCGTGTCTGAGGTATTTCAAGTCGATATGGGATATGTGGAGACCCATGGAAACTGTCATCCTTGTGTGGCATTAAGACAATACCAGCTGCTTAGGTTCAAAAGTTAAACACCATTTTCATGGCTTCGTCAAGGTGCTTTCTTAGCTACGATTTCCAGAAAATCACTGGCAGATTGTTTACCTGCAATGGAAGAGATCAGAAGCATAGCAAAGAGGTTGTCATTTGCTATCCAATAGACAAATATGATAGTGAACCACTTGTTTATAAACAACATGTTACAGAGGACCAACAAAATGTCCATGTCTCATGTCAGATCATTTGTAAGAGAGAGGCTAATGTAGTTAGAAATGGAATCTGCAATTGCTACTGTGTGGATACAGCTAACAATGTATTCCTTGAGATGTTTTCCACAACGTCATATCCTTTTATCTCCAGTGCCTCTAGGGACAAAGCTGTTTGAGTAGATGACAGAGATGGTGGCTGAAGGTTCCTGTGATGCCATAAGTGTTGGCAGAGATATAGGGAGGCGGTCACAAAGACAGGAAGTGAGATACGACAGAGAAAAGTAGACCACAGAAAATTCACAATACCACCACAGGAAAAGACATTCAGAGATGGTGAATACACTTAGATTTGCAGTTGACACAAAACTGGCATGTTATTATGTTCATGGTTGCGAAGCACACATTAAAATTTAAAAAATAAGGTATGCTCTTTTGAGGTTGATTTGTATCATAATTTGACTGCAGACTTGTGGCTGAATGGAATCAGGAAGTTTTAATGGTTAAACCAATTGTTTTGTTGACATTCTGTAGCATAACATGACTTTGGTTATCAGAGAGCTACGGTAGCATTGGACATTGATATGCAGAAATTATTTTCTTGTCCATATGAAATCTCAACCATCTACAGTACATTATTGGCATTGTGATAGGCAACAGCATGTCTGTTGACGTGCTCCATGTGTTGTGCTCTCTTTCAGATGCGGAGGGCTGTGTATGTGGGAGCAGCCACCTGATGAACATTACCCTGACCATGCACCGACTCCTCATGTCCTCCAGTGACCTCCTGGAGAAACTCATCTCCCTATATCCTTTACCAAGCAGACCCAATGCTCTATGGCTGTTCCACTACAACAAAAACTATTATCGAGTTGGCACCAGGACCTGACCAATCTGTTGTGCCAAACATGGGATCTTTACCGCCTGTGCAGCGCTGTTTTGTGATCTGGTTGTCAGTAGCAACGGCCAATTAAGATCCAACTTGGCTGACAAGGTGCCATGCCATCGACTCCTCTCTCCTACCAGCAATGTGACTATCAATATGTGTGCACCCCAATTCTGTATTGCTGTACTATAGAGCCTCTAAATGTCTTTGTTAGCTCCAGTACACATCACCATGTTCTGTTTCCAATCCAGTGTCTTCCAGGTACTTTACAGTATTTTTCTATTACCATCTTAGCTACACAAAAAGCACGATTCATCCCAATTTAATTCCCCCTCTTCAGGTCTGGTGTAAAAAGGCCACTGTAGTTGCCTATTTTCTGTTCTGAATGAGCAGTCTGTAATCTAGGGCTCCATTCAACAAAGAGCTCTGACGTCACAAAGCCCAGAGGAGCGGCAGTACTGGCACAGTGAGGAGGGTACTAAGGCTAGGGGCTTCAGGTGTTAATTACCTCTTCCCAGACTGAAGCCCTCTTCAGTTCTATTTAAACACAGCCTCTCAGCTGCCCAAGGAGGATCGCTCACCAATACCCACGTCACACCTCAAGATGCACTGTGCGTCCTGCCCTCTATTTTCAACCCCTAAGCTCGTTCTGAGCTGAAGACCCAGAAGCATCAAATATGGTTAAGAGTGGCTTAGGAACAAGTGAAAGCACTGGAGCCATTAATGCCATTTATCGTAAAAACAATCTGGCTTTGCGATAGTGTGGGTGGCTCTTCATCTCCCATGACGCAATTAGCCTTTTTATGTGCATCACTTCAAGCTGATTTCTGCCAACAGAGTGCAGCAAGGCTCACAGTGTCAGGCAATTTTTTTTTTTTTAACTCCAGTTTTATATAATAAGAAGAATGGAGATGTTTTTTGAGTTAGGTACTCTGTACCTACCAAACATATGGCACAGCAGCTTAGCTAATAAACTGTTCTCACAGCCATTGAAATGTAAAAAGTAACTTTATGTTGGCTGTGTTTTACCTGGTTGAGAGAACATGTTTTTACTCATTAAAAGGGTCCTCTGCCAGCACATCTTCTACAGGAATAGGGATTGTCTGTTGTGCATGTTTTAACTGACACTTTTATCCAAAGCAACCAAGGAATCCAGCCCATAGCCCTGTAAACAACATGCTTCAACCAACTGAGCCATTGGAACCACACAACACCAGAATGATTCACTTGCTGATGCTCCTAACCAGTTCTCTTTTTTTGTGGTCGCCTCCTCCCACACCACCAAATGTCACATCTGTTCGCCTTTTAGTTTTCCTATTGATGAGTTTCCTGCGCTAAATACATTAAACACCAGTTAGTAATTGTTTACTTAGATGAATAGACACTTTGTCCTGCACAGTGATCCAGATCGTTTATTCCCTGATAAATCCCACATACAGTTCATGGTCTCTTCCCAGACTCTAAACAATGTGCACATTTTACTATACCAGTGAATCATAATGTATCCTTAACTTGAGGTGTTACATTTAAAAGCACCCTGGAGAATAAGCAGTCCACAGAGTGTAAGAGGATCTGTTACTTCATTAGGTAAGTGTGTGTTCCCCCTGCAGTCGTCCTAATCATGCCACTACCACTGGGGTCCACTAAGGCCTCCACACAATAACTCACTATTCAATCATTCTTATGAAAGGACATTAAAGGGCTTATCCACATAACACCTAATAATACAATATTCTATAACTGGGTTGATGGTTTAGGCAATGCTATTAGTGCATTTGCAAGAGCCTATAGTGTTGATTTCATGTTAGACAATAAACAACTAGGGTTTAGTGTTTGAAGTATACTCTCAGTCGGTATTAGATAGAATGTCACAGCTCCACCCGCCTTTGGGGAAAACAACCCGTAGTTACCTAGGTTACCCCATTGGCTCCCTGCAAAAACTGGACTTTTTTTCAAATGCAATTTCCTTGTTGTCTGCTTGTTTTAGTCAATTATAAAACTGCATTTAAGAAAAGTACTTTTCAACATTTCCTGCTTCCGTGCATTCTCACTACTTAGAAAAACGCAATATTGTAGAGCTTCCCTCACTCCCCTTTTTATGCGGTGCTGGCAAACATGTGAGTGAGTGAGTTGCTACCGACCAGAACGTTAAGCTAGCCAAGACCAACAACACAAACAAACACACTATATAGCTACAAGTAGTGAGTGGAGTTACAAACGGACTATACTGAACAAGTTAAATGTCTTACCTGTGATGAAATGTTTTTCACACACATAGCTAGCTACATGTACCCTACTTGGACACCAGGTTCCCACACTGCATAGCCCGAAGCTACATGGCTCTTCTCAAGGGCTCTATTTCCCTATGTGGGAGCATTCTAAACCGTAGGTCAAGATTTTTGACCTGGTTACATGTACAACATAGCAGCTTTTCAGCATACTTTGTTATTTATGTATGACACAAAATCTACAACAAAGTTGGCTCTTTTATAATGGTGGTCAATGAGAAATAATGTTTGTTTTCCACAATTTGTGGGCGTGGTCAAGGGTAATTCCTTCTTATGTGAATATTGACTCGGGGTATAGTATTTAATTGTGGTAAACACAGTCTTATTGTCCATATATTTCAGGTATTGGATCCAGGAGTTCTGGACGATGTTCCGGTTACACAGCAGCCTGTCAGACTCCATGGAGCAGTTCCAAGATCTGGTCAGGGATCAGGGCCAGGAAAGGCTGTGCCCTCTCTTGCAGACTAAATGGATGTAAGTATTCCCGGTATATTACTGAACAGAATTCATGTCTCTCTTGAGGAAAGCATCTAGAATGACCTGAAAATGGTTTCATGATAATGGTTTCAAATGATGCCTGTGTAACACCTGTGTGTTTCTGGTCTGTGTTGTTCACCATGTTGTGTCCCAGAAATGATAGACACTGGTCTCAGAAGCCCAGTCAGAGGATCAAGGCTAACAGCAGTAAGAAGAGGAAAGTGTCTCTGCTGTTTGATCACCTGGAGCCCATTGAGCTGGCTGAGCACCTCACCTACCTGGAGTTCAAGTCCTTCTGTAGAATATCAGTGAGTAGAGTCCCAATCCACCTATATGTGATCGCTATAAACACTATGACATTCTGAAGATTGTCATAGCACATGCGTTCTACAGTAGGTATTTCAATGCATTCAAATGTGTTCTGCAAAACTTCTGTCCTTTTAGCAAAATGAGTCAGCATATGCTTTATTCTTTTTTCCAGTTTGCAGACTACCAGAACTATATCCGCAGCTGCTGCATGAAGGACAACCCCATGATGGAACGTTCCATTACATTGTGCAATGGTATCTCCCAGTGGGTGCAGCTCATGGTTCTGAGTCGACCTACAGCTCAGCTGAGAGCAGAGGTCTTCACCAAGTTCATCCATGTGGCTCAGGTATGGCCCTAACTATTTATCCTCCTCCTCCAGAACCATTGTAGACTAACTCTACAGTATATGTCTAGACAATAACAAAATGTCCACATACAAGGTGTTTAGCCCCCATGTTTTGTACCCTCATGAATTGTGTTTGTTCAGTGTCTATATCTGGTACCTTTTCCTTGTATTAAACTAATGCATGTCTACCATATCGTACAGTGAGACCTTCAGTACCTACTACTGTACTGCAGAAGCACCATCATTTGTTGTTACATAATGCATATTAAAAGAGGGCTACTAATGACTCTCAAGAGCTCCATGATGGGCTTTTAGTGCATCAAAGATGCTGGCTAACAGTGAATGTGTGCTCTGAATATTAACAAAGTACAGGCCTTCAGCACTAATGGATTTATCAGTGCTAAGTGCTAATACTGAGGATCTATCAGATGCTATGGGTTCCCTCCAAAAATGGAAAGGTACCGGGATTAGATGCGTTTCCTATAGAATTCTACTGGCTATTATCTAGCGGTTGATGCCTCTTTTTCTCCCTATGATCAAGTCCTGTCTGGCGAAAACGCTTCCTCATACTTTACGTCTTGCAGCTATTACTTTACTGAAAAAGAAAGATAAAGATCACACGTTGTGCTCCTCCCATAGACCAGTGTCACTTTTAAATGTTAATTATCAATTGATTGCTAAAATATTAACTCTGCGCCTAGAGTCGGTGCCCAATCTCATCCACACAGGCCAAACTGGTTTTGTACAGGGTCGTCTATCCTGTGATAATTGACGTCTATATTTTGTAACCATATTCCAGTTATTGAAAAAGGTTACTAATGACTTGAAAAGAATGGACTTCCTTCCGATTTATCTTACAGCCAGCGTTAATGTCATCCAAATGTCAATATTACCAAAATGTCTTTATTTGCTTCAGAATCTTCCAATTTCACCCTCTGCATTTTATCAAAAACATGCAAAGCCTATTTTCCTCATTTATTTGGAATAACGAATCACCCAGAATTTGTCTGCAGGTCCTGTATCTTCCATAAAAGGCGGGTGGTCTGAATTGACCAAACCTAAAAATGTACTATTGGGCAGCCCAACTCACCCAAGTTAAACAATGGTTTTCTCCCACATTAAGTTCTTGGGCAAGGGTAGAATCCTATGACATTTTACCATATGAGCTGAAATACCTTAACTATTTTGGCCTGCAAAATAAGGTTACAAATAACCCTGTCATTTGTAATAGTATACAATAATACACGTATGGAAAGCAACTCATAAATGACTGGGTTACATTGCATCCCTCTCCACTTTTGCTCCCATATGGAGACATCCCTGCTTTTAATTATGAGACATTTACAACCTGGCACAACAAGGGTTTAAGGAAAATGTACCACCTCTTCCAGGATGGTACTACTATGAGAGACATTCTGTATTCCATCTGACCATTTGTTTCAATGTTTTCAAGTCTGACATATGGTTCAATTAAGGAATAAGGTTCTCTTGTGAAATCCAAATCATCTAAACGTGATGTCTTACTGAATAATAGTAAAACAAATTGTCAACTGTATTTCCAAAGTTTGTGTTGTTAGATCATATGCTAGTAGACACAGATGTTACTAGATTAGGAACTATGACAACTACCGTCAGAGGAAGGCCCTGCAAATTGTCTAAGACTCCAGCCACCCTAGTCATAGACTGTTCTCTCTGGTACCGCATGGCAGACGATACCGGAGCGCCAAGCCATAAGACTCCTGAACAGCTAATCAAAGGGCTACAGAGACCCCTCTTTTAACGATGCTGCTACTCTGTTTATAATCAATTCATAGTCACTAACTCTACCTACATGTACATATTACCTCAACTAACCGGTCCCCCCTCACATTGACTCTGTACCGGTACCCCCTGTAAATAGCCTCGCTTGTTATTTTACTGCTGCTCTTTAATTATTTGTAACCTTTATTTTCTATTTCCCACTTATCTATTTTTTTCTTAACTTCTTAAAGCGTTGTTGGTTAAGGGCTTGTAAGTAAGCATTTCACTGTAAGGTCTACACTACTTGTATTCGGCGCATGTGACAAATACGATTTGATTTGAAATGGGAACAAGATTGACAGTTTGAAATAAGCAGAGAGATAATGTGTTCTACAGTTTGAAAGCACACACATTTTCCTACAACGTCAGACACAAACTCTCTCAGGTTCACAGAATTAACTATACACCAGAAAAACTTCACGAAATGAATGCTGAAATGTCTTTTCTTTGTTGGAGGCAAAAGGGTACTTTTTATTCACATGTTTTGGACATGCAATCTTATTTCAATGTTTTGGGAATCTGTAAACACAATTTCAGAAAGTTTTAACAGATGTCTCTCTCTCTCACGCCTTGTGTCTGTTTGGGTCTAGTGAACTTGATCCATGGAACAATAATCATAAAAAAATATATTGATCTGTCTCTGCACCAGTGTTTTTATAACATTACGCTGGAAATCAGATAGTCCCTCTACTTTAACACACTGGCTAAATGAAATATCTGGCTACATCCCTTTGAACAATATCTTCTATAATATCAAAGGCAGACCACATCATTTACAAAACATCTGGCATTCCCACATCCAATTCATGGCAATAAGAGTGAATAAATAATGAGTGACATGTTTATTATTATAATTTGTTGATTTTATTTTTGTGTCTAATTGTATGCATTGCTGTACCTTTTTTGGTACTTTATATGCAAGGACACGTGTGTATTTAATTAATTGTATTATGTGTTGAAATTGTATTTACACATGCTAAAATACACACACACACACACGCACACACACACACACACACACAGTTGAAGTCGGAAGTTTACATACACCTTAGCCAAATACATTTAAACTAAGTTTTTCACAATTCCTGACATTTAATCCTAGTAAAGATTCCCTGTTTTAGGTCAGTTAGGACCACCACTTTATTTTAAGAATATGAAATGTCAGAATAATAGTAGAGAGTGATTCATTTCAGCTTTACTTTCTTTCATCACATCCCCAGTGGGTCAGAAGTTTACATACACTCAATTAGTATTTGGCAGCATTGCCTTCCATAAGCTTCCCACAGTAAGTTGGGTGAATTTTGGCCCATTCCTCCTGACAGAGCTGGTGTAACTGTCAGGTTTGTAGGCCTCCTTGCTCGCACACGCTTTCTCAGTTCTGCCCACACATTTTCTATAGGATTGAGGACAAGGTTTTGTGATGGCCACTCCAATACCTTGACTTTGTTGTCCTTAAGCCATTTTGCCACAACTTTGGAAGTATGCTTGGGGTCATTGTCCATTTGGAAGACCCATTTGCGACCAAGCTTTAACTTCCTAACTAATGTCTTGAGATGTTGCTTCAATACATCTGTAACGCGTCTGTGTGTAGATGAGTCAGGCGCAGGACAGCAGATAAGAGTAATGTACGCAATTTACTCAACAAATATACAATACGCGTCAATAAATCCAAGGCCACACATAACGGACAGCAATACAAGAAACAATCACTCACAAACAAACATGGGGGAACAGAAGGTTAAATAATGAACAAGTAATTGGAGGATTGAAATCAGGTGTGTAAGACAAAACAAATGGAAAATGAAAAGTGGATTGGCAATGGCTAGAAGACCGGTGACGTCGACCGCCGAACGCCGCCCAAACAAGGAGAGGGACCGACTTCGGCGGGAGTCGTGACAATATCCACATAATTTTCCAACCTCATGATGCCATCTATTTTGTGAAGTGCACCAGTCCCTCCTGCAAGCAAAGAGGCACTGAGTTTGAAGGTAGGCCTTGAAATACATCCACAGGTACACCTTCAATTGACTCAAATGATGTCAATTAGCCTATCAGAAGCTACTAAAGACATGACATAATTTTCTGACATTTTCCAAGCTGTTTAAAAGGCACTGTCAACTTCGTGTCTGTAAACTTCTGACCCACTGGAATTGTGATACAGTGAATTATAAGTGAAATAATCTGTCTGTAAACAATTGTTAGAAAAATGACTTGTGTCATGCAAAGTAGATGTCCTAACTGACTTGCCAAGTCGGTTAGGACATCTACTTTGCATGACACAAGTCATTTTTCCAAATTTGTGGAGCGGTTGAAAACGCTTTTTAATGACTCAAACCTAAGTGTATGTAAACTTCTGACTTCAACTGTATATGTATATATATATAAAGTATTCCAAAAATAACTAGTGGCTCTACTTGATCAAATGCCTCTTCATCACTTCATTCACATGCAAAGCTGTGTTCTGAAGAGTAATGAGGAGCTGAGAGAGTTGGATGAAGAGGCAGCAGTCTGGAGAATCTCTCTGGGTTACATTAATGCACTAGTCAGCTGCCGCTCCTCTAACTCCTCTCAATGCATTCCACGCCAATGGGTTCCAGTGTCCCACAGCAGGGCCATATGACCAATTAGGGAACTGAGAAAAGTTGGTGAAACATTTACTGGGGCGACAGGTAGCCAAGTGGTTAGAGCATTGGGCCAATAACTGAAAGGTTGCAAGATTGAATCCCTGAGCGGACAATGTAAAAAATCTGTTGTTCTGCACCTGATCAAGGCAGTTAACCCACTGTTCTTAGGCTGTCATTGTAAATAAGAATTTGTTCTTAACTGACTTGCCTAGTTAAATAACGGTTAAAAGAAAACAACTAGATTTGTACAACTGTATTATCTAAGATTGTAAGCAACAGTATTATGAATGCCTAATGCAACCAACATTAGAGTGCTGCTTGTGGAGAGTGCTATGGGTAGACACTGATTTAAGGTTCAATTAGAATGTTTGTGTTTCCCAGAGCCTCCATCTTATGCACAACTTCAACACACTAATGGCTGTGGTGGGGGGCCTGTGCCACAGCTCCATCTCCAGACTTAAAGAGACCAGTTTGCATGTGTCCCACGAGGTCACCAAGGTACATTTATCTATAACATTATCATAACATGATCTATATTGATCAGTATGTCTAAAATACAATACAAGGTAATAATCTACAATATATTTTCCACTATCTCTTCTCTCCACAGGTGCTGAATGAGATGACAGACCTCCTGTCCTCCTGTAGGAACTATGACAACTACCGTCAGGTGTACAGCAGGTGTGCAGGCTTTAAGATCCCCATCCTGGGGGTCCACCTCAAGGACCTGATCTCAGTCAACGAGGCCATGTCAGACTACGTAGAGGACAACAAGGTGAATGTTCAGAAGCTCCAGGCTTTGTACAACCACATCAACGAGCTGATCCAGCTACAGCAGATCACCCCACAGCTCGATGCCAATAAAGACCTGGTCCACCTTCTCACGGTTAGTACACACCTAAGTACACAGTAATTCACACTACTGTGTCTGTTGGTAAATGACCCTGGTCTCTGACCCTGTTGTCCTCTACTGCTCAGCTGTCCCTAGACCTCTACTACACAGATGATGAGATATATGAGCTCTCTTACACCAGGGAGCCCAAGAACAGCAAAGCACCCGTGAGTAAAAAGAGGACATGAAAAACACTGTGGGAAATGAAACTATTTGCATAATGATTGAAATAGAAAATACTCCTAGCCATAGCAAGTTCACTGTGTTATGGCTAGGGGTGTTTTCAATTTCAAACATGTTTAATAATACTGACAAAAACCCAGTTAGCTCCAGTGAATCATGTCTGATGTTGCATATCCCATTAACAAACCTATTTAAAGAGAATGAGCACTGGAGCTCTTTTTTTAATTGGCCCCATTTAACATCAGCACAGTCTATTCTACATCTGCTGACAATGTTCTGATCATCTGTTTTGTTTTACATCAGCCAGCCACCCCATCTAGACCTCCAGTGGTTGTGGAGTGGGCATCAGGAGTGGCCCCAAAACCTGACCCCAAAACCATCAGCAAACATGTGCAAAGAATGGTGGATGTGAGTTGAAAATACCAAGGGAAGGAATATAGACATAAGCATTGTATTCTGTTTCATAAAAGCAGTAAATCATGTTTTAAATATTGTTTTGTCATGACCGTTATGTTATTTCCATTAATGTATACTACATACATTATTTCTCTGAAAGTTATTTTTCTCTGAAAGTTAAATTTCTCTGAAAGTAGTTTTAATACTCTACCAGATCAAACTGAACAGAACTCTTTCCAGTTGATCTATTGTGCTTCGTGTATCTCATTACTATGTCTTGTGTCTCTTGTCCTCAACAGTCCGTGTTTAAAAACTATGACCATGATGAGAATGGCTACATCTCTCAAGGAGACTTTGAGAAAATCGCTGCTAGCTTTCCATTCTCCTTCTGTGTTATGGACAAAGAGAAGTATGTATGTGGTTCCGCTGTGGCTGCATGGGCTCTCCTTTGGCACATTTGACAGTTCACACTAACAGCATGGGCTCATTTTTAACTGCAGAGAAAGGAAACTAAAGTGGAATCTGGGCATGTAGCTACAGGAAACAGAAATATCAACATAAGTATCAGCTAGCCATATGTCTCAGCAGTCAACTCTCACTGTGGTCAACTGTGGTTAAATCACAAACTTCTTAACCAGTTAGCTGGTGGAGTGAAACTGTTGAAGTGAAGTAAGGAAGCCTGCTAGTTTTGGTTCCTCTTATTTCAATGTGACATATAGAAGTATGAAATTAGGCCCAATATAGTACATACAGTACATTGCAAACATAAAATTTCATTGCAAACATAAAATGTCTTTCTTATGCTTTGTGTTGTCCTGCTCCAGGGAAGGCCTCATCAGTAGAGAGGAGATCACAGCCTATTTCATGCGCGCTAGTGTCATCTGCTCCAAGCTGGGTCTTGGCTTTGTCCACAACTTTCAGGAGACCACCTACATGAAGCCCACCTTCTGTGACAATTGCTCCGGATTCGTAAGTCAAGACAGTACATTACAGCACTATGTCCTGATCTGTCTTTAGCTTAGCTGTCGGTCTCATTAGTATGGGCAGGAGTTTTTCCTGAAGTTGTCGCCTGATCAGGAAAGACTCTGGGGCTTAGTTAAAGCATACTCATCAACAATAGCAATGCTGGTACAGCTTTAAATGACTATTTAAACATGCACATTCCTCATTCTTAAATATGCATTGCTTCTGTTATCTCCAAACAACCTTTTCAAATTCCTCTTTTCCATAACAGTTGTGGGGCGTCATAAAACAAGGCTACAGATGCAGAGGTGATTATTTTTTTTATTTTTATTGTTGCTGCGTCTAGACTAGAATATTCCATCATGTTTGCATAAATGTTATTCTGCACGTAGTTTACAGTTCAGTACATTGTTGATAGGATACAATGTTAGCAGAGGTTGCTGATAATGGGGAGACTGCGAGGAGCAGGTAATGTGTAGCTATCTTGAGAAGGTGCATTGTGTGGTTTCTATCATGCAGACTGCTAGCTGAACCCTGCAGCACATGAAAGTCACAACCACAAAACAACTTTTTACTCTCTTCCCCTTGAAACAGTCAGAAACACGCTGTTTGCATGGCAACATGCACACAAAGGTCTGAAAACTGTTCTGTTCCACAGGCACCATTAGGCAACTGAGGGGAACGGAAGTTACATTATCTAGTAGGGTGCTATTGACAACAAAACAAAAACATGCATTCTCTGTGCAACCCAACATGACCATACAAGAATCTATAAAAAAATAAAAAAATCCTTTCCACCTCTGCCTGCTCTAACATGTTGTCTGCATTCTTTTGGCCTGTTCACAGACTGTGGGATGAACTGCCACAGGCTGTGTAAGGACCAGGTGGCGTTTGAGTGTAAGAAGAATGCCAAAGGCAGCAGCACCTCTGAAGGTCCACTAACACCCGGCTCCACACCCGGCACTACAGGTGGGCCAGAAGGTGAGGAGGGACATACACGCATAGTAAATATGCTTGGGCCGTGATCCCACTCTCTGAGGGTGTCTCTGGTGGACAACACATTTCCAATTTACACTGTATTCATGTGTGAAATAGCACAAATATAAGCAAGATATATTTTTTTAATCACACATACTAAATTATTTACCAAAATAGTGATGAACCACATGTAGTGTAACAGTAACCAACCAGAGTTGTGATTGCTAGTTGTGCTAGAAATCTAAGCAGCAGAAGGTCGCCATCTGCTGGTCTAGAAGTAATACATCACCCTAGGTCTAGAAGTAATACATCACTCTAGGTCTAGAAGTAATACATCACTCTAGGTCTAGAAGTAATACATCACTCTAGGTCTAGAAGTAATATTTTACCTTTATTTAACTAGGCAGGTCAGTTAAGAACAAATTCTTATTTTCAATGACGGCCTAGGAACAGTAACCAACCAGAGTTGTGATTGCTAGTTGTGCTAGAAATCTAAGGCAGCAGAAGGTCGCCATCTGCTGGTCTAGAAGTAATACATCACTCTAGGTCTAGAAGTAATACATCACTCTAGGTCTAGAAGTAATACATCACTCTAGGTGTAGAAGTAATACATCACTCTAGGTCTAGAAGTAATACATCACTCTAGGTCTAGAAGTAATACATCACTCTAGGTCTAGAAGTAATACATCACTCTAGGTCTAGAAGTAATATTTTACCTTTATTTAACTAGGCAGGTCAGTTAAGAACAAATTCTTATTTTCAATGACGGCCTATGAACAGTGAGTTAACTGCCTTGTTCAGGGGCAGTTCTTCCAACCTTTTGGTTGCTAGTCCAACACTCTAACCTCTAGGCTACTCAGCCATCCCATATATCCCTCTACTTGTGCTTACTACCTGTATGCAAAGTAAAACCTAATCTTGGATAGTCCTAAACTATACCATTCCATGTGGTAACCATTATTGACAGGAGTCACATATATTGCAAATACACAGGAAATATAAAGTCCCAAATCATTATTTGAAAGGTATGTCTTTGCAGGTGAGAGAGCAGGTTTAATCTAGTTTATGGAAAAGTAGCACAGCATCTGGGTAGTTTCCCTATGTGGTGGACTGTCATACTGCTCTCTAAAGTCAAGGACCTGCCTCACTTACTGTAACACTGGATGTGCTTTCTGTGGTCAGACAAACACTCAGTTGACTTTTCCTTAACCTTATGAGATTAACTGTTTGCAAACATATCACTTCAAAACCAGAGAACTGATTGAAATGGGTTGAACAGATCAGAGTTGACTGACTATCTTTATGGTGTTGTTTGTGCTAGGCTCAGAAGAGGGGCCTTTCCCCTACCCGTCAGAGGAATGTAGGGACTGGAGCCCTGACTCTGTGCCCCCCTCCCATCTGAGGCTCCCCCCTAAGCTGTCCATGCCTGTGGGGGTCCACTGTAGCACCCAGACAGAGGGCCCTCCCGCCCCTGCCTCCCCACCAGAGCCCAGTCGGCTACAGCCAGTACAGCCCTCTCTCCTGGCCCCTGTACCCTCCTCTCTCTTGGCCCCCGTACCCCCCTCCCTCACCCCATGCCCCAGTCCGGTGCCCCAACGCAAACAACGGGCCTA
This sequence comes from Oncorhynchus tshawytscha, assembly GCF_018296145.1. NCBI lineage: Eukaryota > Metazoa > Chordata > Actinopteri > Salmoniformes > Salmonidae > Oncorhynchus > Oncorhynchus tshawytscha. The sequence goes on along the minus strand of NC_056436.1, from coordinate 29,740,032 downwards.
TGCCAAGTGGGAGAACAGAACCTCTACAGTGCTAAAGCCCAGGGAGCCGGATGAAGATACAAAACCCAACTATGATGCTCTGGAAACGGTGAGATTCAGACACCACTACCTCTGGGTTACTGATATGTGTTCAATTGTGTACATTGAATGTACTATATTCTAATTTCTAGAGTTTTGAACGCAAGGTTAAACATTCCAATAAGTAAACAATGATGGTGAATGATTCTCAGGAGAACCAGAAGCTTCAGAAGAACAACGAAACGCTGCGTAAGAAGCTGAGGGAGACGCAGCGCGAGGTAGAGATCCTGCAGACACTTCTGAAGAGGCACGCCCTGCACCCTGTGGTGGAGGACTCGTCCTCCTCCTCCTAGCCAGGAACACCCTTCAGCAGGTCAGACACACCCACTCTATGACATCACAGGTGATGCTCAGCCCTCTTTCTCCAGAGCCACTGACAGTACTGTTTGTCTTAAAGGACCACAGCGCCACACAATCAAGATACACAGAGGGACCTAAACGTCCCTGTGAGGAGACACTGTTACTCACATTGTTTTATGCCATGGGTACCTCACAGTGCGGTACATACAGCCACTCTAATTACCAGTTACAGCCAATATGGGGTTATGAGGCATAGCCAATGAAAGTACCGTCCTGAATAGGACACAGCCAGTCAAAGCACAGTACCAGCCATTATGGAACAAAGCCAATCAGTGTGACATTGGGTTGGGGACTCTGACAATTAGAATTCCACACAGTATGGCCAGGACACTCGCCAAGTTCATTCAGGTGTACTGTGTAGTTATTATCCTGTCTTAAGTAATAACAAGGTTGCATATTGTAAATCCATGTGATTTCAATGTCACTGTCAATATTTATTGTTAAAACACTACAATACAGGTAGATATAGATATAGATAAATCATTGTTTTAGTCTTTATGGAGGTAGGTGCAAGAAGACATTTTCTAAAAAGACTACATTCAACCACAGTGTTCTTATGTATATTTCATCAGCTCAGTGCGGTCCATAGTAGCAAATAACATAATTTTCGATGTTTCACCAATGACGTACCATGTAAATAACCTAAGCATATCATATATTGTGGTGCCATTGTACCAGTAGTTTCTCTCAAGATGTCCTCTCTCAGTATTGCTGTCATAATGAATGTTATAATAAAGACATTTTCTCTATTCATCATGTTCGGTGAGATTTGTAACTCGGTGGGTGTCAATTTTTTCTTCATTTGTATGGAACCTTCACAGTATGGAACTGACAGTAGCTGTGAAATACGTTCCACTAGGGGTCACTAAACCCACTAGAATACCAGCATAGCCTACCGCTCTGCCTGCTTTCATAATGATTTGATGGTTTAGTTTTATTTTGTTTTCGTCAACTTTGCTAAAATAGAAAGCACCACTCATAGTAACTATACTATTTGCTGTATAAATGCCATTCTCTATTCAACCTCATCAGAATAGCTGTGAACCAGTGCCATTACCTCCTCAGTTGGTGGTTAATGGGAAGTTTAACAGGAAAAGAAGAAAGTCCTTCCATAATGTTAGAGAACATGAGCAAGGTAGCCTGGGCAGGGGGTTCTGCTCTTAAAGGGGCAGACCCCCTCGCCTTCAGAGGTTTGGTACGAAAATGTATGCACTCACTACTATAAGTCGCTCTGGATAAGAGTGTCTGCTAAATGACAAAAATGTAAATGGAACAATAAGGCTCCACCTATACAGTCAACAGGTGAGATTGTGACCACCTATATGGCATTAATAATAATAATAAGCGAAAGAAAGAACTTTTGCAAGAGGATAGAGCAGTGTACATTTGGTGCCTATCTTTTGTGTCCCTTGTAGGTCAATAGCCTGCTGCTCATAATTAGTGCTGTGTTCGCATTTATATTTGACCTGAGGTCTCTGTAGGTAATTAGTCTTCTGTGGTGAAGCGTATAGTGTAGATAATCATTGTACTTGTTTTTCACATAAACTGATATTAGGCGAACTATTAGAATTTTAGCAACCAGGAAATGGCGGAGGGGCTTCTGCATAGTGTACCTTTTAAGAATGCTGGTCCATTGGGTGTCAGTTCGAGTAGCCAATAGAGTACCACATTATGAGTCATAATACCCATAAAACCTAGCGGTCAAACAAGGAAATGGTTCCAATCGTTTTTCCATCATTCATTTCCCATGGTGTTTTTTTATTTTTTTAGAAACACTTAAAATAAGGGCTGTATTTTGTGTAGGCTTACACTGGTGTGACGTTTGGATAACTGTAAATCTCTCGAAGACGAGGTGACTTATCAATATCTTTGCCTGTATTTACAGCCCAAAAATTAAGTGCTAATGTGACTATCATAAAGAACTACAAATGCCATGATCTGGACAAGACTGCCAAATCAAGGCAAAGGTAAGCATCTCTGGATTAATGTTAGCTAAATGTAGTCATGAATGTATTGGCAAAATGTCTTTAATGAACAATTCTGTGACCTGTCTTGGGAAAGTTTTGAATTGACACAGTACCTGTTAGCAAAGGTGTCAGCTACAGATGACGTGCAGGAGCTTGCAGGGATTTGTAGTCTTTGATGCTAATTAGCATTTTCGAATCTGAGACTAAATATAGACGTGTATATTGATAAGTCACCTTGTCTAAGAGAGATTGTGGTTATATTAACGTCACGCCAGGGTAAGCCTACATGAAACACAGCCCTTATTTTAAGTGTTTCTAAAATCCCCTATGGGAAAAAATGGTGGGAAATCTATTGAAACTATTTCTGTTTGACTGCTAGGTTTTATGGGTATTATGACACCTCCACTTTGGGTCTCTATGTAGGCTACGTGCAGGCTATGGTGCAGCTCATGTGAATTCGTATAAATTGTAGGTACATTTACATATTTCTAGGGGGTAGATGTATTTGTCGTTAGGATTTTTTTAAACAACTGTTTTTATATTTTCAAGGCAACAAATAGGCTGAATAAATTAGCAGCTACCTCTGTGCTTGTGTAGTCCAGTGGTTATAGCTGCTGACCCCATCACACATATGCCAGAGTTGTCATGGGTTTGAATCCAGCACACTGCCCTTTGACTTTGACTGCAGGAACTCGTACTTTATAGTTACTCTCAGTGGGCTGTATTTGTACTCTTACTCAAGTCATTTCTGAAGGAAGGAACTTACTTTCTACTGTTTTACATTTGACCAAATCCCTTACAGTTACATAGATATTAGATCCATACAGTACCAGTCAAAAGTTTGGACAAACCTACTCATTCAAGGCATTTTATTTATTTTTGCTATTTTCTACATTATACATTTCTACTATAGTGAAGACATCAAAACTATAAAATAACACCTATGTATCATGTATACTGAGGTATAACATATATTTTGAGATTCTTCAAAGTAGCCATCCTTTGCCTTGATGACAGCTTTGCATACTCTTGGCATTTTCTCAACCAGCTTCATGAGGTAGTCACCTGGAATGCAAATCAATTAACAGGTGTGCCTTGTTAAAAGTTATTTGTGGAATTTATTTCCTACTTAATGCGTTTGAGCCAATCGGTTGTGTTGTGACAAGGTAGCGTGGTATACAGAAGGTATCCCTATTTGGTAAAACACCAAGTCCATATTATGGCAAGAACAGCTCAAATAAGCAAAGAGAAACAACAGTCCATCATTGACTGACCTTCATGTCTTAAAGTAATGTGGAACATTTCAAGACCTTTGGAAGTTTCTTCAAGTGCAGTCGCAAAAACCATCAAGTGCTGGCTCTCATGAGGACCGCCACATGAAAGGAGGACCCAGAGTTAACTCTGCTGCAGAGGATAAGTTCACTAGAGTTAGCTGTGCCTCAGATTGCAGCCCAAATAAATGCTTCAGAGTTCAAGTAACAGACATCTCAACATCAACTGTTCAGAGGAGACTGCGTGAATTTTCATTTAACTAGGTAAGTCAGTTAAGAACAAATTCTTATTTACAATGACTGCCTACTCTGGCCAAACTCGGACGACGCTGGGCCAATTGTGCACAGCCCTATGGGACTCCCAATCACAGCCAATCGTGAATCAGGCCTCCATGGTCAAATTGCTGCAAAGAAACCACTACTAAAAGACACCAATAATAAGAAGAGACCAAGAAACACGAGCAATGGATATTAGACCAGTGGAAATCTGTCCTTTGGTCTGATGAGTCCAAATTTGAGATTTTTGATTCCAACTGCCGTGTCTTTGTGAGACGCAGAGTAGATGAACGGATGATCTCTGCATGTGTGGTTCTCAACGTGAAGCAGGTGTGCGGGTGCTTTGCTGGTTACACTAAGTGATTTATTTAGAATTCAAGGCACACTTAACCAGCATGGCTACCACAGCATTATGCAGCGATACGCCATCCCATCTGGTTTGCACTTGGTGGGACTATAATTGATTTTTCAACAGGACAATGACCCAACACACCTCCAGGCTGTGTATGGGCTATTTGACCAAGAAGGAAAGTGATGGAGTGCTGCATCAGAGAGAATGCCAAGAGTGTGCAAAGCTGTCATCAAGGCAAAGGGTGACTACTTTGAAGAATCTCAAATATATTTTTTAAACACTTTTTTTGGTTACTACATGATTCCATTTGTGTTATTTTATAGTTTAAGTCTTCATTATTATTCTCCAATGTAGAAAATAGTAAAAATAAAGAAACCCTTTAATGAAATGGCGTGTCCAAACTTTTGACAGGTACTGCAAATAGTGGCGTTCGGTGCCGTTTAAGATGGACATTTTTTTGTTGTTGTTCATGAGCATGGCCTTATTTCTATTACAGCATATTGGATGACTGTCATTCATATTCCATTCACCCAGTATAATGTAACAGTGGCAGGCTTCGACTACTACATAACTCACATTTTCCCTAGACCATTGTGAGTTTGCTACAACCTAATTGCTACAATCCTGAGGCGACAGACAGTGACACATGGACAGAGAGTGACACATTCAATACCGCCTTGCACACTCTTGCCAGCATCTAGCTGATCTAGGGTATAATCATTAGTCCAACAGTTGGAAACGAGAGTTTCTATTGGATAAATTCAGGTACAGTTGAAGTGGGAAGTTTACATACACCATAGCCAAATACATTTAAACTTAGTTTCACAATTCCTGACATTTAATCAGAGTAAAACATTCCCTGTCTTAGATCAGTTAGGATCACCACTTTACTTTAAGAATGTGAAATGTCAGAATAAGTGATTTTTCACCTTTTGTTTCTTTCATCACATTCCCAGTGGGTCAGAAGTTTACATACACTCAATTAGTATTTTGTAGCATTGCATTTAAATTGTTTAACTTGGGTCAAACGTTTTGGGTAGCCTTCCACAAGCTTCCCACAATAAGTCCAGTGAATTTTGGCCTATTCCTCCTTATAAAGCTGGTGTAACTGAGTCAGGTTTGTAGGCCTCCTTTCTCACACATGCTTTTTCAGTTCTGCCCAAAAATTATCTATTGGATTGAGGTCAGGGTTTGTGATGGCCACTCCAATACCTTGATTTTGTTGTCCTTAAGCCATTTTGCCACAACTTTGGAAGTATGCTTGGGCTTATTATCTATTTGGAAGACCCATTTACGACCAAGCTTTAACTTCCTGACTGATGTCTTGAGATGTTGCTTCAATATATCCACAATTTTCCTACCTCATGATGCCATCTATTTTGTGAAGTGCACCAGTCCCTCCTGCAGCAAAGCACCCCCACAACATGATGCTGCTACCCCGTGCTTCACGGTTGGGATGGAACATAATGATGTTCGTTACGGCCAAACAGTTCTATTTTGTTTTTTTCAGACCAGACGACATTTCTCCAAAAATTATGATCTTTGTCCCCATGTGTAGTTGCAAAGGGTAGTCTGCCTTTTTTTATGGCCGTTTTTGAGCAGTGGCTTCTTCCTTGCTGAACGGCCTTTCAGGTTATGTCGATATAGGACTCGTTTTACTGTGGATATTGATACTTTTGTACCCGTTTCCTCCAGCATCTTCACAAGGTCCTTTGCTGCTGTTCTGGGATTGATTTGCACTTTTCGCACAACAGTACATTCATCTCAAGGAGACAGAACGAGTCTCCTTCCTGAGCGGTATGACGGCTGCGTGGTCCCATGGTGTCTATACTTGCCTACTATTGTTTGTACAGATGAACGTGGTACCTTCAGGCATTTGGAAATTGCTCCCAAGGATGAACCAGACTTGTGGAGGTCTACAATTTTATTTCTGAGGTCTTGGCTGATTTATTTTGATTTTCCCCATGATGTCAAGCAAAGAGGCACGGAGTTTGAAGGTAGGCTTTGAAATACATCCACAGGTACACCTCCAATTGACTCAAATGATGTCAATTAGCCTATCAGAAGCTTCGAAAGCCATGACATCATCTTCTGGAATTTTCCAAGCTGTTTAAAGGCACAGTCAACTTAGTGTATGTCAACTTCTGACCCACTGGAATTGATACAGTGAAATAAATCTGTCTGTAAACAATTGTTGGAAAAATTACTTGTGTCATGCACAAAGTAGATGTCCTAACTGACTTGCCAAAACTATAGTTTGTTAACAAGAAATGTGTGGAGTGGTTGAAAAACTAGTTTTAATGACGACAACCTAAGTGTATGTAAACTTCCGACTTCAACTGTATGTTTATCCCCGTTTTCGTTCCTTTTGCTTCCGTTTTAAAAATGTTAACAGAATCGGCGGAATGAATACACCCCTGATCATGCGTAAACACAGTTCACTTTCATATCAGCCACATTGTATTCATTCTCGCATCTTTGCGCCCTCCTCTCACCTTTCCACTTCACTTGTGGACTTCAATGCACAACACATCTGTCTCGCTCTTTAGGAAGAAATGAATTTGTTCAAAACTGTTCAACTATTGTCTTTCGCTCTTTTCTGCATCAACTACTCACCACATTATGCACTGCAGTGATAACTAGCTGTAGCTTATGCTTTCAGTCCTAGATTAATTCGCTGATCCTTTTATTGTGTGGACAACATGTCAGTTCATGCTGCAAGAGCTCTGATAGGTTGGAGGACGTCGTCTGGAAGTTGTAACAATTACTGTGTGTCTGTGGAAGGAGGTGAGAACCATGAGCCTCCTAGGTTTTGTATTGAAGTCAATGTACAAGAGGAGGACGGAAGCTAGCTGTCCTCCAGCTACACCATGATGTTACACTACAGTGTTGTTGAGGATATTGTAGAACTTCATTGCAAAAAAAAAGTTTTAATCAATTATTTGGTTGGAGTGAATATTTAATCATGTAATTTAAAATGGATGACTTTTAAAAAGTTTATTTAAAAAAATGTAAAAATTCAATGAGGATGGTCCTTCCCTTCATCCTCTGAGGAGCCCCCACTGACAGGTGAAAACAATCCAAATTGTGATTTAAATGATCAAATCATGGTAAATATGTTATTTTATGTCTGTATGAACAATTCACGACCCCTTGACCAATTAAATATATTTTGAAATAGGGCTATTTGACCAAGAAGGAGAGTGAAGGAGTGCTACATCAGATGACCTGGCCTCCACAATCCCAACCTCAACCAAAATTGAGATGGTTTGGGATGAGTTGGACCTCAGTGAAGGAAAAGCAGCCAACAAGTGCTCAGCATATGTGGGAACTCCTTCAGGACTGTTGGAAAAGCACTCCAGATGAAGCTGGTTGAGATAATGCCAAGATTGTGCAAAGCTGTCATCAAGGCAAAGGGTGGCTATTGAAGAATCTCAAATAACACATTTTTTGGTTACTACATGATTCCATGTGTATTATTTCATAGTTTTGAGGACTTTACAAGTATTATACAATTAAGAAAATAGTAAAAAATAAAGAAACCCTTGAGTGAGTAGATGTTCTGAATATTTTGACCAGTAGTGTATGATCTCTGCTTGTTGGCTAACTAGCCACCTTGTCATTGGCATAAAGAGTGAACAGATGATGAATCAGATGTGTGTGGCAATAGATAAGCTGGTTAAACTAGCTAGCTTTAGCTGCAGTGTTAACTATGTAGCTACTGTTAGCTAACATTAGCAAGATGATCAACTGGTCAGTCCAGCGCAGCATCCTCCCACTCTCTGTGTGCGTGTCTAAATGTTGCTGTTTTTATGACAAGTCATACAGTGTATCATCTCGGTAAGTGTTTTGTGCCATGTACTAGAAATACAAAATGATGTGTCTTTTATTTACAGCTTGTAGCGCCACAACCGAGGGGGGAGGAGAATGGGCCAGCCAAGAAAAGAAAATACCCTTCAAAATGGAAAGGAGAGGTTGGAAGAGGAGGTTGGAGGGTAACTTCTACCTTAGAAGGAAAAAGATGAGTTAGTTGACCATGGCAACTGATATCAAATAAAAATGTATTTGTCACATGTGCCAAATACAACACCTTCCTGTAAAATGCTTACTTACAAGCCCCTAACCAACAATGCAGTTAAGAAAATAAGAGTTACAAAAATGTTTACTAAATAAATTAAAGTTAAAAAAGTTATGCAATAAAATAACGAGGCTATATACGGGGTACCGAGTCAATGTGAGCTGGTACAGTCGAGGTAATATATGACTATGCCTAGATAATAAACATCGAGTAGCAGCAGATTTGATGATTTGTAACTTACATGATTCTTACCTGAATTACCTACCTTGACGTCATATTCCATGCTGAAATATGTCTGATATGCACACTTACCTGATCCTCCTAGATATTTCATTCTCTTGTGTAAAATTAAACATAGCACTTGTTGTCCATCTTTTAAGTATGCATTCACCATCACGTGATGTACTTGGAATTATATTGTGAAATACATTTTCATGAATGCTATTGATATTGTAAAATTATTCCAATGTCCTGAGTACCATTTACCTTTTTATGAACTTGAGCACATTGATAGATATTAAGTCAACTTTGAATAAGACCATAATTGAAACTGTCCAGCCTGCGGACTTCGTTTGACGTCAGTCTTTATTGGAGTGTATTTATTACGGAAAACGTTTACTGTTTAAGAACCAATCAGAGCAACAGAGCAAACGGAGCGAAACCGGGAGGGACCTACCTGAAGTTGTCCAATAGAAACTCTTGTTTGCGTTTTCCGTTTCCGGTTTCAGACGATTTGCAACAGAATCGGCGTAATGATTACACGCCTGTACTGGGTGACTTCTGCAAGATGGTGCTGACAGGCTTAAATAATAAATGAATGTAAAATTATTTGGACTAAATTGTTCTTTTTGTTTGCTGTCGCAGTTATATACAGATCTTTGACTAAGGTAACACCCACATCCTATTTTAGGGATTGGTTTAATTATGTGACTAATAATGGTTGCAATTAAGATCAGCTGTGCGGGTGAATTTAACGCTAGGCCCCTTGTTATTTGATTCTATTTCAATAGGCTACATGTTGTAAGCTACCCGTTAGCCTATCCATTGTCACATAGTGAAAGGTGTGAACCGATAATAGGCTACTGTTTGTGTTTACCAGTATACCAGCTGATTTGTGCCATCAGTTGATTGACAGATGTAGGCCTACTGTAGAATGAAAAACTTTCCCTCAGTGTGTATGCTCGCCCACATTTTATAATTAGGCAATGTATAATTTTCAGAGCTGGGTAGAGTACTGAAAATCTGTTTTCAAGTAAAAGTACTGTAATTTACTCAAGTAAATGTTAAAGTAGCCCTCTTTAGAAACTACTCAAGTAAGCAGAGATGTTCATGTCTCCAGCCTAACAATGAGAGTTGTTGTCCCAAAGGCAGGAAGGCAGGCGACAAGCTTAGGTCTGCATATTAAACCCATAGAAACGCATTTGGTTTATTTTGGACAGATTTTTGCAGAGAATGAGCCCTCTCACTTTGCCTCTTCCTCTCATCCTTAGTCCTGCTTGTAACCAAAGCCTTTCAAGATATGTTCGCCCATGGTTGGTAATTGTCATCGGAATAACTTAGTCCTTTTTTAGCAGACTACGAGAAATGTATATATTTGACAAGCATTCCGAACAATAGAAATACCATAGCAAATCTACTTGACAGTTTGTATGAAAAGAAACTAATGTTGGTGTAGCCTACTGTTATTTTATTTGTTTCCTACTATTGTTATCCAAAAGTGTCTGGTATGGTCATTTCTTATCAAGGTAAGGTTAAAATATCCCTGCACTCTCCATATTTAAAATGTTAAACTATATCAAGTAAATCAGGGGGATTATGTTATTTATGCCAGAAGGGCATGGGCTGGAATTGAACCCACACCGACACAGTAGGTCTACATGTGCGCCCTGAAGGTAGCAGCCCTAACCTCTAGACCAACCCAGGCTATGACTGACTTCAATTTTGACAGTTTTGACAGTTCATTCGTAACCTTAGAATAAACTTCACGATTGCAAACACATGAAGAGGAGTTCCAATCATGACTACAGCTGCTCTGAGCAGAGCACTCTGAGACTGTGCAGCCTGCAGGCTTAATGTTGCTGACAGTTGATTTACTTATATTTGGATGTGACACCTAGCTCAGGGAAAGTCACAGCCAGCCTCCTCGCAGGATCATTTCCAATAACATGGCTGAGTTGGAAAAAGAGGGACAGAGTGAACAGACAGTTCATTAAACTCAGGGGACAGCATGTGGGGAATGGGAGGTTTTTAATTAATGCAATCTGGACTCCGGGGTAGATGTAAGATAGTAAATGTAAACCTGGAACACTCCGATTGGTATGACATGTTACATTTCGTATGGTATGCATTAATTTGTGAATGTCCATCATCCAATTCATATGATATGTTGCCAATTGCAATTCGTACAATATGTTACAACATGATATAATAAGCCGACATGATATGTTAGGAATTCAAATGTGTTGTGGCTAACGTTAGCTAGGTTAGAGGTTAGGGTTGGGAGTTAGGTTAAAGGGTTACGGGAAGGGTTTGATAACATGCTAAGTATTTGCAAAGTAGTTAAAAAGTAGCAAGTAGTTGCTAATTAGCTAAACACGCAACCTTTGGGTTGCTTGACATTTGCGTTATACGCCTACCCATTCACCCCAACCAACCACCCTACTTTAGTTTTTCCCTTGAGTAACCTTCTAAGGAATCTATAATTACATTGAAATGTTGGAACCCAAAGACAGCCATATCCAGGCTGAATCACATCCGGCTATGATTTGGAGGCGGCGCACAATTGGCCCAGCGTCGGTTTGGCCAGGGTAGGACGTCATTGAAAATAATAATTTGTTCTTAACTGACCTGCCTAGTCCTTGTGTAATTGTAATGTGATATTGTACCCCCTAGCGCGATTGTCCATTGTTTGTAATCTATGTATGCTTGTGTTCCCTCATGTGCTTTATGTATTGATTTGTTGTTAATAAAAAAAATAATAATAATAAAAAAAAAAAATATATATATATATATATATATATATATATTTTTTTTAAATGACCTGCCTAGTTAAATATAGGTTAAAAAAATAACAACAGAATCTGCAAAAAAGAAAAGAAAATGGGTAGTTGATTATTCTGGTGTCATCCACCTCCTTCAGACTGAAAATGAACTATAAATCATAATTCATACACATTAAGACCCCTCCATCCATGAGATGGTATAGACAAAAAGCAGAGAAGGATGAGAGTTGAACTATATGTTGAGGCATGGCAGACAGGTCCAGGAATATCTCATTATGGTCCCTATAGAGGGCTTGCAGTTGTATCACAAATCACCAAGCAACCGCACCAAGCCCCATGTTGGAAGTTCAGTCAGTCTGGTGGAAGTCCTTCAATCATCCATATGGCTGGCTGCATTTTGCTATCACGGGAAACTTCGGGAAGATTGCCCATTATTTTGTTTTTCTAATGTCCTAGAAAACTGAGGCAGTGGGAGAACCTATTTTCAATTAAGTAAATATATTTTGAAAATGATAGCTACAGGAACTTTGTGTGCAGGCTAACTCAAATGAGCTGCTAACGTAATTTTCGTTTTGTTTTTTTTTACAAACTGTATAGCTAGCCAAGTGAATTAAATATCACCAGCTAGCTAACTTAGGTAGCTAACTAGCTAATACTATCTTAATGTTTTTATTGTTGTAAATTGAAATACATTTGTTGCTAGGTAGCTAGCTAGCTAACAGCTATGGAAGAGGGTGAAATGATTAGCTAGAAGTTCCAACTGTCAAGAGAAGGGAGAATAGGCTACTGTGGATAGGGCAGGTACCTTTGTGGGAGGACATTTAAAAAAATTAAAAATAAATCTCCAGTTCCAATCTCTAGTGAGAAAAATGACTGTATGAGGACAGAGATATATAGCAATATAATATTCAGGGCTGTCTAATAATGCAGCCCGTTTCTTTGTGATGTTTTCTTTCCTCGATTACATAGAGCCGTGAAACCCTGTCTGCAGATAAGGAGTTCCCAATGAATGTCCCAAGAGAATAAGGGTAAATCCTTGTATACCATGGATTATATGTGTACTGTACCTATGTTAGCAAATCTTCTAAACAAAAATACATTTTAAAAGTCACACACAATGTATAAACCTATTACAACTGGAGCAGGCTAACCCTGCTGGGTGTGCAGTCTTTTGTTCCAGCCCAGCACTAACACACATGATTCACATGATCAAACCTAATTAGTTGATAATCAAGTGTACTATTGCTGGGCTGGAACAGAAGTCTGCTCCCCCAGTAGATCTGTGATCAGTGGAACGAGGTTGGTCACCTCTGGTATTGACTTTTTTTTGTTCAGCTGAAATTATGCTTTAGTGATAATAGCCTACTTGTTACTAATATGTCTAACCTCTACATATGAGTTAGCTTACTTGTACATTTTGACATTATTAAAAATAAAGTGTTGATTCTATGAAGTAAAGTGTTTAAATTTGTTTTAATAACTTAAAACTATTATTCAAGATGAACTAGTGTCATTGTTGATTAATCACAGCTCACAATCCTGCAATAAAGAGGGTAAGGGAATATGTAATTTGTCTGTATTGTATTCTCAAATGAATATTACATTACCTACCTTTTTGTTCAGTTGTAAGCTATCCAATTAGTTTTATTTGATTGTCATGTGAACCCATTTTGCAGCTGATAATGGCACGCAACGCCAATGCGGCCATAGGCCTCCAGTACCTACAGTATGATTACATTAGCCTTATGGGCATTCGCAATGCACCCCTTGACATTGTGCATCTGAAGCAGAGAATAGCTTAACTCACACATTGTTTATATATCGTTGAGCTACACTATGTATACAAAAGAATGTGGACACCCCTTCAAATGAGTGGATTCGGCTATTTCCGCAACACTTGTTAATGACAGGTGTATAAAATTGAGCACACAGCCATGCAATCTCCATAGACAAACAATGGCAGTAGAATGGTCTTACTGAAGAGCTCAGTGACTTTCAACGTGGCACCCTCAAATTAAATCAAATGTATTTATATAGCCCTTCTTACATCAGCTGATATATCAAAGTGCTGTACAGAAACCCAGCCTAAAACCCCAAACAGCAAGCAATGCAGGTGTAGAAGCACGGTGGCTAGGAAAAACTCCCTAGAAAGGCCAAAACCTAGAGAGGAACCAGGCTATGAGGGGTGGCCAGTCCTCTTCTGGCTGTGCCGGGTGGATATTATAACAGAACATGGCCAAGATGTTCAAATGTTCATAAATGACCAGCATGGTCAAATAATAGTAATCACAATGAACAGGTCAGGGGTCCATAGCCGCAGGCAGAACAGTTGAAACTGGAGCAGCAGCACGGCCAGGTGGACTGGGGACAACAAGGAATCATCATGCCATGTAGTCCTGAGGCATGGTCCTAGGGCTCAGGTCCTCCGAGAGAGAGAGAATTAGAGAGAGCATACTTAAATTCACACAGGACACCGGATAAGACAGGAGAAATACTCCAGTTATAACAGACTGACCTTAGCCCCCCGACACATAAACTACTGCAGCATAAATACTGGAGGCTGAGACAGGAAGGGTCAGGAGACACTGTGGCCCCGTCCGATGATACCCCTGGACCGGGCCAAACAGGCAGGATATAACCCCACCCACTTTGCCAAGTGGATGCAAAGGATGGATCAAAGGATGCCACCTTTCCAACAAGTCAGTTCCTCAAATTTCCGCCCTTCTGGAGCTGCCCCGGTCAGCTGTAAGCGCTGTTATCGTGAAGTGGAAACGCATAGGAACAACAACGGTTCAGCCGCAAAGTGGTAGGCTACAAAAGCTCACAGAACCGGATCGCCGAGTGCTGAAGCACTTAGCATGTAAAAATCATCTGTCCTCGGTTGTATCACTCACTATAATGTTCCAAACTGCCTCTGGAAGCATCATCAGAACAAAAACTGTTTGTCAGGAGCTTAATGAAATGGGTTTCCATGGCCAACCAGCCGCACACAAGCCTAAGATCACCATGTACAATGCCAAGCGTCGGCTGGAGTGGTGTAAAGTTCACCACCATTGGACTCGAGCAGTGGAAATGTGTTCTCTGGAATGATGAATCACGCTTCACCATCTGGCAGTCCGACAGACTAATCTGGGTTGGAAGATGCTAGGAAAACGCTACCTGTCCCAATGCATAGTGCCAACTGTAAAGGAGAGACACAAATTGTACAATAAGGGGAGACATAAATTGTACAATAAGGGGAGACATAAATTGTACAATAGGTTAGGCTCCAGGCTATATGGACCTATTGTACAACTTATCTCTCCCCCTTTCATAGTCATGGCTAGAAGGGATCCATCTTTTGTCAGATTAACATCATTTAACATTTTCGTAGCAGATTACACTGCAGGCAATGTGAATTAACATAGCAGGTCAGGAGAATTAGGTTAAGGTAAGGAAAAGGGTTAGGGTTAGCTAAAATGCAAAAAAAGGTACTTTTGAAGTTAATTTGACAAAAACTGGATTATATCTAGCCATGACCATTTTCATAGGCCTAGATTACATGGTTACATTCAAGACAATGTTGTTTTTAATGATCTGTTGTCAGTGTCAGCAGAGTAGGCCTAGGCTATCCTTGAATTAAAATAGATTTGGATAATGTCTCCAGTCATATAAAGTGTAGTAGAAGTATATACAATGTTTCTCAAATGCCACATTTTTCCCGTGCAATGGAAGTAAACATCTCTCCTACAGGCCGATTCCACAACGCGCTCAGTAATATGCTAAATTATGACTATCCAATCTACTCATCACATTAGTAATAATAGGCTTACATTAGTCTGCAAATGGGATGATAGATACATGCAATCCCTTGTTATCAAGGGGAACTTTAAAGGTGAAAAATTGCTTGCAAAAAACTTGAAACTCACGCGACACATGCTATTCACTAGACTACAAACTATCTAGCTAGCTAATTTTGGCTAACTAAGTGTTGTTGTTAACACCTGGTTAGCATAACAGCTTGATTTAACAGTGATGAAATTATTGTAGCAGACCCTGTACTGACAGCTGTCTGGGTTCAGTTCTTGACGGGCAAAAAGGTTTCTTTGCTTTTCTGACATTTCAGAATGGTGTCACCAATGGTGTTTCATGATGGATGCCGCAATGTCCTTAGGATATACTGTACTCAAACTGCTCTGATTTAGGGAAGTACATTCCCTAAATTATTCAAATGAGTTCATTAAGTTCTAATGATGGCCAAAGGAACCCTATGCAGTAGCAGAGAGTTGAAGAAATACATTTTTTATTTTTTCTGGAGTGGTTTGAGAAGTAATCTGAAGCCCCCTAGGACTTTCTAATTAACATTGAAGAAGTTTAAGGGAAGATTGGGATGTGTGGGTGTTCATGAGCAGAAACCTCATCACTCCCATGTTCTTTCTGACCTTTCCCTCTCATTTCCTAATGTCAGTACCAAGCCATTTTATACAATCTACTTTAATCTAGGGCTGGATTCAATCCGTATCGCTGAAGTATCGAGGAAGATCTGCTTAAAAATGTTAAGGTAATTTCCGATTGATCCGTCATATGCAGCGTTTACTGTGAATGCAGTCTCCGCGACCGCGGGAACATTACCTTTAACTGTCAATAGCTCTATAAAGCAGATCTTCAGCGCTACGGATTGAATAGAGCCCTTATAGACATTTTTTTCCTCAGTTGTTGTTAACCAGGGCAGTAATGCATTGTAAGTTTATCTTAATTGAATAGAAAATGATTGTCAAATGCCCATAATGTCCGGATCTAAAGTCAAGGTGTAAGAAAGTTGATAACATATAAGCACTACCTAAAGACCAACTGGTTCACTAGATTGAAAGTGTGGCTCTGTGGTACTGTATTTGCCTGCATGAAGCCATTGAGATTGGATGCATCCTCCCAGACCAGGGCTCTCCAACCTTGTTCCTGGAGAGCTACCGTCCTGTAGGTTTTCGATCAAACCCCAGTTGTAACCACACTGATTCAGCTTATCAATGGGCTAATTATTTGAATCAGCTGTGCTAAATTAGGGTTGGAGTGAAAATCTGCAGGACGGTAGCTCTTCAGGAACAGGTTTGAGAGCCCTGCCCCAGACCATGCTATAAACATCAGTTTGACATTTTCCTCACTGCTACACACATTGCTACACACTCATTTCTCCACTAGACACATGTCATGTCTATATGTCTGGGTTCGTGCTGCTGTTAGATAGAATATCAACATTTTTGTGTGACTGCGATAACAGCTAGATATTTTACTTGTATAGAAACCAAAGATCAGATGTTTGAGTGGGGTGTCATTGCCAGATTTCTCTGCCTGTCTTTCACACATTCCCTTGCATACAGACAGTCCCTAAGAGTGACTCCATACACAGAGGGCTTTGCTAGGAGCTGGGTGTTCTGACAGCAGAGCTCTACAGCACAGGCCTGTGCTTGAGTCTGTAAACTCAGCTCACGCAGTTCACATGAGGTTTGAGGCTCAATAAGTCCATGTGAAATCACTGGATTGTTACACTCTGAGCTCTATCCCCAGAGTGTCAGAGGTTGTAAAGCCACACAATCAGTGTAGCTGTCAGAAGTACAGTAAGTGGCTGAATATACTATGGTCCCAGCAATCAATGGACTGGTTCAGCCAGCAATCACCTCTCCAGGAGCATTGTTATTGGTCTGTGTTAGTCTTGGCTTGGCGGCTTGTGTGTCATATCTGGATCAGTTTATCAAAACAGAGGTACGCCAGGTGTCATCCAATAATTCCATAACATTACATGCTTGAAAATGGGCTTGCTGTTGTGTATAAGTATCCAAACCTCAGTTTTCTCTTATAAAAACTGAGACTGTGGGCTTCAAATGGGTATTCTGCATGGATATATCATATCAGCACATTCACATGGTTTGTTCAGCTGCATAACACCAATTGTGCTTGAGTAGCTGAACCACATTTACTTAAATAGCATACATTTCAAATATAAATATGGTGTATCTCAGTATGACTGTAATTTGGCCAGATCAATCAGCATGTTTCCCATAGCAAGAGAGCCCCCTCACACTCTTATTGCCTCCGGGTCCTTTAGAAGTGAATAAAAAGGAGAACTCAAAAGACTCATTGAATACCTGACTATGTGTTTATGTGGATATGTTATTTGAATGTACTCCCCACACAAAGTTGCAGTCTTCTTGGGTAAGTGTCATAATTGCTTTGCACACCTGTATTGTGCAATATTTGCCTATTATTATTTTTTAAATGCTAGAATTCTTCTCCCAGTGTCTGGTGTAAAGCAGACTGAAGAAAGTTTTACTTTAGGATTTTGCCTGTGCCTAGCTCCATCCTGTTTCTTTTCATCCTGAAAAACTCCTGTCTTTGCTGATGTCAAGCATACCCATACCATAATGCACCAGCATGCTGGTATTTTCAAGCACCAGCATGCTTGAAAATAAGGAGGCATTTACTCAGAGATGTGTTGTGTTGGATTTGCCCCAAACATAAGGCTTTGCATTTAGGCCAAAAAGTGTATTATTTTGCTGTGTTTTTTGCTGTATTACTTTAGTGCCTTGATGCATGAATATGCATGTTTTGGAATATTTTTTATGCTGTATATTTATATTATTTTTTTCACTTTGTCATTTATGTCATTATCTTGGAGTCACTACAATGTTGTTGATACATCCTCAGTTTTCTTCCATCACAGCCATTGAACTCTGTAGCTGTTTTAAAATCACCAATAACCTCATGGTGACATCCCTAAGCAGTTTCTGTCCTGTCCTGCAGCTCAGTTCAGAAGGACAACTGCATATTTGATGTGTCTATGTGGTTTAATACATCATCCACAGCACAATTATTAAATTGACCGTGCTTAAAGATATATGCAATGTCTGTGACGACCCTCCCACTCTGTCTGCCGTATTCTCTCTTTGTTGTTTCCTTATTAGGATGCTGGTGGGCGGAGTTGGGAGGGTCGTCAGCTACATGGGAAACACCTGGGCCCGGTGTCTCCCAGGAGAAATACACCACTTCCCCATTCATGGAGTAGACTCTCTCTATGCAGACACTTTGATAGGGTTTTTTTTCTTTTTTTCTCTCTCTCTCTCTCTCTCTCTCTCTCTCACTTCTCTTTCAGCTGTTGAAGGTCGCTGAACACTACAAAGTTGAGATTAGTGATAAATGTATAAAGAAGTTATTTAAACAAGATATGGAGCGTGCTAAAATCAAGTTGCAACAAGAATGTATAGTTTGTTTTGGAAAGGTGACCCAGATTTACCTAGGGGTAGTTCCTCTTTTGGTCGTGCCCCAGAGACATTTGATATTGTTGGAAATGTACGGTTATTGCCTCAGTTTAATGAAAGGGACCCCGAGACATTCTTTTTGTTGTTTGAGCGGGTTGCTGACGCTAGGAGTTGGCCTGATTCTGACCGCACTTTAATGTTGCAGTGTGTGCTGACTGGTAAAGCGCAGGAAGCATATTCAGCTCTTAGTGTACACGACAGTGCCAGTTATGATAAAGTTAAAACGGCTGTGTTACAGATTTATGAATTGGTCCCTGAGGCTTACGATTTAGAATTTTAAAAAGGGATGATAAGCAGACTCATGTTGAGTTTGCGCGACAATTATCTTTACAGTTTAATCGCTGGTGTTCCGCCTCTGCAGTTGTGACTTTCCAAGGGCTGTGTGATCTGACTATGTTAGAGCAATTTAAAGACACAATTCCTGATCGTATTGCCACGTACATTAATGAACAGAAAGTAAAGAATGTCGCTGCGGTTTTGGCGGATGAGTATGTGTTGACTCACAAGTGTCTTTGCAGAGCCCCATATTCTTTGGTTCACGGGCAGAGTTCTATTCAACTAGGGTTGAGCCTGACTCATGGTAAAGCTGACTTTGGGCAGCAGTGTCACTACTGTCAAGGTTCAGGTCATTCGAAAAACGAATGTCCACTTCTCAGGTCAAAGGGTGCTTACGCTAAATCTAAGCCTACCTATCTTAGCTGCACCTGTTCCACATCAGTTCACTCATGACTCTTTTCCTCAGGCCCAGGAGAATGGGAAAATCCATATTGATCCAGACTCTTTACCTTTCATTACGGAAGGTTTTGTGTCTATGTTAGGAAGTAAAGACCTAGTGGCAGTGAAGATCCTGAAAGACACAGGTGCCTCTGCATCATTTGTGTTGGAGTCTCTTACCCTTTTCTGCTGAGATTGATTTGGGGAATAGTGTTCTAATTAGGGGAATAGGTTTGAACACTCTGTCAGTTCCATTGCATAAACTGATGTTGGATTATGGGCTGGTGAAGGGTGAAGTTGTTGTGGGGGTGCGTCCTTCGTTGCCTATTGAGGGTATCGACGTTATCCTTGGGAATAACTTGGCTGGTGAGCGTGTATGGCCTGTCGTGTTTCCATCTCTAGTGGTTTCCACTAAGCTGTCATTTGTTGGGATTCCTGATGAGTGTACAGAGTTTCCCAGAGGTGTTCTCTGCGTGTGCAGTGACACGTTCTATGAGCCGTGGCGAACTGGTCACTGCGCCGACTAATGATGATAATAATACAAAGAAGTATGTCAATGTTATCCCGTTATCTGTAACCCGCTCAGATCTAATCAATGCGCAACGGGCTGACCCCACGTTGGAAGAGTTGCGTGACCAAATTGTGCCTGTAGAACAGTTGGGAGATGTCACCCATGGCTATTTTCTCCAAGAGGATGTCCTGATGAGAAAGTGGGTGTTTCAGTATGATATGTTAGATAAAGGAATAACGACAGACACCAATGTCAGGTTCAATAGCCTTGTTTGTGCCTTGTACGAATGGCTACAACTGGAGTCCGGGGAACAGTCCGGCTAGTCGATTGCCTATCAACTAGACTCCGTAACAGGTGTCTCATGATAGTTGTTTTCTGGGGGAGGCAATTAGTCAGGTTGTTGTACCAGTTAAGCTTCGTGAGTTGGTGTTGGAAACTTCTCACAGCAACGTTGCTGGACATATGGGGGTGAAAACCTTCAATCGCATATTAAGACATTTCTTTTGGCCTAGATTAAAGAGGGATGTTTCTGATTTTATCAAAATTTGTCACACCTGTCAATTAACTGGTAAGCCTAATCAAGCTATTAAACCGGTACCATTGTTTCCTATTCCTGTACTCAGCCAACCTTTTGAGTATCTGATTAATGACTGTGTGGGTCCTCTGCCTCGTTCTAAAAATGGTAGCAGTTACCTGTTCACTGTGATGTGTCAGACCACTAGGTTTCCAGCTGCCTATCCTCTCCGCTCTATCACGACTAAATCTGTGTTAAAAGCTTTGACTCAGGGATTCCAAACAATGAGAGAAACTAACTAAGGTCATTCAGAGTGATCAAGGATCTAATTTCACCTCTAATCTGTTTAGTCAGGTTCTTCAACAGCTCCATATTAAACACAATTTGTCTAGCGCCTATCACGCGCAAAGTCAAGGAGCACTGGAACGTTTCCATCAAACACTTAAGTCTTTGTTGAGAGCTTATTGTACTGAGATGGATAAGGATTGGGAGCAGGGGTTGCCTTGGTTACTGTTAGCCACTAGGGAGGTTTCACAGGAGAGCACAGGTTTCAGTCCAAAATGACCTTGTGTTTGGACATAGGGTGTGTGGACTTCTATCTGTTCTCCAGGATGACTGGAAGTCTCCCGAGCCTCCTCAGTCCCTGTTATCGTATGTGTGTGATTTCCGGCGACGGCTGTATGCCGCTGGTGAAATGGCTAAAGAGAAGTTATCATCCTCACAGGAAAGGATGAAGGGCATATTTAATTGCCGAACTGAGCCTCGTCACTTTAGTCTGGGTGACCAGGTTCTTGCTCTGCTGCCAATTGTTGGTTCTCCTTTTCAAGCCAAGTTTCAAGGTCCATATACAGTGGTGCGCCAGTACACTGAGCAAAATGATCTAGTTGCCACTCCAGAACGGAGGAAAGCACACCAGCTGTGCCATGTAAATCTGTTAAAACCCTATTATGCACGTTCCTCTGAACGTTCTTTTGGCTGATACCGTTGTTTCCTTGGGTTCTTGTCATGCTAGATCTGTGCATGAGGAAGATGTTCCTGGTCCTGACGATTGTATATTGCAGGGTAGATTGAAAAATTCAGAAACACTGGATATTTTAGACAGTCATCTCACTCACCTACCTGTTGATGGGCAGAAAGAGATGGTTGGTCTGATTCAGAGATTTCCAGGTTTGTTGAGCGCTAGCACTCATTTGGGCGCTACAACACTTCGAAGTGTATGTCGGGTCAGGGGTAGTACATATTGTGGTCTACACCGACCATAAACCCCTCACTTTTTTGAGGTCCATGATGTGTCCAAACCAGAGGACAATGCGATGGTGTTTATTTTTACAATCATTCCATCTCAATGTGCGGCACATCCGGGGTACTGAAAACGTGATTGCTGATGCGCTCTCTCGTGCGCCCTGTTCTTAAATGTTTACGTGACTGACCATTGTTTTGTATTGTCATGTTCTCTCTGTCCTGTCTGCTCCCTCCTGGTCTTGTTTTCTTCTTTCCTCTTAAATGTTGCTTCCTGTGCGAAGGTTGCTGAGCTCTGTGGAGGAGGTTGGCTGGGCAAATTGTAAGTGTGAACACGTAACCCCTCATCAATTTGTGGCGCAGAAGCTGAGTCAATTTGGAACTCAGAGGGTGGTATTTTGTTCCGGGATCCTTGTTGGTCCCCGGTTTTATGGGGGGGAATGTGACGACTCTCCCACTCTGTCTGCCGTATTCTCTCTTTGTTGTTTCCTTATTAGGATGCTGGTGGGCGGAGTTGGGAGGGTTGTCAGCTACATGGGAAACACCTGGGCCCGGTGTCTCCCAGGATAAATACACCACTTCCCCATTCATGGAGTAGACTCTCTCTATGCAGACACTTTGATAGTTTTTGTTGTGTTTCTTGGTTGTTTGCCTTAGCACCTTTCAAAACCCTGCATTATCACATTCATGCATGCAAAACACTCACTTACACTACTGATTACACACACCATTGTTTATTTTCCTTAGTTGCTTTAGTTAATAAATATATCTTGTTACTCCTTATCTCCACGTTGTCTCCCATTTGTTACGGGCTTTGAGCCGGTTCGTGACATGTCTGCTTTGTTATACAAAGGAAGGGATAGTTATTCAAAAATCATGTCAACCCCTATTTCACGCAGAGTCCATATAACTTATTTTACTTCTGAGATCATTTGCGCTTGCTAAACAAGGGGTGATACTTATGCAATGACAATATTTGAGTTAATTCATTTGTATTAATTAGTAAAAATGTGTAGAATCTTTTCACTTTGACATTTATGGTAGTATCTAGTCTAGATTGTCATGGAAATTCAACACAGGGACACTAAGTCAATATTAAATGAATCACTCTTTATTGTCAGCAAGCTGGAGAGATCACAGTGAAACTTAAACTTAAAGTATCTGTCTGAAGTGAGCTGTCTTGGGGCAGTCCCGTTTGATATACTGATATACTGATATACTTTTATATACTGATTAGGCAGACAAGTTACATAGGGTTGGTTCCTGAATGTGTCTGGCACCATCTCCAATCTTAATTTATAGAACATATTCTGGGCGTTCATGCGTCCCCAAAAAAAACTAAACACTGCCGGTTAAATAAATCAAAATAACAAAATTCAAGGAATAGTACAATAGACTTGAGAAATGGTGTTCCTCATTCAGGGGCATCACTCTCGCTCTCATTCATATATATATATAAACTTCTACCTAATTATCAGTGTTTACATATTTAAATCTCACCCAATGTTTCTAGTGAGGAGGATCAGGCCTCACCAGAAAGTCAGATCAGAGGTCATTCCACCCCATTAACCTCTCTGGTACAAGCGTCCCACCTCGACAACAGCCAGTGAAATTGAAGGGCGCCAAATTCAAAACAGAAATCCCATAATTAAAATTCCTCAAACATACAAGTATTATCCACCATTTTAAAGAAACTTGTAAATCCAACCACAGTGTCCAATTTCCAAAAAGGCATTATTGCGAATGCACACCATGCGATTATGTTAGGTCAGCACCTAGTCACAGAACCATACAGACATTTTTCCAGCCAAAGAGAGGAGTCACAAAAAGCAGAAATGGAGAATTAATCACTAACCTTTGATCTTCATCAGATGGCACTCATAGGACTTCATGTTACACAATTGTCATGACGTTGACCTGGGGGTAGGTTTATGACAGTCATAAATACCTCTTCCCCCCTTTTTCCTCTCTACCCTACTGATGTTACATTTGCAAAACCCTTGGTTAACATAGAGATTCTGGGAACATCAGAAGGTGGGGGGGAAATTAACTATACTCTGGTAATCCGACCAATTGAACATATGCGGTGGTACTTAATAAATATGATGTCAGTTCGGTTGTCATCTGAGACATTCTCATCAATGATAAGATGACATAAACTCTACAGTGGAAAGTCTACACATCAGAGTTATTGGATTCACATGGAATTGTTCAATTTAAATGTTTGAATATGAAATTATTTGTGATGGTATGCAATGTGATTTTAGCTTCTAAAATGTGAGATTTGGGTTTTCATAAGGTAGGGCTCTGCTCAATCAGTTGCCCGCCCCTGTCAAGGGACATGGGCTATAAAACTTTTCAAACACACCCTCTTCCTTCCTATAAAAAGCCTTGACGACAAAGTAAACTCCTGTTCCGAAGATGTGAGGACGACGGTCCGATGTCAGAATGGTTCAGATAATAACTACAGAACGAAGTCAACATCAGCGTGCGCTTTGTTTGCGAATGGTATGAACTTTGAACTCTTCACTACAGAAGTGATACCTCCTTGCCATTGAGTTAGCAACAGCCGCTGCAAACGAGGGTTAGGAAGGAACAGACAGAGTATCCCGTCTATCACACAATGACGTTACTACAACATGTCCAATTGACAACCAGAGACATTCTTCAAAGGACTCGGTTGGGCAACACGGCCTTCCATCTACCACCAACCTACCGAAGCGCAGCTCAGAGTAAATATTTATTGCATTTTCCTTTTCCAAATGGGCGGTAATTTAGAATGCATAAGATACTGTATTTACGATAGCACAGCTTCGCCCTTTGTTTCTCAGTCATGCCGCTCTTTCACTCAAACCCAGACCCTTTTCTTTTGTGTAACAAGCTGTCATATCTGTTCCGCCTGCTAGGGACGTTTTCCTTTATGACGTAATTTGTAATCAAGTTATGATTTAATTATGTGTATGTGTAATTCTGTGTGATTAGTTAGGTATTTAGTAAATAAATAATTAAACCCAATTTTGCATTGCTGATTCAATTTGTTAGCCAGGGTTCGTGCAGATAACCAAGAATTTACAACTTTCAGATGAGACTGAATTAAGATGACGATTAATATTGACTGCTATTGATGTAAAATATTACTAGGTCTTTAAGAGTTTATTCGGAAGATAACAGCTCTATAAATATTATTTTGTGGTGCCCCGACTCTCTAGTTAATTACATTTGCATGATTAGCTCAATCAGGTAATATTAATTACGGAGAAATTATTTTATGGAATAGCATATCATATCACTTAATCCGGCATAGCCAAAGACACGACACAATATATGTATGTTTTGTTCGATAAAGGTCATATTCATATCCAAAAATCTCAGTTTACATGGGCAGAAATGGTCAGAAATGCATTGTCTCAAACAAACATCCGGTGAAAGTGCAGAGAGCCACGTCAAATTACAGAAATACTCATCATAAACATTGATAAACGATACAAGTGTTAAACATACGAATAAAGATAAACTTCTCTGAAATGAAAACACTGTGTCAGATTTTAAAAAGGCTTTATGGAGAAAGCACACTTTGTGATTATGTTAGGTCTGCACCTAGCCACAGAAACCCATTTTCCAGCCAAGGAGATGTATTGTGTCACAAAAGTCAGAAATAGCATTACAATTAATCACTTACCTTCAATTAATTACCTACAATTAATCACCTTATCTTCATCTGGTGGCACTCCCAGGTCTCCATGTTAGACAATAAATGTTTGTTTTGTTCGATAATGTCCCTCTTTATGACCAAATACTTCCTTTTTGTTCGCGCGTTTTGTCCAGTAATCCGAATGCTCAAGTGCACTAAGTCCAGACGAAAAGTTTTTAAAAAGTACAATAAAAGTTAGTAGAAACATGCCAAACGATGTTTAAAATCAATCCTCTGTTTTTTGTCATAAATAATAAATAATATTTCAACCAGACAAAAGCTTCGTCAATAGGAAAGGAGAAACAAGAAAGGCGCGTTCCTGGTCAGGCGCATGGCTGATGAATGGAAATTTCCACTGGCCACTGATTGAAAGTGCTCTATCTCCCTCATTTTTCAGAGTAAACGCTTGAAACAATGTCAAAGACTGGCCACATGTAGAGGAAGCCATAGAGAATGTGAACTGGGTCCTAAGTCTTTGTATGGTGGATAGGCTTTCAGTGGAAAAACAGCCTTTCAAAATAATAGTACTTCCTGGTTGGATTTTCCTCGGGTTTTCGCCTGCCATATCAGTTCTGTTATACTCACAGACATTTTTGGAAATTTAATGTGTTTTCTATCCAAATGTACTAATTATATGCATATCCTATCTTCTGGGCCTGAGTAGCAGGCAGTTTAATTTGGGCATGCTTTTCATCCAAAATTCCAAATGCTGCCCCCTACCCTAGTGAAGTTAAATGAGTGTTCTTTACCTTTTCTTTTCCTGTACCTCAGAACCATTTCTTATCAAGAGAATTTAGATGTGTGCAACCAAAACTCGGACAATAGATACTTCAGAAAATTTAATTTGTGTACTCTTTAAGGTGCATCCTTCTAACTCGTAAAAAACCCACTAACACCAAAATGAAAAGACCCCACACAATAAATCAAACACAATATTAACACCACTAACAAATATTCATAACCGGTGGGTTGTGTGTGGGTGCTAGCGTGTGTGTGTGGTAAAACGTAGCGTAAAAACAAACAAAATGGCCTTTCTTAATTTCGGAGATCCCTTAACAGCCAGATCTGGGTACCTTTATACTATATAGTACACTGTCTCAATAACTGTTCTCATAAGGCACCTGTCTCAGGAAGCCTTTCAAAGGGAGAGATACAGAATCATTGGTAAACTTATCAGAAAACTTGGTAGTGGACATTCCATGAGTCCTGGAGGAAAGAAAAAAAACAGCTTAATCAGTCCTAAAAAGTATTAATCTTAATCAAGTTTACTGTATCTTGGGCAGGAAAAACATGCATACACAGAATTATACTTCAGACACATCAGATGATACAGTGTCCCGTTAAGCAGAATAGGCACCTTCTAAAGTAAACAATCCCAGAGCCCCTCTCTTACAATCTTATAATTTTGACCTGCTGCATTGGCTTATGTTCCTGTGACATCAACTAGTAAAAAAATGAAACCTGTTGTTTAACAAATCTGCTAGGACCTTCAAAAGGTTGGTGCTGGCTTATCAGTTCTATATTTGGTACTAAAAACATTCACTTGAATCTACTTCAATTTTGGACACAGTTCCACGTAATGGAAACAGTATTGTTTTAGATTACATTATCTTCTTACTTAAATCACTGGCACTACCCAAACTATAGAATTGAGTAATAATAATTTTTGGAAATTGTCAAAAACGAGATGTCAATTATTCATACCTCTGTCCCAAATTTCCCACTGTGTCCCTTACAGCCTGTTTGAGTTCAGTGAGTACTACTTATTTTCCACAGGAAGTTTATCTCTAACCCAAACAACAGATGACGGCCTCTAATTTAATATTTTTCCTGTAGTCCACAATCATCTCCTTTGTCTTGATCAAGTTGAGGGAGAGGTTTTTGTCCTGGCACCACATGGCCAGGTCTCTGACCTCCTCCCTATAGGATGTCTCGTGATTAGGCCTACCACTTTTGTGTCATTGGCAAACTTAATGATGGTGTTGGAGTCATGCCTGGCCGTGTAGTCATGAGTGATCAGGGAGTACAGGAGGGGCATGCACCCCTGAGGGGCCCCTGTGTTGAGGATCAGCATGGTGGATGTGTTGTTACCTACCCTTACCACCTGGGGGCAGCCCGTCAGGAAGTCCAGGATCCAGTTGTAGAGGGAGGTGTTTAGTGCCAGGATCTTTATCTTATTGATGAGCTTTGAGGGCAGTATCGTGTTGAATGCTGAGCTGTAGTCAATGAATAGCATTCTCACATAGGTGTTCCTTTTGTCCAGGTGGGAAAGGGCTGTGTGGATCTGTTAGGATCTGTTAGGGCAGCATTCAAATTGGAGTGGGTCTAGGGTTTCTAGGATAATGGTGTTGATATGAGCCGTGACCAGCTTTTCAAAGCACTTCATGGCTACAGACGTGAGTACTACGGGTCGGTAGTAATTTAAGCAGGTTACCTTAGTTTTCTTGGGCACAGGGATTATGGTGGTCTGCTTAAAACATGTTGGTATTACAGACTCGAATAGTTAGAGGTTCAAAATGTCAGTGAATACACTTGCCAGTTGGTCGGTGCATGCTCGCAGTACATGTCCTGGTAATCCGTCTGGCACGGCACCCTTGTGAATGTTGACCTGTTTAAAGGTCTTACTCACATCGGCTGCGGAGAGCATGATCACACAGTCTTCTGGATCAGCTGGTGCTCTCATTCATGTTTCAGTGTTATTTGCCTTGAAGTGAGAATATAAGTAGTTTCGCTCGTCTGGTAGGCTCGTGTCACTGGGCAGCTATCGACTGTGCTTCCCTTTGTAGTCTGTAATGGTTTGCCAGCCCTGCCACATCCGACAAGCGTCAGAGCCGGGGTAGTACGATTTGATCTTAATCCTGTATTGACGCTTTGCCTGGTTCGTCGGAGGCCATAGCGGGATTTCTTATATGTTTCCGGGTTAAAGTCCCGCTGCTTGAAAGCAGCAGCTCTAGCCTTTAGCTTAGTGCAGGTGTTGCCTGTAATCCATGGCTTCTGGTTGGGATATGTACGTACGGTCACTGTGGGGATGATGTCATCGATGCACCTATTGATGAAGCCAATGACTGATGTGGTGTACTCCTCAATGCCATCGGAGGAATCCCGGAACATATTCCAATCTGTGCTAGCAAAACAGTCCTGTAGCTTAGCATCTGCTTCATCTGACCACTTTTTTTATTGATCGAGTCACCGGTGCTTCCTGCTTTAATTTTTGTTTGCAAGCAGGAATCAGGAGGATAGAATTATGGTCAAATGGGAGAGGGAGAGCTTTGTATGCATCTCTGTGTGTGGAGTAAATGTGGAGTTTTTTCCCTCTGGTTGCACATTTAACATGCTGATAGAAATTTGCTAAGACGGATTTAAGTTTCCCAGCATTAAATTCCCTGTCTACTAGGAGCGCCACCTCTGTGTGAGCATTTTCCTGTTTGCTTATGGCGGAATACAGGTCATTCAGTGCAGTCTTAGTGCCAGCATCAGTCTGTGCTGGTATGTAGACAGCTACGAAAAATACAGATGAAAACTCTCTAGGTAGATAGTGTTGTCTACAGCTTATCATGAGATACTCTACCTCAGGCGAGCAAAACCTTGAGACTTCCTTAGTGCACCAGCTGTTATTTATGTAGTCCGCCCCTTGTCTTACCAGAAGCCGCTGTTCTGTCTTGCCGATACAGCGTATAACCAGCCAGCTGTATGTTGATAATGTTGTCGTTCAGCCACAACTCCGTGAAGCATAAGATATTACAGTTTTGAATGTCCCGTTGGTACTTTAATCTTCCGCGTAGGTCATCAATTTTATTTTCCAAAGTTTTCATGTTTGCTAGCAGACTGGAAGGAGTGGGGGTTTATTCAATCGCCTACGAATTCTCAGAAAGCAGCCCGCCCTCTGGCCCCTTTTTCTCTGCCTTCTCTTCACGCAAATGGCGGGGATCTGCGCCTGTTTCCGGGGAAGCAGTATATAATTCACGTCGGGCTCGTTAAAGGAAAAATATATCAAATAAATAAATACCATTTAAAAAAGTTACCAATTATACATTCATATATAGTCACTTTATCAAATCTAGTAACCAATTATACTATTAATTTATCTTAATAGTCTATGTGTTGGTGTGTAAATTGTATATTATTATTTTTTTTTATGTATCTTCAACGATTCCTAAATGCCTGCAATAACACCTCATTCTATTATCAGTGGTTCTCAGACCACGTAAACTTTTCTATCATTACATCCTATGCACCATATATATCTTCAATGGTTCATGGCGCTACTTCCTATACAAATAAAACACCCCGTGCTCAATAACACCTTGTGCTAGTAGTCCCCGACTATGATGGGCGGTGGTGGACGCAACCCCTAGATAACGTTAAAGATCAGCTCACAGAACTGGTTTGGTTATTCATTCAGACACGCACCTCTTTTACACTCACACAACTCTCACATCCACATTCACTTAGTACTATTCCCAAAAACTCTCTTCCCTTATTACTCTCGCTGTGCATCTTCAACAATTTTGTTGTCGTTACTTCCTATTCATATATAATAACACCACGTACTATTAGTAGTGACTACAGACCACGTAGATACTTCTTCAATAAATGCCTACAAACAGCTGTCAGCAGGGATTTCCATGGTACCGTTACTCGCCCTCGCTCTAGTCTTCTCACATAAGACTAGTGAATAGCCTTCTCATAAGACTATGGGTACCTTTTTATTGTTCAGTTTTATTATTTATTTTTATACAGATGCAATTAAATTGACTTTCTGAAATTCAGTTTGTCGGGCAGCTCACATTAATGGTCTGGGCAGGTCCTCATCATCTTTTGGTCAGATGGCAATTTCCCTCACTCACACTTCATAAAATGTGCCACGGGTTTTCCTCGTAGTCCAACAGTGGAAAGCTCCGCAGCCAGAATAAATCATCCTGTTCGTTGACGTCAAATGGTAGTGGAAATTCAACACAGGGACACTCTAAGTCAATAAGTCAATATTAAATTAATCACTCTTTATTGTCAGTAAGCTTGAGAGGTCACTGTCAAACTTAGATGTATAAAGTACTGGTCTGAAGTGAGCTCTCTCAGAGCAGTCCCGTTAGATCTCTTATTTATTGATTACACAGACAAGTTAAATAAGTTTGGTCCCTGTATGTGTCTGGCACCGTCTCCTATCTAGAATAAAAAGAAACGCACACCTATTTAGGCGAGGTGCTGGCTAGCGGAGTAGAAAACTTGAAAATTAAAGAGAGCCGCACACTCTAGGAGCTCAGATGCAAAAATGTAATTACCAACGTTTCGACAGCCAAGCTGTCTTCATCAGGGTATAATCACAAACACTGCGGGATGACTCGTTTATGTGCTGTCAAAAGACACAGGTGTCTGTCTCCTATCTTAACTTGTCTCCTATCTTAACTGTCTCCTATCTTAACTTATAGAAGAAATTCTGGGCATTCTGCCAGATGGTCCTAAGGAGGGGGTCATGTCAGGCTATAAGGTACGGTGATTGTACACACCGTACACAGTAATAAGGTAAAGCACTCATATTCAGCATTGCTGCCCAGAGTTGTAGAATCAAGGATATGATATCTGGTCCTACAGAGGAGTGTTAATGGGCTTATGTGTTGTACTGTACCTTCACTTTCATTCCCCTCAGCATGTGTAATCCAGTGCTCTGTAGAGGCTCAAGCCCACAGTATCTTCTCTAGCAAACTGTATTTTGGGCTTATTTCCACTGAGGATATACCCTGGTGTTTTACACAAAAAGCTCAGACTTTTCTGTTATCTTCTACGTGGGTGGGCACCCATGTCTCACTGGGCCATGGCTCCGGCAGACCTCCTCTGAGCCAAGACAAGGCCCTGGGTACTTTCCAGCTGGAATTTACAGTACATAACAATGTCTAACTGGGAACTTTAACACCTTCTCACAATGCAACAGTCTTGAATGATGCAGAGGTTGTTCATTATGCTTCTCACAAGTCTTTAGTCCTGATGGAAAGACAATAAAACTAGAGTGTACATTAACATAAAACACTGGCGTCACGCTGGTGTGGATGTAAGTCTAAGTGAAGCCTAGACTTATCAAATAAAATTAAAAAATAATTTGTATTTGTCACATGCGCCGAATACAACAGGTGTAGACCTTACAGTGAAATGCTTACTTACAAGCCCTTAACAGTGCAGTTTAAAGAAAAATAAGTGTTAAGTAAAATATAGATAAATAAAATGACAAATAATTGAAGAGCAGCAGTAAAATAACAGTAGCAAGGCTAGATAAAGTGGGTACCGGTACAGAGTCAATGTGTAGGTAGAGTTAAAGTGACTATGCATAGATAATAAACAGAGAGTAACAGCAGCATAAAAGAGGGGGGGACAATGCAAATAGTCTGGGTAGCCATTTGACTAGCTGTTCAGGAGTCTTATGGCTTGGGTGTAGAAGTAAATAGACAGCTACTCTCTTGGTAAATAGTGTGGTCTACAGCTTATCATGAGATACTCCACCTCAGACTTTACACCCAAAGCACCAAAATAGTATTTGAATATGGCCTTCTAGTCTCAGACAAATCCCAGCCAAATAAAGACCCCATTTTCTCCTTCAGTCCAACACAATTACTCATGGGGGATTTCAAAGGGCTGGATTTATAGGGAAGGTGATACACAGTGACAGCAGTAATACTGCAGCCCACAGTGGAACATAAGCCAAGCATTCCTCTGGGTTACTGTCAAACTGGGACTGGGCCATCACTGCTCAGGAGAGGACATTACCACACATTTGTACAGGCACAGGGAAAGCATACCTTCGTCATTGAGGAATGTGGGGTTGAAGTTACATGAGTGGATGGGCCCACCTAAAACATGGTATATCTGTTGGCATATCTTGAAAGGAGGGTGCTCTAGCCAACAAACAGCAGAGACCTGAGGACACCATTCCAACCTGGAACTGAGCCAGGTTGGGGCGGCAGGGTAGCCTAGTGGTTAGAGCGTTGGACTAGTAACTGGAAGGTTGCAAGTTCAAATCCCCGAGCTGACAAGGTACAAATCTGTCGTTCTGCCCCTGGACAGGCAGTTAACTCACTGTTCCTAGGCCGTCATTGAAAATAAGAATTTGTTCTTAACTGACTTGCCTAGTTAAATGAAGGTAAAATAAAATAAAACAATTAGCACTAAGGTGTGAAGTAAAAGGCCTTTGGGCCCAACAAGTGTCAGGAGTCTTTGATGGTCCTCTGAAGCCCCCTCCTGCTGTTCAGACCATTCACTGGTGTTTTCTACAAGAAATCTAACTCCAGAAATAAAAGCTTCTCTTAAGTGGGTGTGGGTGTGGGTGTGCCTGCTGCACTGCTGCTTGGATTCTACCTGGCGATCTGTTGGCGATCTGTTCACCGTCTGCCCTGGCCTGTCTCCCCCTGTCTGCTTTCGCTCGCCTCCAGCACACACTCACTGTTGGGGCCGAGTGACTCTGACCCCACATCGTTATATATTTTATTTTTTCTTGTGCATTTTGCAATTTTGCCTCATGACTCATGACGAGTGTGTTTGTTCCCACACTCGGGACTCTGACTCTCTATTGGTTATACAGACTTTTGGCCTAACATCCTATTCTAACCACCTCTCGCCGGTTTAGTGTTACCTGATGAAATTGCTGTACAATATTATCTTGTTGCCATCTGATGCACATTCAGATGTCATAAATCAGCACTGCAGAGTTCTCCCTGTACCTTGATTGTATTACTGTTGATGATATCTGGAAATGTGCATGTACACCCTGGACCATCTACAGTTGCTAGCCCCAATTCTGGCTTGTGCTCTGGTATCTGCTTCACTGATTTCTGCTCTCGTAAAAGCCTGTGTTTTCTGGACGTTAACACTAGAAGCTTATTACCTAAAATGGATCAATTGAAAGTGTGAGTTCACAGCTCCAATCCAGATGTGTTGGTCATTACTGAGACATGGTTAAGAAAGAGTGTTTTGAACACTGATATTAACCTTTCTGGTTATTACCTTTTTTGGCAAGACAGATCTTCCAATGGTGGGGGAGTGGCAATCTTTACCAAGGATCACCTTCAGTGCTCGGTTGTCTCCACCAAGTCGGTCCCCAAACAATTTGATTTGCAAGTTTTAAGAATTAAACTTTCAAATAACTCTTTAATGACTGTTGCTGGGTGCTATCATCCCCCATCAGCACCGACCTGTAACCTAACTGCCCTAAGCTCTCTCCTGGCCCCTTACACACTTCTATCCAAGATGGCGTAGCAGTCAGACGTCTTTCTCTTTGTCTTGTCTCGTCCCATGTGTAAATATTTTTTTCTTTGTGTTCTTTTTAATATTTTTCCTAAACTTCAACTTCAAAATACCCTCCTGCAACCCGCCTCACCCAATGTGGTATGGATCTCTTTTTTTTCCTAAAGTATTTCTATTTACTATCTAGCTAACTAGCTACCAGCTACCAGTCAGCTAACCACTGCTAGCGGTCATCAGCTATCCTTTAGTGGGGGCTTTGGCGGTTTGCCAGTTGACCGGGGTAGGGGTAGCCAGGTGCATGGTATTCAACCAATCACTGCCCGCACCTGCTCGCCCGTCCAGCATCACTACTCTGGACGGCTCTGACTTAGAATACGTGGACAACTACAAATAACTAGGTGTCTGGTTAGACTGTAAACTCTCCTTCCAGACTCACATTAAGCATCTCCAATCGAAAATTAAATCTTGAATCGGCTTCCTGTATCGCAACAAAGCATCCTTCACTCATGCTGCCAAATATACCCTTGTAAAACTAACTATCCTACAGATCCTCGACTTCGGTGATGTCATCTATAAAATAGCATCCAACACTCTACTCAACAAACTGGATGCAGTCTATCACAGTGCCATCCATTTTGTCACCAAAGCCCCATACACTACCCACCATTGCGACCTGTACGCTCTCGTTGGTTGGCCCTCGCTTCATACTCGTTGCCAAACCCACTGGCTACAGGTTATCTACAAGTCTCTGCTAGGTAAATCCCTGCCTTATCTCAGCTCACTGGTCACCATAGCATCACCCACTCGTAGCATGCGCTCCAGCAGGTATATCTCACTGGTCACCCCCAAAGCCTATTCCTACTTTGGTCATCTTTCCTTCCAGTTCTCTGCTGCCAATGACTGGAACGAACTTCAAATACCTCTGAAGCTGGAGACACATATCTCCCTCACTAGCTTTAAGCGCCAGCTGTCAGAGCAGCTCACAGATCACTGCACCTGTACATAGCCCATCTGTAAACAGCCCATCTATCTACCTACCTCATCCCCATACTGTATTTATTTATTTATCTTGCTCCTTTGCACCCCAGTATCTCTACTTTCACATTCATCTTCTGCACATCTACCATTCCAGTGTTTAATTGCTATGTTGTAATTACTTTGCCACTATGGCCTATTTATTTCCTTAACTCCCTTATCTTACCTCATTTGCACTCACTGTCTATAGACTTTTGTTTTCTTTTGTTCTACTGTATTATTGACTATGTTTTGTTTATTCCATGTGTAACTCTGTGTTGTTGTATGTGTCGAATTACTATGCTTTATCTTGGCCCGGTCGCAGTTGCAAATGAGAACTTGTTCTCAACTAGCCTACCTGGTTAAATAAAGGTGAGAAGAAAAAAAACTCTTCTTTTTTTTTAAATCTGAATTTGTCCTGCTAGGTGACCTAAACTGGGACATGCTTAAACAACCTGACCAAGTCCTAAAGCAATGGCACTCCCTAAATCTTTCTCAGATTATCACCAATCCCACAAGGTATGACTCCAAACACCCAGAAAAGCCTACTCTCCTCGATGTCATCCTCACAAATAATCCTGATAGATATCAGTCTGGTGTTTTCTGTAATGACTTTAGTGATCACTGTTTTACAGCCTGTGTTTGTAATGGCTGCTCAGTGAAACAACCTGTCTTGATTTGTCATAGACTCTTGCTAAAAAACTTTCATGAATAAGCCTTCCTTAATGAACTGGTATAGAATCAGCTTGATCCCATCTGTCGAAGACGCTTGGACCTTTTTTGGTATTTTCAGAAAATTTAAATTAAAAGCGGGTTCAGCCCCTGGTTTGACCGTGATCCTGTAGAGTTACTCCATGTCAGGAATTGCATTTGGCGAAAGGCTCGGCACACGAAAATGAGAAATAAGTGCACTCAGGCTATCCAAAGTCAGTTACTTTAAGGAGCAGTTCACTCTCTGTGGGTCTAACCCCAAGAAGTTCTGGAAAATGGTTAAAGACCTGGAGAATAATCCCTCCTTCTCACAGCTTCCTATGTCCCTTAATGTTGATGATGTGGTTGTTACTGAGAAGAAGCAAATGGCTGACCTCATACAAGTACTTGGGAGTATGGCTAGATGGTGCACTATCTTTCTCTCAGCACATATCAAAGCTGCAGGCTAAAGTTAAATCTAGACTTGGTTTCCTCTATCGTAATCACTCCTCTTTCACCCCAGCTGCCAAACTAACCCTGATCCAGATGACTATCCTACCCATGCTAGATTACGGAGACATAATATATTGATCGGCAGGTAAGGGTACTCTCGATCGGCTAGATGTTCTTTACCATTCGGCCATCAGATTTGCCACCGATGCTCCTTATAGGACACATCACTGCACTCTATACTCCTCTGTAAACTGGTCATCTCTGTATACCTGTCGCAAGACCCACTGGTTGATTTATATTGATTTATAAAACCCTCACTCCCCCTATCTGAGATATATACTGCAGCCCTCATCCTCCACATACAACACCCGTTCTGCCAGTCACATTCTGTTAAAGGTCCCCAAAGGACACACATCCCTGGGTCGCTCCTCTTTTCAGTTCACTGCAGCTAGCGACTGGAATGAGCTGCAACAAACACTCAAACTGGACAGTTTTATCTCAATCTCTTCATTCAAAGATTCAATCATGGACACTCTTACTGAGAGTCGTGGCTGCTTTGTGTGATGTATTGTTGTCTCTACCTTCTTGACCTTTGCCCTGTTGACTGTGTCCAATAATGTTTGTACCATGTTTTGTGCTGCTACCATGTTGTGTTGCTACCATGCTGTGTTGTCATGTGTTGCTGTCTTGCTATGTTGTTGTCTTAGGTCTCTCTTTAT
This sequence comes from Oncorhynchus tshawytscha, assembly GCF_018296145.1. Classification (NCBI taxonomy): domain Eukaryota; kingdom Metazoa; phylum Chordata; class Actinopteri; order Salmoniformes; family Salmonidae; genus Oncorhynchus; species Oncorhynchus tshawytscha. The sequence goes on along the minus strand of NC_056436.1, from coordinate 29,703,588 downwards.
GTAGTGTTGTCTCTCTTGTTGTGATGTGTGTTTTGTCCTATATTTATATTGCGTTTATAATTATTTTTTAAATCCCAGCCCCAGTCCCCACAGGAGGCCTTTTGCCTGTTGGTAGGCCATTATTGTAAATAAGAATTTGTTCTTAATTGACTTGCCTAGTTAAATAAAGGTTAAATATATATATTTTTTTAAATAACTCAGCGGGACATGCTGACATAAAAAAAATCTTCCAGCTCTCACTTCTTTACCTTTATCGTTGAGGAATGTCAAAAATATCCCTGGAGTTACCAACTTGCTCGACTGAAGTTAATTTGGGGCAAGTAGTAAGGAGTTAAAACACAACACACAACTCTGCACCATATGTGAGCCACTAACCCATAGGGAGATGCCAACTGTTCTCCTTAATTTGGCATGATGCCTCCCTCTGCATAGATCTCATGATACCGGCAGCAGTAACATCACAGAGACATGGGATAAGAGGCTGAATTTTCATGCTAATAAACCATTCCCATCATACCCTTACTACACCATTTCCCCACTTTTAACAGTGGCAGTGGGTACATAGAACATGGAATCATTATTGGAAGAGTCTGAGTCACAGTCATAAATGTTACAATATGTTTATTAAGGTTGTCAGTTAAATGAATGCCTGAGCCAATCATGACCTTCCCCCTGCAAACTGAAGTGCTAAGAGCGTTTGAGGAGAAGGATAACTACAGGTGATGTGAGTTGACAGCTCTGGGTACATGTACATGTGACAATTAAAGACTGAATCTGAATCTCTGAGCAGTCACAGCTCTTAATTTATAGAGCACACTGCTGGAAACCTCTCACCTAGCATGTCACAAACTCTCCAATGCCCAAAATAGTCAGCATGAGGGGTATACAAAACACACAGAATGTGGCTCAACATTTTTTGGAAACAGAAAACTGATGCCATATTTGGATTAGTTGGTTTGTTTGGTTTTTTGATAAAACTTGTGAGAATATTTTAACATCATGTATTAGTCTTAGCAGACAGAGACCTGGTCAACACAGCCAGAATAATTATGTCTCCTGCATTGTAGTTATGTCATAATAATTCAGATGGCCAGTCTCTACTGGTGAGGCTTGGTCTACTGTTGCTTCAGTTGCCTCTCCCACAGACTGGGTAACCATGGAAACCACAGGTGCCACTGTCATACTATTTTAAGAAACTATTTCATCCCATAAATGAGTGCACAGTTCACCACACAAATTCAGCTGCAGGAGGAAATGTGTTTTGGTGCTGCTCTATTACAGTGACTATGTAACTGATATTAACAACAGGAAAATTTCCATCATAGAATTTGCAAATAAATTCATTAAAAATCCTACAATGTGATTTTCTGGATTTTCTTTTCTCATTTTGTCTGTCATAGTTGAAGTGTACCTATGATGAAAATTACAGGCCTCTCTCATCTTTTTAAGTGGGAGAACTTGCACAATTGGTGGCTGACTAAATACTTTTTGCCACACTGTACATATGAGATCAGTAATACAAGATATGTAAGAATTATTAAGTGAATGAGATACCGTAGAATAGTATAGAAAACAGTATATACATATGAGTAATGCAAGATATGTAAACATTATCAAGTGACTAAGATACAGTACAATAGTATAGAATACAGTGAATATATATGACTAATGCGAGATATGTAAACATTATTAATGTGACTAGTGATTCCTAGTCTATGACTATAGGCAGCAGCCTCTAATGTGGTAGTGACGGCTGTTTAACAGTCTGATGGCCTTGAGATAGAAGCTGTTTTTCAGTCTCTCGGTCCAAACTTTGATGCACCTGTACTGACCTCGTCTTCTGGATGATAGCGGGGTGAACAGACAGTGGATTGGGTGGTTAATGTCCTTGATGATCTTTTTGGCCTTCCTGTGACATCGGTGCTGTAGGTGTCTGGAGGGCAGGTAGTTTGCCCCCGCTAATGCACTGAGCAGACCGCACCACCCTCTGGAGAGTCTTGCAGTTGCGGGCGGTGCAGTTGCTGTACCATGTGGTGATACAGCCCAACAGGATGCTTTCAATTGTGCATCTGTAAAGAAAATTGTGAGGGTTTTAGGTGACAAGCCACATTTCTTTAGCCTCCTGAGATTGTAGAGACTGTTGTGCCTTCTTTCTCACACTGGCTGTGTGGGTGGTCCATTTCTGTTTGTCAGTGATGTGTACGCCAAGGAACTTGAAGCTATTGAAGAGATCGAGACATGGTCTAACATGTTGCGGGTAAAGCTGAACCCACAAAATACTCAATGTGTCCTCTTTACAAGAAGCACCATCAAAAAAACAAAGAAACCCATAGAACTCAAGCTTTACGGTGAAATAATAAAAGTAGAAAAATAAGCAAAATTCCTTGGAATCACCTTTCAGAAGAACATGCACTGGACTACACATATAGCGAACATAGAGAGAGGTGGGTGAGAAGGAATCAAACACTTAAAAACACTGTGTAGAAGAAAATCCGGAGCCTCACCCTCAGACAGTGTTGAAAGTCTATATCAGCTCTATATCATCCAATCTCTGTTTGAATACACCCTACCAGCCTGGATAACAGCTTCACTACAGCAGATGAATCGGCTACAGATAATCCAAAACACAGCAATAAAAATGGCCTACAAACTACCAAGATATATCAGTAATCATTACAGCCACAGCATATCTGGACTCACATCAATCAACAATATACAGTCAAACATTGGTCAGAAGTTAATCGATAGGGCCATCCATAATCTATCATTGAAGGAATCTCTGGGAGAGGCCAAATGGACCACAAACACATGTCCATAATGTTGAAACTGACCTAACATATCCCCCTATCCACAACATAATCATGCAAGACTGTCTTTAATCACACATCATTGATTATTTTTTTATAAAAGTAACAAAAAAATAATACAACTGAAAGAATAAACAAAAATACAAATATAAAAAGAGAGGATGTGTTTGTGTGCGCGCATGTATGTGTGTATGTATGTATGTATGTGTGTATGTGTGTGTATATATATGTGGATACACCCCCCCCCCATCTCCAGCGGGCCGACCACAGGCCCTGGACCTTTGCCTTTAAAAAAAATGTATTTAACCCTAATTTAACTAGGCAAGTCAGTTAAGAACAAATTCTCATTTACAATGGCGGCCTACACCGGCCAAACCCTAACCCAGACGACACTGGGCCAATAGTGCTCCGCCCTATGGGACTCCCAAACACGGCCGGATGTGATACAGCCTGGAATCAATCCAGGTTCTGTAGTGAAGCCTCTAGCACTGAGATGCAGTGCCTTAGACCGCTGTGCCACTCTGGAGCCTTTTAATGGCCAGAACTGGTCTTTGATAAATTAGTGGAAATGTACCTTTTAGGGAATAGTACCTGTAATTCACTACAGAAATTGGGACAGAAATGCACATGTACTAAACAGGCTAAGAAGAAGACTTACTCTCAGAAGAAGGCATAAGACTTCAAAGAGCTAGTGTAGCCTGAACGGTACACTTAAACTCACCTTCTTCAAGGAATGAAAGAGAAGACATTTAGAGCACAGACTCAAGCAACTCAAGCAAGGAGCCAACAGAGAAGAGCAACAAGCATAAGGACACCAACTCAGGACCAAAGGAGCAACCTGAAAGAGGAACCACCCAAACCAACCAGAAAGGACACAGCCTTTGTTCTCCTCCATGTGGCCTAATCAATCAAGATGTCACAACAGACTTTGATCACAGACTGAGTATAAAGTCATTCAATGTTCAGGATCTCCAGGTCTGCACTTCTTGTCTTTCATTCTATTTCCTATTTAATTTCCATTTTCATTATGTTTGTTAATATTTTGATGAGCAATTAAATGTTGATTATATAAATGTTTGTCTTGTTATTCTGGTAAAGAATGCCATTTGATTCTCAAAATAATTCATACCTTCAGATAAGTTAATAATTACTATTGGTTTAATCTTATTACAAAAAGATCCCTCATAAGTCAGGTCTTCTTAGAGATAATTTTGTCCAATAACTGTTCTGGTGCCCCGTTAATAACTTCATAGTAATAAGTGTACACACTACCCTACAGTCCTATGGTGAGAGGTCTTGCCATAATGATACATAAATGTACTCTGGTACTACAGCAGTTTTTATTACCGGTGACAGGGTGCAAACTGCAGGGTCAATAGGGAGATTTTTAAAAAACTGTTCTTACATTTGTGAGGCCACAGTATAATAGGATTTCAATCTGCAGAAGTCAATGTCAAGGGGGAAATAGGGCACCATTATGCAGTAAGTGAGAGATTTAAAAAAGAGCTGATTAAATCTGTAGCCGAGCCATCACTCAAGTTAATGAGCACTAAAATGAACACTTAAAATAAATATGTATTCGGCAAATAAAATATGCATACTTTCACCAGTCCATGTGTTACTGGACTGGACTTGACTGAAATGTCTTATATCTTTACAGATTAGCTGGGACTCCAAAGTTATTTACATTTTTAAACCCCGATCAGCCTAATGAAATTATTCCCTAGTGCAGGATTTCTCAAAATCAGTCCGCGGGATCCCAAGGGGTTCACGTTTCAAATAATAAACTAATTATCATGCTTTGATAATTTGAATGAGCTGTGTAGTGTTAGGAAAAAACAAAAGGTGCACCTCTTAGGGTCCCGAGGACAGAGTTTGGTAAACGCTGCCCTGGTGTTTCTGGTTACAGGTATTCATTTCACTTCTCTCTACTGAAATGAAAATCCATTCCATTTGTGATTGGGCGGTGATGTATTGCCTCTACCTTATGGCACCCTTTTCCCTTTATGGTGACCTACTTTTGACCAGGGACCTTAGGTTCTATATGGCACTTTTTTTTCTAAGGGTTCTTTGGCTCTCCCCATAGGAGAACCCTTTTTGGTTCCAGGTAGAACCTTTTTGGGTTCCATGTAGAACCCCTTCCACAGAGGGTTCTAGATGGAACCCAAAATAGTTCTACCTGGATCCAAAAATGTGCTATGGGAAAAGCCCATTTTGGAACCCTTTTTTCTGAGTGTACATAAGGAATAGGGTGCCATTTGGGCTGCACAACATTGAAATTAAGTGGTGAGCTCATTAAAACACTCGCACAGGCAGACAACAGACAGTAGCTCTGCTCGTGTGGAAGATAAACAATCAATAGTGATGCTTTGCCAACTCAACCGTTAAACTCCAGAAAACAGAATGCCAAATGACCAGTCTCTTCTATAGAAGTGGTGTAAATTGGGGCTTGCAAAAACAATCACATTTGTATCTTATTTCTACCAAACTTTCAGCACACGTCTTCCAACATATGATAGGTAGACATTGTGTATTTGGTATTTTATTAGGATCCCAGTAGCTGCTACAAAAACAGCAGAGAGGCGTTGTGCCGTGAGGTGTTGCTTTATCTATTTTTTTAAACCAGGTCTGCTGTTCTTTTGAGCAATATGAGATGAAACGGAGTTCCATGCAATAATGTCCCTATATAATACTGTACGCTTTCTTAAATTTGTTCTGGATTTGGGGACTGTGAAAAAAACCTATGGTGGCATGTCTGGTGGATTAAGTGTGTGTGTCAGAGCTGTGTGTAAGTTGACTATGCAAACAATTTGGGATTTTAAAAGCATGAATGTTTCTTATAAAAAGAAGAAGTGATGCAGTCAGTCTCTCCTCAATCTTAGCCAAGAGAGACTGACATTTATATCAGCCCTCTGACTACAATGAAGATCAAGACATGCCACTCTGTTCTGGAACAGCTGCAGCTAAACTAGGTCTTTCCTTGCAGCACTCGACTGAACAATAATCAAGATAAGACAAAACTACAGCCTGCAGGACTTGCTTTTTGGAGTGTGGTGTCAACAAATCAGAGCATCTCTTTATGGACAGACCTTTCCCCATCTTTACAACCATTGAACCTATATCTATATGACAGTTTACAATCTAAGATAACACCAAGTAATTTAGTCTCCTCAACTTGTTCAACAGCCACAACATTCATTACCAGATTCAGCAGAGGTTCTAGAACTTAGGGAATGATTTGTAGCCCAGGGTCCAAAAATGTGAAGCCAGACATCCTTTCCCGCCTGTACAGTTCCGCTGCCACACCCTCTGAATCTGAGACCATCCTGCCTGCCCAGAAGGCCAGCATCCTGGTGTCGCCTCTTCAATGCTAACGTTGAGACTGGTGTTTTGCGGGTAATATTTAATGAAGCTTCCAGTTGAGGACTTGTGAGGTGCCTGTTTCTCAAACTAGACACTCTAATGTACTTGCCCTCTTGCTCAGTTGTGCATCGGGGCCTCCCACTCCTCTTTCTATTCTGACTAGAGACAGTTTGCGCTGTTCTGTGAAGGGAGTAGTACACAGCATTGTACAAGATCTTCAGTTTCTTGGCAATTTCCAGCATGAAATAGCCTTCATTTCTCAGAACAAGAATAGACTGACAAGTTTCAGAAGAAAGTTCTTTGTTTCTGGCCATTTTGAGCCTGTAATCGAACCCACAAATGCTGATGCTCCAGATAATCAACTAGTCTAAATAAGGCCAGTTTTATTGCTTCTTTAATCAGAACAACATTTTTCAGCTGTGCTAACATAATTGCAAAAGGGTTTTCTAATAATCATAGTAGTCTTTTAAAATGATGCACTTGGATTAGCTAACACAACATGCCACTGGAACACAGGAGTGATGGTTGCTGATAATGGACCTCTGTACGCCTATGTAGATATTCCATAAAAAATCAGCCTTTTCCAGCTACAATAGTCATTTACAACATTAACAATGTCTACACTGTCTTTCTGATCAATTTGATGTTATTTTAATGGGCAAAAAAATGTGCTTATCTTTCAAAAACAAGGACATTTCTAAGTGACCCCAAACTTATGAACGGTAGTGTATTTATACAATTTTGTCGACAGACACTAGAATTATTTAGAGAAAGGGTTCATAATATAGGGATCAATGAAAGAAAGCCAACTAAATACTGTACATGCATATTCATCTCAGTTTCAGCACCAGCTAGTAGATGTAAAAATACTCTGATCTTGTAGATTGTTTGGGCAAATTTTTGGGTTAGGAAAGTATGTATGAATCATAAAAAACACTAAATATATTGATGAACAGTGGTTTGATTCATTCTAAAAGTTGTCATATTCAAGTTCAATCCATGAAATATTGGAATGTGAAGAGGAACCGGGATTCATCAGACCAGGCAATGTTTTTCCACTCCTCAATTGTCTAGTGTTGGTGATCGCGTGTCCACTGGAGCTGCTTCTTCTTGTGTTTAATTGATAGAAGTAGAACCTGGTGTGGTTGTCTGCTGCATTAGCCCATCCGTGACAAGGACAGACGGGTTGTGAATTCCGAGATGCAGTTCTGCACACCACTGTTGTAATGCGCCGTTATTTGCCTGTTTGTGGCCCGTCTGTTAGCTTGCACGATTCTTGCCCTTCTGTTTTCGCACACAGAACTGCTGCTGACTGGATGTTTTTTGCTTGTCTAGACTCAGACACTGTCGAGCATGAACAGCCCAGTAGGTCGGCCATTTCTGAGATCCTGGAACCGGCATGTCTAGCACCGACGATCATTTTCATGAACAGGGTGGTGTACCTTATAAACTGGCAAATGAGTGTATAGACATAAAACATTCATTTATAGGCAAACATTCCTTGGCTAATGAATTATGCATAGAAATAATGTATAATTCAGTCTGCCAGAAGGAATACAGCGCTAACATGTTGTCAAGCATCATCCCTGTTCAGACCATGTAGACGCTTCCAGTAATCAGTCTCTTGAGAACTGATACATGCACTGATACCTAACATTTTGCCAAATTACATTGATATTTTCCCCTATTATGTTGGTCTTAGAGAGTCTCTGAAGCACTCAGCTGGCTAGACGGTAACCCTTGTATTATACCGACCGTAGTGTGAATGTCATTCTATTCTGAGTGTTTGCTGTCTGGAGACAGATGAACATGTGACATGAGTTGTAATTTACAGGACTTTGACCAGCCTGTTCAAATGGATGAGCAGTTAAGAATGTCATTCCTCTGTCTCCAGCTTTAACCAGGAACCCCAGGTAGCCTAGTAAAAAATCTGTCATTCTGCCACTGAGCAAGGCAGTTAACCCACTGCTCCCCAGGCGTTGAAGACGTGCATGTTGATTATGGCAGCCCCCTGCAACTCTCTGATGCAGAGGAGTTGGGTTAAATTCAGAAGAAACATTTCAGTTGAATGCATTCAGTTGTACAACTGACTAGGTATCCCCCTTTCTCTGTGATTAGATCTCTCTGGGGGTCAATTTGATGCATATGAGGCCATCGATTTTCAAAAAAGCCTCAGCAAATAAACACAGATCCTGTTTAGTGGTTGGCTGGGAGACGGAGCTGGTATTGACCCAGTTGATGGTCATGTGACAGGAAGCATGTTTTTTGCTGTGAACAATTATGGAGGGAATGGAGCATCTCCATAGAAACTGGGTAAACCTTCGATGGCCCGTTTTAGGTTTCTGGGACTAATGGATCGTATCATGGGGCATGGAGAATGAGCAATATTGAGTAGTTGGTGAACCTTAATTGTTGAACCCCTCTTTATTAGTCACAGCACAATCTACAGTGGCAGTCTTGATCTAAAACAGCTGGTCAAGTAATGGCACTCTCTGCATCTCCTCCTGCAGGAGAGAGAGCAATATTCTCCAGTATAAGGCAACAGAGTAGAAGACACGGTGGAGGAACAGGAGGCAGCTAAGCATATTGATCAACAAAGGAGTGAAAAACAGACAAATGAAATGTTTCCACAATTGACTTTGCATTAGCTTCATAAATGTAAAGTTATTTGAAACTGTTTTCAAGTCAAAGCTGCTGATAAGAGTAAAGAATCTCAGGGCCAGGCCTAGAGCCACATCTGCAGAATTCACAAATGCATTAGACTGCCAAAAATAAACTGCAATCACTTTAAAGGCTCTTTATTAAGTGCTAAAACTGCAAGAGACTGGAGTACTATCTAACTAAACCTACAGCAAAGACTGAGCACTTTCCCTTTCAGCTGAAAAGGCTGTTTTCTCGTGGTTTACAACTTCACAGAAACCTATGGTGACTAAATTAAATTTCAGCAACTGTTGTGTGTGAAAAACCCAGTGGCGTTGCAGTTCTTTCTCTTGCCCATTCACCCTCTGAATGGCACACATACGCAATACAAGGCTTAAAAATCCTGCTTTGACCTGCCTCCTCCCCTTCATATACACTGATTGAATTGAATTTAACAAGTGACATCAATAAGGGATCATAGCTGGATTTACCTGGCCAGTCTATGTCACGGAAAGAGCAGGTGTTCTTTATGTTTTGTATACTCAGTGTATAGTATAGTAGGAAGATGGCACCAGGTCATGAATTCTGCTCCCGTCACATTAACAAACAGTTTTACTAATCTCTACTCCCAGAGTCGAAAAATATTATCTTGACCATTTAGGAACTTGATCACCAAAAAGCCCTCTCTTTAATTTGTTTTTACTAGTAGCATAGCTTAACTACCAGCAGTGCTTAGACTCTGAAAAACATGATGTGTCTTGGACTCAGTTCCCAGGAGAGTGAGTGGGTTAGACGGTGTCTGAACAATATGCCCTAGACCCAGCACCAAGGTGGACAGGGACTGATGCAGACCCCACAGGCAGAGAGAGAGAGATGTGGTGGGCAGGTAGGCAGGTGAACACAGTGACAGCAGAGAACCAGATAGTTGACATGATTCAAACAGACAGGGTGATGAGTCACCCTTGCAGAGAGTTTCTCTATGTGCCTGATCCAGAGTGCCCGCTTACTTATTTATGACCCATCCCAGCTATTCTACGGCCACCAGTAATCCTTTCTGACGACAAGCCAGCCTTTTCAATGTACCTGGGCTCTTGTGCACCAATCTGATTAGAGAAAGCCATAACCCATTGGACCTCAAATAATACTCTACACTAAATTCAGCTTTCCCTAATCTTAAATTAATTTTATACAAGCTAACTGTGACCCTCTTTCAAAAGGTCAACCTTTTATACTAAAAATGTTTTCCAGTGCAATAAGTTTAGTCCATTGTCCAGTGTGTGAAAAATATATTTTGAGAGCCATCTCACACAGAATTACGCATGACAATATGTTGCATCCATAAGTAATGTCTGCAAGCTTTGATATATGCAATCTGGACCCATGACATATCAGGAAGAGCAGCTCTGACAAGGCTGAGCACCATCAATTTCCCATTTTATCGAGGGGGACATAGTTGGTCCCGTCTGTCTGTCTGACTCACCAGACCCAGTCAGGAGAATACACACTGTGGAAATATTCTATCAGGATTTAGTTTGGATCACCCAGATGTTAAACCTGGACTGAGAGAGTGCACAGCCCTGTCAAACACCTGGCTTTAGTTGCTTTCATTAACATATTCACATACTCCAATAAGTGTTTTATTAGATGGAATAAAATGCTATAGTTACAAGTCAGATAGATAGATAGATTAATGATAATTAGTTCATGATTAATGATGAAGTGACAACATTTTACCTGAATTGGTGTTATTGTTATTCATATTTCCCAAGAGTTTTCCAGTACATTGCTGGCAAGACATTAGCTACTGCATTTGGAGGAATTTATCATGCTGATGATCCATGGGCCCTACAATTTTCATGCCGAAAAGCTCTGCCGTCTAAATAAATTCTCACTGGCACACCTTTAATTAAACTATTCAACTCTCACTACAGAGGATATAATTAATATGTGGCCATCCTATTCTCCAGGGCAGGACTTATACTGTACCACGGCATTATTACATTTACTGGACTAATAATTCCGCAAAGTCCATAAAAACCTAAATGACGAGTATTTCCTCGATGAACTCAGATTAGTTTCAGGCTGAGGATTTATTCCTTGATGCATACTTAGCGGTTTTTAGTCTGGACTCATCTTTCAATATGGATGTGCTTCGGGTACTGTATGAGAGGAGCTAGTGAGCAGTTCTCCTCTCTGAAATCCAGGATAACAAACTTCAACATTCCTCCTCGCATCTGAGTGCTTTCAACTTGCAGGACACTTAATAGATTTGTGTGGGGGATAATTATATTGCCAAAGGCCTCTGCTTCTCTGCACCCCATACATTATATCCCGTTTATACAACAGGTGGGTCTAATCCTGGATGCTGATTTGTTAAAACTGCATTCCAGCCGGTGTCTATTCCATAAGTTACTTCCGGCTAAATCTATGCCGTTAAAATGCCTATTTACTCTGTTCCATCTCACTGCGCAATCCACTGTCTCATCAGCCCAGCCTGGCAATTTATAAACTTGAACTCCACTAAAAAAAGCATCTATACATTATCTTCCATTTCTTTTAGACTAGCATTTGGTTTCAACAGTTGACATTTGTATAAACCTTGCTGTCTGTCTCTCCTACATTTACAACATTGTTTCAATATTTAAATTCAATCTCCAGCTGTCTCATAGTATTGAACGTGTTGGGAGTCAGGATGAGACAGACAGGCATACAGTTTTTCTCAGCCAGTCGAAATCATGAATCAGCTGCCATAATTTTTATGGATATATACATAGAAACATCAACAGAAAACAGGTAAAACTAAACAAAATGCAGCTAGTTTACGGTCTTTCCAGCTTCAGTTTGAAGTGATTGGGTTAGCTGTGAACAACAGTGTCCTGTGAGAGCACATTTTCTATGCCAGGTGAAATTGCATCATTAGCTCATTGTTATGAATGTATCCAAATAAATGTCACTCGATAACAGCTTAAACAAATGCAAATGCAGCTACTTTTCTGTTATTCTGGCAGCACTGTTTGACGTGACTGTAAGTTAGCCGTAGTTGGCTAGCTAGCAAGCAAGGGATAAGAACATTGCCAGCCAGTATGGCAGTGGAACATTCAGAAAGAACGACTAGGTCGATCCATAGATACAGAACAAAAAGACTTAACAACTTGGTCGCATCTCTGGCAACCGAACCGATAGAACAAATGACCAACTGGCTTGGGTAGTGACCTCAGATTTGTGTCGAGACTATAACTCGTGCAAGGATGGAATAGTATGAATAAATTAATAATAAAAATATGAAAATATGTCAATCATTATTTGAATATGTTGGTAACCCGTTGCATAAAAGTGAAGCCGGTGTTTGGAGGATATATTGGATATATTAACCTCCAAACAACGGCTTCTCAAGCATTATCACTTAAAAGTGCTTTTCAAGTGCTTGCCTGGGCCCACATCCAAAGCTACCTTAAATGCTTCATTTAATTTTCAGAGAAGACCTTGAAGAGTGTGCAACTTTCAGACGCTAAATGAAATTGCTTCTCATAAATGTGGGCATTCTTTGACTTGTACATTCATATTATGACAGCTGGAGAGTCACACTCATTTCCCTGCAATGTTCATAAGGCCCATAATCCATATATCTAAATGCTTCATATAGCAGCTCCATCACAGACAGGTTGGCTTTACTATCACACCATAACAAGTTAGAAAAGGTTTATCCTTCATTTAGAAATGCATCCAAATAAGAAACAGGGAGGAGTTTATTTTGATGATAAACAAACCAATTGTATGTTAGTGAGGAGTTTGTCAGCTCCGACGGCCAAAAAAGATTTCTTGCTCAATTACAAAAATTGCCACTGTCTGCGAGAGGAAGATTAAGTCTTTGGCCATAAAACAGCTAGATGTGTTATTTATTGGACAACCCATGATACTTACTGATTCATCACCTCCTCTAATAACCATCTGCCCACTACCTCCGCTGCTCATGTCTGGACAGAAAACAAAGAACACTTCCTGGTCCTCTATCTGTGGATGCACTTGGCCATGACATAGTCTACACCAGAAAGGGTTTTTTAGGGGGCGTGATTATATTTGTGCCTCCAGTTCTGGAAGGAGAGATCTCATTTGTTCCTGCCAAAAAAACGCCTTGTCATTTGTCAAACGTCTGCGGACTTGCAGCAGGGGCAGCTGGGGCATGAGTGTGATCACCACCTCCTCTCATGGCTGACTGACCTCTATTCCTGTGGATGAAATTCTCAGACGTTCTGATGTTCACAGTGAGCAGCAGAAGAAAAATATTTGAAGATGAGTTGAGGGTGTTTCTAGACTAGATGATGCAGTAGCAGATGTATTGTACCACTAATAAGCTATAAGCTAATATTGAGTATTTAGCAGAGGAATCAGCCCTCCCAATTGACGCTTCGCTAAGCCCCCCTTGGTTACTGTTCAAACCTTGGACAACATTTTCCTGGGAAGCCAAATTCCCTCTTCTAACCATTGGTGAAATCCTCTCACTATGATCTAAAACTGTGTTTTTAATACTCAATTAATTTAAACACAGACTAGCCCTTGCTAATCAGGAAACTCTTCATGGGAACCTGTTAAAATAATGTTTGTAGTGTGGCTAGCCACTGAAAGGCTCTGATCATTGTCAGCATGCAGTCAAAGCTACAACCAGTTTTGGAGCAAACTAGTGCCCTCAAATCATATCCTGATGTCGACAGCAGATAGAAGTTGCATTAATAACATGTCTAACTTAGCTACCTAACAGAAAATGTAAGAAAACAAGTTAAATTAAATGGCTAGCTAGCTTGCATTAGCAACATTTGGTGGTCAATGAGACTGAGAGCTGGCTAACAAGCTGAGCTAGCAAAATGTAACAAAAGTGTCATTTCGGATTCTAAAAATACCATCTCTGCATTCTGTGAATCACATTCACAAGTACCCCTGGTGCACTGTTCAATTATTTAGCTATTTAAACAATTACGTTTTTGAAGAAAAGTATTTTCCCACTGTGCTCACTGCTTTCATGTGTTTCAAAGTTACAAATGGAATGCTACGTTTGGTTGCCCAAAATTCTGGGGCGGGACTTAAAACCCAAATCTTGATTCCTGCCTTTAAACAGAACCTAGCAGCAGCTTTTCAATATTGTGGATTGTTTTATCCATCCCTGAGGTGGGTTCAGTGGTCAGAGGTGGTGTTGGTGTGCTTTGTCAGAGTGCTTAATCAGAGGAAATAATGCCTAGAATGATCCTTGGGGAAAGCAGCTTAAACGCCTTCTTTCTTGACAAAAGCAAGAACAGATCAAATTAAGTGGTTTCATACTTCCTCTGCAAAGAGGATTAAGCCGACTAATACCCAAAAGTGTTTAAATGATTAAAGCTGGTTAATGGGCATTAGGGAGGCCTTCCAGCCCAGGGTTTCAGTGTTGGCTGGTAAATCAAAGAGAGGTGGTCAAAAGCCTCAGTGAGAGAGGTGTAACACTATTAAACAAACACTACTTACTGTAGGTCCTAAGCCTCCCAACTTCAATGAAATATTCTTTACTTTTCTATTAAAGAAATGTATAAAGCATGTAGGGCCTACACTAAAAGACTGTTCCAATGAAACTCCCTTTTTCTACCTTGAAGACTATGAAATAGAATAGGACCATAAACTTATGGTTGACAAATATTGTATCAGCCATTTGGTGACAGAGGACCTAAATATAGACTAGGCAATAGAACGGAGGCCATGGTAAACACTATACATATTCACAAATAAGACAGTGTCCAGCTATACCCAGATGGCAAAGATTGGACTAGTCAACAGTACATTATGGATAAGTGGATGAGTGGACCAATATTGCCGTGTGTGTTAAGTGTGTTTCAAAGTGTTACTGCAATGGTCTTTCTATTGTGAACTGATTAAATCGATCGAGAGAGAGAGAGAGAGAGAGAGAGAGAGAGAGAGAGAGAGAGAGAGAGAGCCTGTTCCCTCTGCCTCTGTGCTATAATATACTTTTTCCAAAAGCATTTGTGTCCATCGTAGGTAGACATGTCCGGTTCTACCCCATCGCCTCGCTCATCTAAACACAAGGTGACTCTGTGACAGACGCAGCTCATCAGACAGCTCATGAGGCCACATGCTTCTAAACGCAGCCTCATGTTTCCCTCATAAAGTCCCCTTCAGCAGGTTAATGCTTCACCCAATGCATCTGACAGAGGAGAGGCAGACATAGAGACACTGCACACAACAAAAAATGTGTCTGTTTTTCTATGGAAAATAAACTACTAAAGAGAGACTAAAGCCTTGACCTGGAAACAACCACGAGCTCCTACCTCCCCAGCCAATTTATGAGGTGGCTGGGGAGGTCTCTTTTATTGGCAGACTCAACAGCCTTGGTTTCTCAAATGACTGCCTCGCTTGGTTCACCAACTACTTCTCAGACAAAGTTCAGTGTGTCAAATCGGAGGGTCTGTTGTCCGGACCCCCGGCAGTCTCTATATGGGGTGCCACAGGGTTCAGTTCTCGGGCCGACTCTTTTCTCTGTATACAGAGCTCTTGCTGCTGGTGATTCTCTGATCCACCTCTACGCAGACGACACCATTCTGTATACTTCTGGCCCTTCTTTGGACACTGTGTTAACTAACCTCCAGATGAGCTTCAATGCCATACAACTCTCCTTCCATGGCCTCCAACTGCTCTTAAATGTAAGTAAAACTAAATGCCTGCTCTTCAACCGATTGCTGCCCGCATATGCCCGCCTGTCCAGCATCACTACTCTGGATGGTTCTGACTTAGAATATGTGGACAATTACAAATACCTAGGTGTCTGGTTAGACTGTAAACTCTCCTTACAGACTCACATTAAGCATCTTCAATCCAAAATTAAATCTAGAATCGGCTTCCTATTTCGCAACAAAGCATCCTTCACTCATGCTGCCAAACATACCCTCGTAAAACTGACTATCCTACCGATCCTTGACTTTGACGTAGTCATTTATAAAATAACCTCCAACACTCTACTCAGAAAATTGGATGCAGTCTATCACAGTGCCATCTGTTTTGTCACCAAAGCCTCATATACTACCCACCACATCGACCTGTATGCTCTCGTTGGCTGGCCCTCGCTTCATATTCGTCGCCTAACCCACTGGCCCCAGGTCATCTATAAGTCTTTGCCAGGTAAAGCTCCACCTTATCTCAGCTCACTGGTCACGATAGCAGCACCCACCCATAACACGCGTTGCAGCAGGTATATTTCACTGGTCATCCCCAAAGCCTATTCCTCCTTTGGTCGCATTTCCTTCCAATTCTCTGCTGCCAATGACTGGAACGAATTGCAAAAATCACTAAAGCTGGAGACTCATATCTCCCTCACTAACTTTAAGCATCAGCTGTCAGAGCAGCTCACAGATCACTGCACCTGTACATAGCCCATCTGTAAATAGCCCATCCAACTACCTCATCCCCATATTGTTATTTAATTTTGCTCCTTTGCACCCCGGTATCTCCACTTGCACATTCATCTTCTGCATATCTATCACTCCAGTGTTTAATTACTAAATTGTAATTACTTCGCCACTACGGCCTATTTATTGCCTTACCTCCCTAATCTTACCTCATTTGTACACACTGTATATATATATTTTTCCTATTGTGTTATTGACTGTACGTTTGTTTATTCCATGTGTAACTCTGTGTTGTTGTTTGTGTCGCACTGCTTTGCTTTATCTCGGCCAGGTCGCAGTTGTAAATGAGAACTTGTTCTCAACTGGCCAACCTGGTTAAATGAAGGAGAAATTAAAAATTAAAAAATGAAGGTCTAAAAGAAACCCGTCAATATGTTGATAGCTCCACCTTGGCTTCTGTGTGGGGCCAATTATTACATGTCTGTGTCTAGTAACTTGAATGTTGTGTGATGACATTCAGAATTGTATTTACTGGCACTAAACAACTGTTGGTGCTGATGTGGTTGGATTTATCTATTTGCATCCTATAAATGGTTAAGTCATTGCCTAATAGATTCTCCTGGTGACATGTCAAAAGTATCAAAGCTTAATTCCAGTGTGTGGAATTTGTCACGGTCACTATTTTGCTGTGCTTGCATTAAAATCGCATCTATATTAATGTTATGTAAACACTATTTACAATGATAAATTGAAGGCATGAAATCTTAAGCAGCTTAGGAGGGCATTAAGGTCAACCAAACTGGCAGACTTATAATAAATTCATGAGCTTCATCTGAAATATTAACCAAATGTAAATGCAAGGATATTAACAATGTTAATTCGTTTCTGATGTGATGCGGCACCTAAATAGTAGGGTTGATTTATTCTAAGTTTGATCATGTCCTCGAGCTCAGACTCAGACATAGACCATTTTGAATAGTAGCTCCTGAAAGTCACAGTAATAAAAACAGAGACAATTGAAAAGACTCCACAAATTCTATAATGAAAATGGTAAATAATAATGTCACGTCATTGTTAAGAACTAAAAAGGGTATAGGGACGTTATACACAGAAGTAAAATGAGTACCCATCCTACAAACGTCATGCTCACCAGACCAGGGATAGGAACATGGAAGGCTGTGTCAGTCTGTAGGACATCAAGATCTATCTTCTTCAAGAGGAGTGTATGTCCATACGATGACGCTGGACCCCGACGGCATAGTCATCCGCACCTCGCCGTGTAACATAGATGAGCGGTGGTGATTCTACCATCAAGCACGCTCTGTAGACTAGGCTACAACCGACTTTGTGTCGCAAAGTGGATGGAAGACATATCTTCGATGTACTTTATATGAGCTATAGCTATTACTGATAGTCATTTAGAGAGTGATTGAGGAAGTGAACCCAAGCGGTGAGTGTGCGTAAAATATACACCTTCTCTCCAGACTGGGTTCAATACGCAGCGGTCTGTCTTCTCAGCTAGCGGCACACAGCATAGAGCGGGCCGTCAGTTCATGTTTCAACAGAGAGCGAAAGTGACCTGCAAATTGGTCCTCGTTTTGTTTTATCAATTTTTCAAATTTTATGATGTGAACTTATATGAGGTACAGGGGTATGATTGTGAGCCCAATTCGCTTTCCATCGACTCTTGGACAACTGTAAAGGGAATGCTATTGAGGCAGTCTGTGGCAGGATCTTATACAAAGGTAAGATCGATGGACTCAATTGATTACCTTGAATTGTTTTGATTTGCATTGCATACTGTCATGTATTTTCACTTTGTATGTCATTGATTGTTCATCTAAGTTTCCCTATAATTCATGATTTGTAAATGTAATATCTTGAGATTCTGATTAAACATTAAGTGTAAATGCCACTAGATATAAATAATGAATGTAAAATGTATAGAGACAGACTGCCATTGATTAATATGTGGAATAGGAATGTGACATTTCCCGAATTGGCCATTCAATTAGCCATAGTTTTATTCCAAAATGGACTAAGCACTGTAAAATATTGTTAGAAGTGATTTATCATTTCAGATAGTTGTCACCTCTCAAAAATGTATTATATCATATTAATCAGAGAGAGAGCAAGAGAGAGACAGAGACAGAGAGAGAACAGCTCATGAGCCCTCCTCATACACACACCAAACTGTGCTCTCTAGCCACAGACTCATACAAACATAAGTGCATGTCACTGTCTGTCTGATAAATTATTAGTGGAGATGAAATGTGCTTTTTGTTGTGTAATGTACTGTGAAATGGAATTTCCTCTATTCTGAAAAGCAGCAAAGATGCATCCTCAAAGGCATATGAGAATCACTTTGTAATTCCATTTAAATATCCTCTGGAGATACTTATATAAAGGGAATGCAAATCTTAATTGATACTTTGCTTTGATGTGTAGAGGAGAAGGCACTTGTCTGCTGTGGGAATCTTCCCAAATGGACATGATTTTTCATAGAGTTGAAGGTCCACGCTGAATTAACAAGTATTGCTACAGCCCTTAGATAAGCTTCTTACTGTACATATTCTGTGATATTGCTCCTGGGTGAATCCCCAAAAACATATTCCTAGAAGGAAGGATAAACTATTACTCAGAATTCCGTTCCACTAGGCCTTCTTCCACACATAAACCTCTACATGACAACTAATCTGACATAGCCACCTTAATGCCATCATTCTATAGTAGACCTATAGAATGCTATGACTATGCTATAGGAATGCAGGATATAGGCAACTCACTGGGTTTTTCCATTGCATGCCATGCGAGACAGAAAATATCCCATCACGTACCAGGATTAAGCTGATAGGTTCTCCTTTCATCAGAACCTCAGTGAGTAGGCTTGGGTGGAAAGATTAAGAAGGTCTTTTCATAAACTTCCTCTGGGACTGACCTAGTCCACTTCCATTGGCTACGAGTTTTATTTATGCTAATTTCCCTGTCTGATAGTGATAGAGGGAATTGTGGTGAGTTCTGCCAGCTCTTCAGAGCATGTGAATCATACTGCTTAAAACCACAAACTAGCTCACAGGAAAACATGTTACCCTGGTGACACGCTCCCCTGATGGTGTTATTGTCATTATTGAAATAGCCTCTTGAGAATACACTTACCGTAGCATGAAAATACCTTTGCTATTTGCTTTTGGTGCTTTGTTTTGCTTGATTTCATAGAGCTAAAGTGACTACAGTCAACATCACTGGAGCTTATTCATGACCTATGAGAGGCTTTCCCCCTCTTCTAGAGCAAGGTACTCCAACGATGCAGTGATGAGGGTAGCTCAGCACTCTGATCAGTATGCATTGCAAAATCCTTAAACATTTGTCTTCATCTTACTTGGTTGGAGGGAGCTTGGAAAATGATGAATGACTTTTTACCACCGTTTTTATATGAATTTAGGGGGCATGAAATGTGCAACAGTGACAGATGGTGATTTGGTGGTTTAGGTGTGGGTGAATGCCATTAGTTTAATACCGTGTGAAGAATATAGCAGATTCTATTGTCATTGCATTGGCAAGAATAATATCATTACATATCATACCTCATCCCACTTTTCGTAACTCTACCTGTCTTTTCCCTTCCAGCTCGTTATCAGTGTTTGCGGTCTATCCACTCTGATCTCCCTGAAGTCCCTCTCTGTCTCCCACCATGGAGAGTCTGAGTGAGCTGCAGAACCCTCTTCTAGATAAGACCAGCAGTAGACACGTGGTCCACAACGACTACCAGGCGTACCAGAGTGACTACCCCAACCACCAGTACCAGGAGAACATCATTGGTTACTTTGTCACAGGCAGCAACGGCAAGACTCAGGCCCAGCAGTTCCTGGATGCTACCTCTCTGCACTTAGCAGTGGAGGCCTTCTATAGGCCCAACTTTATCCTGTATAAGGACAATGTCAGCCTCCAGAGCAAGGACTCTAAGAGTGAGAGCTCCGAGACCACGTTCACAGAGAACAAGGACAGTGTGTTGGGAGTGGAGGGAGCCCCCATAGAGGACCCTCAGGACAAACTAATGGGAGAGAAGGATGTGACGATCCAAACTGTGTCCTATGAGGTGGAGGAGGAAGGACACGAGTATGAGGTGAGAGATCACACAGAGGGCAACTATAAATGACCAACTACAACTTTGGATTTGGGATGTGTTGATGCTCATACAGGCTAAACAATGAGCATTGTTCAAATCAAAAGGTTATTTTTTATTAGTAGAGAGCAGTTGGACATAAATTAATAGGATGATTAAAATAAAAAGGTTACATGTACCTCAAATTGTGTGGATTGTAATAGTGAGTTGCAGAAATCAATCACAGAATAATGGGTCACGGCACTCAATGCTTTTCATGATAACTATTTCATTTCCAACAAATCTCCCTACCTCTTTCTAATAGGCTGCTAAAGCAGCCAGCATGATTCATGTCTATTTATTCCACCTAACTGTCTGTTCACTAAATGACCAATTTGGTGTATTTTATAGCAATCTTACAAATCAAATACAGGGGTAATTGTACTGTTTTTCTCTTCCATAATTGTTGGCAAATCTCTCTGTTCATCTTTGATCATATCACTCCAGTCCTTTTGTTATGTTAGGACAAAACTGTGACTAAGCACTCCAAACTAAAACGGTGACAGTGGGAGAGCAACTTCTTTTGAAAAGTGGAACAATCTCATTTCATGCAGCGAGGGTTGTAAAATACCCATTGTCGTGAGTTGGCAGAGTGGGGAGTGCATAGATCCTAACTGGACTTACGATCAGTCCAGCTCCTGTCACTAGGAGCTCAGCAGATGGATAGATTCACAGCAGAGACGGCCATTAATGCCACAGCTAATGCAGTGCTTTGAGAGTATTAGAGACTGGGCTGAAGCATGGCCTGACACAAAATGGCCAGCAGATCAATTATTCCAGGTAGATTCAAATAACAAATTAATCTGATTAACACCCAGGAGATGAAAGTTGGCCTTCCAGTTGGAACTTGAGAGCTGGTTCTCTTGGTTAACCCTCTGTCTAGCATTTGTGTGCGTGTGTGTGTGTGAGTGCGCGTGTGTGTGTCGGTAGATCATTTCATCCTTGGATGTAGTTCCAAGAATTGGAGATGAAGTGAGTGTGCCAGCCAGGTGTGTGTTGATGTGATACAGCTCTCTACAGCTGGAGATCAAAGCTCTGTAGAAGGCTTTTAAAGTGAACATGCTCTCAACACACTTAGACAAGAGGGAAAACGCTGGATGATAATTCTTACACGTCAAAGTCAGTATCTGCTGTTAGTTCTTCTATACATGTTGTTGTGTTTATCATAAGTTATGGAATTTCTCTTGGACAGATCTACAAGAAAACGAGCAGCTGTAGTTCAGGTGTTTGTGTTTTTCCTCACTGACTTTTTGGACAAATCACGATTTCGCAGGTGTTAACACGTATGGACCCGACACTTAATCGCTCAGCTGACCAATTACTTGAGACATTAGTTCTGTGTTAACCAAGATAAAAGATTATGTTGAAAACCCTGCATCTGTATGCTGACAACATGGTTCTCAGTAGGCATATGATGGCATTAACTGTTCCACACAATAACACATGACTGGACACCCAGTGTCCTCGTGGACACCCAGTGTCCTCGATGACACCCATCTAAATTCTTTACTCAGTAATTATTTTTGTTTTGGTGAGCTCTGTGCAATGTTTAATATCCATATTTGTAGATGAAAAGCAAGTTTTCCCAAAATGCCAACAGTTTAGTCCCTCTGCCATCCTGGGAATCAGGATACTGCTGGTGTGTAAGGGGTAAAACAAGACTCAGGCCTGGGTGTGGGTGAATATGCCATTCCCTAGTGACTGGGGCCATGGCTGTCTGTGTGACCTGTGGGTGCGCCCAGTGTCCCCTGCCGTCATTAACGAGCCCTCTGGGAGTGCAGTCTGAGGATAATTAACAGACCAGTGCAGTGGAGGAGTCTCATCAATTACACTGGCCTCAAAATGCCTGCCGCTACTGGCTGACTGGTTAACTCTCAGATTGGCTTTAGTGTAATGCACCACTGTCTGTCCATATTCCCATACCAAGTCTAGCAATCTATCCACAGCGACATGGGCATTCATTAGAAATGTGGTTGGATGTAGAGAATCTCACCTGGTGCTACAGGTCTCCACTAGGAATTATTTCACAAGTCCATTGTGGGCCAAAATCTCTTGGCCATTGGTCATGCATGTGGGTCTCCGTGTGCAACTTCATACAAAATTGACATAGCTTCTGTAGCTATATAATCGTATGGATGTAAAGTATTCTGTAATACATTTCAGATCCTCTGTCACTTTGTTCTCTCTACAAGCACAGTACTTGTGGTATTTAATGCACAATGCAAGGGCACATCAATATGTTTATCACTCTCTCTAACATGTTTGCCAATGGGTGAGAAGGTGATATGAGGGTTTTGTCGCTATGTCCACTTTGTCTACATGCTGTATTATAATTGGCTGGAGAGCTTTGACAGACACTCCCTCTGCCCGCCTCTCCGTCTCTCCTCTCGTCCTCTTTAAATTGGCTCATTTATTTTCGGCCCTGAACATCCATTTCCATTTCCTCTCTTCCCTCAGTCGCCCTGGTTTGTTTGATCCCTGCGAGTAACAAGACTAACAAATGAATCCTGTCCTGATGGAGGGCCATTCATTTAATCAAACAGCAGCTCCCTCTCTGGGAGAACTGCAAAGGTGAGGCTTTCTCTTCTTAAAGGTCATCCCAGAGATGTGGCTCCTTGTGTTTGGCTCTCAACTTTTGTCCCCATACCAGAGTGCCCACAGCAGCATCAGACTTTTCCATTCATTAGTCCCTCAGCTACCCAGGGGCCTCTGAGGAGGATCAAGGCACAGCATGAGTAGAGACCACACAAGCCCTCAGAACATTCACAGCCTCTCAAGCAAACAGATGAGAGTTGATGGCACCTTAATTGTGGAGGAGCAGAAGGGGCAGAACAACAGATTTGTACCTTGTCAGCTCAGGGATTTGAACTTGCAAGCTTTCAGTTACTAGTCCAATGCTCTAGGCTACCCTGCCGCCCCAGGCTTGTGGTAATGGTTGGAGCAGAATAGTATCAAATACATGGTTTCGATGCCATTCCATTTGCTCCATTCCAGACATTATATATATCTGTATTTTATTTATTTAACTAGGCAAATGAGTTAATAACAAATTCTTATTTATAATGACAGCCTACTGGGGAACAGTAGGTTGTTCAGGGGCAGGACGACAGATTTGTACCTTGTCAGCTCAGGGATTCGATCCAGCAACATTTCAGTTACTGGCCCAATGCTCTAACCATTAGGCTACCTGCCGCCCCATGATGAGCCATCCTCCCCTCAGCAGCTTCCTGTGGTGGAGGTGCACATGAAGGGTGGGGGAGGGGTCTTTCTCGTGCTGTAGAGGCAATTTAGCACATAAATTACACTGTCTTCTTCCCGTTTCCGCTGTCACCTGGTGATGATGAAACAGTCCGTTAATCCAGCGGTATCTGTCAGGTCGCTTATGGGTGTTGACACAAATACAAATCCTCTCTGCCTGGCTGAGCCCATCATGTCCTACATGTAAGCAGAACAGGGGCAGATATGCCTGGGGGTGTTTGTCATCAACTATCACACTGTTCACAGTATGTCACAGTGTGTCACATTATGTCTGCAGTGCAGAGTGACTTGCCTGACAAGTTCAGGTCCATGGAACAATGTTGTAGAATCTGACCCTATAATCTTGCAGATTTTTGTGTTAGAAACAGCTTTGAGGTACACATTTTGATTTAAAAATGCATTAAAATGTGTAAGTAGATAATCTAGCATGAGTAGCTCATCGACAATTAACTATTGGTGGGAGGATGGGGAGGGCCCTGGCGATGGTGAGGTCCCTAGTGGAGCCAGGAAAATAACCTCTCCCTCAACGTCAACAAAATGAAGGACCTGATCATGGACTTCATGAAACAGCAGAGGGAGCACACCCCTATCCACATCGACGGTCCACCCACACAGACAGTGTGGTGAGAAGGCACAACAGTGCCTCTTCAACCTCAGGAGGCTAAAGAAATTTGTCTTGGCACCTAAAACCCTCACACACTTTTACAGATGCACAATTGAGAGCATCCTGTCGGGCTGTATGACTGCCCAGTACAGCAACTGCACCGCCCACAACCGCAGGGCTCTCCGGAGGGTGGTGCAGTCTGCCCAACGCATCACCAAAAGCACACTGCCTGCCCTCCTGGACACCTACAGCACCTGATGTCACAGGAAAGCAAAAAGTTAATCAAGGACATCAACCATATGAGCCATGGCCTGTTCATTCCACTATCATCCAGAAGGCCAGTGTGTCAGTGTGGGTACATCAAAGCTGGGACCAAGAGACTGAAAAACAGCTTCTATCTCAAGGCCATCAGACTGTTAAATAACCATCATTAGCCGGCTACCACCCCGTTACTCAACCCTGCACCTAGAGGCTGCTGTCGTATGTACATAGACATGGAATCACTGGTCACTTTAATAATGGAACACTAGTCACTATAATAATGTGTACATACTGCTTTACTCATCTCATATGTATATACAGTATTCTATTATACTGTATTTTAGTCAGTGCTCATCCTAATATGTATATATTTCTTAATTCCATTCATTTACTTTTAGATTTGTGTGTATTGTTGTGAATTGTTAGATACTATTTCACTGTTGGAGCTAGGAACACAAGCATTACGCTACACCCGCAATAACATCTGCTAAATATATGTATGTGACCAATCAAATTTGATTTGATTTGCCGTCACCATAATGTAGTTGTTCAGACGTACACCAACCGTGACTATCCCAACTGACTGGCTCTTTCCTGTGCCCTTCCCTCCCTCCCAGAGTGACAGCTCCAGTGACAGTGAGAGTGAGGACAACTTCATCATGCTACCCCCCAGGGACCACCTGGGCCTGGCCATCTTCTCCATGCTCTGCTGCTTTTGGCCCCTAGGGATCGCAGCCTTCTACTTTTCCCAGAGGGTGAGTCCAGGACCAGTACACTTTTACACCTACTACCCTGTTATTAATGCTAATTACCCCCAGAACACTCTGCAAGTTCAGTAGGCACAAGTGCTCTCTCACAAGTATAACGCAGCTCATTTTCTACATCCATCGGCCCATACAAATTATTACAGACCATTTACTGTGTAAACAGTATAGGTACCCGCCCCTATTTACTCTTGTGATCACAAGCAACCATACAGCAGAGAGCAAAGGAAACTGAGTACAGCTCAAACTAAAGGATGATTGTGCCACCACATATACAGTATATTTTATTTTCAATTATGGTCACATTTAGTCAATTAAATACCTCAACAATAAACTTTATTTTATGTTAGCAATACATTTCCCAAGGGAGTATCTAGCTGATACTATTTACATGTATTTTTCAGTAGATAATGAATAGACAGGATAGCTGCTGCCCCCAGGACTGTCTCGCCATTATTGTGATTATACTGAACCCCAGGTCTATCTATAAATAGCAGCACTTTAGTGAGCAGAGGTTCTGAATGCAGCAGGTCCCCTCCCTGCCACCTAATCCAACTACAATTTATGTCAGTGGTTCGCAACAACTAATTGCAAAGACAATTACATTGTAAAATGACCCAAATAAATGTGTCAAAAGGACAAATGGGTTATGTGAGGGTCCTTTCGGAGGGATGCAAAAACATCCAAACAGCACATTAGTCACTTTCAAAACGGTAGTGACATAATTGCCATAGCAACTAATGTCTTGTTTTCTCGCTCTACAGTAAATGTACACCTACTCACATTTTTCTCAGTCATATTTAATCATGACTCATTTGTCTATCTTCTGTCTCTCAGACTAGCAAGGCCATTGCTAAGGGAGACTTCTCCAGGGCAAGCAGTAGCTCCAGAAGAGCCCTGTTCCTTGCTGTTCTCTCCATCACCATCGGGGCAGGGATGTACGTGGGGGTGGTGGTGGCCCTCGTAGCCTACCTGTCCACGTCTGGAGGACATGTATAGCAGCAGAACCACGGCCACAGGGGAGTGCTTAGGAAGCTGTCCCTTCTATGGCAACCCTGAAGCACCATCCCCTATAGATGTGGCTCTGTCTGGATGTGTGGGTTGAGGAGCAGCAGAGAAAGGAACAGAGTCAGTGTTTTGAAATGTTTACCCTGACCAAACAATGTAAACCACAGACGTATCCATCTGGATTACACCCTTGTGTCTATTTCCCAGCCTCTTCTCTCTAGGTTTATCAGCCTAATAATGATGTTCGAGGTTCACAAAGTAATGAGGAAAACATCAATGGAAAGAGGAAAATGCTATTTACCCCCAATGACTGTTCTGCTCCTAGTAAAATTAGTGATGATACTAATTCCAGAGCTAACCTCCTCCACTGATCTTCATCATTATCATGGAGGCCCCCATCCATCATTTTTGCGGTTCTCTGTAAACACTTCATGTGCAAATGATGTTTTTGTTCTTATTGATTTCCATGCCACAGGGAGTCATAATGAGCCAGTCATTGTGTCTGAAATGCTACATCAAGAAGGCTTACTTTACTGATTATTCATCAAACTGCTCGCCAGTCCAGGTTCTGGGAAATTAATCTGCCATCATCAGTCAATTGACTCTCAACACAGAAACCTATCGGAGAATGTAGATAAAACTGGTGAGCAGTGATCAAGAGGAAAATGTGTTTATTGTGCACTGTATATCCTGTCAGAATAAATACATTTGGCATGAATAATTTTCCTGTTGCCTGTCTTTCTCACTTATTCATTGTTTCCTTGAGGAGTGTGGAGAGGGGCATTTCTGACCGTATAATAGAGGGATGTCAGAATGCATTGTTGGCCACTGTGAGTTATATTGACAATTTGCTCGCCTCCTGGCTTCTCCCCTCACTGGCACTGCTTCTCTGTTCTCTGGGTTTGGCATCACTCATGGTCTCGCCTTGAGGTGACTTTAACTGCCAGCAAGCTGAAAGCTCAGGAACAAAACATACATTTTGGAGTCAGGATGGCAGAACGAAACGAGTGCAGTCTTTTATTCACCTCGAGACTGTAGAGCCATCAAGCCCATCTCTCGCTCTCTCCCTCCCTCCCCCTTCTTTGTCTGGCATCTCATCAGCACCACTCAAAGCCAGCAGAATGACTCAAATACACAGGGAGACGTTTGTCGTGACTTGACTTTTATCATTAATCTGAAGACTGTTATTTATCTAATTACTAACTATGTTTAATTGTTACCCGATTAAATGAATCATGTAACAATTAACTCATTAGGATCTGGGGCACCACGAGAGCGGTTCTTTAAAGAGTTACCATTTCCTGAATGAAACTCTAAAGTTCTTTACCTATTACATCTATTAATCATAATCTTGTATCATATCATCATTCTGAACAGTCGTAACGTCCTGCATCTGCAAAAAACTCAGCCTTTCTTATGATTCAGTACTACACAAATTGGTTTAATAATTGATTTACTAGATAATTAAATGGTAACACAAGATAAACATACAGACTTAATACATTAGAAACAGATCCCTAGCGGACCGACAACAATATGGCTGTTTGTTACAAAAGACATGTAGAGGGCGAAAGAGAGATCGGGACAGAGACAGTTAGCATTGTTACATTTAAAAACTACTCTCAATTACACTACTCCTATACTTGGAGTAAGAAATATGGATGTATTTATGTAAAAATGCCTTGGTTTGCCGCGGTTTATGCCTTTTCATGGTGAGCTTGTTAGGCTCTTGATTTACAACAGGGTGTGAGGTGTGTAATGAGAGGGGGTCTGGTTGAGGTTATGTTGCAAAGCTGATCATACCTATTTGAATCCTCACAGGACAGTCATGTCACGTTCTTAACTCTAACACCAATGTCCTTTGAGTTCCCTCTGTGTTTTTGAATAACAACATGAACCATAGGGAATTATATCATCTTTGAACTCAAGGATGAATAGAAATGACGTGTGCATACAGTATACCTTTTACTCAAGGTTGGAAGTAGATACAGATCTGGTATATGGTTAAGGCGAGGGAAGGTTGCCGGTATTACAGTGAACTCATCTATTCCCTTTTCAGCTCCCCTCCCTTTTCAGTATTTTAGGCCTCTAATGGATGGAATGGTCCAGTGGGGAGGATGGGGGCGAAAGAGCTCATCAATGAAAGCTGTATAGGGTAGTGAAGTGTGTGAGAATGAGTGAGTGCAGCATGTGTTCCCTGTGTCTGTTCAATAGGGAGGAAAGTTCACCCACGCTCTCAGCATCCGCAGCTGAGCTCAGACCACCCGAAGCAAACTGGAGTCATATTAGTCATCCACCACCCTGGGAATAAAACTTTGTAAATTACTGCAGGATCTATCTGAACTGTGGGAAATCATTTATGTATTTTGTCAATTCCTTTGTTTTGAGGAGAATAAATATGTAGAATATAACTAATATTTCTTAAAAAATCATAGATTTGTCTGTATTTGTATTCACTTTGTTTTGCATATTTAGTCTAAAACATGTCAAGCCAAGGCATTGTGAAGTTGTTTGATTCAGACAGAATCCTATCACTGCTGCTTAACTGTTTGATTTGCATGAAAAAAAGTGTGTAACATCCAAATACCTTTCATTTCCCTCTAGAAAATGACAGGGAGGAAATTGAATGGGGCATATCCACATATGACTGAGGGAAGAAAAACAGAGTGATAAATGGAAGAGAACAAAATGGATAAGCAACTGTATAGGAGTGGAATGACAAAAGGTCATTAGAAAGCCACTATGTACATTAATAGTTGACCGTTCATACATCCGGGACCCATTTTCACTGTGTATCATGACTGTGATTGAATACCTGTCATAATTGCCTGCATGCGGACAACATTGGCCTGCAAATGCCATCCTCTGTTGCTAGCATGTTCCTGATATCAGTTACTCTCACATTAGTTAGCTGTGTTCATGAATTTCACAATGTATTTACATGATTGACCATGTATTATTCTTCACAGTGCTAAAAGCCTTAAAATATCACCTGCAGTGAAGTTAATTGGTTTTGAGTTCAAAGAAGAGTAATTTTTTTCATCTAAATGATATAATTACCATGTATAGCTCTGAATTCTGCAGTTTTGACCTTCGCAATGTTGGCTGAAAGAGTCAATGTTCTCAAGTCTGTTTTATCAGCTATTACGGAAGCATAGTTCATTCTGTGGAATTCTTTCTTCAGACACACTTTTTTATTGCCTGAGGCATATTACATTACCAAGGATGGTTTCAGCAACATTGGGAAAACCTAATGAGCCGCATCATTAACAAACAGTAGCAGCTAACTCTTCATCTCTGTGGCAACAGTATAACGACAGATATCTTGTGAAAACATCCTCCTAAAAAAGGGGTGAGTTGTGAAACACTGTCTTATTAGTGTGATAACTGCAAACTTCACAATAAGCTATTCTGTGAAAATGTAGTTGTATAGATTACAGACACTGTAATGCTGTTTGATGTTTATCCAGAGATGATTATTTTATGCTAGCGTGTCATTTAATGTATATTTAATTATTACATTAATGTTACACAGTGATACGTTCAAGGTCCATTGCAGTGGTGACCCGTCATTCAGGGCAGAGCCCCACCTGTTTTGAGCCCCACATTTTTAGCAAAAACAAATTTATAAAAAAATATATATAAACTACCGTTCAAAAGTTTGGGGTCACAAAACAGAGCAAACTGTCTCTAACCAGAATAGAAAGAGGAGTGGGAGGCCCGGTGCACAACTGAGCAAGAGGACAAGTACATTAGTGTGTCTAGTTTGAGAAACAGATGCCTCACAAGTCATTAACTGTACCCGCAAAACACCAGTATCAATGTCAACAGTGAGGAGGCGACTCCGGGATGCTGGCCTTCTAGGCAGAGTTCCTCTGTCCAGTGTCTGTATTCTTCTACCCATCTTAATCTTTTATTGGCCAGTCTGAGATATGGCTTTTTCTTTGCAACTCTGCCTAGAAGGCCAGAATCCCGGAGTCGCCTCTTCAATGTTGACGTTGAGACTGGTGTTTTGTGGGTACTGTTTAATGAAGCTTCCAGTTGAGGACTTGTGAGGCATCTGCTCCTCAAACTAGACACTCTAATGTACTTGTCCTCTTGCTCAGTTGTGCACCAGGGCCTCCCACTCCTCTTTCTATTCTGGTTAGAGACAGTTTGCGCTGTTCTGTGAAGGGAGTAGTACACAGCATTGTTCGAGATCTTCAGTTTCTTGGCAATTTCTCACATGAAATAGCCTTCATTTCTCAGAACAAGAATAGACTGACGAGTTTCAGAAGAAAGTTCTTTGTTTCTGTTATTTTGAGCCTGTAATCGAACCCACAAATGCTGAAGCTCCAGATATTCAACTAGTCTAATGAAGGCCAGTTTTTTTGCTTCTTTAAATCAGCACAACAGTTTTCACCTGTTTCACCTGATCAATTAGCCTTTTAAAATGATAAACTTGGATTAGCTAACACAATGTGCCATTGGAGCACAGGAGTGATGGTTGCTGATAATGGGCCTCTGTACGCCTATATAGATATTCCATAAAAAATCATCAGTGTCCACCTACAATAGTCATTTACAACAATAACAATGTCTACACTGTATTTTTGATCAATTTGATGTTATTTTAATGGACAACAAATGTGCTTTTCTTTAAAAAAGCAAGGAAATGTCTAAGTGACCCCAAACTTTTGAACAGTAGTGTATATATTTTTGGGGGGGCCTTGCCTGTTTTGCATGTTATTTTGACATTAATACGTGTCACATATCAGTTTGGGGGGCGCTAGTTTGTAAACAATGTCAACAACGGGGGGCGCTAGAGTGTGCTATGGAGTAGACGTGCTTTGCTAGAGCTCCGCTCCATTTTGAAACAAATTAGTATTTATCTTAACCTCTCACGACCTATAACTTCAAACAAATATGACAAAGGGAAAAGGCACCAGAAAAGGGAGCGCTAAACAAGATAATTTGAATGAGATAGACAACGAACCAATTTCAACGTCGCCAACCCACGAGGAGTTAGCTGAAGAGGTTAGCTTCCAAGAGTTCCCCACAGAGCCTACGCAAAGTGACATACAGGCTGCCATAAACTCACTAAGCAAGAAGGTGGATACAAGGTTGGCTGATATCTCAAAGAGTATTGGGACTTTGGCCGAAACTGTGAAGGCAACTCAGAAAAGGGTGCATGAGGTTGAGCAGACGACAGTCGATCACGAGGCCAGGCTACAGGACATAGAGAAACAGTGTGCAACGTTCAAAAAGGACAACAAAACCCTGAAAGCCCGACTGGAAATGCTCTCGAGTCGCATTCAAGACGCCAGAACATCCGAACATGTGGCATCCAGGAGGACACTGAGAAATGGAAACCCACTGAATTTGTCTCGGAGCTGATACCGGCCCTGCTGGGGAGTGAACACTTCAAAACGGCCATCCTGATCGACGGCGCACACAGATCTCAGGCAACGAAGCCGGCCAAGGGCGGGCCACCAAGGCCATTCATTGTACGGCTGCACTATCCCCAGACCAGGGATTTCATCCTCAAGCTGGCTAGTCAAAAGTTCCCCCTTAACTTCAACGGAGCCAGGGTGTCTTTCTACCCAGATCTTACCTTGGAGGTTGTTAGAAATTAGATATGCAGACGGGCGAGTCGGTCAAGGATCGATTCAGACAAGGTGGTAAATTGTATGACAAGCGACAGTTTATTCAGAGTGAAGATATCTAGAACAGCGTAATTACGGCTCCTCCGCTGGTTCGTACGGAACTGCAGGCAAAGAGACCGTTACAATCAGTACACCACTTATATATAGAACAGAAAGTAGGTTGATTCTGGAAGATCGGATCTTTGGATTGGTTCAGCTGGGGTGTAGTCTGTAGTCTTCCGCCATTGGCTCAGTTGTCTGTCCGTCATCGTAGAATCCTCTTCGGGCACACAATGTTCAGCTACAAAGGAGATTATGTGTGTGTGCGCTGGTTTTGGCAATTAGTGTAATGCGGGTGCTATCCTGTAGGGGACCCCACAGGCTTTACTTTAAGTTGTATCCCTGTATTAGTAATAGGTTGGTCACCTGCATAAGAAATAGCATTTCTCTACAAGGTGAGGAACCAACGGAAAGAGTATTCACAGTTTTGATTTGATTTGAGGTACGCAACAAATGCAGGGCGGCCAACATCCGATATGGATTCCTCTTCCCAGCCCGGTTTAAGGTGACAGTCGAAGGATCAACACGTACGTTTGACAACCCAAAAGAGGCCGATCTGTTCTTGACAAGCAAGCTCCCTGGCTGAGGATACAGAACGGCTCTGTCAGCCGGCTAAATGACCAAATACAGGCCAGGAATTTGTTTGGATTTCCGGCCTGTGTCTTTTCGATTAGAAGATCAGAATTTGGGACTTATGATTGGTGAGATGTTGTGGCTAATATAGCATTGTTTGGCACATCATGTTTTAGCGCCACTCACCCCCTAACATGAGAGTTAAGTGTTATCTAATATTAGCGTATATGCGGAGCATCTATAGACGACGAGTTAGTTCAAGCTGTATGTCTAGACACCCTAAGGTTTGTGTGTTAGCCAAGGAGTGCTTCGTTTGGGGAAGTCACTCAGTAAAAGGACGGGATGGGGTCTGTGTTTTATGTTCACGTTTATTATTAGTACAGGTGGCATGACAAGCTCCCGCACGGCGGGACGTTTTTCTTCTGAGTTTTGTATGACAGCAACAATTTGCTCTAAAATAAGAAATGGCACAATAGTGACAGAGCACAGAGTAAACCAGTGGAATAAAGATAGTCAGCTGGAACTGTAATGGCTTAGGGCATGTGGTGAAACGAGCTAAGGTTTTTTCTCATCTTAAATCACTGGGTGCTGACATAGTGTTTCTTCAAGAAACTCATATTAAACGCTCCGCTCAGGCCAAGCTACGAGTCGGCTGGATCGGTCAGATATACCAGTCTAACTTTGATGCAAAAGCGAGAGGGGTAGCAATCCTGATAAGGAAAAACATTCAGTTTGTTTACTCATCCTCGATTTCAGATCATAATGGTCGGTATATTATTGTGGCTGGTACACTGAATTCGAAACCAGTAACCTTGGTCAATTTATATGGACCCAACTTCGATGATCCATTATTTTTTCAAAGGGTATTTAAGGACATACCAAATATCTCGGATACAAGTGTTATTGTTGGAGGGGACTTTAACTGTATGTTAGATCCTCTTTTAGATAATCAAGGTCACTTCAACAATCAAATGCCAGTGTCTGTCTAAATACATTGATGACAAACCTTAACATTGTCGATATTTGGAGACTGACGCACCCAACAGACAGGGATTACTATTTATTTTCAGTAGTTCATAAATCATATTCCAGAATTGACTATTTTTTGTTGGACTCCAAACTAATTTCAGCAGCTGAGTCGGTTACCTATCACCCTATTCTAATTACGGACCACTCTCCTGTGTCCATGGTGCTGAAACTCAACAATATGTCGACAGGTCGGCGACCGTGGCGCTTAGACGCATACCTGCTGAAAGATGAGGCTTTTTGTCAGTATTTGAAGGAGCAGATTGCCCTTTTCCTCAGAACTAACGACACGGGGGATGTTGATGACTCCACCCTTTGGGAATCTCTAAAGGCTGTGATTAGAGGTTACATTATTTCTTATACATCAGAGAGGAAGAAACACGCCAATATTAGGCTGAGAGAAATTGAAAGAGAGTTAGGGGAACAGGAGAACGTTTTTAGGACGAATTCCTCGTATACAGTCCTTGAAAAGATCAAAGTTATAATATGAATACAATACCATCCTTCGAAACGGGTGGGCTCTTTACTTGCTAGAACACAACAAAGTTATTTTGAACTGGGTGACAAACCACATAAATTATTAGCAAGACAGCTAAGGCATGTACAGGCATCTAGAGCTATTCACAAAATAAAAGACAAGATCTAAATTGGCCATCCCATTCAACAGTACAATGAATGTCATGGTTAGTATTGCTGTCTTTTTTATTTGATTTTTTATTGTAAAATAATAAACATATTATTAAAAAAATAAAAAACAATGTCAACAACAAAAAATGTATAAATCAGTTAATAAAGCTGCTTACACACATGGTCTCATGACACAAGGTGAGACCCAGATGCAGGCACAGGAGGCAGATGGTTTGATCAATTTGATTAGCATTACGCCGTATTCAATGTTTATTAATCCAAAGGGGTAGACAAGAGAATGGTCGTGGACAGGAAAAAGGTCAAAACCAGATCAGAGTCCAGGAGGTACAGAGTGGCAGACAGGCTCATGGTCAAGGCAGGCAGAAAGGTCAGGCAGGCGGGTACAGAGTCCAGAAACAGGCAAGGGTCAAAACCGGGAGGACTAGAAAAAGGAGAATAGCAAAAAGCAGGAGAATGGGAATAACGCTGGTTGCCTTGGAAAAACATACAAGACGAACTCATTGAAATCTGGAGGGGGTGGAGACAATCACAAGGACAGGTGAAACAGATTGACACTCTTTTTTTGTTTGCTTGAGTAAGGCAGCTCCAAAATGCAGGTTTTTCTACCTAGCTCAGTGCTTTCTGAGGTGGTGGGTCGATCCAGCAGGAAAAAGGAGCATTACGCAGCTCAGTGTTCTGTCACTCATGGGAACAGTACTTTGTCGCAAAGTTTAAGTGCTTAGTAAGGGTAGACATCCATTTCAGCCCTTTGGGTCCTGCCATAGAGTTATATTACAAGTGCCCTTCCAAGGAGGCTCAAGGTCATTGGCCACAAATAAAATTACGTCAAATCACACTACATGTAGAGTAGCTTTGATTGGACTGATCATGTCAACATCTTACTTTCAAAGTCTTAGCTAGCAGTCATCATCATGAATCAAGTCGACAATCTACTGGCAAATCCTTTTTAATCCTTGTCGTATGAAGAGAAATAATGAAGAGAAATTATAGATAAAACATATCGGTGCTCCATTGGACATAAAGATTACACAACAAGTTGGAAATGGCAAATTCAACAATGAGTCTTTTGGAAAGAATCCGTGGCTAACTGCAAGCATCGCAACACAACCACTAACATTAGCCTGCTACTCCAATGTCTAAATTCAAGTAATAATAAGGAATTCCCCTCGACCACGCCCACAAATTCGAGAAAACAAACAATCTTTCCCATTGACCCCCATTGAGCCAACTTCGCCGTCAATTCTGAGTTACACAGAAATACAGAAAAGGTGCTGTGTTGTTCAATGCACATGTAACCAGGCCAAAAATCCCAACCTAGAGTTTGCATTGTTCCCACATAAGGAAATAGAGCCCATGAGAAGAGCCCTGTGGCTTCAGGCTACACACTGAGTATACCAAACATTAGGAACACCTTCATAGTATTGAGTGGCACCCACCCATTTTGCCCTTTGACTCCAATGCTTCCCAGAGTTGTGTCAAGTTGGCTGGATGTTCTTTGGGTGGTGGCCCATACTTGATACACCCGGGAAACTGTTGAGTGTGAAAAACTCAGTAGCTTTGCAGTTCTTGACACAAATCGGAGTATGTGCACCTGGCACATACTCCCATACCCTGTTCAAAGGCACTTAAATATTTTGTCTTGCTCATTCACCATCTGAATGGCACACACACAATCCATGTCTCAATTGTCTCAAGGCTTAAAAATCCTTCTTTAACCTCCAATTCATCTACACCAGTGGTTCCCAAACTTTTATAGTCCCGTACCCCTTCAAACATTCAACCTCCAGCTGCGTACCCCCTCTAGCACCAGGGTCAGCTCACTCTCAAATGTTGTTTTTTGCCATCATTGTCAGCCTGCCACACACAAGCTATATGATACATTTATTAAACATAAGAATAAGTTTGTGGGAAGTGACAAAGAGCTCGTAGAGGACCAGGGCACAAATAATAATATAATAATAATCAATAATTTTGCTCTTTATTTAACAAATAAAACCATATTTGTTCATCAAAAATTATGAATAACTCACCACAGGTTAATGAGAAGAGTGTGCTTGAAAGGATCCACATAACTCTGCAATGTTGGGTTGTATTGGAGAGAGCCTCAGTCTTAAATAATTTTCCACACACAGTCTGTGCCTGTATTTAGTTTTCATGCTAGTGAGGGCCGAGAATCCACTCTCACATGGGTACGTGGTTGCAAAGGGCATCAGTGTCTTAACAGCGCGATTTGCCAAGGCAGGATACTCTGAGCGCAGCCCAATTCAGAAATCTGGCAGTGGCTTCTGATTAAATTCAATTTTCACAGAACTGCTTGTTGCAACTTCGATGAGGCTCTCTTGTTCAGATATCAGTAAGTGGACTGGAGGCAGGGCATGAAAGGGATAATGAATCCAGTTGTTTGTGTCATCCGTTTTGGGAAAGTACCTGCATAATTGTGCACCCAACTCACTCAGGTGCTTCGCTATATCACATTTGACATTGTCCATAAGTTTGAGTTAATTTGCACACAAAAAAATCATACAATGATGGAAAGACCTGGGTGTTGTCCTTGTTAAATGCAGACAGAGAAGAGCTCCAACTTCTTAATCATAGCCCCTATTTTGTCCCACACATTGAATATAGTTTCGGAGAGTCCCTGTAATCCTAGATTCAGATCATTCAGGCGATGAAAAAACATAACCCAGATCGGCCAGTCATGTGAGAAACTCGTCATCATGCAAGCGGTCAGACAAGTGAAAATTATGGTCAGTAAAGAAAACTTTAAACTCGTCTCTCAATTTTAAAAAATGTGTCAATACTTTGCTCCTTGATAACCAGCGCACTTCTGTATGTTGTAAAAGTGTTACATGGTCGCTGCCCATATCATTGCATAGTGCAGATAATACACAAGAGTTCAGGGGCCTTGCTTTAACAAAGTTAACCATTTTCTCTGTAGTGTCAAAAATGTCTTTCAAGCTGTCAGGCATTTCCCTTGGCAGCAAGAGCCTCTCGGTGGATGCTGCAGTGTACCCAAGTGGCGTAGGGAGCAACTGCTTGCATGCGCTTTACCACTCCACTATGTCTCCCTGTCTTGGTTTTTGCACCATCAGTACAGATACCAACACATCTTGACCACCAAAGTCCATCTGATGTCACAAAGCTGTCCAGTACTTTAAAAATATCCTCTCATGTTGTCCTGGTTTCCAGTGGTTTGCAGAAGAGGATGTCTTCCATAATTGACCCCCCATAAACATAACGGACATATACCAGGAGCTGTGCCAGGCCCGCCACGTCTGTTGACTCATCCAGCTGTAACGCATATAATTCACTGGCTTGTATGAGAATCAGTAATTGTTTCAAAACATCTCCTGCCATGTCACTGATGCGTCATGAAACAGTGATGTTTGATGAAGGCATAGTCTGTATAGTTTTTTTGGCCTTTTCCCCCAGTATTGTCCCAGCCATATCCGTAGCAGCAGGAAGAATGAAGTCCTCCACAATAGTATGGGGCTTGCCTGTCCTAGCCACTCTGTAGCTCACCATATAAAACACTTTTAGACTCTTCTTATTAATGGTATCTGTGGCTTTTATACACATCTTACTACTCGAAAGTTGTCTTTATTATCGCTCAAAAAACTCCCTTGGCTTATTTTTCAAATTGTCATGTTTTGTTTCTAAATATCTGCGCAAGAGTGAAGGTTTCATTGAGTTGTGAGATAGTACTTTTGCACATATAACACACTGTGGCTGAGGAAAGGCACTACTCCCAATATAAGTGAACCCCAAATCAATGTAGTTCTCATCATATTTGCGCCTCTTCAATGGTCCAATGTCCCTGTCTGTTATTCAGTGCTTTCCCGGATAAGGGGGCAGTAGCTCTTCGGCTGCATCAGACTCACAACTGTCAGTGTCCATGCTAGCTGGGCTAACAACAAATGTAGAATTACTGATGCTAGCATTGGATGTGTTTGTGGAAACAGAACAGCTTGTGTCGTCGACAGGTGCAGGTGTAGTACTGTTGGTAGTAGCAGTACTACCAGTAGAGCTGGTATGTGTCTCTATGACCGCGGGCCTTACTTTTTTAACCCTTTATACATTCTCGAGCAAACGGAATGAGCAGCAGCTACGTTTGGCTACATACGGACCTTTAGTGAAATTCCCGCTGAGAGAGTAATGGTAAATGTGATTGGATGTTAATTGTTTGACTAGGCTACCTGTATTTGACATTGTGTTGTTATTTTGCTGAACACTAGATTGTTTAATTTGTATTTTTGGCAGTGAAATGAGGCTACTCAGGTGAGAAAAAAACCTCACCCAAATGTATAGCCCCGTTGGAAAATATAAATGGACTGTTTGAAAATGTGAGAAAAAAGACATTTGTGAAATTATAATTTTATTTGGCATACCCCCGATGGCAGTGCAGGGGTACACCATACCCCAGTTTGGGAATACCTGATCTACACTGATTGAAGTGGATTTAACAAGTGACATCAATAAGGGATCATAGCTTTCACCTGGATTCACCTGGTCGGTCTATGTCATGGAAAGAGCACACTCAGTGACTATCAATTGTTTAGCTGGAATGGAATGTTCGTATCCTATTAATTTTAATGTGATATGGGGTTGTCTCGCGTAGCTATCTTAGGATAAATGCACTGACTGTAAATCGCTTTGGATTAAGGCATTCTGCAAAATGCCAAACATTTAAAATGTTAATATATTACATAAAGATCTCATATTGCTCTTTATCTCATATTGATAAATAAAATGTAAAACAAATTAATAATTTGTACCGTTCTTTATTAAACATGTAGTTATTTGTCACATTTGACTATGTAAAACTTAGCAGTACTACTTATATCTCTGAGAGTGAGGTGAATATATAGCCTTCTGCAACAAAACATGATTATTTGTGTCTCTGAAAAGAAACCATCAAGTGATAGATTTGAACCAAATACATAAACAACCCCATGTCATGATTAGATTGTGAAAAAACACACCAATCTCTTTCATAAGTTCTTTAAACTGTAAATGTTTATTTATGGGTGGATAGACAGCATATTGAAAATAGAAACTACTGCAGCCCTATTCTCTACACATCAATCTAATTATGACTTAAATCCAGCAACATGACACCCTTACCACCCCAATGCGTTTAGTTGTCAACCAACTATTTTCTACCAGCCAGACTCAAAGAAAAAGTAACCCTCTTTCTTACGTTAAAATTCATAAAATGTCACATTTGGATTTATTAAATTAGTTTAGGTCTTGGAAACTCCTTGGCAGCTCCTATTGCTGGCCTCCTAATGACAGAAATCTAAATCAAATGGAAATTCGCATGGCACTGTACTGTGGCCCCAGTATTTGCTTTATCTTTGTGAGACACACAACTCAAGAATTCTCTTTGGTTTTGAAGCCAATCAGTACTCCCCAAACACTCCATCCTCTTTAGAAAGAAGGAAACAAAGACATGCAGATTCAGCAGCCCAGCTATCAGCATCAGTCTCTAATAAAGCCCGCTTCCTGTGAGAGCCACAGCTTCACTTCAGAGTCCAGTGCGTCTTTGAACATGTTCACGTGCATGCTTATCTGCCCTCACACCTTTGTCGCACAGCAACATGTTCCTCTCCATGGCGACAGTGTTAGCCAGGACACTCTCTGGGCAGATAACAGGCTAGCAGCACATCTTGGGCTTTACTTATCTCTCCCAGGCAACAAGGAAACTCTGTCTATCTCTTTTAGCTTTTTATCCTTTCCATGATAAGCAGAGACGGGACACTTTTGTGCTCTGAGCGTCCCCCAAAAACTGCTGTCTTATGCCAGCTGTGGAGTGATGCGAGTCTAACGCAGCCGAGAGATAAGAGGGACAGAGGGATGGGAAGGTTTCTGATTACCTGCTACTATTACTATGTTTGAGTTAGCAGCACACATCATGTCAAAATGAGGCTGGCTTGGTGGATCAGGTTTTGGGTGATTTATTCTTATAAGGTATTATTGAAGTGAACTGGAACTAACACTCTTTTAGTCTGGCAAATGACGCAAACTGGCTCTCAGAACTGCCCACAGATGGCCCGCTGAAAATACCCAGCTCAGAGGGTTTTTGCTGGGGGAGGGAAAGGAGGGCTGCTGGTGTCTTGCCACACATCATAAATCTTTCTAGGCCATGCTGTCAATGCTAACTGTCCAAGATATTTTCATGATTCAAGTAGTGGCCAGCCCAAGCAAGAATTATAAAGACTTGTGTCCAGCTGAGCTGTGTAGTGGAGGTGGAAGTTATCCAGGGACAGAGGCCCTACTTTCAATTCAAACTTGATTAGATTACTGTCATCTTATCCATTCACCATATTCTCACATCCATAGTGTGACAATTAGAAGGTAACATCAAGTACCACTGCCTGGGAAGCTTATGGCTACATAAGTAGACTAAAGTGAACCTTCGCTCTGTCTCTTGACACTAGTTAGGGTTACTCACTTGTTTGATTACTGTATGTCCCTGTTCCTTCCCCTTTTATAAACAGTCACCTCTGTCATAGACTCTAATCGAAAGTACTGAAAGGCTAAATGTTTAAAAAAAAAAAAAAAGTGTTAAAGCTGACAACAAACTCTGGATATGAAATTCAGTGTATGGAAAATGTGGATTGTAATACGAAAGGTGTCCTTATTCAGATATCATTGTCTGATCCTGTCTCCATGTCTTGGTAAAATAACCCCTGGAAATTAAGACAGCCCTGATCTCAGACAACTCAATAGTTATCCCCCTGATCTCGGACCTCTACGGACTACTATGACATGAGGAACACTAACCCTAGCTTCATGTCCACACCCCAGCTCAAACCTAACCCTAGCTTCATGTCCACACCCCAGCTCAAACCTAACCCTAGCTTCATGTCTAAACCCCAGTTCAAACCTAACCCTAGCTTCATGTCTAAACCCCAGCTCAAACCTGTCTTCAAACCCCAGCTCAAACCTAACCCTAGCTTCATGTCTAGCTCAAACCTAACCCTAGCTTCATGTCTAAACCCAGTTCAAACCTAACCCTAGCTTCATGTCTAAACCCCAGCTCAAACCTAACCCTAGCTTCATGTCTAAACCCCAGCTCAAACCTAACCCTAGCTTCATGTCTAAACCCCAGCTCAAACCTAACCCTAGCTTCATGTCTAAACCCCAGCTCAGCTCTAACCTTGGCTTCATGTCTAAACCCCAGCTCAAACCTAACCCTAGCTTCATGTGCACACCCCAGCTCAAACCTAACCCTAGCTTCATGTCCACACCCCAGCTCAGCACTAACCCTGGCTTCATGTGCACACCCCAGCTCAAACCTAACCCTAGCTTCATGTCCACACCCCAGCTCAGCACTAACCCTAGCTTCATGTCCAAACCACAGCTCAAGCCTAACCCTAGCTTCATGTCCACACCCCAGCTCAGCCCTAATCCTAACCCTAGCTTCATGTCCAATCCCCAGCTCAGCCTAATCCTAACCCTAGCTTCATGTCTAAACCCCAGCTCAGCCCTAACCCTAACCCTAGCTTCATGTCCACACCCCAGCTCAGCCCTAACCCTAGCTTCATGTCTAAACCCCAGCTCAGCCCTAACCCTAACCCTAGCTTCATGTCCACACCCCAGCTCAGCCCTAACCCTAGCTTCATGTCCACACCCCAGCTCAGCCCTAACCCTAGCTTCATGTCCACACCCCAGCTCAGCCCTAACCCTAGCTTCATGTCCACACCCCAGCTCAGCCCTAACCCTAGCTTCATGTCCAATCCCCAGCTCAGCCCTAACCCTAACCCTAGCTTCATGTCCACACCCCAGCTCAGCCCTAACCCTAGCTTCATGTCCACACCCCAGCTCAGCCGTAACCCTAGCTTCATGTCCAATCCCCAGCTCAGCCCTAACCCTAACCCTAGCTTCATGTCCACACCCCAGCTCAAACCTAACCCTAGCTTCATGTCCACACCCCAGCTCAAACCTAACCCTAACTTCATGTCCACATCCCAGCTCAGCCCTAACCCTAGCATCATGTCCAAACCTCCCCTCAGCCCTAACCCTAACCCTAGCATAACCCTAACCCTAAACTTATGTCCACACCCATGCTCAACCCTCACTTTAGCCATAACTCTAAACCTAATCCTAACCTTAACCCTAGCTTCATGGAGTACCTGGTTCATTAATTCATTAGAACATGAGTATCAATGTATGGCTCAACCCTTACCCTACAGTGTGGCAAAGTAAATCCACAGAACAAACATATAAACACAACATGTAAAGTGTTGGTCCCATGTTTCATGAGCTGAAATAAAAGATCCCAGAAATGTTCCAAACACACAAAAAGCTTAATTCTCTAAAATGTTGTGCAGAAATTTGTTTACATCCCTGTTAGCGAACTTCTTTCCTTTACCTAGACAATTCATCCACCTGACATGTGTGGCATATCAAGAAGCTGATTCAACAGGATGATCGTTACACAGGTGCACTTTGTGCTGGGGACAATAAAAAGCCACTCTAAAATGTGCAGTTTTGTCACACAACACAATGCCACAGATTGTCTCAAGTTTTGAGGGAGCATGCAATTGGCATGCTGACTATAGGAATGTCCAGCAGAGCTGTTGTAAGATAATTTAATGTTAAATTCTCTACCATAAGCCACATCTAGCATGGTTTTAGAGAATTTGGCAGTAAGTCCAACCAGCCTCACAACTGCAGACCGGTTTGCTGATGCCAAATGTTGTGAACAGAGTGCCCCATGGTGACCGGTGGGGTTATGGAATGGTTAGGCATGAGCTACAGACAACAAACACAATTCAATTTTTTTATCAATGGCCATTTTAATTTTATCGATGGCAATTTGAATGCTCAGAGGTACCGTGACGAGATCGTAATGCCCATTGTCGTGCCATTCATCCGCCACCATCGCCTCATGTTTCAGCATGACAATGCACAGCCCCATGTTGCAAGGATCTGCACACAATTCCTGGAAGCTGAAAATGTCCCAGTTCTTCCATGCCAGCATACTCACCAGACATTGAGCATGTTTGGAATGTTTGGCTCAACGTGTACGACAGCGTGTTCCAGTTCCTGCCAATATCCAGCAACTTGAAAAGGAGTGGGACAACATTCCACAGGCCACAGACAACAGCCTGATCAACATCAACTCTATGCAAAGGAAATGTGTTGCGCTGCATGAAGCAAATGAGGGTCACACCAGATACTGACTGGTTTTCTGATCCAGGCCCCTACCTTTTATTTCAGGTATCTTTTTCCAACAGATGCGTATCTGTATTCACAGTCATGTGAAATCAATAGATTAGGGCCTAACGCATTTATTTAAATTGACTGATTTCCATATATGAACTACAACTCAGTAAAATTGGTGAAATTGTTGCATGTTGCGTTTTTGTTCAGTATACTTTTTATGTATTATGCAATTTACATAAATAATTTCCAAAGACAGGCTCTCAAATGTTTACTGTTTTATGTCATTAATTCCATTTTCCTTTTGAATGTCATATTTAGCTCAAGATGACCACCTTGTGGCCAATGCCACATATTTAACCCTTCCTTTCTAGGATCCATTTTCTCAAGCTTCTCTT
This sequence comes from Oncorhynchus tshawytscha, assembly GCF_018296145.1. Classification (NCBI taxonomy): domain Eukaryota; kingdom Metazoa; phylum Chordata; class Actinopteri; order Salmoniformes; family Salmonidae; genus Oncorhynchus; species Oncorhynchus tshawytscha. Next base: position 29,659,842 of record NC_056436.1, on the reverse strand, counting down.
TCCACCTGATGGACAGCATTTTTAAAAACTAGGCAAGTCAGTTAAGAACAAATTCTTATTTCAATGATTTCCTAGGAACAGTGGGTTAACTGCCTTTTTCAGGGGCAGAAGGACAGATTATTACCTTGTCAGCTCAGGGATTCCATTTTGCAACCTTTCGGTTACAAGTCCAATGCTCTAACTACTAGGCTACCTGCCGTCCCGCATTGTAACAGATGAGGAAAACAATCATACATTAAAAAGTGTGATTAATCTCAAAAGTGTTGAAAACAACAAGCAAACAAAGAACAGCAAGCTTAGGTAGAATTCATACCTAGCCGGACATATGCATGAGGTTGAATGTTTAGCTGGACTTTATTATTTTGCTCCCTCTGGAGAATATTGACCACAAACAGACATATATTATAAGAGTATAAGAACTGTCCTCCAAACCCTTCATCTCACCATCAATGAAACACTGTTTAGATGCATGACTTCCCCAAAGTACCCAACAGAGGGCAGAATAACATTATATTTAATTCCATTGGCAAATAGAGCTGCGGTCACATTATGTCAACTCACAAGAAACTGCATATAATATAATATAAATATAATTCACAGATATAGCAATGATTTTATGAAGTTTACATTAGTCTATGAAGTCAATTCACTTCAACCAACCATAAAAGGGCTTTCTGAAGTTCCAGCAGCTGACTATAAGGCCAGTGATAAACAGATAGTGAAGTCTGAATTGCTCTTGTGATGAACAGGGGTCCAGAATGTTTAGCCCTCTCTTTGCAGTGCAGTTTATCTCCTAAATGAACAGACTGATGGTATGAGATGGTGGACTGGAAATGGGTTATTGACATATATAATGATTTTGTAATGGTCACTTTCATCTGCTGCTGTTCTGAGCTGCTATGTGCAGAGCTGTTGCCGTAGGAAATTATGTTGGTTTCATCTCCATTCAACCCTAATGTGGTTTATGAGCCTTTTCTCATTGATTAACTCAACTTTTTTTCTTGTACTTCATGTATTATTTGACAAAGACAATCACTCAGAAGAAATTGTGTTTTTAATGTTGTGTTAAGAAGACTATTTTTTACATAAAACCTCTTATCTTACAGTTTGAAGAACTGGAGTTTCATCTGTACATCAGGAGAAATATGATAAATGACATATCTAATATAAACAGCTTTCTCGTCAACAAACATGATCCCTCATAAGCATCCATTACACGTTCAAAGGATTAAATAGCTTTGCACTTAAATGAATAATCTTCACTCTGCGTATCTCTTAGCCCAAGTAATTTAATTTGTGAGTTTATATATCCTGGCTAAGGGTCCAGTTCACTATTTGCTATATGGTTCTTCCAACAGTATTATAGGATTCTGAGGATCCACAACGTGTCATTGCACTATTTTGTAAACTGTCTTTACAGTTTAGAGGGACAAAATAGTGCAATGACACGTTGTGGATCCTCAGAATCCTGTAATACTGTTGGAAGAGCCATATAGCAAATAGGGAACTGGACCCTCAACAACAAGCTGTTCACATAACGTTTCTGACAGACAAATATCCTCTCAAATAGCTAATGGTAAATCTCAGCTCCACAGCAGATGTACAAACAAAGTAATGAAACTTTTATCCATTCACTTTTTTGCCTAGTTTTAAAATGCAGGATGCCAACTTCATTTTGTTTATCCCTCTGAGTGTTTTCATTTAGATCCAGCAAACAGAAACCAGAGTGGATATTAAGATTCCAAATATTCCAAAGGTTTAGATGTGTATAAAATACCATTTGTTGGATGTGATCTGAAGTTTCTGGCATTTCTAATAAACTGATCCACTGAATCAAGAGTGACAAATATGAATGAAAGGGATGTTTCCTAAAACATAATTTTGTTAACACAATCCAGGCATTATCACACCAGATGTCATTGAATTGATTACACTGATGCTAAGTAAATTGAAGTAAATTAGGGTTGAATTTACAGTGTAACTTTAATGACAGTGTCACTATATACGGTACACCGTATTTCCCCTCTCCTGTGACATGATGGCTGCGTTTAGGCAGCCAATTCTGATATTTTTCAACTAGTTGGTCTTGACCAATCAGATCAGCTATTTTGTTAATAATTGGGGGGGGGATCTGAATTGGACTGCCTGTGTAAATGCAACCAAATATGATTCTAATCTGGGAAGCATCCAGTGTGCATACGTCATGATGCCTACTGACAGCCTACTCATCTGCCTGTTGCTCAATGGAAATGTTCTATATTTGCTATGAATGGCTTGGAATGATTCATTTCATAAAGGAAGAAATAAAAGATCAGCCCAAGAGATACAAAAAGGCTTGAATTATTCAAACCTCTGGTTTAGAATAGTATACAGTAATAGATCATTTAATAGAGTGAATCTGATTCAACATGCAATCTGATGGATTCTGTCTTGCATCCAAATCTATTCTAAACTGAAATCATGTTGACCTAATATGAACCAATGAATGTCAGACAGCTCAGCATTTCAGCTAGCAGTATGTGCATACTTAAAAAGCTGGATGGATAAGTGATCTAAACATCTAGAATAACAGGATAAAACAGCATTAATGGAGACAGATATGGTTCTGGCTAAGTAACAGAACAGGTGCCTTTAATACAGGCTGAGAGCACCTCATCTGAGCTGCTCTCACTGGCTCCCCTCTCCGATATGACCCTTATGCACTGGCCCCATACTTTAATCTGAGAGAATGAAGCCTCTCTACTGCAATGGATTACAGGCAGCAGAACAAAATACTGCACTTGGCTTCCCTGGGAACAGGCAGAGCATGCAGGTATAGGACCAGCTAGCCACCTTCTAATCAGCATGACCAACGGAGCATCTTGCACAGGGAATGACAAGGACAAAACGGCAAATGGTACCAACAGGCTCCGAGACAGATTCTACCTCCAAGCCATTAGACTGCTAAACAGCCATAAGACTGCTAAATAGCTAATTAAATGGTTACCCAAACTATTTGCATTGACCCTATCTTGCACTGAGTCTATGCACACTTACAATACTATATATACACCATATGTATACACTCTCACACACTACACTGACACTCACACAAACCCACACACATTCACATACACTACATACGCACACACACGCATGTAGGCATGCATGCACACACACACATCATAAGCTGCTCCTACTCTGTTCTTTATTTTACTCTTTCTTATTATTTATACTGATGCCTAGTCACTATACCCTGCCTTTATGTACATATCTACCTCATATTCTGTATCTCGTACCCCTACACAGTGACATGGTACTCCCAGCTAGCACATTTGGTTCCTTGGAAGTTGTGGGAATGTAGGTTTTTGGTTTCCCATTGGTTCTGGGAATAAAGCCATATGTTTTCTGACCAATAAAATAGAACGTTTTTTAAACGTTTTGAGAATGGAAGTGAACATTTAGCCTGTTATGGGAATGTACATTTTTAGTTGAAGGCAGGTCCTGAGAATGTTTTACTACAATTACCTGAAAGTTTTCCTGGGACGTTTTATCAACGGAAATTATAGGTTATTTTGAGTTTTTGAATAACTTCCTTAAAACATTCACTAAATATTTCAATAAGACTTTTAATAACACTGCTGGCTTAGTTTAGCTCCAAGCACAGACAGGACACATGGAAATGAATTTGCTTAGGCATTAATCATGCAAACATTGCAGCATAGCATCAGTGAGATTCAAACCTATGATCTTCTGTTCTATATCTATGGAATAAGACCACTGAGCCACCTGGATGGACCTAGTATACTATGGGGTTTTTTTTTACTCATGCGAAACTGTTCATTTTGGTCTATTCAAACGGACCCCATTTCAAAGGCAATTGTTTTACTGAAGTACTGAAAATCCCACAAAATAATTTTTTTTTTTAACGTTCTCTGAACCTACTGAGAACATGTCTTTAAATAGAACCATGAGAAAAAAACTGCAGGAAATGTTATGCTTAAAAGATGCACTATGCAGAAATTGCTCTGCCATTTCCTGGTTGCTAAAATTCGAATAGTTCGCAAAATTTCAGTTTATGAGACAAAACATGCATGTATAGTGTAGAGAATCATTGTACCATCTAAACTGCTGTGAAATATCTTACATTCCCAATGTCAAACCAGTTGGAAAACGTTCCTAGAACATTACCAAAAATGTAATTAAATGGAACCATGTTTGAAATTTTAGGAAACTTTATTTTAAAGTATTGAAATACCAAGGATATGACATTATTTTGTCAAGCTCTCGCCAAGTTCTAAGAAATGTAGGGTTCTTAGAGCATATGGTTCTGTGTATAACTTCATCTTTGTGTATTTTATTCCCCTTTTGTTACTATTTTTGTATTACAATTTTTGCATTAACTCTGCACCTTTGGGAAGGGCAAGCATTTCATGGCAAAGTTTACACCCATTGTATGCGGCGCGTGTGACAAATAAAATTTGATTTGATTTGAACTCTGGTAGTTTTTAGAGCGTCCATTGTCTGGTAAAGCAGTCCAGGACTTACTACTACTTACTGAAGACACAAATAGCATAAGTATGCCCAGGTAGTGGACAGGAGAAAATACTAATATAGTGAAAAATATACTGTAGATAATTATTTGAGCTTCTCTCTTGCAGGACCACCTGGCCACTTGGCTTTGTGTTTAGGTAAAACACTAAATAAAGCAACAGACCTCATCAACAAAACTAATTATACTCTGTATTGCATATTATTCAGACTATGAAACAAAAACGCAAACATTTAAAGACCACATAAAAGTATGTTTTAACAGTGCCTTTGTGAGCTATCTTTCTTTATCTTTATTTTATACAGCATAATAACAAGGTAAGATAACTTTTTAATTGTTGTGTTCCTCTTAATTAAGAGAAAATTGTTTTCCCTTTCATACATCATCATCCCAAAGAAAAATCTTGAATATGAGTCTTCAGGGAGCGACTATACAAGAAACACAGTCAGCATCAATATTATGGATGCTGTGAATTCAATATACCGTATACTTTCAAAGATTGGCTACTTATATATCAACAAAAGTCCTAATTTGCTCATTCTAACAAACACAAGTATGCACTTTGCATACTGAATGAGTAGTTTAAGAATATTCAATGAGAGACATTTGTAAAGTGGGTATCTTCTAGTTATAGGGGTTGTCAGCAATATACATATGTATGTAGTGTTAACCCCCATATTAAACAAGTTTTAACAATATATAAGCAACAATATATGTATGAATGTCTGGGAGTAAGAAAGACAGAAAGTGCATTGGTGTTTTTCTTAGTCAATAAGAGACAAATTCAGTTATCTTATCTCTCCAATAGGAAGACCAGTTTAAATAAGGTCATTTTAAAACAGCATAATAGAGATCTAGGATAAGTTCAACATGTAAAAACCTCAGGGAACACTGAATAAAACTGATAGATCTAGTTGAGTCCATACAGATGTTTAGAGAACAGTCAAGAGAACTGCAAAGTCTTTACAAAGTGAGGGTCTATGGACTCTTGGGCTCTTCCACTGGACTCAAAGGGCCACTAGATTTTTCCTCTGCTGCCTGTCTCTCCACTTTGCTCTCTGGTCTCTCACATGTAACAGTCCCGAGCACCTTGGCACTGTGCTCCTGTGCTTTTGCCCTGAGTGCTGCGATGCTGTTCTCCCTCAGTTCCTCTTTGGAGATGGGTGACTTGCCCTCCGGCCTCTTCTCCTCCACGTCACATTCTTCTCCTCTCTGAATGGCTGGCTGCTGGGGAATGTCGAACTTCCCTGTTGGCTGGACGACCGTGGTCTCCATGGACTTTTTGTGCATCCCTGTAAAGAATTGGGGGTATTCGGATTTAGAAAAGCGTCTGCTGATTGGAAAGCCATCTTCAACTGAAAATATTAAACAAAGAAATAGTTCTGATTTAGCTATAGGAATATGATCTTCAAATTGAGGATGCATAATAAATGTAGACCAATAGTCAATACTTGCTGTATAGTTTTTTCCCCCACTACGCAAGAAGTAAGCCTACCAAATATAAATGATGATATCTTGATAATTTCAGAGCCATTTGATGAAAGGATGAAACCAAGAATAAAGTATTTGCCCTCTGCCCTGAATGACGAGGAACACACTCCACCATCACAAGTAGAAAAGTAGAATGTGGAGAATATATGAGAGCAAGAATGAATTCAAAGCATGGAGGATGAAACCTGCTGTAGATTGAACATTAGTCTCATACCAAGCAGCCATGGGGCACAAGAGTCCATGATGCCATCCTTCGCAGACTTGAGGATGGAATCCGGTAGGGGGATGGAGTGACGGACCATGGCTCCATACAGCCCATACTCTGCCATCACACTGCTGCGTCCCCAGCACTTCTCCCTCTTCCTCCATTTGGCCCTGCGGTTCTGGAACCAGACCTGTAACCCAGGACGAGTCATTAAGTACCACATATCAACACTGAATCTAGCAATATTCAGACACACTGACACTAGCAGCATCAATGAGTCTTCTGACAGACACCACCACCTTAAAAGGCTTTAGCACTACCATCACATTGCGCCACAGTGTTCCAACTCTTGAAAAATTGTTTTGTATCATTTTTGTTGTTTTGTTGGTTGTATATCGTTGTATTCTACATTTGTGTGACTGTCCTTGTCTATCAATGTATCAGTGTTTGTTACTTGTTTTGTGTTTTTTTTGTGGACGCCAGCTGCTGCTTTTGGAAACGCTAATGAGATTCCAAATAAAGACTCAATGGCCCTTCATTCCAATTCTGTTCTATAATTTGTGAAAACAACATAACTAAATCTGGTTTTATTTCAGTCACTCTAGTGTTGTGTTGTTTTGAGATCTCTGTAAGACCCCTTATGCAATGTTTGGCTATCTCCACCCAGTCTGAGGTAGTCTGGATGGATATTCAGTGAAACATCAACTTGCCCAATGCCAAATGTGGAACTCCATGACCACTGGTTGGGGCCCCATGCTATCTGTCAGCTCAGTGAGAGGCCAAATTGATTTCATAGCACAACACAGAGCTGCTAAACAGCCTACTTGGCCACATCTGATGGCTGTGTGTAAAGTGCAAAAAACAAAAGAGGAGGGGCAAGCACAGAGATGTCTCGACTGTGGAGGGGAACCAGACATTAAATTGAAAATTAACAAAACCTTTCAAACCTTTTTCTGTTCATTCTAATGACAGCCCTTATTTCATACAATATACTTTTTTTATAAGAAATTGCTTCTCTGGCCCTCAAAGGAAGCTGAGGGGAAAGCTGCGAGCAGAAGCGACCCCTAGGGCACGCCAAGACTGATTGAAAACTAAGTTAATTTCAAGCTCAATCGATGGTGGACAGGCGGGCAAATATCACGGGAAATTAAACGAGCGGGACTCCGGGGAGCGGCACTATTGACCCGTGCTAATAAATTCAATGTAGTTATATCATTTGAACTCCCCGCGTCTCGAGCCAGCTTCCCCCCGGAACAAGGCATGCTCATCTGATTCAACTAATTAGACTGTATGAGAAAATTGGATGTTAATTTTATTTAGGATTGGAATACAGTTTTTTTTCCTTATTATTTATTCGCGGCGAAGAGCCATAATGAGAACGAAATTAAACGCCGCTCGGGCAGATGGATGGTCCAGGTCACACCGCAATCTTCTTCTGCCTTTGATAGCTTGATTAGGTCGTTAGTGCTCCTGTCCGAGAACAAATTGTTTCACATCCAACTACACCTAATGAGAGATTATCTGGCGAGGATGCTACTAGAGGTGTCTTTGTTCAGACAGGTAGAGAGGCATTATTGTTCGATTTATGTGGGCTCACTTGCCTCCTCCGTAAAACAATAAGGAGCTAACTATTTCGTCAAGTGCAGAGTAAGCCTATATCACTTTACTTTTCATTTTCCACGCCATTCATTGGTTATTAGACGCCTGCTTTATAACCTAGGCCCAGGCTATTTAAATGTCAAGGTTAAAGCAACAAAGGTAGACCTGCCTATAGGGCTACACTGCATAAACCTATTCAGGTACCAATGTCCTTTATTCTGGCCGGGGACGCAAAAACCACCTGATACCATAGGCCTTCTTTATGAATGACTGAAATTGTTTGTAAGAGACCTTATCTGAATTATTATAATACATATCAAACGCAGATTATGGTCCCAATGTACAGTGGCAGGTGTCAGTGGTGGTTTAAAGGGCTACTTCGGGATTATGACAATGAATGTTGTACCTTTATCTACTTGCCCAGAGTCAGATGAACTCATGGATAACATTTTGATGTCTCGCCATCCAGTATGAAGGAAGTTGGAGGTAGTTTCGCAAGCCATTGCTAACTAGCGTTAGTGCAATGACTGAAAGTATTTGGTATCCACTAGCATTCGCTAACGCTAGTTATCAATTGTCATTGCACTAACGCTAGTTATCAATTGTCATTGCACTAACGCTAGTTATCAATTGTCATTGCACTAACGCTAGTTATCAATTGTCATTGCACTAACGCTAGTTATCAATTGTCATTGCACTAAACGCTAGTTAGCAATTGTCATTGCACTAACGATAGTTAGCAATTGCACTAATACTGGTTAGCAATTTACCTTCAAACTACATGCAGAGACATAAAAACTGTATCCACCAGTTCATCTGACTCAGGGGAAGTAGATAAAGGGCTTAATTGACAAAATCCTGAAGTATCCCTTTAGTAGTGCTTGCTCCAAAATAAATGCAGAAAAGGTGTTTAGAAAAACTAATGTGTCACTGATAATCACATCTCATTGGAGAAATACATTTTACAATTAGCACAGGTTATCCTATAGGAAATATTTTGGAGAGTAACATAATAAGTACATTTGAGTTTCTTGCAAGGGACAATGCGAATTATATATAAAACTATATTTGACATGATATTCCAATCAAATAAAAAATATTATTAACAGGAAGAATGCTGTTTTGAGACATTTAAATGCTATTTAGGGGAGGAATAACTGCAGTTACAAAATACATTTCCCCTGACATGATAAAATAACAACAGTGCCAACAATAGGCTATAACCTGTATACCTGTATTCTGTCCTCAGGAAGCTCTGTTTTCATAGCCAGCATCTCCCGTGCATACACATCAGGGTAGTGGGCTTCGTTAAAGGCCTTCTCCAACTCCTCGAGCTGGTAAGATGTGAATATGGTTCTGTAGAAATATGAAATATGTGTAAATTGTGGACATTGAAAAATGTTCGAAAGGCGACTAATAGGCAAGCTCGGTTGGCTATTATTTATTTCAAACAGATCAGATGTACAAATGCACACCTTCATTTGTATGGTGGCAATGCATTCCATTACATCTTATCTATCCAAGGTGTCTGTATGCATTTCATCTTAGGTACATTAACAACAATGGTGCATTTTAGGAATAGACCTACAGTAGACTAACTCACATGGCCTCCAAAAGCAGCTGCTAGATTTGATTATTTATTCTCTTATTATTTGTTTACAATCATTTTAAAAAGGCCTATTCAGTAGCCTATTTGAGGCAGTGGATGTATCCCAGAAGCCAATGTGTAGGACTATAAACATGCATTCAGTGAGTAGGCTACAAAAATAAGTGGATTCATTAAAAAGGTTAGCAAAACATTTTTTTGCGGGGTCTATTCCTTTATAGGGATATATGCTGGTATAAAGGAAATAATATTTTTCCATTTCAATGTCTGATCACCCTTATTGAATAAGAGTATTCACAGACTAAGCCTATCACTATGAAAGGTTTTGACATAGCCTACTTGTAGGCCTACACTCGATGGTTAAAATAGGCCAATGCTTTCACACCCCAAAACAAATATACATAAGAATATATGAAAAAAGACGGACATGTTAGAGTAGGCTAGCCTGTAAATTCACACTTGAAATAAAATACGAGGTGTAAATATGATGTATTTACTATGAAACATGTCAAACATTTGAAACCAAGGGCTATTGGGAAATAAGGCAATGCGTTGCCTAATTGCGTTTAATTAACTTGAATTTCAAACATATAGGCCTAGACCCTATTCGATTTAATTCCATGTTTGTTAGGTATATACGGTTATTGATAGCCTAATGGCCACTGACAACCTGTAAATCATCTCAGTAATTAGCACAGGCTACTATATCAAATTATATCCTAGTCTAATCTTGTTGTTGAATTAAGACAGTTCAAAATGCCTAAACAATGTAATATTAAAAAGGAGTGTTAGGCCACACCAAAAATTATGAAACATGCGAGCTTCAGAAATTGAACAAGTTATTAGCATTCTGATAAAACAATAATATCATGTGTTGGAATGCAACGCTTACCGGTGCCGTCTTTTCTTCCGTTTCTTGCTCTGGCTTAATGAGGTCTTTGAGAGTTTTCGTTCGTTTGACGAAAAATCTTCCGAGTCTGTGAATATTAGAAAACGTGACAACGTGAATGACTCGTTTGAGATATTAGATCATTTCCAATGTGTTATCACAATTGTTAGTGATGACATTGAGTACAATTTCTCCAACACAAATGTTATCGTTGTATTTTGTTACTGTTATATTTTTTTAAACTATGTTTTATTTATTTTACCTTTATTTAACTAGGCAAGTCAGTTAAGAACAATTCTTATTTACAATGACGGCCTACTTACTGACATAAGTAGCCTATTGCTATTATTTTATATTATTATTAGCCAATGGTTATCCGTTGTCCCTTTATAGTTCAGCCTAATAATAATATTACAATTATTATTCGAATAAATACAAGCATATATTTTAAGTCCTTATTTCAGGCTAATGACAACGACTGAAATCCCTACCCGAACTGGCGGACTGGCTGTGGTCCAGGGGTCCCACAGTTCTATTGTGGGGCTGCAAGTGAACGTTCTGCGCGTCCTGCAGGACCTCCAAAAACGCTGGTTGGCTGTAGAACGACGGAATCCCTCCAGGCCCGATTAATCCCATCCCAACTCCGACACCAGCGGTACCAAACATTGACCTGGCGGCAAGCAGGTGCGCCCCAGATGGCAGAGACTGCAGGGTGCTCCTCGGGACCGCCGAAGAGTCTTTATTCAGCCCTAAAATCTCCTGGATCCCGAATCCCGTGCATCTGGGAGGGTGCGTGGCGCTGTTCTTTGATTGTTGGTGCAGGCTGTTACCTCCGTTAGCACCGAGAGAGGACGTTTTGGATATATTCAGCGTTTCAGATAGCACAGCTCCTTGTTTACCTGTCATGGTGTCTTCGATAGTATTCCCTATTTTTAGCGGCTCACAGGTTGGTCCCCAGTGCATGAACCACTATGTATCACTCCAGACTCTTGAAAATGGTTCTTTTATCAAACAGGTCCACCCCAACAAGAGTCAGAGCCCAGCAGCCAATCAACTACTAGGGATTTTTCGGGATTCCTGCGCATCAAGCATTACGCGCCTTTGGAAATGGTTTATTCGCTAAGAACTGATATATTAAGGCTATGGGCACAAAACCGAGAGTGTGAGGATACCCAAAATGCCTGCGGATAAAGAGAATGAAACAGGTGCACGTAGTTAAAGCCATGCTATTCATCCAATTTATTGAAAGAAATTGCATCAATGCAGCCACAGGCCTTTTGAAATGTTTTTCGTTTGTAGGCTAGCGTGTGTACTCGTTTATACTGTATATTGACTATAAAAATGATTCTGGTATTTAAACGTGATCTCGATATTATAATGCCATGCAGAATTAAAACTATATGAGGCGGATTGAATGAATCCGGGCCTGGATTTAGGTACCATAAAAATAGTTTAGTTTCATAAAAATAAAACGCATGTTTCAGTCCATCTTTTTTTAACCTATCGTTAACTAGGCAAGTCAGTTAAGAATGAATTATTATTTACAATGACGGCCTAGGACCAGTGGGTTAACTGCCTTGTTCAGGGGCAGAACGACAGATTCTTACCTTGTCAACTCGGGGATTCGATCAAGCAACCTTTCGGTTACCCAATGCTCTAACCACTAGGCTAACTGCCGCCTCTTCTAGTGCTATTTCCATCTTCTATGATCGCTATGTCCATCCCTTGCCTCACACATGAACGGATAATTGATCCGAGGCAAGGAAACCATCACATGGACATCAAAGTCTCTCCATAACGACAGCTGGACGCGAAAACACATCTCTTCCTCGCTAGAGACTGATCTCACAGCAGCATACAAGACAGATTAATGGAGATGGACATTTCGCAAAATAAATGGAAAATTAGGAAAGAATCTGGGCTACCAACGTGTAGGCATTAGAAGCTATTTACTAAACAACGTTCACAAATTAATTAATGCGAACAAAAACAGCATTAGGCCTAGCCGATATCACTCTTAATCGTTTAGAAAAGGATAGTTATTGATGCATGGGGTCATTTGGGGAGCATGCCAAGCATGTTCATAAAGTGCAATTACATTAATAAAGATGATTACCATTATCAAACATTGCACCATTTTATCGGATGTTTAATGTGTTACATCATTTTCTTTAGGCCCTATTTGTCTTGCTAATGGGTTTTATCCAATCCACATTTTAATCCCCGTTGCAATGCTAAACAATTTAACTCTGTGTGGAGGCTTTGTAGTTTATATTTCCATATGCACCATTCGCTTAGTTTATTAGATAGTCAGTTTATGTTTCATATTTTAATGGGGAGAACATATAGCCTATTGTATTTTAATGGGGAGAACATATAGCCTATTGTATTTTAATGTAAAAATGATCTATTTCGACATTTTTTTCCTATATCTTATCGAATTTGCCTATTTGAAAAACATTGATTTGGTATAAATTAAATTGACGTTTTTCTTATAATTTAATATGTTCTCAAGGAATTAGATATAGCCACCCTTTTTATACTTCCAATATACTCCTTCATCCTAAATATCAGGAGTCTTTTCCGCTAAATAAAAGAACAATAAGGCCTGCATTTGGTGCAATTTACAAAGTAGCCTATACTTGGTTAGTTTTGAATATAATGAATAAATAATTAAATAGTTTGACACGTTTAATCAAATTCTATTGGGCAGTTGCAGAGTACCAGAATAATGTTCAAATGTAAACTACACTTTGGAAAATATTTAGATATGGCAGCCTTCTTTTGTCAATACTGCCTTGGACACAAATAAATGCCCTTATGAGGAGCATATTTACGATTAGGCCTACTTGTGAACAGTTCCATGGGTCAAGAAATTAATACAACCATTTTACGCATAGAGACTGGATGAGTTTTGAGATGTGTGTGGCACAATTTGGACATCTGCACAGATAATTACACCAAGATCATTTATGGAAATGGACTGAAACTATTTGAGGGGGACAAAGCAAACTCAGATCTTATCTAAGTGCCATGTGGTAACAGATGAATACATGTCCTGGTTTAAAGGGGACCGGCAGAGAGTCAGGCGGGCCAGAGGAAGGAAGCAACGTTGGCGCGTGGCAAAAACAGTTGATACAAATCTAAAATCACGTGACTGACAAGGTTTTAGCCAATGAAACACAATGGACAATTAGTATGCCTACTTAGTTATTCCACAACAAGAAATTACATGCTGATTCTATGGGAACGTGTTAATGTGGTTGTGAAATTTACGTATGATGTACAGCCATGACTATTGACAGAGAGATAACCCACACCAGGCATCAACGGGATTATCAGATTTATAAGCAAGATATTACAGACTGTATCTGTTTTGTGTCATGCTAATAACGACATATCCATGGCTACATTGAGGTTCATATAAGATATTAGCCTATATAGGACTACATCTTACACATTTGAAGAAAACACCCTTTCGATGTAGATAAATAGGCCTAGCAATTAGGGTATTGCAATTTGTGCGCCAGAATGCATACTTCTGGTGAAATGGCAATTCTGACATCCTATTTTGTAGTTGAGTTAATCTACAGACCATTTAGATTTCATTCATATCTGATCTAGTCAATAGGGTGAGAGACACAGAGGTTAAAACAAAATAAATATTGTAAACTATAGCCCAGACCTAAAACGAATCTGTTCAGCAAAATCATATTTTACATCAAACAGTAAAAATTGAGCCACAGTTAAGAGGGAGAAAAATATTACCGCCACAATTACTCGATGACCAGTTGAAACTAATTAGGAGGCTATTAAGTCAAAATTTCATTACGGGTAATGAAGAAATCAATGTTATCGGGAATATGCTAATGACGCATCAGCCAGTAGAGATAAACCCATCTATTCACATGGAACCGTGAGTCAGGATGACCTGTCAATTACACCGCGGGTTCCTGCCCTCACTCCACCACCACTTCTGTTGCAATCTATCACGGCTTTGTTGTTTATTGTTGCTGGAGACCCTCTCTCTCTCACTAGGCTTTTAATAACCCATCTCCATATCAAAATGACTCCACCCTGATTTACATGCAGATGAGCGAACGGTCTAATAGGGTTCTAGATTAAAGGCAGTTTTAGTTCACTCATTCGTGTATATTGGGTTTCCCATCAAAGACCACAACATCCAAAGGCTGCAGATTAAATGGCAAACAAACAGCTGTTGCAAAAATGTGTTTATCTGTTGTTTCCCCCTGTTTCCATCTTGCTGTGGGAGAGTTGTCATGTTGTGTAAACCAGATTGCCCTCAAACAATGGTATGAGAAACACTTCTATAGTTCAAGATCCCAACTCAAGTGGATGACCTGAGGATGATATAAGGCTGAAAAGTGGAATAAATAAACAAATGTGGGCTTTAGCTTTAAAACACATTACATATCCATTCCAAACATGATTATCTAGTGTGTTCGACAAACTGATGTCCTGCGGTCAAAAAAGAAGAAGTACTGACCTCTATAGGCTAGAGGTCAAAGCAGAGGGTGTTTAACTGCATCTTCCCATTTCACCAGGCATCTAAATGTTGCAAATTAAAACCTCCCCCTTTGAATAAATACCAGTTGAGTCTTCAGTCTGCAGTCATTTTGATTGGAAAGGCTTGAAGTCTATTTGTAATAATGAATAAGTAAATAACTTTCAATCCACAGGAAGGTCACTAGATAATGGGCTATGTGATGGGCTGTATCAGTAACATAACTATGCATTAGCCCAACCCCTGCAGATTGCTTGAGCTTGATATTTCATACTATGCAATCAAAATGAAGGATCACCGACGCTCCCCAAGCACACATCTGCAGTCGCGCTATACTGTGCAGCAGATATGAATGAAAGCAGCATTTGTCTACTCTAAGACTGCCAGCAGGTAAATCCAACACATTTTGTGATTCAGCCTGTTATAGTGCTGAATCAAGCCTGGGCCCCTAACTCTATAGCTGTGTTGAAACAGTGAGCCAGTACTGATGACAGCACACATCTTGTGCCGAGTCAGGGGAAAACTAAAACACTGCAAGAGGGTCTGCTTTTTTTCTTTCCCCAAAGCGCTGCCGAGGGCTTGATGACCCCCTGATGCAAAGTGAGTTTGCTAGTTCCAGTTCTCATGGCTCCTCTACAATGGCGTGTTTGGGAGCTGCCTGCCGGCATTGCTTAACTAGGCGAGGAGTTGATTAATTTGCACTAATTGACAGCTAATTAAAGGCCTGAGGGAACATCGAATTGACGTTTGTCGGGGCAGTGAGGCTCGGTGAGGTCAGGGCGATGTATTGTTGACGGATGGAGGAGTTTGTTCTCTCTGAATAGATGACCCCTCCATGGGGAATGACCCGTTTCTCGAGGAGCATCCAACGGACCGGAAGCCTTGCATGAGATACAGCCACCAGTGATTGCACCATATTGTGAACGCCAGGTCACTTACTGTGTCAACACTCAGTAGACTGATCAATGTACATCAGTCAATATCAACAAGTGTTAACCAGCTAACACAGCAATAGGCCATGTCAACCAGTCAGCTCTACACTATCTGAGCTACATACTCACTTTTCACCCCTAAAATGATGTAAAACTTGTGTTATAAGGTACAGTAGTGGTTAAATTTGACAGAAAATAAACACTGTACACTAGACTAGAGCAGATAAATTAAACAGACTACAGGAGACTATAATAAACCCTGATGCAGTGGGGGTAAAATAAGTAGCTTGCCCTCCTCCACCAACTTACATTCCTGCCCATCAGGCCATGCTGTACTTCCACTCCCCACACCCAACCCATCACAGGAATCTCCAGCACACACAGGAAAACACACACGCTGTCTGGGAACGGGGAAATTATATAAATAATCAGTATTTTGCAAGAGGTGAAGCTGGGTACGTGCAAGAGGCAGGGGGTGCAGCCACTTGGGCAGTGGCTGCCTCTGTCCGTGTGACTCGGAAAGACAATTAGGGGCTTATTAGCGGCCTGTGGAGATGTGTAACTTGTGGAGAGTGAGCGCTCCCCAGCGCGGCCAGAGCCCCTGCGACATCTCCAGCCGGGAACAGTCTGAGGCATTGTCTCACCTAATTATGTTGGACGGACTTCTTTTTGTTTCCCATTCAGCATGCCTGTCTGATTTCCTTTTTGCCTGGCCGCTAGCTCCGACGTTGCTGGAAGTGTGCTAATTAGAAAAGAAATGGTCCTAGTAATTATGTCAACTCTCATTAAAAGGGATGACAATGAGAAATATTATTTTTACGCAACGTTTTGTGTAGGGCCTCTACTTCCAATCCTCATTAAATGAAAAAATGCCCTTGTAGCGGGGAAGCACTCTCATGTCACAGCTCCTTACATGTCCAAAGCCAGAGAGGTGCTCTAACAGAGTGTCTATGGAGTGGCACAGGCATGAAGTTATTGCCCTAATTAAAAGTTCAAATCCCCCCAAAAAACTGTTGCATCATGGAACCAGTTTCTGAAGTGAATTTAATTGTATCCTAAACCATTGAAAGATGAAATTGTATCAATAGATGCACACTGAGGGTAATTACCAATTACAAGGACAATTAATAAACATATTATAGCCTAAAAGAGGGAGCAATTTATTCAATTTTTTAAAGAATTACACAATTTTCTTTGACAAATTGCACTTTGTTTTTTAGAATGCTCCAAATAGAAAAATAATAAATACAGAATATACACATTTCAAAACAGTCCTGCAAGCTAGCTAAACAGGAAAGTAATTCACCATTTCAAATCATTATAAAAGTAAATGGAACTGCCTTTGAGGACAAAAGAAATGTACAGGTCAGAGGGTGAAAAGTGTTGCAGCCCTTTGACTCGAGGGGAACTCCGCAGTGAATGAATTTAGCCCCAGTGTCAATATTCAAATCCAGGGACTTGATGGTGGTAGTAGTAGTATGAGTGTATACATAAAGGCATAGGTCTGACTCCTCTTCTGTCTCAAGTCAGTCGTCTGGGTGTTGTATTACTCTCTGTGCAGACACATCCTGGGTCTTCACTTTTTGGGTCTCTCCAGGATGTTCAGGAACTTTCCCCTGGTCATCTCCCTGGCTAGAGAATGAACAAATGATACGATGTAAATATCAACTGTACATTTCAGAAATCAAACCTTTTTGAGCACCTCTTACTCAAGGATGCTTGAGGTAACCTACCTAAAATCAATTAATTAATTGAAAGTATTTCCACTGACTTCTGTATAGTAAACGTCTGGGTACACTACAACCTACAGTGGCAAGAAAAAGTATGCAAACATTTTGGAAATAAACTCAGCAAAAAAAGAAACGCCCTCTCACTGTCAACTGCATTTATTTTCAGCAAACTTGTGTAAATATGTGAAAATATTTGTATGAACATAGCAAGATTCAACAACTGAGACGTAAACTGAACAAGTTCCACAGACATGTGACTAACAGAAATGTAATAATGTGTCCCTGAACAAAGGGGGGGTCAAAATCAAAAGTAACAGTATCTGGTGTGGCCACCAGCTGCATTAAGTACGGCAGTGCATCTCCTCATGGACTGCACCAGATTTGCCAGTTCTTACTGTGAGATGTTACCCCACTCTTCCACCAAGGCACCTGCGAGTTCCCGGACATTTCTGGGGGGGGTCCCAGATTGAGATCCGGGCTCTTCGCTGGCTATGGCAGAACACTGACATTCCTGCCTTGCAGGAAATCACGCACAGAGCGAGCAGTATGGCTGGTGGCATTGTCATGCTGGACGGTCATGTCAGGATGAGCCTGCAGGAAGGGTACCACATGAGGCAGGAGGATGTCTTCCCTGTAATGCACAGCGTTGAGATTGCCTGCAAATGACAACAAGCTCAGTCCGATGATGCTGTGACACACCGCCCCAGACCATGACGGACCCTCCACCTCCAAATCGATCCTGCTCCAGAGTACAGGCCTCGGTGTAATGCTCATTCCATCAACAATAAACGAAAATCCGACCATCACCCCTGGTGAGACAAAACCATGACTCGTCAATGAAGAGCACTTTTTGCCCGTCCTGTCTGGTCCAGCGACGGTGGGTTTGTGCCCATAGGCAACGTTGTTCCCGGTGATGTCTGGTGAGGATCTGCCATACAACAGACCTACAAGCCCTCAGTCCAGCCTCTCTCAGCCTATTGCGGACAGTCTGAGCAGGAGGGATTGTGTGTTTCTGGTGTAACTCGGGCAGTTGTTGCTGCCATCCTGTACCTATCCCGCAGGTGTGATGTTCGGATGTACCAATCCTGTGCAGGTGTTGCTACACGTGGTCTGCCACTGCAAGGACGATCAGCTGTCCATCCTGTTTCCCTGTAGCGCTGTCCTAGGCGTCTCACAGTACAGACATTGCATTTAATTGCCCTGGCCACATCTGCAGTCCTCATGCCTCCTTGCAGCATGCTTAATCCACTTTCATGCAGATGAGCAGGGATCCTGGGCATTTTTTCCCCCAGAGTCAGTAGAAAGGTCTCTTTAGTGTCTTAAGTTTTCATAACTTTGACCTTAATTGCCTTCCGTCTGTAAGCTGTTACAGTTTCAGAGGTGCATGTACAGTGCCTTGCGAAAGTATTCGGCCCCCTTGAACTTTGCGACCTTTTGCCACATTTCAGGCTTCAAACATAAAGATATAAAACTGTATTTTTTTGTGAAGAATCAACAACAAGTGGGACACAATCATGAAGTGGAACGACATTTATTGGATATTTCAAACTTTTTTAACAAATCAAAAACTGAAAAATTGGGCGTGCAAAATTATTCAGCCCCTTTACTTTCAGTGCAGCAAACTCTCTCCAGAAGTTCAGAGAGGATCTCTGAATGATCCAATGTTGACCTAAATGACTAATGATGATAAATACAATCCACCTGTGTGTAATCAAGTCTCCATATAAATGCACCTGCACTGTGATAGTCTCAGAGGTCCGTTAAAAGCGCAGAGAGCATCATGAAGAACAAGGAACACACCAGGCAGGTCCGAGATACTGTTGTGAAGAAGTTTAAAGCCGGATTTGGATACAAAAAGATTTCCCAAGCTTTAAACATCCCAAGGAGCATGATCACTCTGGATGAACTGCAGAGATCTACAGCTGAGGTGGGAGACTCTGTCCATAGGACAACAATCAGTCGTATATTGCACAAATCTGGCCTTTATGGAAGAGTGGCAAGAAGAAAGCCATTTCTTAAAGATATCCATAAAAAGTGTCGTTTAAAGTTTGCCACAAGCCACCTGGGAGACACACCAAACATGTGGAAGAAGGTGCTCTGGTCAGATGAAACCAAAATTGAACTTTTTGGCAATAATGCAAAACGTTATGTTTGGTGTAAAAGCAACACAGCTCATCACCCTGAACACACCATCCCCACTGTCAAACATGGTGGTGGCAGCATCATGGTTTGGGCCTGCTTTTCTTCAGCAGGGACAGGGGAGATGGTTAAAATTGATGTGAAGATGGATGGAGCCAAATACAGGACCATTCTGGAAGAAAACCTGATGGAGTCTGCAAAAGACCTGAGACTGGCACGGAGATTTGTCTTCCAACAATACAATGATCCAAAACATAAAGCAAAATCTACAATGGAATGGTTCAAAAATAAACATATCCAGGTGTTAGAATGGCCAAGTCAAAGTCCAGACCTGAATCCAATCGAGAATCTGTGGAAAGAACTGAAAACTGCTGTTCACAAATGCTCTCCATCCAACCTCACTGAGCTCGAGCTGTTTTGCAAGGAGGAATGGGAATAAATTTCAGTTTCTCGATGTGCAAAACTGATAGAGACATACCCCAAGCGACTTACAGCTGTAATCGCAGCAAAAGGTGGCGCTACAAAGTATTAACTTAAGGGGGCTGAATCATTTTGCACGCCCAATTTTTCAGTTTTTGATTTGTTAAAAAAGTTTGAAATATCCAATAAATGTCGTTCCACTTCATGATTGTGTCCCACTTGTTGTTGATTCTTCACAAAAAAATACAGTTTTATATCTTTATGTTTGAAGCCTGAAATGTGTCAAAAGGTCGCAAAGTTCAAGGGGGCCGAATACTTTCGCAAGGCACTGTACATGAATTGTTTATGGTTCATTGAACAAGCATGGGAAACAGTGTTTAAACCCTTTACAATGAAGCTCTGTGAAGCTATTTGGATTTTTACGAATTATCTTTAAAGACAGGGTCCTGTTTCTTTTTTTGCTGAGTTTACCTGGATTTCTGCATAAATTGGTCATAACATTTCATCTGATCTTCATCTAGGTCACAACAATAGACAAACACAGTCTGCTTAAACTAATAACACACAAACAATTATACGTTTTGATGTCTCTATTGAATAAGCAGCCCCAAACCATGATGCTCCCGCCACCATACTTTACAGTTGAGATGAGGTTTTGATGTTGGTGTGCTGTGCCTTTTTTCTCTCCACACATAGTGTTGTTGTGTTCCTTCCAAACAACTCAACTGTAGTTTAATCTGTCCACAGAATATTTTGCCAGTAGCGCTGTGGAACATCCAGGTGCACTTTTTCAAACTTGCAGAAATGTTTGTTTTTGGACAGCAGTGGTTTCTTCTGTGGTGTCCTCCCATGAACACCATTCTTGTTTAGTGTTTTACGTATCGAAGACTTGTCAACAGAGATGTTAGCATGTTCCAGAGATTTCTGTAAGTCTTTATCTGACACTCTGCACTGTGCTCCTGTAGTCATCTTTGCAGGACGGCCACTCCTAGGGAGAGTAGCAACAGTGCTGAACTTTCTCCATTTATAGACCATTTGTCATACTGTGGACTGATGCACATCAAGGCTTTTAGAGATACTTTTATAACCTTTTGCAGCTTTATGCAAGTCATCAATTCTTAAGCTTAGGTCTTCTAAGATCTCTTTTGTTCGAGGCATGGTTCACATCAGGCAATGCTTCTTGTATATAGCAAACTCATATTTTGTGAGTGTTTTTTTATAGGGCAAGGCACCTCTAACCAACATCTCCAATCTCATCTCATTGACTGGACTCCAGGTTAGCTGACTCCTGACTCCAATTAGCTTTTGGAGAAGTCATTAGCCTAGGGGTTTACATACTTTTCCCAACCTACACTGTGAATGTTTAAATAATGTATTCACTATAGACAAGAATAATACAATAATTTGTGTGTTATTAGTTTAAGCACACTATGTTTGTCTATTATTGTGACTTAGATGAAGATTTGATGACCAATTTATGCAGATATCCAGGTAATTCCAAAGGGTTCACATAAATTTATTGCCACTGTATGCTGTCAAAACTTATGCTTCAACCATGGATTTAGACTCAAACAAGCTACAGCACTCCATCACCCAGTCCCTCACTTCAGAGCAGAATCACTTATCAATGCAAAGCATGCATTTCATCTGTGAAACATCTAACGGGGAGGTAATTTATACAAACATCTGTTCATTCTGGACACGGAAAACAACATAAGACGCAAACTAGCTACTAAAGAGACACACACCCCTTGTGATTGCCTTATCAAGGCAGCCAGATACATGTATTCAAGCATCTCAGTATGTGCATGTATAACTGTGTTAAAGAAAAAGATGGTGGGAGTGAAAGGGGGATGTTGTCTGAGAGATACCGTTCTCTGGAACGCAAACTAATCAATCCACAACGTTCCATGGTGCCTTATGTCTAAGAGACTATGGCCATAACCACATTTCTTCTCACTGAATACACTTAGCTACCACTGAATGACTGTCGTAAGAACCGAAGACACTGATCAGATAGCACTCACAACATAAACCATGAAGGTTAGCTAGGAAAGCCCATGAAAATGGGAGATGTACTGTATGGAGACATAATGAAGAGCACTTGGTGGGGGTCTACAAAACAAGCTCTGCACAATAGTTCTGGATCTGTGCCAACCCCATTGCGTCGAAAACAGATTGGCCCCAACTGAATGCCTTGTCACCTTGCTTCTATCTGGTAAGGAGCGTATTCCAGGAGGTTTTCAGTCAACAACAGCCAGGTTGTGTCACAAGGGAAGCTACAGGGATGTTCCTCCAGCATCAGAGCCACCCTGGAGAGGCCTCATCCAGGTCCAGTAATTACACTTTGTTCCTGATAATAGGAGGAGCAGGCTCTTAGCATCAGTACAGAATCAAAGCTCAGGGCCAAGAGGGGAGCTGGGACCACCTCTTCAAACGTACACAAAAACACCAGCTTCATACAGTTGATAAACATACCCACCAGGACACGAAGAGCATTACAGGCCACACTGACAATCACAGAAAGTAAATTCCTTCCTTCTTGTAGATTTTTGGAAAAACATGCATACACATGAGTGTGAGTGTGTCTGACTGTCCCAAGCCTTCCCACCCACACAGAAGGTTTACAGTTGTACAACTGTCTCTCTCTGCTTGTTGAACCAGACACTAGAGCTGATGAGCTGCCTAGGTGTTTGTTGGGCTGTGCAAAGCGGTGAAGAGGTTAGCGGCGCCACGGTGGCTAATGAAAAAGCAGGGTGAATTGTAATTTAGATGAGCCGCCCTCCCTGGAATGATAATGCCCCGGCTGGGCACGGGCCGCTTCACCTTGAGGCGTCCATCATCAGGTTCAACATGATGCTAATTGGATTGGGATTGATTAATTTTGCGAGGTGCTGTGGTCTCTTCGAATAACACTAAACAAAATAATTAGTGCCCCCGGACAGACCAACATACAGGGTCTTAGATGGAATAAAACCATCAGAATCACGTGGGATGTAATGAATTAAGATGACACAAAACTACTGGTGCACAAATATAATTTCCCTATTAGGAGGAGTTGGGTTTAGTGAGCCAAAGGCTATCACAACAGTGCTCTATATATCTAGTTAGACCTATACTCAATCTTGGGGCATGGAGAAAGAGAGATCTACATGTTAAATAGAGAAGGTAGTTACAAGAGCATAATTAAATGTCTGCTTTGACCTTGCATTTGATACTAAATAAAAAGACAAGACTGTAGATAAAACTATAACATAAAATGATGGAATTATCGCTGTATCGCGTTCACAAATACAAAAGGCATTCTCTCCAAACTTTATGCTGATGGAGACAGGACCTTTAGAGAATCCTATTGAGTCATTGGTCTCCTAATCCCAGGTTTGTCTTTCTGATCTCTCTGCTAAGAGCTCGTTAAATGGACCACTGGTTTCTGGAGAGGCCTGCTAAATGGGACAGACTGGTGTCTCTCCCTCTGTATCTCTCCATCCCCCAACAATAAAGTAGAGCAGCCTGGTCTGTGGCTGTGCCCCTCACCTCCCCCAGAGACCCCCTCCATCAGGACTCACCCCTCTGAGCCACTCATTAATTAGAGTTCCGTTTAGCCTCCCCCTCTGTCTGACAGATAGAAACTCATACGATTTGCATTGTAAGAGAAAGATTAAAAGTGGGAAGAGAAAGGACCAGCAAGCCAGCCCCCCTCAGGCAACTAGACTCACACACACGGAATGAAAGACACCCACATAGATCTCTGTCAATGAGGTCTGCCTCGTGCACACAACAGTCCAGCACCCCCCCCCACCCCACATGCCCACACATACATGTTGTTACAGGCCAGGAGTGATCAATACTGATTAGAGGGAGTGAGAGATGTGTTTAGTTGATTAGAAAGGTCAATCCCTAATTCTGTACTTTGTTAATCAGCGACTTGTTACAGCTGCCATTATACTAAATGACACATTTGGCTTATGGATTGTGAGGGCCTTGTCTTAACCCTGTTGATTAGTTGCTTTCTAATTATCATTGAGCCCTGGCTGGTCTGGGGATGATATCACAACCTGATGTACACAGGAAAATACAATTACACAATGTCCCCCTCAACCACATGAATATCCAAAACTGAATACAATATTCGTTCACCGGCACTTCTCAAAATGATACTCTCAAAATGTAAATATATAGCCTAAATGTGTGACATCACCTTCCTACCGTTTGGAGTGAGTGATCTGGGTGTCAGTCACATCATCTCGTCTCCCCCTGCTCCCCCTCCCGTGTGTGGAATGGTAGTAATCATGGTGAGGCCGCTTCACCACTCCAGGCACACGCCAGAGCCAGCCAGACCCCTGTTAGCTCCAGAGACAGATGACCACCTGGGTTAACTGGTGTCCCAGCCTCCAGCCCTGACTGCCCCAATTCACTTTCATTAAGAGTCAAGCATACTAATCTGACCCCCACTGCCCATCTTCAAGTGCCACTCAGCTATTACTGTCTGTAAGCTTTATTTAATGGATTTAACATCCATTCTCACTGCCCACTTCCCCAGGGACTGGAGAGGCAGAGGAGATGACACCCCTCCCTCCCACCCACACACACCCCACCTCCTTCTGCCATCAACACATTCACCCCCCCCATATAACCCCCCGCCTCGCAACACATACACCTGACGCTCATGTTTGTGTTCAAAATTCAATTACCCACTTATTGATACTTCACAGGGATATTTAAGATGCAGACACGACCAGTGATTTCCCAGGGGAGCCACTGGTTCCTCTTTATGTCCCAACTGAGAGAGCGCTCCTCTCCTCCCCCCTTTTCTCTCCCTCCAATGTCTTCCTGCCTGCTGCCTGTGTGCACTGACACACACACACACAAGCTTGCGCGCACAAACAAACATCTACACCGCCTCACCCCTGCCACAGCCTATCCCTGCTCAAGAGGTGTCCTTATTAATAGGCAATCAGTCAAAATTCATTCATTAAAAAGCCTAAAAGGTTTTACACCGCCAAAATGATTAGCTGGGAAAGAAAAAAATCCAATGAATTCTTAATGCATTTATGGAAATGAGGTGTCATTTCCGATCTGATCAGGGAGGCGGAAGGCAGGCAGGGCTGAGGAACAGGCGGTGTGTGCAGCTCTCCCTCCCTCTACCATGATACACACATAATACTGATACAGAAGACACAGCTCCACTGCTATCGGGTGATCAGTTGACTTGTTTAGACAATCTTGATGAAACTCAATTTTGATTGTTTGTACGATTGCAATTCAGCAACAACTGTTGCTTCATGCTGCAACAGCTACACTAAACCAACAGTCAGGAACCTATTCTGCGATAACCATGCAACACTGGTTTGAGGCTTCTGAAATAACTTGATACATATTTGGCTGAACAAACAAGATTTTCGGGGACAATTTTCTCATACCAGCGATTTCATCTCTTCAAGCCACACAATATTTCCCCCAAAACATGCATCTCAAATCACACACAAAAAAACAAGTTCCAACACACAATAATAATTTCATACAGAAAACTGATCAACACATACACAGCATCGTTTATGTCCTATTTCAGTTTCCCTTCATGCCAATCCTAACAACTCTCTGGCGAAGGGGAGCTGCCATTCGTCTCCACTATGAGCCCATAAAGCAGGCCTGTGCAGAGAGAAGAGGAGGACAGATGAGGAGGGTCCCCTGTTCCTCATTCAGAGGCTGTCAGGGAGCAGCACTTCATAACGGCCCGCCCCGCGGTCACTCAGGTCGCCCTGGATGGATTGATGGAAGCACATTAGCACCGTGGGCCAGTGTGAATGCAATCATATTCAGCAGCACAGGCCTGTTTATAGGCAGGAGATTGATGCTGAGGAGGAGAGGAGGCTGTGAATGCTGGGCCATTAAGAGCTGTCTGCGCTGACCTTCAGCCTCACCTTCACATAGGCAAGGATGTGGGTGTCATCCTGGTTCTACTCTGGTGGTGGCTGCACAGTGGAGTACATGCCAGCTCTGTGCCACTGCCAGCCAATACTGAGCAGGACTGGTCTTGACTGGCATTCCTTCGTATCAAACCAAACCTGGATGATCATGACAGCCTCATTCTATTTCCAACAATAAATCCATTGCAGTGAATAATCAGGAGGCTCAGTCGGTACAGTTCTTTTCATAATCTAACTGAAGAATTATTTTAAAAATACTATCACTACACTTAATGGTCTCTGCATAGGGCTGCTTTGCAGTGACACAAAGGGCTGCCTTTGCAGTGATACAAAGGTATCACTGCATTACCAACGAGCCACGGCCCAGTCAGTCAGCCAGTCAGTCAGTCAGGTGGTGGTGATCAGTGAAACCTACAAGTGTGTTAGAGCAGCAGCCTGAGACATGTCCCTCAGGACCACTCTCCTTTCAATTACCTCCAATAACATCACTTATCACAGTAGTCAGTGCTCCCCTAGGACCCAGGGCCTGATGCTGGGCTCAGCGGCCCACGACAGGGGCATTCATCACAGGGTGGGGAAGCAGCTGGGGTCTGGGGAGGAGGCACGCGCCAGGCCCCCGCTGGGACCCACCCGGGCAGCGTCACACAGCCATGGGGAGGTGGAGCCCCCTCCCCAGGGGACAGCCTGCCACACACTTATACTAACACATAGGCATATATAAATACACATCTACACAAAGTGCTGTCCCACATGCCTTCTAGTCTTGGGGTCTATGATCTACAGGCATAATCTGCCTCAATCTCCAAACGTTACGTTGTCATTTCACATTACATTTGGCCCGTCTTCATATTTATATGTTTTAGTCATTTTTGGGGGTAATTTATTCTGAATGGCATCTATAATATTGCCATGGTAGTGTTCCAAGTCCTCCTGAAGGGCTAGGTGAAATCAGTGTCCTCTAGGTGAGAGGTGTCTACCTCTGGCCAGTCCCCTCCCTCCTCGGGCCGCAGGGCAGTGTGTTTTCACTGGCTGATTGTGCTCTTCCCATTAAACAGCCCACAGTTCAATGGGCCACATGTTTAAGGGGGATAGTAAATCCTGTCCCCTGCCTTCATGCTCTCTCTCTCTCTCCGCTTCTCTCTCAGGTGGCTTGTTTACGGGGCACTGAAGAGCGCACAAACATGATGAAAAAGTAGCTGAGATTTACAAGGCCTCCCCTGACAGCGGGAAAAGGAGAAAATTAAACCAGAGCACATTAAAGAGGCTCCAGTACAAGCTGCTCTGAGACCTATAATAACCATCATTGTGTTGCGTCATCCCGAGGTACACGACATGGTTGCAAAAACAACGTCCCTTCCTTTATGGCAGATAACAGCTTTATAAGAACCAGCTACAACACGTTCTTGACTAATAAATATGTGGTATGGTAGACAACATGAAGCATTGAATTAAAACTCATTAACAGACCAGTGCATGAAGAGGCCATGAGTCGAGCTGATCTGAAAAATGTGAGGGACATCAGGCCATAAATGCCTGTAAATGAAGATTATCACGTTTGGGTGAGATTGGTCCCACAGACCCTGGATCAGACTGTATGATCAGCCTGTTTCATTTTGTATTTAGCAGCAATAATATGCTAAAATGTGTGTGGTAGACAGAGGATCCTGACCTGTAAATATGAGCCTGAAATAAGCAGATAACACATTTCATCTATGCTGAAGTCAATTACACTAATCTGAGCTTTCATAATGCCTGCGACATAATATGTGGGACATTCGATAGAGCAGTGTCATCCCCACCAAGTCTACACGCATTTTGAGGCAATTCATTGTCATTCAAGCTGTCAAGTCATGCTCTATATCTTGGTGGCAATATTCTGACGTGGCATGCCTCCTTGATCTACTCAAAAGTCGCCATTAAATAAAAATATATTTCTCATTTTTCTGAGTGAGCGGGGCAAAGCCCAGACAAATCATGTTTGGCATAATCCTCTCCAGAATGAGCCTACTTTAATCATCCTGTCTTTATGGAATTTGACAAATCAGCGTGGCGCTCGCTGTGGAGCGGGACGTATCAGCCCTGTACCAACTCTGCATAGCAACATGCTCTACATCTCTCAGGATCGCAAAGAGGGTCAGAGGGTTCTTGGTCCCCATCGTACAATATTACAGTTTCTGTTTTAAGCATTGTATGGAGACTAAATCCACTCCAGATTTAAGGGAGAACTCCCACCACAAAGCATATATATAGAAATCTGATTGTCAGGGAGTGCGTTACTCTACAACAAGAGCGCAAAACAATTGAAAAGGAAAGTGCAGTCAACATTAAAAGCATGCAGTGTGTCAGAATTTTACAATAATGTTATTTTGGAAGCAACCACATAATTTTGAGAGGAAACATTTCAGTCTGTATCAAACCGCTCTTTCTGGGTTTGTGCATGGTGTGCTTTGTCCACGGTAAGCCAAGTACCCATCTTCCTCTTAGGAAAAATAGGAGCACTTAGCTATATCTCTCTAATCCACATGTTAAGGATTAGGACAACAGATGCAGAAAATATGTCAGACCACATTTTGCATCCATCACATGCTTCAATCGTTGATGTGTTACGCTTATGTGAGACCTTCCCCCACTTCACAAGGCTTCTAAATGCACTCTCGAAATGCTGTTGTTTTACGCTGAATTACCAAGCCATAATCAACACAATGAAAATAATAAATTCATACGTGCAGTGCTCCAACTGTTTTATGCACCCGATTAGACAACAAGATAGCCTTATACAGTACCAGTCAAAATTTGACACCTTCTCATTAAAGGGTTTTTCTTTATTTTTACTATTTTCTACATTGTAGAATAATAGTGAAGACATCAAAACTATGAAATCATGTAAATCACATTTTATTTGTCACATACTCATGGTTAGCAAATGTTAATGCAAGTGTAGCGAAATGCTTGTGCTTCTAGTTCCGACCATGCAGTAATATCTAACAAGTAATCTAACAATTTCACAACAACTAACTTATACACACAAGTGTAAAGGAATGAATAAGAATATGTACATAAAAATATATGGTTGAGCGATGGCCGAACGGCATAGGCAATATGCAGTAGATGGTATAGAGTACAGAATATACATATGAGATGAGTAATGTAGGGTATGTAAACATATAAAGTGGCATTGTTTAAAGTGTCTAGTGATACATTTATTAGATCCAATGTTTAATTATTAAAGTGGCTAGAGATGAGTCAGTATGTTGGCAGCAGCCACTCAATGTTAGTGATGGCTGTTTAACAGTCTCATGGCCTTGAGATAGAAGCTGTTTTTTAGTCTTGGTCCCAGCTTTGATGCACCTGTACTGACCTCGCCTTCTGGAGGTTAGCGGGGTGAACAGGCAGTGGCTCGGGTGGTTGTAGTCCTTGATGATCTTTTTGGCCTTCCTGTGACATCAGGTGGTGTAGGTGTCCTGGAGGGCAGGTAGTTTGCCTCCAGTGATGCATTGTGCAGACCTCACTACCCTCTGGAGAGCCTTATGGTTGTGGACGGAGCAGTTGCCGTTCCAGGCAGTGATACAGCCAGACAGGATGCTCTCGATTGTACATCTGTAAAAGTTTTTGGTGACAAGACACATTTCTTCAGCCTCCTGAGATTGAAGAGGCGCTGCTGCGCCTTCTTCACCACTCTCTGTGGGTGGACCATTTCAGTTTGTCCGTGATGTGTATGCAGAGGAACTTAAAACTTTGCATCTTCTCTACTACTGTACCATCGATGTGGAGAGGGGGCTGCTCCCTCTGCTGTTTCCTGAAGTCCACGATCATCTCCTTTGTTTTGTTGACATTGAGTGTGAGGTTATTTTCCTGACACCACACTCCGAGGGCCCTCACCTCCTCCCTGCAGGCCGTCTCGTCGTTGTTGGTAATCAAGACTACCACTACAGTGTCGTCTGCAAACTTGATGATTGAGTTGGTGTGCATGGCCACGCAGTCATGGGTGAATAGGGAGTACAGGAGAGGGCTGAGAACTGCTGAGCTGTAGTAGATGAACAGCATTCTTACATAGAAATTCCTCTTGTCCAGATGGGTTAGGGCAGTGTGCAGTGTGATTGCGTCGTCTGTGGACCTATTGGGGCGGTAAGCAAATTGGAGTGGGTCTAGGGTGTCAGGTAGGGTGGAGGTGACATGGTCTTTGACTAGTCTCTCAAAGTATGATGACAGAAGTCAGTGCTACAGGGCGATAGCTAAGGTAACTGAGCTTAATGACTTTCTTGGGAACAGGAACAATGGTGGCCCTCTTGAAGCATGTGGGAACAGCAGACTGGGATAAGGATTGATTGAATATGTCCGTAAACACACCATTCACCTGGTCTGCGCATGCTCTGAGGACGCGGCTAGGGATGCCGTCTGGGCCAGCAGCGAGGGTGCGAGGGTTAACACGTTGAAATGTTTTACTCACGTTGGCTGCGGTGAAGTAGAGCCCGCAGGTTTTGTTAGCGGGCCGTGTCAGTGGCACTGTATTGTCCTCAAAGCAAGCAAAGAAGTTGTTTAGTTTGTCTGGGAGCAAGACATCGTGGTGCACGACGGGGCTGGTTTTCTTTTTGTAGTCTGTGATTGACTGTAGACCCTGCCACATACAGTGGGGCAAAAAAGTATTTCGTCAGCCACCAATTGTGCAAGAACTCCCACTTAAAAAGATGAGAGAGGCCTGTAATTTTCATCATAGGTACACTTCAACTATGACAGACAAAATGAGAAAAAAAAATCCAGAAAATCACATTGTAGGATTTTTAAATGATCATGTGTGTGTGAAAACCTTGTGAAGACTTAGAGAAAACGTTTGACCTCTGTCATTGCCAACAAAGGGTATATAACAAAGTATTGAGATAAACTTTTGTTATTGACCAAATACTTATTTTCCACCATAATTTGCAAATAAATTCATTAAAAATCCTACAATGTGATTTTCTGGATTTTTTTTCTCATTTTGTCTGTCATAGTTGAAGTGTACCTATGATGAAAGTTACAGGCCTCTCTCATCTTTTTAAGTGGGAGAACTTGCACAATTGGTGGCTGACTAAATACTTTTTTGCCCCACTGTACCTCTCGTATCTGAGCCGTTGAATTGCAACTCTACTTTGTCTCTATACTGACGCGGAGCTTGTTTGATTGCCTTGCGGAGGGAATAGCTACACTGTTTGTATTCGGTCATGTTTCTGGTCGACTTGCCATGATTAAAAGCCGTGGTTCGAGCTTTCAGTTTTGTGCGAATGCTGCCATCAATCCACGTTTTCTGATTGGGGAAGGTTTTAACAGTCGCTGTGGGTACATCACCGATGCACTTGCTAATAAACTCACTCTATAGGCTGGGAGCAACAAAATGGAGTCGTGGTCAGATTTTCCAAAAGGAGGGCGGGGGAGGGCTTGTATGCATCATGGAAGTTAGAATAACAATGATCCAGTGTTTTGCCAGCCCGGGTCGCACATTAGATGTGCTGATAGAATTTAGGGAGCCTTGTTTTCAGATTAGCCTTGTTAAAATCCCCAGCTACAATAAATGCAGCCTCAGGATATGTGGTTTCCACTTTACATAGAGTCCAATGAAGTTCTTTCAGGGCCGTCAATGTGTCTGCTTGGGGGGGAAAAACATGATGGTGATTAGATTCGAAGAGAATTCTCTTGGTAGATAATGCGGTCGGCATTTGATTGTAAGGAATTCTAGGTCAGGTGAACAAAAGGACTTGAGCTCCTGTATGTTGTTATGATCACACACGTCTCGTTAATCATAAGGCATACACCTCCGCCCTTCTTCTTACAAGAGAGATGTTTGTTTCCATCTGCGCGATGTGTGAAGAAACCAGGTGGCTGTACAGAATCTGATAACATATCCCGAGTGAGCCATGTTTCCGTGAAACAAAGAACGTCACAATCTCTGATGTCTCTCTGGAAGGCAACCCTTGCTCAGATTTCGTCTACCTTGTTGTCAAGAGACTGGACATTGGCTAGTAGTATATTCGGGAGCGGTGCGCGATGTGCCAGTCTATGGAGCCTGTCCAGAAGACCGCTCCATCTGCGGCGCCGTTGTTTTGGGTCGCCAGCTGGGATCTGATCCATTGTCCTGGTGCTGGACCAAACAGAGGTTCCGCTTCGGGAAAGTCGTATTCCTGGTCGTAATGTTGGAGAGTTGACGTTGCTCTTATACCCAATAGTTCTTCCTGGCTGTATGTAATAAAACTTGCGATTTCCTGGGCTAACAATGTAAGAAATAACACAAACAAAATACTGCATAGTTTCCTAGGAACGTGAAGCGAGGCGGCCATCTCTGTCAGCGCTGGAAGTGAACCAAAAAAGTGTTAAACATATCTAAATATATGTTATATTTGCCTTGAATACAGATTTGCACACTCGTGGCATTCTCTCAACCAGCTTTATGAGGTAGTTGCCTGGAATGCATTTCAATTAAAAGGTGTGCATTGTTAAAAGTTAATTTGTGGAATTATTTTCCATCTTAATACATTTGAGCCAATCAGTTGTGTTGTGACAAGGTAGCCCTATTTGGTAAAAGACCAAGTCCACATTACGGCAAGAACAGCTCAAATAAGCAGAGAAATGACAGTCCATTATTACTTTAAAGACACGAAGGTCAGTCAATCCGGAACAGTTCAAGAACTTTGAAAGTTTCTTAAAATGCAGTTGCAAATTCCATCAAGCGGTATGATGAAACTGCCTCTCATGAGGACCGCGACAGGAAAGGAAGATCCAGAGTTACCTCTGCTGCAGAGGATAAGTTCATTAGAGTTACCAGCCTCAGATTGCATCCCAAATAAATGCTTCACAGAGTTCAAGTAACAGACACATCTCAACATCAACTGTTCAGAAGAGACTGCGTGAATCAGGCCTTCATGGTCGAATTGCTTCAAAGAAACCATTACCAAAGGTCACCGATAAGAAGAAGAAACTTGCTTGGGGCAAGAAACACAAGCAATAGACATTCGACCGGTGGAAAGCTGTCCTTTGGTCTGACGAGTCCAGATTTGAGAGACGCAGAGTAGGTGAACGGATGATCTCTGCACGTGTGGTTCCCAACTTGAAGCCTGGAGGTGGTGTGATGGTGCTTTGCTGGTGACACTGTCTGGGATTTATTTTAAATTCAAGGCACACTTAACTAACATGGCTACCACAGCATTCTGCAGCGATACACCGTCAAATCTGGTTTGCGCTTAGTGGGACTATCATTTGTATTTCAACAGGATAATGACCCAACACACCTCCAGGTTGTGTAAGAGTTATTTGACCAAGAAGGAGAGTGATGGAGTGCTGCATCAGATAACCTGGCCTCAACAATCACCCGCCTCAACCCAATTGAGATGGTTTGGGATGAGTTGACCGCAGAGTGAAGGAAAAGCAGCCAACAAGTGCTCAGCAAATGTGGGAACTCCTTCAAGACTGTTGGAAAATTATTCCAGGTGAAGCTGGTTGAGAGAATGCCAAGAGTGTGCAAAGCTGTCATCAAGGCAAAGGGTGGCTACTTTGAAGAATCTAAAATATATCTTGATTTGTTTTACACTTTTTTGGTTAATACATGATTCCATGTGTGTTATTTCATAGTGTTGATCTCTTCACTATTATTCCCACAATGTAGGAAAAAAAACATTAATGGGTTTGGCTGTGTCCAAACCTTTGACTGGTACTGTACATAAATTCAGCAAAAAAAGAAACAGCCTCTCACTGTCAACTGTGTTGATTTTCAACAAACTTAACATGTGTAAATATTTGTATGAACATAACAAGATTCAACAACTGAGACATAATAAACTGAACAAGTTCCACAGACATGTGACTAACAGAAATTGAATAATGTGTCCCTGAACAAAGGGGGGGGGTCAAAATCAAAAGTACAGTGCCTTGCGAAAGTATTCGGCCCCCTTGAACTTTGCGACCTTTTGCCACATTTCAGGCTTCAAACATAAAGATATAAAACTGTATTTTTTTGTGAAGAATAAACAACAAGTGGGACACAATCATGAAGTGGAACGACATTTATTGGATATTTCAAACTTTTTTAACAAATCAAAAACTGAAAAATTGGGCGTGCAAACTTTTTCAGCCCCCTTAAGTTAATACTTTGTAGCGCCACCTTTTGCTGCGATTACAGCTGTAAGTCGCTTGGGGTATGTCTCTATCAGTTTTGCACATCGAGAGACTGAAATTTTTTCCCATTCCTCCTTGCAAAACAGCTCGAGCTCAGTGAGGTTGGATGGAGAGCATTTGTGAACAGCAGTTTTCAGTTCTTTCCACAGATTCTCGATTGGATTCAGGTCTGGACTTTGACTTGGCCATTCTAACACCTGGATATGTTTATTTTTGAACCATTCCATTGTAGATTTTGCTTTATGTTTTGGATCATTGTCTTGTTGGAAGACAAATCTCCGTCCCAGTCTCAGGTCTTTTGCAGACTCCATCAGGTTTTCTTCCAGAATGGTCCTGTATTTGGCTCCATCCATCTTCCCATCAATTTTAACCATCTTCCCTGTCCCTGCTGAAGAAAAGCAGGCCCAAACCATGATGCTGCCACCACCATGTTTGACAGTGGGGATGGTGTGTTCAGGGTGATGAGCTGTGTTGCTTTTACGCCAAACATAACGTTTTGCATTGTTGCCAAAAAGTTCAATTTTGGTTTCATCTGACCAGAGCACCTTCTTCCACATGTTTGGTGTGTCTCCCAGGTGGCTTGTGGCAAACTTTAAACGACACTTTTTATGGATATCTTTAAGAAATGGCTTTCTTCTTGCCACTCTTCCATAAAGGCCAGATTTGTGCAATATACGACTGATTGTTGTCCTATGGACAGAGTCTCCCACCTCAGCTGTAGATCTCTGCAGTTCATCCAGAGTGATCATGGGCCTCTTGGCTGCATCTCTGATCATTCTTCTCCTTGTATGAGCTGAAAGTTTAGAGGGACGGCCAGGTCTTGGTAGATTTGCAGTGGTCTGATACTCCTTCCATTTCAATATTATCGCTTGCACAGTGCTCCTTGGGATGTTTACAGCTTGGGAAATCTTTTTGTATCCAAATCCGGCTTTAAACTTCTTCACAACAGTATCTCGGACCTGCCTGGTGTGTTCCTTGTTCTTCATGATGCTCTCTGCGCTTTTAACGGACCTCTGAGACTATCACAGTGCAGGTGCATTTATACGGAGACTTGATTACACACAGGTGGATTGTATTTATCATCATTAGTCATTTAGGTCAACATTGGATCATTCAGAGATCCTCACTGAACTTCTGGAGAGAGTTTGCTGCACTGAAAGTAAAGGGGCTGAATAATTTTGCACGGCCAATTTTTCAGTTTTTGATTTGTTAAAAAAGTTTGAAATATCCAATAAATGTCGTTCCACTTCATGATTGTGTCCCACTTGTTGTTGATTCTTCACAAAAAAATACAGTTTTATATCTTTATGTTTGAAGCCTGAAATGTGGCAAAAGGTCGCAAAGTTCAAGGGGGCCGAATACTTTCGCAAGGCACTGTAACAGTTCGTATCTGGTGTGGCCACCAGCTGCATTACTGCAGTGCATCTCCTCCTCATGGACTGCACCAGATTTGCCCGTTCTTGCTGTGAGATGTTACCCCACTCTTCCACCAAGGCACCTGCGAGTTCCCGGACATTTCTGTGTGTGTGTGTGTGTGTGTGGGGGGGGGAATGGCCCTAGCCCTCACCCTCCGATCCAACAGGTCCCAGATGTGCCAATTAGATTGAGATCCGGGCTCTTAGCTGGCCATGGCAGAACACTGACATCCTTGCCTTGCAGGAAATCACGCACAGAACGAGCAGTATGGCTGGTGGCATTGTCTTGCTGGAGGGTCATGTCAGGATGAGCCTGCAGGAAGGGTACCACATGAGGGAGGAGGATGTCTTCCCTGTAACGCACAGCATTGAGATTGCCTGCAATGACAACAAGCTCAGTTCGATGATGCTGTGACACACCGCCCCAGACCATGACGGACCCTCCACCTCCAAATCGATCCTGCTCCAGAATACAGGCCTCGGTGTAACGCTATTTCCTTTGACGATAAACGAAAATCCGACCATCAACTCTGGTGAGACAAAACTGCAACTTGTCAGGTAAAGAGCACTTTTTGCCAGTCCTGCCTGGTCCAGCGACGGTGGGTTTGTACCCATAGGTGACGTTGTTGCCTGTGATGTCTGGTGAGGATCTGCCTCATACAAGCCCTCAGTCCAGCCTCTCTCAGCTTATTGCAGACAGTCTGAGCACTGATGGAGGGATTGTGTGTTTCTGGTGTAACTCGGGCAGTTGTTGCTGCCATCCTGTACCTATCCCGCAGGTGTGATGTTCGGATGTACCAATCCTGTGCAGGTATTGCTACACATGGTCTGCCACTGCGAGGACGATCAGTTGTCTATCCTGTCCCCCTGTAGCGCTGTCGTAGGCGTCTCACAGTACAGACATTGCAATTTATTGCCCTGGCCACATCTGCAGTCCTCATGCCTCCCTGCAGCATGCCTAAGGCACGTTCACGCAGATGAGCAGGGACCCTGGGCATCTTTCTGATGGTGTTTTTCAGTCAGTAGAAAGGCCTCTTTTAGTGTCCTAAGTTTTCATAACTGTGACCTTAATTGCCTACCGTCTGTAAGCTGTTAGTGTCTTAACGACCGTTCCACAGGTGCATGTTCATTAATTGTTTATGGTTCATTGAACAAGCATGGGAAACAGTGTTAAAAACCTTTACAATGAAGATCTGTGAAGTTACTTGTATTTCTACGAATTATCTTTGAAAGACAGGGTCCTGAAAAAGGGACGTTTCTTTTTTTGCTGAGTTTATATACTCCATTTACAATCTATTGATGTCTTATTCATAACAAAAATATTCAGAAAGATTGAATTAGAAATACATTGAATCTTACTAAGAGGTGTCTGTTGCATGAAATATAAATGAGTAGAATTACTATCACCAAATACTTGAGATGTTCCTTGACTGTTCAGACATAAATTAGCCATAAGGCTAGCAGCACCATCTAGAGGTAGTGTACGGAATGACAACCTAGACCAAATAAGTGGTGAGTGCTGGTGTCGTTCTTGTGTGTGTTCTTCATGTGTGTGTTTCTCAGGTAAATACTTACACTCCTCAAGGCCCAGCTGGTAGGCCAAGTTCTGTAGCCCTTTGACCTTCTCCATCAGGTTGGCTGTGGTCAGGCTCCCCAGCTCTGTTGGAGGAATACAGTTAGTCAAAACATTGCCTACCTGTGAAAAGACTACGCTCAACAGTGTACCATATGATGCTACTGTAATTTACCTTTTAACATTTCAATGTCCTCACTCTCCAGTTCAGCCATCCATTTGGGCGGAGAATTGGTAATTGGCTGCAATGCAAAACAAGTAAATAAGATTGACCTACATGGCAAAGAGAATGTACAATTAATTTATCAATGCTATAGATCTTTATTTTTATTTTTTTAACTTACATTTTTGCATGATGCAGCAAAATCTGCGACTCCTGGCACTGTGTGAGGGATGACAGCATGCAACAGGCAAACCAATCAAAACCAGGAATGAGTAAATTGCAATGATAGTCTTTATGAGGATAACACAGAGAAGACACACTTACATTGCTCTGGCCATAGGTCAGGAGATGCTCTATCCAGCTTCTCAAAACTCAGCAGAGATGATTCAAAATCATCACCTTACAAAGTTGAAATGGAGATTTTAGTCATCATCAACAGATTGAACACTATTAAATATGAAAGTGTGCTGTACAAACTAAGTCAGAGCTTGCTAGCTACATCAACAGGGCTCATCTACAGTACCTTGCTAGTGGTAATTGGATTTGAATAGAAAATAATGTTATGAAAGGGGTTATGATCCTTTCTTCTCAGTACCATAGTTAGACAGCTAGCCAGAAATATAGTTATTGTCAGATGTTTGACAGTATGGAAGTTATTTACTGTATTTCTAACATTAAATAGCTAGCTATCAGTTATTTTCACCCATCCCTTGTTATGTCACAATGCATTAGCTAGTTGGCTACGTTAACATTAGTTCACATGAATTAGTTAGAGCTACTGTTCCTTTGCTGGCCACCTAGCTAGGTCAGTGTCCATTAAAATGCACTTCAATTTATTGTTAAGTTGGATAGGCCTAGCTAGCTAATGGCTGACAACCGGCATAGCTACACTACATGGCCAAAATGTCTGTATACACATGCTTGTCGAACATCTCATTCCAAAATCATGGGCATTAATATGGAGTTGGTCCCCACTTTGATGCTATAACAGCCTCCAGTCTTCTGGGAAGGCTTTCCACTAGATGTTGGAACATCGCTGCAGGGACTTGCTTCCATTCAGCCACAAGAGCATTACTGATGTTTGGCGATTAGGCCTGGCTCACAGTCGGGATTCCAATTAATTCCAAACGTGCTAGATGGGGTTGAGGTCAGGGCTCTGTGGAGGCCAGTCAAGTTCTTCCACACCGATCTCATCAAACCACTTCTGTATGGACCTCGCTTTGTGCACAGGGGCATTGTCATGCTAAAACAGAATAGGGGCATTCCCCAAACTGTTGCCACAAAGTTGGAAGCATATAATCATCTAGAATGTCATTGTATGCTGTAGCATTAAGATTTCCCTTCACTGGAACTAAGGAGCTGAGCCAGAACCATGAAAAACAGCCCCAGACCATTATTCCTCCTCCACCAAACTATACAGTTGGCACTATGCATTCGGGAAGGTAGCGTTCTCCTGGCATCCTTCAAACCCAGATTAATCTGTTGGACTGTCAGATGGTGAAGCACGATTCATCACTCCAGATAGTCCTATGGCAGCGAGCTTTACGCCACTCCAGCCGACGCTTGGCTTTGGGCATTGGGATTTTAGGCGTATGTGCGGCTGCTCAGCCATGGAAACCCATTTCATGGAGCTCCCGATTATTTTTTTTTACGCTCTACGCACTTCAGCACTCACGTTCTGTGAACTTGTGTGGCCTACCACTTTGTGGCTGAGCCTTTGTTGCGCCTAGTTTCCACTTTACATTAACAGCACTTACAGTTGACTGGGGCAGCTATAGCAGTGCAGGGCAGAAATTTGAAAAAAGTACTTGTTGGAAAGGTGGCATCCTATGACGGTGCCACATTGCAAGTCACTGAGCTCTTCAGTGACGCCATTCTGACAATGTTTGTCTATGGGGATCGCAAGGCTGTGTGCTCGATTTTATACACCTGTCAGCAACGGGTGTGGCTGAAATAGCCGAATCCAGTAATTTGAAGGTGCACATAATTTTGTATATATAGTGTACCTTAACAAGTAGCTAGCTAACTAGCTCGTTAACCGTTAGTTAGCTACTGTAGCTAACGTAAGCTGTCTTGTTATTTTGGTTTGGCAGACAAAAACACTTGTGTGAGCAAAGCCTGGTAAAAACAAAACGTGATTTGTACAAAATATAAACTTTTATCAACTCAGAATGTTTCAGCAAATAGATATAGGAAACATACACGTTGAATTAGCACCTCGCTCTCAAAATGTACATTTATACACCCAACAACAGAATAAAGAATTAGAATTTACCTCCATTTGGAGACGCCATCTTTCGATCCACACACGTGATATAATGCAACCAATGGGTTGACGTGTCTGCACCAAGCTGCACTGCAAACTTCTGTCAACAGGTGGCACATGTATCACTGTGCCACATAAATTGCATCAAATATTCTTATCGATAAATCCGTCTAAGAAAAAAAGCTTTCCTACCTCCATCTGTGACTGTATGCTCAATTTCTTGAAAAAAAAAATCTAGATGAACCTCTGGGTGATTACATAGCAGTAATATTGATTCTACAAATATTGTCAGTCTGTTACTATCTAGCCCTTGATAACGACTCTCAGTTCCATTACATTACACATAAGAGTCCTTGGACAAAGGCAACTTCTGTACGGGGGATTTTGTTAAGACCCCCGACTCTCAAATCTTTACATTAACACGCGACGCTTGCAGAACCGTTTTTGAATCATTAGGACCTTATCAAACATACCATGAATAATTTTTTTGGTGTTCCCAAGACCAGAGGCGACCACCAGTGCTAATTAGCTATCTAAATTAGTGTCCCCCGAACACTTGTGTAACTCGGAAGTGTAGTTTCGTCAGATGGAGGTACCCATAGCTGTATCTATCTGTGCAAAACTGCTACAGTATGTGTATCTTTTTTATTTGAAGGATTCTTTCTCGCTGATGAAAGACAAGGTCCATATGTTTCGAAAGCGATGATAATTAGATAGCTTCTAAACGTTAAAACACAGTATTGTAGGGAAAACTGTAGGGAGAAGGCAACATTTCTCAGAGTTTGAGAGATTGTTTCGACCTAGAAAAAAATATGCATGCATGACATTGTGGTGCTTTTCTGTATTTGAGAAGTATGACGATCATGTCTGTAAACTTGTCACAAATGCAAAAAAAATAACAAATTATTAAAATCATACCCACACATGAAATAAGATCACACATTGCAAAAAAACATATATAGGACACCACAGGAGAAACAAAAGGCAATGAATGTGCACTATATACAAAGGTTGTTTGGAGAGTTGTATTGAAAAGTAAGTTTCCTTTCTTTGGGAAAGCAAAATGCAGAATGGACAGTCATTGAAAGCACGGTATCTTGCCAAAGATGTATACAATACTGTGCACACTAAAATCGAGAAAACATTACAAGATAATTTGATATAATGTAACGGAAACAGGGTCTCATTCCCATCATAAAACTTTTAAATTAGAATATTAGATTCCCATAAGTATTTAAAATTGATTTAGTCCCTAGGCACTTAGCTCATTATTGCAACTCAGTCAAGAAAAAACTAAAACATGTTAAGGCAGTACAATAGACATCATTAGACGTCACTAACGGTCTCAATTAAATAAACACATCATTCACACATTTCAACATCCACCTAATGCACATGAATGTATTTATCACGTTTTTATCTCCCAACACAAAAAGAGTAGGCTATGATTGTTAACAGTATACTCTGTTCTTAGTATTGTTTCACAATGCACTGCTGTGCAATTCAAGTGTAGAAAGTCACTAAAATATTCAGCTTTCAATGTTGAATTAAAACACTTAGAAATATTTGGACGTAACTGACTATAAAATACTTTAATGTTAAATATTTAACAATCCATAGCTATGCAAAATACTGAAGTTCACATAGTGTATAAGAAACAGACACTTGCATGTCTGCTAAAATACCACTGATACATCACTATGCCAGTCAGAACTCTTCCTGACTGTTCACCTGCCTAAAACTCCCAGGAGTCCATCCACTTCAGGCCAGCCATGGTACTATCAGGGTCATGGGCCAGCGGCCCTCTCATACCATAGGACAGAGGGTGAAACATGTAAAAGCTGCATGGTTTAGAAAGGCAGAGAGAGAAACAGATGTAAACTGAAGGTGAGAAGAGAGAACAACCAATTTCAAAATTCATTTTTGGGTGTAGATTAACTATTGCGCCAATGGCATACAGTGAATGTGATATATATATAGCCAATAAAGCCAACAGAAAACTTCCATGTTTACAATTTAAATCAGGTTCAAAGGCACAGAAGAGGTCTCATGTTTATCTCACCTATCAAGGATGGCCAGGAATAGCATTGCCTGTCCTCCTCTGAGCAGCCAGTGAGAATAGGGTGGGCGGAGCCATAGGTCAGCACTCTGCAGCAGGGTGTCCAAAGTAATCCCTGAGACAGAGATGACAATTCAAGATCTTTATAAATAACTGGATTTTTATTTATTTCACCTTTTATTTAACCAGGTAGGCTAGTTGAGAACAAGTTCTCATTTGCAACTGCGACCTGGCCAAGATAAAGCAAAGCAGTGTGACACAGACAACAACACAGAGTTACACATGGAGTAAACAATAAACAAGCCAATAACACAAACAAGTCAATGACACAGTAGAGAAAAGAAAGTCTATATACAGTGTGTTCAAAAGGCATGAGGAGGTAAGCAATAAATAGGCCATAGGAGCAAATAATTACAATTTAGCAGATTAACACTGGAGTGATAAATGAGCAAATGATGATGTGCAAGTAGAGATACTGGTGTGCAAAAGAGCAGAAAAGTAAATAAAATAAAAACAGTATGGGGATGTGGTAGGTAGATTGGGTGGGCTATTTACAGATGGACTAAGTACAGCTGCAGTGATCGGTTAGCTGCTCAGATAGTTGATGTTTAAAGTTGGTGAGGGAAATAAGTCTCCAACTTCAGGGATTTTTGCAATTTGTTCCAGTCACTGGCAGCAGAGAACTGTAAGGAAAGGCGGCCATATGAGGTGTTGGCTTTAGGGATGATCAATGAGATATACCTGCTGGAACATGTGCTACGGGTGGGTGTTGTTATCGTGACCAGTGAACTGACATAAGGCGGAGCTTTACCTAGCATAGACTTATAGATGACCTGGTACCTGTGGGTCTGGCGACGAATATGTAGCGAGGGCCAGCTGACTAGAGCATACAGGTCGCAGTGGTGGGTGGTATAAGGTGATTTGGTAACAAAACGGATGGCACTGTGATAGACTGCATCCAGTTTGCTGAGTAGAGTGTTGGAAGATATTTTGTAGATAGCGTCGCCGAAGTCGAGGATCGGTAGGATAGTCAGTTTTACTAGGGTAAGTTTGGCGGCGTGAGTGAAGGAGGCTTTGTTGCGAAATAGAAAGC
This sequence comes from Oncorhynchus tshawytscha, assembly GCF_018296145.1. Lineage (NCBI taxonomy): Eukaryota > Metazoa > Chordata > Actinopteri > Salmoniformes > Salmonidae > Oncorhynchus > Oncorhynchus tshawytscha. The sequence continues at coordinate 29,617,140 of NC_056436.1, read as the reverse complement.
AGTTTCTAGATTTGATTTAGGATTGGAGATGTTTAATATGAGTCTGGAAGGAGAGTTTACCTAGGTATTTATAGTTGTCCACATAGGTCGGAACCATCCAGGGTGGTGATGCTAGTCGGGCGGGCGGGTGCGGGTAGCGAACGGTTCAAAAGCATGTATTTGGTTTTACTAGTGTTTAAGAACAGTCGGAGGCCATGGAAGGAGTTTTGTAGGGCATTGAAGCTTGTTTGGAGGTTAGTTAACACAGTGTCCAAGAAAGGGCCAGAAGTATACAGAATGGTGTCGTCTGCGTAGAGGTGGATCAGGGAATCGCCCGCAGAAAGAGCGACATCATTGATATATACAGAGAAAAGAGTCGGCCCGAGAATTGAACCCTGTGGTACCGCCAGAGACTGCCAGAGGTCCGGACAACATGCCCTCCGATTTGACACACTGAACTCTGTCTGCAAAGTTGTTGGTGAACCAGGCGAGGCAGCCGTCAGAAAAACCAAGGCTATTGAGTCTGCCGATAAGAAAACGGTGATTGACAGAGTCGAAAGCCTTGGCCAGGTCAATGAAGACGGCTGCACAGTACTGTCTTTTATCGATGGCGGTTATGATATCGTTTAGTACCTTGAGCGTGGCTGAGGTGCACCTGTGACCGGCTCGGAAGCCGGATTGCACAGCAGAGAAGGTATGGTGGGACTCGAAATGGTCAGTGATCTGTTTATTAAGTTGGCTTTCGAAGACTTTAAATAGGCAGGACAGGATGGATATAAGTCTGTAACAGTTTGGGTCTAGGGTGTCACCACCTTTGAAGAGGGGGATGACCGCGGCAGCTTTCCAATTTTTAGGGATCCCGGACGATACGAAGAGGTTGAACAGGCTGGTAATAGGGGTTGCAACAATGGCGGCGGATAGTTTTAGAAAGAGAGGGTCCAGATTGTCTAGCCCAGCTGATTTGTACTGGTCCAGGTTTTGCAGCTCTTTCAGAACATCTGCTGTCTGGATATGGGTGGAGGAGAAGCTGGGGAGGCTTGGGCGAGTAGCTGCGGGGGGGGAGCTGTTGGCCGGGGTTGGAGTAGCCAGGAGGAAGGCATGGCCAGCCGTTGAGAAATGCTTCTTGAAATGTTCAATTATCATGAATTTATCAGTGGTGACCATGTTACCTAGCCTCAGTGCAGTGGGCAGCTGGGAGGAGATGCTCTTGTTCTCCATCGACTTTACAGTGTCCCAAAACTTTTTGGAGTTAGAGCTACAGGATGTGAATTTCTGCTTGAAAAAGCTAGCCTTTGCTTTCCTGACTGACTGCGTGTATTGGTTCCTGACTTCCCTGATCTGAACTACTCCAACATTATTTCCTGGATGAGTCTGTAATGTGCGATTAATATGAAGGGGGCATTATGGGGAGCATGTGTTTGGGGTAGACCCACTTTACCTGTTAGCATGCTGCTGAAGAGCATGGCAGGGAAGTAGTGGTGGTAGTAGAGGATGCGGCCCATGGTGTAGAAGGGTACGTAGTGCAGCAACCAGCCCAGGAGCAGCAGCCCTCCACCTTCCATCAGCACGCGACAATGCTCTGCACACACACATCAGTGTTAGAATCAAGTACTCAAACGAGTTACTCATGAAACTGACAGGGAAGTTCTAAAAGCTCCTACCTATTCTTCTCTTGTCCAGCTGGACTCCTCTGCGGAGGGCCAGAGAGGCCACTGCCACGATAACCACATACAGGCCCAGACTGACCAGGTTCAGCCACCAGATCACCTGCAGAAGAGGTAGATTTAACTATATTGTAGCAGTGTTGTGTGTTAGCATACTCAGTGAGTGGAGAGAGGTACTTACAGGGTTCCCTAACAGGTAGACACGGTATTCAGTCTCATTCACTCCAGAGAACCTCAATCCCTTTGCAAAAACAGAACAAAGGTACAGTAATAAGAGACTATTTCATTTTGGGACTGTCCAACCACATTGAAGTCATGGGTTATTCAACATGCAAACCTGGTAGTTGATTGGCCAATGCCAGGGTTTAGAGTTCATTTCATTGTCTTTGGGCTTCAACCCACTGTTACCCTGTAAAAAGAGACACATTTAGTTGTAATCAATACAATAAGTGTGTGGGAGTATTTGGCACACTTGTGTTGTCTTGTTCTCTCACCCTGATCATAACGATGTGGGACTCCAGCAATATCTCCAGGAAGTGGGGCTTCAGCACTGAAAGGCTAATGTTGGGCACTATCAATGCACACACACAAACAAAAACACACACCTTTAGGTATTAAGTAAACACACAACACCATCACATATCAAGCAGTGGGCCATGGGAACACATTTTTTTTTAAATGCAGGAATGGAGGCGTACATTTGGCATTGATATGATCCTCAATATTCCATTGAGAGTTTGGGGTCTCCTTCAGATATGGGCTACATGTAATCTCCACCTGTTCCCAGCCCCTGAACAGAGAAGACACAGTTTGACACTGTCATCATCGGTAATGTTAACATTTGTAAATAAAGATATTAGAGAACTTTAGAAGAGTCTAGAACATTCCTCCATTTCTTACCATTTGGGGAGAGTCTTGCCAGAGGAGTAGAGCACACAGCCAGTTGCTCGGTGCAGGAAGCGTACTTTGCTGCGTAACACCTTGACCAGGTCGCCCTTCCGACCCCCACACACCTCCACCTGCCACAGGTCATTAGGGTCACCTGTTCCATTCTGAAAGCACCAGAAAGGAATGATACTAATCAACATTTAGGCTGAAGAATGAAACCTCTCTCACACACAACCTATCAATAACTTCTGAGAACTGTGCAAGCATTGTATATGCTTACTCACGATGCCATAGCCTGTGACCTGGAAGTGTTTTTTAGTGAGAGGTGCCTCGTGGAGGTGACTGTGAAGGTTACGGGTAGTCCTGGTGGACACAGGAGAATAAACCATTATTGCACTGAAGAATTTGTTGTAATGTCAAAACAGGTACAGTATGGGTGCAGTACAAAGATAAGCTTTCAAACAGATGAGGGGTGTCACTGTCAAACCACTTACTCTTTGTGCTCCAATTGAATAATGTCACCATGACGAACAAGGTCAGGTTCTCCTGATTGTGCTGGACAAAAAAAAATACAAAAAAAAAAATACATCATAATACGTATGTTGCAATGAACCTTTATGAGTGACATATTCTGACTGCACAACAAGGCTGTCCTCTCACCATCACTGTCATTGGATCTATGCACCAGCCACATGTTGTTATAGTCCTTATGGAGGTATGCTGTGACCTGCTGCTGCTTTGCTCCGACACCCTCTGGGTACAGATGCCAGTGAGAGTGGAGGTATCCTCCAGCGATACGCAGGTTCTTCACAGTGATGATAGAGCCATATGCCAGGTCTGTAGGAGAGCACAGGCCACCATCATAGTAGAACAAGGAGGACAGACCAGCATTATTAGAAGCAAGGGGTTACTTAGGACATTATTTGAATACACGTCATTCAAACTGACAAGTGGAAATATACTGTAAGGCACCACTATGGTAAAGACAAAAACGTAGAAGATGCTATTTAAATCAACTCACACTCAGGCATGGATGCATTGTGTAGGTTGTTTCCAATCAGACGGGACTGAAAAGCAGAGCTGAAGAAGCCATCTCCTGGACCGCTGGAGACAGGGGACAATGGAAACACATTGTGTAAATGTGATTAGACATTATTTAGGGGCGAATCAATTTAAAGCTTTCCAATAACCCCACTATAACAAAAGCATAGCCAATAATCACCTTACCTTTTGTTCAGGACAACAAAGTGGACTGCAAATATTGTAACATACAGGAACAGGGGAAGCAGGATAAGCCCAAACACCCTGGACAACACGTGCTTCCCAAAATCAATCTGGTAGAACGAAGAAAAGGGAGGAGTCAGTGTTGGCCTCCAATGTAAGTCAGTTTGGTACATCAATATCATAGGTGATTCATAATCAGTTGATGAGTACCAGAGAGAGGTGCAGATCCCCCAGCAAACTCCACAGGTCCCAGGCTGTGTTCATTCCCACCAGCAGGATGACAAACAGCCCCACAAACTTAACCCCCAGAGCCCCAGACAGGTTCACCCCTGTCAGTACCAGCCAGAACCACCAGGGTGCACTAAAGGGCCTGAACACCATAGGAGAGAGCATAGCAGCATCACTATGTACAAAGTTGGTCAATAACAAGTCCCTTTAATCTGATTCTAATGACTTAACTGACAATTCAGATGTAGGTTTGCTCTGCTCTGGAGGTTCCTTACCTATATCTCTGTCGATTAAACTTGACCATGCTGAGCACTGCTCCCATTATAAAGAACATGAGAATGGGGTCGAGAAGGATGTACTGAGAGATGGTTATGCAGCCAGTGTCTGAATGGGGGGGTACAAGTTATTTAGATTAAGGTGATCTAACACAATACACATCTTAAACTTCACCACAGTTATAACATAAGAATGGTTGACCAGTCCATAATCAAGTCTGTTTGGCAAGGTAATTGGCTAAAGTAGATCCAGACTCTCCCCCAGGCTGTCTCTGGTTACTTTGTTAGTGCTGGTGGTACATACTCACCAAAGGCCAGCACTGCAGCAGTGATGAGGGCAGCTGTCGGGGACTGGGACAACTCCAGCACTGTGAGGTAGGCAAAGGGGGGCAGACAGGAGCCCAGAGATGCACAGAACTGCACAGAGGCAGAGCACGTTGACAGGTCAAACTAGTACTGTGGAGCATTATTATTAACATTATTCACACAACATAAAAACCATTCGGTCTTTGTAGGCCTTACCCCTCTCATCCCCCAGTAGTTGTGGTGCTCATATTTGTCCCCAGGTTTAAGGAAAGGGTAGGTGCCATCGTAGCCAGTCATGTACCCAGCTAGCCCGATCAGCATCTGGCATAGAGGGAATGGTTACTTAAAAACACATACACATTATGTAAATCAATAATCAAGATACTTATCAAGTTATGGAAGTAATGATGACTGTAGAAAGAGATATTCTAAGAATGTTTAGAATGCTAAAAGACAGTGGCATTGTCTTACTTTGCCAAGTGGTGGGTGGACATCAAAGAAGAAGGTCCTGTTAATGTAGTAACTCCCCATTTTCCCAAAGTGGGTTTCATCCCAGCTAAAACAGATAGGATCACACAATGAGCTGATACATAAACACACAGTGACTTCATGAGGGAGCCTTACAACGTCTCTTGGGGCACCATCACTCACCATACATGAGGGGGTTCCATGATTTTGTAAAGGCGTGTGGAAAAAGAGAGCAACACCACCAACAGAAAGAAAGCTGTGCTTTGTGCCTCATTATTTGGAGAGTAAATGCCCTGGTCATGTTGTGCTGATGTCCCATTTAAGGATTGGCTGTCACCTTCAGACAGTCGATCATCCTCCTGGGTCGACTCATGATGGGTTGAAACAGGGCTCTGCTCCCCTGTATTCATCTGGCCTCTCCGATTTCGTAGCATTGAGCATTCTTCGTTGTATTGTGCAACACATTTTTTTTTTGCCATTAGTTAAAACTTAAACAAAGTTTGTCAATTTAATTGGTATTCTTTGAACCGCCCACAATGTCCAAAGAAAGCTTAAGAAATAGGAATATTTTGTCAGTGGAATGTTTGTGACAGACTGCTACAACAAAGTAGCTAACAAGCAGCAGCAAAACAAGTCCCGTTACATTGTAGATTGGTCTATGCAGGGAATAGCTAGCTAGTAACAATGTCGCATAACAACGTTGCAATTAATATATATATATATATTGTAATGTTATCCGTACACTAGCTAGCATTGTAGCTAGCTCGCAGTAGCAGCTGTCAGACAGCTTTGTGCATTTTCAACCAAAATTAATATCAATCTAATCATTCCTGTTTTCACCTGATATTCCGTAGGTAACGTAATGCATTAAAAGCAGGACTTTGCTGGTTACATTTTACGCATTTGGAAAACAAGCATTTCTAAAATTAAACTACTACTCTGGCATACACTCCTGACGGAATTTACGGTGCACAGATTTCAAAGCATCTACCGGTATTATTGTAAAATAAAACAAAACATTTACCCGATGTGCTTCATGAAATATCTGCAAAAAGTGCGCAGCACGCGCACAATGTGGTCGAATCTCAACAATCCATTTTTAGCCACGCACGTTGCGTGGTTTCTGGGATCTGTATGCTTTTCCATCCTTCATTAAATCCATGACACGGGAATACGGACACAATTTCCCAGTATACAACTGAAATTCAGGACAAGGCTGGGGATCAGTGGGAAACGCCTTCCACAATGTGGTTGTGCTGTACGCATAGACATTACGGCCACTGGGTGGCGAGAGAGCACAATAAATCACAGGCTCGCACACCACACATGCTCACAACACGTAAAATCCTCTCTGGTATGGAGGGTGATAAGTGCCAGTTCGAAAATTCAATGCTTAAATGCTAAATAAGAATGTAAAAATGATCAATGTATTTTTATTTTCATATCAGTGTGCATGATTCATTCCACGATAAATTGCAAAGTTACAATGAAAATAGAAAAATTTGAAATTATACAAATTTGAAATAAAAATGGTAATGATCAATGAAAAAAGCCAAATGGTAAACAGAAAATCGCAAAATGTCATTTGAAATTGAAAGTGGCTGTTTTCATTTTCCATCTACCCAATTAAGCGTTTTCTATTTCAATTTGCATTAGAATTCTCAAAGTCTATGCAAATTGATTTTTGGAGGCGTGGACCAGGAGAGCAACACAACACCCCCATGTAGTGGTACATCTCTCTGTACATTGATTTTAGACTAGTGTAACCAACCCAGGTCTCCTGCACACCAGAAAAGCATAGGCCTGCTTAGCTGAAAGCCAAGGCTCTGGGAGCCAATGCAACTCTTCAGGTATCAGACAAGATTACTCATTATGTGAACAGCTAACCAAGGAGAAGTGGTTTGGTGACCACGCACATATAAGGAATAACTTTGCCTAGTGTTGAGTAACTTTGCTAAGACCAGAAAAATTGCATTGGCTCCCCAAGCTACATTTCCTAGGCTTTGGCTAAGCTGTATTCCTGGTGTACAGGACACCAGGTTCAAACCCTGTCAGTTACACTAGTCTAAAATGAACGCACAGAAAACATGGCATGGCTAGGATGTATCACTGCATGGTGGTATTGTGTTGCTCTCCTGGTTCATGCCTCCGGGAAGCAATTTGCATACACTTTGAAAATGAAAAGAGTAAGTACTAAATTGGGCAGTTGGAAAATGTAGACATCCACTTTGCACATAGCATTTACCATTATCTGTAAACCATTTCTCATGTTGTGTTTACCATTTTCATTTTTCATTTCTATTTATCATTTCCAATTTTCAATAAGTCATTTTTGATTTTCATTTTAACATAGCATTTTCACTAGGTCATGAATCATGCGCGCTGATATATTATATTTCTCAAACTGGCATGGATCACCCTCCACACTCATGCAAGTGTCTCCATTTGAGCTGGAAGTGTATTTGCATTATAAACATTTGGTTTCGAAATGAGGATATTATTGTATCTGTGTAATGTGTGTCAAATATTCCACAGATAAGAGAGACAAATAAATATAGATATTTTCAAAGTTTATTTTGATGACAGATAGTGACTACAGTCAAGAGGTAAACAAAAGGAATGAACATGATATTTTCATTGACCACAGCATACATCACATCCTACACCACAACTTGTGGTTTACAAAGCTTTAAATAATATAAAATACATGTTCACAATTTGTTTAACCTCAATGTAAGACTTGTGGAGGGATGAATCATACAGTATATATAGACTGATAAAGAGTACAGTGAACATCTCTTTGAATGCAGGTCAAGGGCATCAGTCATTGAAAGAAGGCATCCTCCAAATATGTGTAAGATAGGTGCTGGCAAGATACGCATTTCTCTTAATGGAAATTTGAAAACATGACTAATCAGCAATCATATGTTTCTAGAGTTGAATGTGAAAGGACAACAATGTTAAATGACGAATAGTGTTCACTATATTGATTTTAAAAAAAGGTCACCAGAATGACATACTGTTCCCAGTAACATTATTTGAAAGGCAAACAAGTTGTGTTTTAATGGCGCAAAGAACAATGCTTGCATTTCAGAAGGCATTCTTCTTTGTATTGTACTTGTAGGATCAATGGCACCACATTGTGTTTAAAAAAGTACTGCCATTCCCCAACATTACATTTCAATGTCTGCTCCACAGGGCAGGATACATACACTTTCTCTGGTACAGTGTAAACCACTTTTCTCATACATAAAGATATGTTTTTTTAAAGTTTTTTTTTACAGAAATATATAAATCTAAATGGCTAAACTGTAATGCTGGATTGTTTAGATTTTTTTTTGTCAAACAAAAATATTGGCTGCACTATATGCATTATTAGAATGTAACAAAAACATTAATACATAGTACTAGATCTGTACAAAATATCCTAAACCTCGTCAACAAAGCCTTTACTCACAATCAGAGATGCATTAATGGGAATGTTCTTACATGGGATCTGAAGTCAATTGTGAATGTGATTGAATGTAAACATACAAAAATTGCTATGGGACAATATGTTTGCTTAACTACTCTCTTGACTAGTGGGAGAAGGCTAGTGGAACCTATACAAACATATTACATGTTTAATCATATACAGTACCAGTCAAACGTTTGGACACACCTATTCCTTTAAAGGTTTTTCTTTATTTTTACTATTTTCTACATTGTAGAATAATAGTGAAGACATCAACACTATGAAATAACACACGTGGCATTATGCAGTAACCAAAAAAGTGTTAAACAAATCTAAATATACTTCTTCAAAGTGGCCACACTTTGCCTTGATGACAGGTTTGCACACTCTTGGCATTCCCTCAACCATCTTAAACCTGGATTGCTTTTCCAACCATCTTGAAGGAGTTCCCATATATGCTGAGCACTTGTTGGCTGCTTTTCCTTCACTCTGTGGTCCAACTCATCCCAAACCATCTCAATTGGGTTGAGGTCGGGTGATTGTGGAGGCCAGGTCATCTGATGCAGCACTCCATCACTCTCCTTCTTGGTCAAATTGCCCTTACACATCCTGGAGGTGTATTGGGTATTGGTCCTGTTGAAAAACAAATGATAGTCCCACTAAGTGCAAACCAGATGGGATGGTGTATGGCTGCAGAATGCTGTGGTGGCCATGCTGGTTAAGTGTGCTCTGAATTCTAAATAAATCACTGACAGTTTCACCAGCAAAGCACCCCCACACCATCACACCTCCTTCATGCTTCACGGTGGGAACTAAATCAAATCAAATCAAATTTTATTGGTCGCATACACATATTTAGCAGATGTTGTTGCGGGTGTAGTGAAATGCTTGTGTTCCGAGCTCCAACAGTGCAGTAGTATCTAACAATTCACAACAATCCACACAAATCTAAAAGTAAAATAATGGAATTATTAAGTACAGTAATGTATTTCTACTGTATTTTTTTGACACATGTGGAGATCATCCGTTCACCTACTCAGCACCTCACAAAGACTCGGCGGTTGGAACAAAAATCTCAACTTTGGACTTATTGGGCCAAAGGACAGATTTCCACTGGTCTAATGTCCATTGCTTGTGTTTCTTGGCCCAAGCAAGTCTCTTCTTGTTATTGGTGTCCTTTAGTAGCAATTTGACCATGAAGGCCTGATTCACGCAGTGTCCTCTTTTTGATTTCTTTTACTGTTATTTTACCAGGTAAGTTGACTGAGAACACATTCTCATTTACAGCAATGACCTGGGGAATAGTTACAGGGGAGAAGAGGGGGATGAATAAGCCAACTGTAAGCTGGGGATGATTAGGTGGCCATGATGGTTTGAGGGCCAGATTGGGAATTTAGCCAGGACACCAGGGTTAACACCCCTACTCTTACGATAAGTGCCATGGGATCTTTAATGACCTCAGAGAGTCTGAACAGTTGATGTTGAGATGTGTCCACTCCTACCTTGTAACAACACAACTGACTGGCTCAAAACGCATTAAGAAGGAAATAAATTGCACAATTGAACTTTTAACAAGGCATACCTGTTAATTGAAATGCATTCCAGGTGACTACCTCATGAAGCAGGTTGAGAGAATGCCAAGAGTGTGCAAAGCTGTCATCAAGGCAAAGGGTGGCAACTTTGAAGAATCTCAAATATAAAATATATTTAGATGTTATTAACACTTTTTTTGGTTACTACATGATTCCATATGTATTATTTCATAGGTTTGATGTCTTCACTATTATTTTATGATGTAGAAAATAGTAAAAATAAAGGAAAACCCTGGAATGAGTAGGTGTCCAAACTTTTGACTGGTACTGTACATTTATAGCCTTTCCAAGCCCATATTCAATTATCTCTCTCTCTCTCTCTTGCTCTCTTTGTACTGGCAGCAGGTCAAAGCAACATTGTGATAGCATATGAATCTGGTCTGGACCTTGTTTGATCGTAGTTATTGCTCTTGAGACAACCTTGCCAACAGAGGAGCCTCTTTGTCTCGAGGATGAGGACTGTAGGATTGCACTGTTATAAGAAACACAGAAGACCAGTGGAAGGGGTGGTTGGTCCTTTTAAAGGCCTTGCTGACAACAGAAGCATCCCAAATACTAGTAAAAAGTGGTTTGAAAGTAACTTTCCCTGTATAGCAATGTGATTATTATGTTATAATATGAATATAACATGTGGCATGCTTACGACAATAAGCTTCCTCCAGGCTTAGTTACCAAACTTTTAAAAAACTATTCACACTGTTTCCCCTCATCGTTAGTAAAGTATATTGGTCTGACAAATAAGACAATATACATCCTATGCCCTCTTACTTTACAGAGCCTTGTCATGTACATGAAATAAATAATCAACCAAAAAGACACATGGAGAAAAACAATGCAGAAAAAATGTATGTATGCATACCAAACTGCCTGGGATCACTGAATAAAAGGTCACTCCTCAGAAAATCCCTTTAGGCAAAATATAAATGTTAAGAAATAGGATATCCCATGGAATACATTCACTGGATAGCTCCTGGTCCCCTGTGGAAATGTGAATGAGTATGTGTGGTAGAGAGAGAGAAAATATGAAAGAGTCAATAAGAGTATGTGTGTATGTGTGTTGGTGTGTGTGTGTTTAGGGGACAAGCGTGGACGTTTCAGTGTTTTTTGATGGAGGTTTAGTGCCAGGCCCTGTGAGAGGGCGGGGGGTAAGGGTGAGGGGTGGTGGAGAGAAAAAGCTCCAACATGCACACCCTCATTTCCCTGCCACTCTCTCTCTAAAGCCATCCACTGGGACCTCTGGGATGCATTCATGGGGCTTGGCAGAGGCCTGGAAGCCAGGCAGGCAGATGCACTTGTACGACCCCTCGGTGTTGGTACAGGCCCCGTTCTTACACAGCGCCACGTTGTCACTGATATCCTCACACTCGTTTATGTCTGCAGGAAAAGGAGACACGCAGAGTTAACTGAGGAGACCGATTTCACAGCAAATGCAGCTGTTCATGCCACACGTCCTGTGTCAGAAGTCCCACATAGTGGCCTGGTCAGTATGGGTGGTAGGATGGCTCCACAGTCAGGTGCAGTAGATGTCTGGCGACAGTGGAGGCTAGAGGGATGCATAACTCTCAGTACTTGTAAAAACTGCTTTCATTGCTCTCTCTCTCTCTCTCGCTCTCTCTCAATACTATCTGGAAGGCAGCAGCCAAATGTCCTTTCATTGTTTGCCTTCAAGTGGTTTCTATTTTCTATTATAAACCTGGGTGTTTCGAGCCCTGAATGCTGGTGTTTCGAGCCCTGCACAGCTGTGGTATATCAGACCGTATACCACGGGTATGACAAAACATTTATTTTTACTGCTGTAATTACATTGGTAACCAGTTTATAATAGCAATAAGGTACCTTCAGGGGTTTGTGGTATATGGCCAATATACCACAGCTAAGGGCAGTATCAAGGAACTCCGCATTGTGTCGTGCCTAAGAACAGCCCTTAGCAGTGGCATATTGGCCATATACCACACCCCCTTGGGCCTTATTGCTTAAATCTGACATGGGAGGTTTGATTGTAATTTCTCTGCAGCCAAACTCTGCGTGATATTGCATGGCGAGTTACCTCACTAAAGAGAACCCCAAGACCTGTCTCCAAAAGGCACAAACCTAGGGAATGCTTCCTCATTCTGAAGTAGGGTTTGATCTTAGCCCCAAACCATATATCATTTTTAAATGTGGGAAAATGGAACAGATCAAAAGGTTATCTGAATTGACTAATTTGTTTCTAGGAATTCCAAAAGGAAATTATATATCTGGTAAGAACACAGAGAGGAGACTCCGACTCTGACTGCAGGTGGACATTATGAGACACTGGGAGAGGAACCTACCGATGCAGGCCATTTTGGTGAGGTCAAGCTCGTATCCATCAAAGCAGTCACAGGTGTAACCTTCCCTCACGCGGACACACCGGCCATTCTCACAGCCGTTCAGGATGCCACACTCCTCTGCTCGCAGGCCCTCGAAGCCATCAAAGCGGTCTTATTGGAAACAGAATATGAATGAAGAAGGAGTCCCTACAGAGGTAGCATTTCCCCATGCATTAGCAATAATATTAATTGATGTGTATTTTTTGAATGATTCTTATGAGCTTACCATTATATGAGTCTACAGGGCGAGGCTGGAACTCTCTTGGCCGGTGGACAGGGACACGTAGTGGCGGCTCTATGTCTCCCTCTCGGGAGCCATAGTCGTTGGTGTTGTCTGTGAACAGAGGGATGCCCTGGGTGTCCTCTGGGTTGTAGTAGGTACCCCCAGGCCCAGTAATGGGCCCTCCTCCATAGTTGTCCCAGTAGGGGGGGACATAGGGCCCATCAGGACCCTCAACCCCAGGACCGTACTCATAGCCAGGTCTCTCTCGTAGACTGTCAGACCCCCCTCTCCTTGGCAGGTTACACACTGCTGCGTAGTCATCTGATCGAACACAAACAAACACACAGGTCAGTGTTTTAGTGAGATATGCATCACATGTGACTTCTATATTTCAACTGAATAATAACAGCATGAATGTCGACTAGCTGTGTCCCTTACCAGAGTCCCTCATGGGGCAAAAGGCACACTGTTCGCTCCAGGCCACTCCATAGAGACAGCAGCACTCCGTGTAGGTGGTCCTCCTGCCGATGAGGGGCTGGGCACACATACGCTCATCTACCAGGCCCTGCCAGCAGATGTCCAGGTGGATGTCCTCCTCAGGCTCATGAGTCTCTGTGGTTCAGGGAAGGGAGAAGAGAGGGAAGGAAGGAGAAGGGAAGGAAGGAGAAGGGAAGGAAGGAGAAGGGAAGGAAGGAGAAGGGAAGGAAGGAGAAGGAAGGAAGGAGAAGGGAAGGAAGGAGAAGGGAAGGAAGGAGAAGGGAAGGGAGAAGAGAGGGAAGGAAGGAGAAGGAAGGAGAGAAGGAAGGAAGGAGAAGGGAAGGAAGGAGAAGGGAAGGAAGGAGAAGGGAAGGAAGGAGAAGGGAAGGAAGGAGAAGGGAAGGGAGAAGAGAGGGAAGGAAGGAGAAGGGAAGGAAGGAGAAGGGAAGAGTGATTCACAAAAGAGGAAAGGAGGGAGTTTCTACTAATTCTATGTTGTTAATGTTGGACAGCTGAATCAATAATCTGGCTGGTAACTGTTTCATCTGGATAAACTCTGAGATGTAGGAGTATGTGAGTCTCACCCTCGGTGGTGTTGACGCTGACGCAGCGACGGCGGGTGGTGTCCAGTACCAGAGGGGGACTGCAGAAACAGTCGAAAGAGCCGGCAGTGTTCACACACACCCCATCCACACACTCCTTCTCTGTCAGGCACTCGTCATAATCTGGAACACACACACACACACACGCATACGTCAACGACTGAGTCCCATAGTTGAGAGTTGGAGCAGGTTTGGTGGAACTGAGAAAAGCAGAGACAGTGGGCGGCCCTTACCCACACACTCCAGCCGGATGTTGTCGTAGTAGAAGCCTGTACGGCAGAAGCAGGAGTACGAGGAGAAGTTGTTAGAGCAACGGCCATTCTTACAGATATCTGGCCCAAACATCTTACACTCATCCACATCTGGTGAGAGAGAGAGAGAGAGAGAGAGAGAGAGAGAGAGAGAGAGAGAGAGAGAGAGAGAGAGAGAGAGAGAGAGAGAAAGAAAGATAGAAAGGTGACATCAGTTGATAAATTCACATACCATTCATCCAAATCACCTTGTCTTTAATATATCACCTCTAGAATCAGCCTAAACTTTGTGTAGGCTTACTGTGTCTGTAGAATCTCAATATAACCCCTCCATGTGCTGTAGCTAGCTAGACCCCTCAAATCCTGGCCCCTACTGTAAAATGAGCACAGCACCTTGCTTGAGACAGCCTTCTCTAGTAGGTCAAGCTGGTTAGTGCACAACACTTGTGCTTAATTAGCTGGGTATGCAGGTATCCCGTCACGGTGTAAAGAGCTAGCTTTAAAGAGAACCATAAATTTGGTAGGAAATTACGCAGGACTTTTTAAACGGCTGCCATGGGTGTAAATAAAAGGGGAGCTGAAACAGCCATTTTCTTTGTGTTGGTACAAAGTTATGGGAGAAGGAAAAACTGTGAAACCTCAGGTATACCGACTGTAAACAGAAGCCAGTGGGTTGAGGAGACAACATGGGAGTAAAGTACCTTTGAAACTCTGCTGTTCCAGGCTGTGGGAGAAAACAGCTTGGGGCAGAAGACCACTTCCATGTGGACACAACTGGTCATACTCCTCTGGAGAAACAAATAAGAATGAATGGACAAACATACTTCCTCCTTACTGTAATAATGTATTATACATCGTGAAGCAAAAAGGAGTGAGTATATGTGAACAGTTGTATCTGAATATCTGTCTCCTAAAGGTTGATCATTCGATCCCTCTTGGGAATCTCACTCAGTCTCAAATCATACTGTAAGCTTACCTCTCCCTGGGACTGGGCAGGGGTGGATCTCACAGTCGTCCCCCCAGCCGGCCCCCACCGTGCAGCAGCACTCCTGCTTGGTGGTGTTGCGAGACAGCACGTTGTCACAGAAGTTAGCATCGTTCAGGTTGTAGTAACACTCCTTCCTCTGTTCCTCAGTGGGTGAGGCTGGCTTAGGAGGAGCATCTTCACCTGTAGAACACATAGGGAAATCACACCTCTCATGAGGAGAAAGAGATGCAGAGGGGAATAAATGGAGGGGATTTGCAGAATAAATTGTGATACTAGTTGCTACTTTCAGGGTTGAATTACTACAATAAAGACTATAGCCATTACCTCTACGAATAATATTTATTGCCATCATGATGTCAGTAAGAATCAGTCAGTCTACTGGCCCCATGTCTAACAGCATAGTGAGTGCCACTGTGTTTCCCTGGGTCAGGAGCTCCACAACATACAGTAGGGCAGGCAGTAGGCCTGAGTACCTTCAGCTGACACTGCTGAGGCTGCTCTTTTATCCACAGACATGGTCTCAGGCATTCACAGTTAAGCAGCGGGCTTAGCCAAATGGAAACACTGGCATGTGAGTCAACACACCATTCATTCTCACATGATTGATTACCACACGTCAAAAGCAAACAGCGGAATGGGGTCAAAGTACACAAGGCATACTTGGGGTTTAATACAGAACGAGAACAAAAACATCCCCGTCGAGAGCATGCTGCTTATTAATGTAAATATGGCTCGCTTGTGTGTACATGCCCATGTCAAGCTAAAGACAAGCCAATGCCACAGACTCAAGGTAAGTTTGACATTGTATTTCAGTAATCTGTTTACAGTGAACACTGTTAGTGTTTCTGAGAGAGATCTTTCCATGGCAGTTTTGCCAATAGCTATACCTTATCCTTGTTTGTCTTTGGGGGGAATTTGACTTGGGGAGATTTGACTGGGGAGATTTGACCATGAGCGAGAGCTTGGAGTTGTGCTCTGAGCACAGCAAATCAATTCTGTAAGGGATGGCTGGAATAGTTTTCCTGCAATTTGTTTTTTGCAGACTGCAATGCATTTATCCTTGTAGGGATAAAACATAACTCTCCATTCATCCAATAGTTTGGAGTCAAACTCAGAAGAAAGGTTGTCCAATAGAAACATCTACTACAGGGAACATGCAGCCACTCGCGCCCTGCTAGTTCCCCAGATGTCATGATAATATGAGATGCCTCATTAAGACAGTGAAAACTCAATCCCGCATAGACAGAATGAACCCTTAAGTCCCATAAGTCCCTGTGTGTGGTGTGTTACCCTGCGGGCGGCACTGGCTGGTGATGGGATCAAATTCCTCATTGTCGCTGGGGCAGATGCACAGGAAGCTGCCATCCACATTCTCACACAGGGCCTCTCCACACAGCGCCGTGCTCATCTCACACTCGTTCACGTCTGCATGGGACGGGACGGGGATGGGGGGATAAATTTACACACACCGATGCACAGCACGTACATATGCACACTGACAGGCACGAGTGTGCTTACACACACACACACACACACACACACACACACACACACACACACACACACAATACAGTACATACTGCACATTGGTATACAGTCACTGACCATGCTAACCAGTGAAGTTTATAATTTAACAGTTACTTACCCACACAGCTATGGGCCCCGGTATCACCAGGGGGGTTGCTGTAGCCCTGGTCACACTGACAACGGTAGGAGCCATCTGTGTTCTCACAGAAGCCATGGTCCCCACAGATGGTCTCATTCACACACTCATCAATATCTAAACAAGAGAGCACCCAAAGGTGAGCATAACATAATGCATTCCAATGTTTATCTTCTACGCATGTATAACTGTACTATTTCAAGACTGGCTTGCTAATGACCGTGTGTTGTAATACTAAAATAAACACTACTACCGCTACGACTTACAATAACAATAACCATCATCATAACATGTCAAACATAGAAAATGAATACAGGAAGAGAATGGGATAGTTTACAGCTTCGTGGGGACCCAGATCATTTGATGGAACCCATTCTGCTGACCCCGATGGCTATCAATTAACCCAGAGAAAGGTCTGTAAGGGCTGCCTCTCAGCATGTCTACTCTAAGGGTTCCTCTGTTCTAAGGGTTCCTCTGTTCTAAGGGTTCCTCTGCTCTAAGGGTTCCTCTGCTCTAAGGGTTCCTCTGTTCTAAGGGTTCCTCTGTTCTAAGGGTTCCTCTGCTCTAAGGGTTCCTCTGTTCTAAGGGTTCCTCTGTTCTAAGGGTTCCTCTGCTCTAAGGGTTCCTCTGTTCTAAGGGTTCCTCTGCTCTAAGGGTTTCTCTGACGCACGCACGCATGCGCACACACACACACACACACACACACACACACACACGCGCGCGCACACAAACACGCGCGCGCGCACACACACACACACACAGATCACAATTGCTGCTGCCAGATTCTTATTTACTATTGTTAATACTGTACAATTGAAACACTTGCACCCCCTTCCCTGATACATGTGTACATATTGAACAATAACTTGTGCCTTCCTGTATTTTACTTATGCTAAAATGCCTATTCTATTCTACTGAGCCATTTACTTCATGTTCGTATTCTTATCTTTTATTATTTATTTTTGTTGTTTCATTGTTGAGAAGGAATTGGCAAGTAAGCATTTTGTTAGAAAGTGTATACCATGTGTATCAGTGGAGGCTGCTGAGTGGAGGACGGCTCTGAAATAATGTTTGGAATTGAGCTGTGGAATGGCATCCAACACATTGCAACCATGTGTTTGATGTATTTGATACCATTCCACCTATTCCGCTTCTGCCATTACCATACGCCCGTCCTCCCCAATTAAGGCGCCACCAGCCTCCTGTGATGTGTATCCTGTACATACAGTACGACTAATAAAACTTGAAACTTGCTGGGGTCTATGGAGTGAGAAGTTCTTGTCACCCACTTACTGGTCCAGTGAGGTCTGAGATGATGTAACAACATGGGACTGACTGGCTTCCACATCCACATAAGCCACTTGAGAGATATTTTGTCCAAATGGCTAGGATAGGATTTCCATTTGGCTTGAATGAATGTACAATTTGTTCAACAACTCTGACTGGTCCACATTGTTTCCTATTTTATTTTAATCAGTTAACCTATTTTTAACTTACTTTTGTAATTCCAAAAATGTGTCGCATGCAACAAATCTAAGCAGGAGGGCTGATCTGGACTCATTCAGAAGATGTTTTGGTTTAAAAGGAGGGAGAGGCCGATACCTGGCAACCATGTGCAGCCGCTCGCATGCACAGCCATATATCATAAAGCCTGTTTAATGAAGTCAGAGGAAAGCCTTGTTATGTGTACATTTGGATGCGTGAGGAGAGGGAAAGCACAGAACTTAGAGATGGTTAACACCGAACCATATAACACTAGTGCTGATTCCCAACCACCCTCTGTTTAAAGGTAACATTTGGTAGCAATTTCTTACATACATAATTTAGTATTCATTGGAGTATGGTGCATGGTGCAGAGGTCAACGACAGACAATGTTAGAGAGGCCAGGCTGATTATAATTGTTTAAAAAAACATATGGTTTGATCACACTTCAGTCATCTACGGTTGTTCCCTGGTCAATCACATAAACCGCTGGTCAACTTTAACCTGCTTGTGCACTGACCACCTTCCAATTCACCAGGTTCTGTGACACACAAACAACCATTATTATGTTCCTACATTGCTTATGTTACCACAGAAAGGTAAAATTCACACAAAAGACACATTCAGCAGTGTTCCCTTTTTTTTTTGGAAGGGCACCTTTGTTGCGGAATTTGAGGGAAGTTTGCCAAGTTCTCCTTTGTTAGAGACTCCATGCTGTGTGTGTTCTTTTCTAATTAGAAGGAAAATGGCTGAATCAGCGAAAGATAGTCTTTTACAGGACATTTGCAGTCGTGGGGAAATGGAAGAGTATTTGGTACTGTATTATTTTCTCTATATGTTACAAAGTTATGGGCATGACATAATGACAGGAACAGTAGACAGTAAAGTATAAATCAACTTCAGGGCATCTAGTAGCCCAGTGTGTCTTATTAAACATGCTAACACATCAATTGGAATCAAATGGAAATACAGTTGTGCCAAGGATTCATAACGTTAGTCGATTTGTTAAGGAAAAAAGAACTGACATTCACATCTCCTAGCTCTCATAAATGCTGCATCATTCGGGGAAGGAGAAGAGGCAGCCAGAATGACTGGATTAAGCAACCCATTCAGCAGGGATGGAGAGGGCTTGGCTTGGGCCCTTGCTGTACAGTTACATTACAGACAAGTGCATTCTGGGAGACCTGACTGTCCAGCCACCCCGAAGATGGTCCAAAATAGTGCTTCTAGTGATGTCAGCCAAATGGCTCTGACACGATGAAGACAAAAGTTGATGTGGGGACATAAGAGCCACCAAAATACAAACGTGTTTACAAACTTAGTAGAAGGGGCCGTTATCAAAAACATGTAGTTGTTTCCCCATTAAAATGTTCACTTATTTAAATGTTTTAAGTAGCTATAGTCCCTCTGCACCGTCTGGATTTTGAGGACTTGCTACAGACTAATAGTAATGGGAGGTGTATACTGTAACACTGAAGAACATTTCAGCATGTGTGAAAAGCTGAAGTGGGGTTTTGGATTGTCAGTGTGAGTAAAGCAGACAGCTGGGAGGTCTCTCTGGAAGGTCATCTAAACTCTCAGCTGCTACATGAAATAATCTGTGTCTGCCCTGCGATTTTCATCCATCTGAAACATGGAAGCAATGTTCCTATTTCCACATGTGTAGCGCCATATATGACGCTATCAAACCATCATCCCAGAAAGGAAGGGGACATTACTTTAATGGTCTTTCCATGGATGTTCTGAAGCACGGGGACTGACAGCCTTACTAAACTCTTCAATTAATACTGTCTGTCTGTCCAGCCAGACCGTGAGCATGTTAATCACATGCTAAATGGTCTGTGGGAAATGCATAATGTATGCTCTAACTCTAATAATACAGGCACTGTCAGTAACATACAGCAACATGAACACTGACACAGTACAGCAGGAAGCTGAAACCCCTCTCCTACACTTTCCAAGTCATGATCACCGTAGTAACAACAGGAAGCATGTGAGACGGAATCGCTCGAGGGGGTGGATTTGAGGTGGGGTGAGAAGTTAACTTTAGATGGGAGTTTCTGAGCTGATGGGCCATCTCCTCCATTACCCCCACCCCCCACCCCACCCCCCTCTCTCATAATGGTCTGACCCAGGAGCCCCTTCCTGAGTGTAAATCAGCCTGGCCCGGTAATGGTTCAGGCCAGATCAGGTGAGCATGTTAAGTGAAGGTCTCGGTGCCGTGTTGTAATGTGGAGCACATGGTGGGCCTGTGTGGCTAGCTGACTGTTGGCACACCCTCCACACTTCTCCCCTATGTTCCCTGGTTCCCTGGGCAACCCATGGCCTGATTGGAGCCATATGCAGGCCAGGGTTATTTGACATATAGGATTAGCCAGGGATGAGGAGGGATATTTATTTTACAGGAGCGTTCTTCTCTGTTTCATCTGTTGTTTCATTCCCCAGCCGAGCCCGGCCACCTCCAAGATGAAGCCGTGTTTTATAACCTGTGTGTACTATGCCCATTCCCCAACATAACCCTACATCTGGACAACAGTGTGCTAAATGTCTTTTGAAACACATCACATTTCCATACATTCGTGTAGGAGCTTGAAGAGAGTGACCACCAACGATTTCCAGCCCTGTATGCCTTAATAAAGACAAGTCGTAGCCACACAAAATGTATATCCACAACGCCGATCTGCAGCTGGATCAAAATGAGATACGTGTTTCTTTTCCAACACCAACACAAGCACACACTGTTTTTCCTCATACAGTACCCACAGTTTGTCTCTATAGGCTGTCGTAGCAGGGATGTTCACTACAACTGAAATGGACGGAGGTAGAGCGCATTTGCAGCTTAAGACTGTTTCCCCCTTTTGTATTA